>NC_091285.1:315337052-315940385 GCF_032444005.1 Ranitomeya imitator | reverse complement strand
AGGGTTAGGGGTAGGGTTAGGGTTAGGGTTAGGGGTAGGGTTAGGGTTAGGGGTAGGGTTAGGGGTAGGGTTAGGGGTAGGGGTAGGGTTAGGGGTAGGGTTAGGGTTAGGGGTAGGGGTAGGGTTAGGGTATTTTCAGCCATTTTAACCCTAAAAATCTTCCTAGAAAACACACAGACTCTGCATAGAAAACTGCATTAAAAAACGCAATAAAAAAACGCATCAAAAAACGCATCAAAAAATGCACCAAAAACGCACCAAAAAAAGGACCTGCGTTTTCTGCCAAGAGCTGCGGTTTTTAGTGCAGAAAAAACAGCAGGGAAATCAGGAACGTGTGAACATGGCCTTAAAGCACATATAAGAGACTGGGTTAATGCGCTCCACAGACCTATTCAGACCACAGCCTTACACATATTGGAACATGGTCATTGCCATGCTAAAACCTTTACCTGAGTTCTGTAGCACTGCCTGCCACATTAGTAATACTCTCCACAGAGCTCGTCACTTTCTGTGACATATCCTGTAATTATTACATTGTTGCTCAAAACTATGCAAAAATTACATTCTGCCTGGTTGGGAAGTTTCCAGAAGAAGTGCGTGGGCTTGTGCAGATTGGTCAATGGCACTCCTGTCTCTTTCTCTTGAAGAGGCTGCTTCCAAGTAAAATGAGGCTTGTACATGTTCCTGAATTCAAAATTTAATTCTAATGCTTTTGGTGTCTGGTAGAATCAAGTTTACTTACATTGATCATACAGCTCCCCCAACTCCTGTATTGTATTCACCTTACAGTGGCTTCACTCGCTATGACAGTGGCTCCATTGGGATAAGATGCACAAAATGAACTGTGGAGCTCACAAAACTCAGGTTTCACAGTACCTTATGGCCTTCTGAAAATGTGAAGCAAGTGACGCATAACGACATGACAGAGGATGTGCTGGTGGTGGCGGGCGAATCCCAAAATTCAAATGGGAATGTTTTAGCTGGCTTTATAAAGTGATGGGGAATATGTGATCTCCTATCTAGCTAACAATTTGGAATGAGGGAGGAGACTACCAAATATAGGAGTGAGAGCTTTCCAAAATGTCTGATACAGGGCCACCTGAGGGCCCTTCCCAAACTCAGGTTTCACAGCACCTGCGGGCCCTCTGAAAATGTCAATCGAGGGCCAATTAATGACATGGCGGTGGATGTGGTGGTGTGGCGAGCGAAGCCCAAAATTCAAATTGACATGGTTTAGCTGCCACTCTAAAGTGATGGGGAATATATATTCCACTATTTAGCTAACAATTTAGAATGAGGGAGGGACCTCCCAAATGTAGGAGTGAGAGCCCTCCCAAATGTAAAAGGAAAAAATAAAGCCAAAACGCTCTGTGTGAGCATATGCTAAAGGGGAGGTTTAATTTTTTAATGATTTTTTTTTTATTTTGCATTTTATACATGTTATATGTAGGAAACAATGTTTCTTAGCATTTTTACCTTTAAAAAAAATGTAGGCTTGGTTTGGTAGGTCTTCTTATAAATCCGTAAAATGGGCGCAGTAGTCTGACAACATTATTCCTATAAACCGTATGTGAGAAAGGCATGCAGGCATCTTCTCCATGCTGTTTCCATTTAGTTTTAGATCTTTCCCATCAATTTTAGTTTTTTTCCATGCCCCAGACCTGTTTGTTGGGTCCAGCAGAAAAATATATTTGTCTTTCCCATTGACTTGCATTGGATTCGTTATTCGGTAAGAATACAAGGATATTAGAAATTATTTGTGACGATTTTCCTGAATCTGAATATTTCGCTATTCGCTTATCACTACTCACCAATGACTTCTACAATTGAGGCCATTCATCTTTGCTTCACTTATTTATGTCGTGCAGACCGCTATGACTTTTTATAGATATGACTCATCTCTGTAGAATGAAACACAGAGGCATCTATTGTTAAGGATATCAGTAATCAAGGAAGATATACAAAATGGTGCTGGCATCCTATACCAAACCTATGCTTAGTTTAGAGATCATGAGACTTTTTGGACCTTTTCTCTGCCTTCTGCCAATAAAGTCTATTGCGCAGCTATTGATATCATAATCATAAAAGGCAAAAATAGTAGCTTGAACCTATTAAATAAAGATAGGCACCCTTAGAAATTCCCAAGAGATTGGCTGTTTAAGCGCATGTAACTTCCGTTATTAATAAAAAGAAGTTCTGCTTTTGACCTTATCAAAGTGTCAAGTGTGGTCATTCTCCATGCATGCAAGCGCCTCTATTGAGAACATTTTTGTCAACAGACAATTAAGAGGATTGCATTTCCTTAGAGTGTGCCCCTAAAACATCTTGGTACTCAACGTGGACTAAGGACGCAGCGTCCAGATAATGACTGATGCTTCAGAGCCCTTACCCCAGGATGGACCACACCCAAGAGGGATACTGTATCTCCGCATAAGCTAAGAACACTATTTTGCCTAGTACCTTCCTGTGTCTCCGTGCAGGAATAGAGAGTTAGCTGTCAGACATGGACATTGTTGACCAACACTGACAAGTCTTGCTCTGAATTTGGTCACTGTATAACCTTTCACACAAAGGCTGGACATGCAAGATGTGTCAAACACAAAACCCAGACTGGTGCAACACTTGTTCCCTCTGAGGGGTACCATGTCTGCACAGACATACTTTCTTGTATCCGGTCATTAATGCAGATGGAACACCTTCTGCCCCAGCGGCCATCTTAACTCAGGGCACATCCGCCCTAGCGGCCATGTTAACTAAGGGAATGTCCACCCCAGCGGCCATCTTAGCTCCACTAGCTTCCAGGATTTGCATGAATCTAAAGGGTAAGGATGATGTCAAAAGATTGGAGACAACACAAGTGGAAAAAGCAATGAAGATAACTCCCCGGCAACAACAGCAACACCTGTGACAATGCCATGCATCTCTCTGGTACCCAAGTGGAACACTGGACCACAACCAGGTACCAGCAGCACAGATGTCCCAAGCCGAATACAAGGGCAGTGGTATGTTACATGTAAACCACCAGAGACTGCTACCAGGTAACCTGCTGACCAGAACTAAATAAATATCCTATGCCATACTATCGTAAGATGAATTAAATACAGAAGACATATGCGGTTTCATGGTCAGATCTGCATGGGCTGACAAAAATCAAGGCAGGAGATGCTTTCTGGCCAGTAATGGAACCCATGTTGCGTCCTATATACAGAAGTCTCCACAACATGCAGACACATGAATCTAGGGAACACATCCTGGCTGAACTCTTCAAATGGGCCACAGATCGTCTTGCCACATCAACCTATGATATCACCCAAGAAAATATGTATGGCATGTGTGTTAGTTTAAGAACAGTGGAACTATATAACTGGTAATAATATTTACATACAATATTCCAGCAACACATGAATATTTGGTTTGATACCTATATATGGTTTAGATTGGCTGATGATATATAGCAGTGACAATTTCTACCCCAATGCATGGAGTGATAGGGGTGCATAATTATATCCTCTTACTCCTTTACAAGTAGTGACCCTAAAATTTTGGGCTCTAGAATAACCTGACCAATAAATTACACAGGTCTACAAAAAAATATTTTTTGTAATCATCGCAGGTGACTTTTTACTTTTCTGAATCATCTTTTTGTTCTGATTTCAAAAATGTATGTAGTTTTTCTGTAGCATGTATAGTTTCCATGGAGCAGCATCATTATTATAAGGTATAGGAAATATACTGGCGACATTAAGAAAACAGTAATCTACATATCAGAAAAAAATGCTTCACCTTACAAAACAGTTTTTATTGAACCAAAATAATTTCACGGAAAAAATATGGATAATTTCAGCTCATCACTATGACGGCCGTTTCAAATGCTCCGGCACTGAAGTAGTTCAGTCCAGACTAAGCATAGCTGTATCCAAGCAAAAAATGGAGTGTATCCAGCGAGCGTTGAAGGAACAGTGATAGACGTTTATGCAAAGAACTTCTCAATATTGAATTATTCCAAAAATATTACATGTATAGAGAAAAATTTAACCCCTCACCCCCCTAAAACTACTCGTTTGGGCAGATGCCTTTTTCACTTGAACGTTGGAGTGGGCTACGCCACTATGGGAGCGTAATGACCAGGTGGTCCAGAGTGCCTCTCACTTTCTGCGTGCTCTGCATGGTCTTTCTAGGACCTTAGGTTACCCATGACGCTGCACTATAACTCTTGGCGTTATCTCAGGGCTCATCCACAGCCAGCCAGTTTTCCATCCAATTCCAGACATTAAGTGCGAGTTGGAGTGGTCAGATAAGGTCCTGATACCCATATTTTGGAGGGGCCTAGCCAATTACCTAATGGATGCTTTGGTCACTAGGAAATCCCAGCTACACTAGAGAATTTAATATCTATCTCCACTCGCATTGATCTTCGGCATGCAGAACGAAGATTGGAGCGTGACTAGTATAAACAAAGGATTTGGTTAGCTCCAAACTTTACCAATCTTTCGGAATGCCCAGCTCAAATGAGCAATCTGGTGAAGCCTATGGAGGTCTCCGGAGTTGAATCTAAATCCCTTCCAGTATGCTCCCAATTGACCTGCTTTGTTTGTTGGCAGGCTGGCCACTACGCCCATAAGTGCCCCAGGCATCAGGGAAAATGTCCAGATCAAGTGGCTATCAAAGGAGGCTCACTAGACACATTAGACTTGGCCTCCAATATAAACTTTAAGGCGTCCCTGTCATTTGGTGCGACTACTCTCACTGCAGAGTTCTGCGTGGATTCCAGAGCTGAGGGCAATTTTTTATCTTCTGCCTTAATCCTATGGCATGCAATTCCCTCGGTGAGACTCTATTGCACAGTCAACATTCGGGTGGTAAATGGATCCGCCCATCCTAAACAAATTACTTACTAGACGATACCCCTTGCCCTCATGGCGTCCCCTAAACATCAGGAAATAATTTCTTTTTTTGTACTCTCTGAGGGCATATTATAGATACTTTTGGGTTTACTTTTGTTGCATCGCCATTAACCTCGTATCGATTGGGCAACAGGGAACATACTTGGATGGAGTAATTCATGTGAGGGACAATGTCTTGAGACCCGAATTTCTATCGGGTAATCTGAGGTCACCACAGATCTAACTTCCCTTCCAAAACACTACTGGCAGTATGCTGACGTGTTCTCTGAAAAGGCGGCGAAGACTCTTCCTCCTCATCGCCCCTATGATTGCTCTGAGGGGGTATCCAAGCCTTTACCACCCTGAAGGCCCATTTTGCTGAGGTGCCAGTTCTGCATCGCCTTGATGTTGATAAACCTTTTATCTTGGAGGTAGATGCCTCCTCCATTGGACCTGGAGCAGTTCTTTATCAAAAGGATGCTCAAGGTCGGAAACATCATTGCTTATTTTTCTCCAAGAACTTTTTCTTGGAAGAGAAATTATTCCATCGGTGACAGGGAACTGCTCACCATGAAGTTGGCCTTTGCAGAGTGGAGACATCTCCTGGAAGGAGCCGGGCATCCATTTAAGATCTTTACAGATCATAAAAATCTGCTTTACCTTCAGACAGCCCAGCGGCTGAATAATCACCAGGCCAGGTGGTCCTTATTCTTCTCCCAGTTCAATTTTACCTTCCATTTTCATCCGGGGATAAGAATTTAAGTGCCGATGCCCTGTAGTCTCATCCGAGGATGGGGATGAGCCACATCTGGTAGTCCCTTTAGACAGTCTTCGAACGGTGGCACTGTTGTCCCTTGAGCAGGTACCTCCGGGAAAATCTTATGTACCACCAAATCTGCTGCCGGAGGTTTTCTCATGGGCACACACCTCCAAATTGGGTGGTCATTTTGGCATGAAGAGGACCACTGAGCTGCTTGAGAGGTGTTTTGGTGGACTCAATTGGCATGAGACATGAGGGATTATGTGTCTAGTGTGCCAGGAATTGGTCTTCCCGGCAAAGACCCACAGGCTTGCTCTATCCTTTGCCTTTGACAGATAGGCCCTGGGAGATGGTCTGGATGGACTGCATAGTGGACCTGCCTAAGTCCCACAATAATAAGGTCATTTTGGTTGTCTCCGATCACTTTTCCAAGATGGTATATTTGGTCCCTCTCCCTCATATACCATCCGCACAGGCCCTGGTTGTACTGTTTGTAAAGCATATATTCCACCTTCATGAGATGCCTGACAAGATTGTCAGTGACCAGGGTACCCAGTTCATATCTCATTTTTGGAGGGAGATTTGTCGCCTGCTCAGCATTTAGCTCAATTTATCTACTGCGTATCATCCCGAGTCGAATGTACTGGTGGAGAGGACAAATCAGACTCTGGTTACCTATCTTCGGCATTTTGTGTCCACCAGGCATGACAACTGGTCATCCCTGCTGCCATGGGCAGAGTTTGCTCTAAACAATGCTGTCTCCAAATCCATGGAGCTGACTCCTTTTCTCCTGAACTACGGTCAGCATCCGCATGTCCCTGTGCCCTTACCCGTTTCGCCTTCCGACACAAGGGTTGTGGACTGGGCAGTGGAGGCTCATGATATCTGGGACCGCACGCAGGATGTGATTAGAGTGTCTAAGGAGAGAATGAGGGCTTCCGCTGACACGCATCATCGTCCTGCCCTTGTCTTTACTCCGGGAGATTTAGTGTGGCTGTCAGCACATAATATAAATCTATGTGTAGAGTCCACTAAATTTGCTCCTCGTTACTTAGGTCCTTTCAAATTTCTTGAGTGGGTGAATCCAGTAGTTTATTGCCTCAGTCTTCCACCGCACTTGAACATCACTGCACTTTTCATGTGTTTCTGTTCAAACCCTTACACTTGTATATTGCCCGGTTTTCAGGGACCCCTGCTGGGAGTTCGAATACGTCCTTGGATGATTTGGAGGTCAATGCTATTGTCGGGTCCAAGGAGGTGCATGGTAAAAACATTTTTTGGGTTGAATGGAAGGGTCAAAAACCAATAGAATAGGACCTGGGAGCCTGTTGAGCACATTCGTGCCCATCAACTTATTGCAGCCTTCAAGCATGGTGAAGGTCGCCGAGAGGATGCTAGCAGGGGGTAATGCTAGGCATCAGGATTCTCCCGCTGCACAAGATAGATCCCAAGCCTTATCTACCTCTGGGGTCTCCCATTCAGGCTCGGCCACTGCAGGAGCTGCTCAGCATAGACATCGGTCCCAGTGTCTTGCTCAGGCTCGAGGTATTTGTTTGGATACTGCTGCCTCTCCAGCCAAGTCTATGGCAACCAGTGATAGGCAGCTGTGCCTTCATGCTCTGGAGCATAAGTTCAGATATCACCTTACTGAGCATGCCCATGATGTGGTGCCTTCCTATTGGTGGTCGGACGTTTTCTGCTCTGGTGATGTGGCAGCTCCGGATTGGCCCATGGGCGATGTCTCGGTCGACTGGGCGTGAGTGTTTGGTGTGGAGACTTTTGTGTAAAAGACCCCAATGGTGCCTGCGGCCCCCAAGTATCATTTATGTGTGGCTATGTGAGTGGAGACACTACCACTCTATCTGCATGTGTTGTGTGTCCATCTTGCTTTGGAACTGTACACTTAGGCAGGCAGCTAGCATCAGTGGCGGCTATTAGCCATTGGCTTAGCATCTGTTACCTACATGTGTGTAGTTAGCACAGTAGAGTTCCAGAGCAAGCTCAACCCTAGTCAAGGTTCTTTACTCAGCATCTGTTTAGTTCCTGTGTGCGATTGACACAGTTCAGTTGGAGTGTGAGTTCAGTCCACATGCTTAGTCCTGTAAGGTTTAACAGGGCTTAGCACTTAGTACTCTTTAGTACTGTTCCTCTCTGTAGAGTAACAGAGCTTAGAACTCAGCTTCCCGTTCACACTGAGTGGCGTTAACTCAGTGTGTACAAGCAATCACTCTCTGTGTGCTCAATCATTGCTCACTAGCAGCAGTTTAACACCTCTGCACAGTGGACCCCGGATTGAGATTACACTTTATTAGTTATTTTATTTAGTGCAATCCGCAACCCTAACAGGCAGCTTATATTTAGTACTGATTTTACTAGAGGTAATTTGGTAGATAACTATATATAGTTGTGGGGTAAATGGGTCAGCCTATGCCTTACAGATGAACATTTGCAGACAGGCAGTTTCTCAGTGTGATATTGGCTGCTTTCAGATTCTCTCTCTATGGAGACCCTCACTCAGTTACACCTCAGTGGCTGAGCTGTTTTCTTCCTTCTAAGGTGACTTGCCCTCCCAGAAATGCACTGAAAATCCTCTCACCATGGCAGATGTCCTCTGCCTTTCCTTCTATCTCCCTATGGCAGTGCTCAGATCCTTGTAGATGTTGTTGTGAATTCTGTTGTCGGGCTCCCTCCTGTGGTCATGAATGGTACTTCGGCTGGTTCTGTCCATGGACTTCCTCTGGTGGGTGTTTCTGAGTTTCCTTCCTCAGGTGACGAGGTTAATTCGTTAGCTGGCTGCTCAATTTAACTCCACTTAGATCTTTGCTCCATGCCACCTGTCAATGTTCCAGTATTGGTCTAGTTCACTCCTGGATCGTTCTTGTTACCTGTCTTCCCAGCAGAAGCTAAGTTCCAGCTTTTATTATTTGGTTTGCTATTTTTCTGTCCAGCTTGCTATTTTTTGTTGTCTTGCTTGCTGGAAGCTCTGGGACGCAGAGGGAGCGCCTCCGCACCGTGAGTCGGTGTGGAGGGTCTTTTTGCGCCCTCTGCGTGGTCTTTTTGTAGGTTTTTGTGCTGACCGCAAAGTAACCTTTCCTATCCTCGGTCTGTTCAGTAAGTCGGGCCTCACTTTGCTAAATCTATTTAATCTCTATGTTTGTATTTTCATCTTTACTCACAGTCATTATATGTGGGGGGCTGCCTTTTCCTTTGGGGAATTTGTCTGAGGCAAGGTAGGCTTTATTTTTCTATCTTCAGGGCTAGCTAGTTCCTTAGGCTGTGCCGAGTTGCATAGGGAGCGTTAGGCGCAATCCACGGCTATTTCTAGTGTGTTTGATAGGATTAGGGATTGCGGTCAGCAGAGTTCCCACGTCCCAGAGCTCGTCCTTTATTATCAGTAACTATCAGGTCATTCCGTGTGCTCTTTACCACCAGGTCCATTACTGTCCTGACCACCAGGTCATAACAGTACAGGTGGCCCAAAGTACTAATGCATCTCAATAGAGGGATAAGAGAAGTTCTGAGATCATTTTTTTTTCATTGCAGTGTGTTTTGTCTCTCTTTTTCCCTTTACCTCTGGGTGGTTCAGGACACAGGTGTAAACATGGACATTCAAGGTCTGTCCTCTTGGATGGATAATCTCACTACAAGGGTACAAAACATTCAAGATTTTGTGGTTCAGAATCCGATGTCAGAGCCTAGGATTCCAATTCCTGATTTGTTTTTTGGTGATAGATCTAAGTTCTTGAATTTCAAAAATAATTGTAAATTGTTTCTTGCCTTGAAACCTCGCTCCTCAGGTGACCCTGTTCAACAAGTAAAGATCATTATTTCTTTGTTACGTGGTGACCCTCAAGACTGGGCATTTTCCCTTGCACCAGGAGATCCGGCATTGCATGATGTTGATGCGTTTTTCCTGGCGCTTGGATTGCTTTATGACGAACCTAATTCAGTGGATCAGGCAGAGAAAATCTTGCTGGCTCTGTGTCAGGGACAGGATGAAGTGGAGATATATTGTCAGAAGTTTAGAAAGTGGTCTGTGCTCACTCAGTGGAATGAATGTGCCCTGGCAGCAATCTTCAGAAAGGGTCTCTCTGAAGCCCTTAAGGATATCATGGTGGGATTTCCCATGCCTGCTGGTCTGAATGAGTCTATGTCCTTGGCCATTCAGATCGATCGACGCTTGCGTGAGCATAAAGCTGTGCACCATTTGGCGGTACTATCTGAGCATGGGCCTGAGCCTATGCAATGTGATAGGACTTTGACCAGAGCTGAACGGCAAGAACACAGACGTCGGAATGGGCTATGTTTTTACTGTGGTGATTCCACTCATGCTATCTCCGATTGTCCTAAGCGCACTAAGCGGTTCGCTAGGTCTGCCGCCATTGGTACGGTACAGTCTAAATTTCTATTGTCCATTACTCTGATTTGCTCTTTGTCATCCTATTCTGTTATGGCATTTGTGGATTCAGGCGCTGCCCTGAATTTGATGGACTTGGAGTATGCTAGGCGCTGTGGTTTTTTCTTGGAGCCCTTGCAGTATCCTATTCCATTGAGAGGAATTGATGCTATGCCTTTGGCGAAGAATAAGCCTCAGTACTGGACCCAATTGACCATGTGCATGGCTCCTGCACATCAGGAGGATATCCGCTTTCTGGTGTTGCATAATCTGCATGATGTGGTCGTTTTGGGGTTGCCATGGCTACAGGTTCATAATCCAGTATTGGACTGGAAATCTATGTCTGTGTGCAGCTGGGGTTGCCAGGGGGTACATGGTGATGTTCCATTTTTGTCTATTTCGTCTTCCACTCCTTCTGAAGTTCCAGAGTTTTTGTCGGATTATCAGGATGTATTTGATGAGCCCAAAGCCAGTGCCCTACCTCCTCATAGGGATTGCGATTGTGCAATTAATTTGATTCCTGGTAGTAAGTTTCCTAAGGGCCGATTGTTCAATTTATCTGTGCCAGAACACGTCGCTATGCGGAGTTATATAATGGAATCCTTGGAGAAAGGCCATATTCGCCCGTCGTCATCACCGTTAGGAGCAGGGTTCTTTTTTGTGGCCAAGAAGGATGGTTCTTTGAGACCTTGTATTGATTACCGCCTTCTTAATAAAATTACAGTCAAATTTCAGTATCCTTTGCCGTTGCTGTCTGATTTGTTTGCTCGTATTAAAGGGGCTAGTTGGTTCACCAAGATAGATCTTCGAGGGGCGTATAATCTTGTGCGTATTAAACAAGGCGATGAATGGAAAACAGCATTTAATACGCCCGAGGGCCATTTTGAGTACCTGGTTATGCCATTCGGGCTTTCCAATGCTCCATCAGTATTTCAGTCCTTTATGCATGACATCTTCCGAGAGTACCTGGATAAATTCCTGATTGTGTATTTGGATGATATTTTGGTCTTTTCGGATGATTGGGAGTCTCATGTGAAGCAGGTCAGAATGGTGTTCCAGGTCCTTCGTGCGAATTCCTTGTTTGTGAAGGGGTCAAAGTGTCTCTTTGGAGTTCAGAAGGTTTCATTTTTGGGGTTCATTTTTTCCCCTTCTACTATCGAGATGGACCCTGTTAAAGTCCAGGCCATTTACGATTGGACTCAGCCGACATCTGTGAAGAGCCTGCAAAAGTTCCTGGGCTTTGCTAATTTTTATCGGCGCTTCATCGCTAATTTTTCTACTGTTGCTAAACCGTTGACTGATTTGACCAAGAAGGGTGCTGATGTGGTCAATTGGTCTTCTGCAGCTGTAGAGGCTTTTCAGGAGTTGAAGCGTCGTTTTTCTTCTGCCCCTGTGTTGTGCCAGCCAGATGTTTCGCTCCCGTTTCAGGTTGAGGTTGATGCTTCTGAGATTGGAGCAGGGGCTGTTTTGTCGCAAAGAAGTTCTGATGGCTCGGTGATGAAGCCATGTGCTTTCTTTTCTAGAAAGTTTTCACCTGCTGAGCGTAATTATGATGTTGGT
Source organism: Ranitomeya imitator (assembly GCF_032444005.1). Classification (NCBI taxonomy): domain Eukaryota; kingdom Metazoa; phylum Chordata; class Amphibia; order Anura; family Dendrobatidae; genus Ranitomeya; species Ranitomeya imitator. The sequence goes on along the minus strand of NC_091285.1, from coordinate 315,928,786 downwards.
AATCGTGAGTTGTTGGCCATGAAGTGGGCATTCGAGGAGTGGCGTCATTGGCTTGAAGGAGCCAAGCATCGCGTGGTGGTCTTGACAGATCACAAGAATTTGACTTATCTTGAGTCTGCCAAATGGTTGAATCCGAGACAGGCTCGATGGTCGTTATTTTTCTCCCGTTTTCATTTTGTGGTTTCGTACCTTCCGGGCTCTAAGAATGTGAAGGCTGATGCCCTGTCATGGAGTTTTGTGCCTGACTCTCCGGGTGTTCCTGAGCCGGCGGGTATTCTCAAAGAGGGGGTAATTTTGTCTGCCATCTCCCCTGATTTGCGGCGGGTGCTGCAAAAATTTCAGGCTGATAGACCTGACCGTTGCCCAGCGGAGAAACTGTTTGTCCCTGATAGATGGACTAGTAGAGTTATCTCTGAGATTCATTGTTCAGTGTTGGCTGGGCATCCTGGAATCTTTGGTACCAGAGATTTGGTGGCTAGATCCTTTTGGTGGCCGTCTTTGTCACGGGATGTGCGTTCTTTTGTGCAGTCCTGTGGGACTTGTGCTCGGGCTAAGCCCTGCTGTTCTCGTGCCAGTGGGTTGCTTTTGCCCTTGCCGGTCCCGAAGAGGCCCTGGACGCATATTTCTATGGATTTTATTTCGGATCTCCCCGTCTCTCAAAAGATGTCGGTCATTTGGGTGGTTTGTGATCGCTTTTCTAAGATGGTCCATTTGGTACCTTTGTCTAAATTGCCTTCCTCCTCTGATTTGGTGCCATTATTTTTCCAGCATGTGGTTCGTTTACATGGTATCCCGGAGAACATCGTTTCTGACAGAGGTTCCCAGTTTGTTTCGAGGTTTTGGTGATCCTTTTGTGCTAGGATGGGCATTGATTTGTCCTTTTCCTCGGCTTTCCATTCTCAGACAAATGGCCAAACCAAACGAACTAATCAAACTTTGGAAACATATCTGAGATGCTTTGTTTCTGCTGATCTGGATGAATGGGTTTCCTTTTTGCCGTTGGCTGAGTTCGCCCTTAATAATCGGGCCAGCTCGGCTACTTTGGTTTCGCCGTTTTTCTGCAATTCTGGTTTCCATCCTCGTTTCTCTTCAGGGCAGGTTGAGTCTTCGGACTGTCCTGGTGTAGATACTGTGGTGGATAGGTTGCAGCAGATTTGAACTCATGTGGTGGACAATTTGACATTGTCCCAGGAGAAGGCTCAACGTTTCGCTAACCGCCGGCGCTGTGTGGGTCCCCGACTTCGTGTTGGGGATTTGGTTTGGTTGTCGTCTCGTTATGTTCCTATGAAGGTTTCCTCTCCTAAGTTTAAGCCTCGTTTCATTGGTCCGTATAAGATTTCTGAGGTTATCAATCCTGTGTCATTTCGTTTGGCCCTTCCTGCTTCTTTTGCCATCCATAATGTGTTCCATAGGTCGTTATTGCGGAGATACGTGGCGCCTGTGGTTCCATCCGTTAATCCTCCTCCTCCTGCCCCGGTGTTGGTTGAGGGGGAGTTGGAGTATGTGGTGGAGAAGATTTTGGATTCTCGTGTTTCGAGACGGAAACTCCAGTACCTGGTTAAGTGGAAGGGTTATGGTCAGGAAGATAATTCCTGGGTTTTTGCCTCTGATGTTCATACTGCCGATTTAGTTCGTGCCTTTCATTTGGCTCATCCTGGTCGGCCTGGGGGCTTTGGTGAGGGTTCGGTGACCCCTCCTCAAGGGGGGGTACTGTTGTGAATTCTGTTGTCGGGCTCCCTTCTGTGGTCATGAATGGTACTTCGGCTGGTTCTGTCCATGGACTTCCTCTGGTGGGTGTTTCTGAGTTTCCTTCCTCAGGTGACGAGGTTAATTCGTTAGCTGGCTGCTCTATTTAACTCCACTTAGATCTTTGCTCCATGCCACCTGTCAATGTTCCAGTATTGGTCTAGTTCACTCCCGGATCGTTTTTGTGACCTGTCTTCCCAGCAGAAGCTAAGTTCCAGCTTGTATTTCTTTGGTTTGCTATTTTTCTGTCCAGCTTGCTATTTTTTGTTGTCTTGCTTGCTGGAAGCTCTGGGACGCAGAGGGAGCGCCTCCGCACCGTGAGTCGGTGCGGAGGGTCTTTTTGCGCCCTCTGCATGGTCTTTTTGTAGGTTTTTGTGCTGACCGCAAAGTAACCTTTCCTATCCTCGGTCTGTTCAGTAAGTCGGGCCTCACTTTGCTAAATCTATTTCATCTCTGTGTTTGTATTTTCATCTTTACTCACAGTCATTATATGTGAGGGACTGCCTCTTCCTTTGGGGAATTTCTCTGAGGCAAGGTAGGCTTTATTTTTCTATCTTCAGGGCTAGCTAGTTCCTTAGGCTGTGCCGAGTTGCATAGGGAGCGTTAGGCGCAATCCACGGCTATTTCTAGTGTGTTTGATAGGATTAGGGATTGCGGTCAGCAGAGTTCCCACGTCCCAGAGCTCGTCCTTTATTATCAGTAACTATCAGGTCATTCCGTGTGCTCTTTACCACCAGGTCCATTATTGTCCTGACCACCAGGTCATAACAAGAGGCCTGTCCCCTGTCAGAGTCTCACATACCAGTCCTTGCTGCTGCCATCACCATCCTTTTCTGACTGACTCAAATCTTACCGCCTCATAAGTTAGCTCCTCCCATAACTTGTGAATTTCCAAGAAGCAGTCATTGGTTGATGGCACTGTCAATACTCCTTCCCATAAAACTCCCTAAAACCTTTACTGATGTTGTCCCTGTAAGAAAATTCACAATTAATTGAGACAAGCAAAGAAATGGGAATAACATAGGAAAAACCACATACATTGAAAATGCTGAAATAATGTAATAACAAAATTAATTCTATGTCAGAAACTTTATGTGATAGAGCAAAACTATGCATATTTTTTAAATCAGCACATCCAACTCCATAAAACAGACATATTACCTTTGCTGACGATTTTTTTGTGCTGACCAGTGTTATAAGAGACTTATGGTCAGGGACCCAATCTATGATAATTCATCAATAGATATCCTGGCCCTTAACAGGAATAAGTTGATCACAGCTGTAATTTCAACCACTATAGCTGTGGTCTTTTATACATCCCAATTGTATGTATATGTATTATATTTTACATTACAATTATTACTGATAAAATAAAAGTTATGTTTTATTCACTTTTCCCTTCCCTTTCTCTATTAGTTTATTATACTTCTGGTGGTGTACACCTATGTGAATAATGTCCAATGAAGTATTACAATCCTTATACATGACACACTATGATATCACTACCATCCTGGCCCAGACACAGCCAATACATCTAAATGCTGCCTGTGACCTACATCTACAATGCTCACTTCTGCTCCCAGACAACAACACTATCTCCAGGTGTGATGTCCTTAATCCTGCTACCCTCCTGCCTCTACCAAGGTGGGAAGAAGAAGAAGATCACATCTCTGACATGTTGATGGAAGAGGTAGTCAACTCTTAGAAGACCAAACACAATTGCCCCGCTCTCATGAGGCTAGAAACCTCCGGATTTTACTCTGTCTCATATGTGCCTTTGAGGAACCCTGACCTGACTGTCCTTGGGATTTGATCAAGATATGCAGACCAAGAGGGCCATTTCTACACGGTCATGGCAGTGGTCACAGAAGATACTGTGTTGATACCACAACTGCTGCCTGCATCCCTGTCTGAAGAGGAGGCAGAACAGCTTGCCTTAACAGAAGCTTGCAAAATGGCTACCCAGAAACATCTACACCGACTCCTATTATGCTCATGGAATGGCACACAACTATGGACCAATCTGGAGGGCAAGAGATTTCATCACGGCTAATAGAACCCCGATATAGCATAAAGCCATAAAATAATTGATGGAGCCCAAGTTGATGTAAAAAAAAGTTGCGGTGATAAAGGTTAAGCCACAAACTGTATGAACCAGAAGGGAAGCAGTGGGCAATAGCCTGGCTGATAAAACAGCCAAAGGGGCAGCAAACTACCATTTGCCACAGAAACATATCATCTATGCCTTTGAACAGACTCCAAAACAGAAGAAAACGCGATGGATGAACAATCCTGGAAAAGCATGGTTCTAATCCTCCAGAAGCAAGCATCCAAAGGAGAAATGGATCCAAGAGGGAGGTATGCAGAAAGAAAAACATCTGATACAGTAAGGAGGAAAACAGTGCCTTCCAAGGGCCCTCTACCCCAGATACTAGCCAGATGGGTTGATGGCACCACCCAACAGTAAAAATTAAGCTGCACAGTCTGATGAAACAATATTACCACGCACCAGGCTTTTCAACAGCAACCTCAATCTATACAGGGGGATGTCTTGGCTGTTCCTGCTGCAACTTGGAAAAGACTGCGAACCCCTGTACCCTTTTCAGTGCATGCTGATAGATCACATACAGTACAAATTTCATATTCAGAAGGGTTTGAGTATGCCTTAGTGGTGGGAGATATATTCTCAGGGTGGCCAGAAGCTTTTCCCGTGAAAAAATCAGCTAGAACAACATTAAAGAAGTCCCTCTCTGAGATAGTGTGCAAATATCAGCTCCCAGAAACCATAGAAAGTGATCAAGGGCCTGTATTTACAGCCAATTTGACAAAAGTTATTGGCAGGCCTTAGGAACAGAGTTAGCCCTATACACTATATACCACCCACAGACAGTGGCAAAGTTGAGAGGCTAAATGGAATATTAAAAGCAAAGATGCCCAAGGCAGCGCAGAAGGCAGGGAAGCCATGGCATGAAAGTCTTTCCCTTGTATTATTCAGTGTCAGACACACCCCTGCCATGCCAACCAAATTCAGCCCCTAAGAAATACTATTTAAAAGTGATCCTAAACTAGGGTTATACTTGCCACAACAATTGTCTATGCAATATGACACTCTGACCAAATTTGTTATTGAACTGACTAAGCACCTGACTAGGATACATTCTTGAGTTCTTTCCTCTATCCCAGATCCTCAAGATTTAGAAAGGACTCATCAGATCCAACTTGGAGTTTGGGTCATCATCATCAAAAAGGGCAACAGATGAACTCTCGAACCAAAATAAAATGGCCTATTGCAGGTCTTGCTGATCACCACCACAACTGTCAAGGTTGAAGGAAAGCCCACATGGATCCACGCATCTCACTGTAAGAAGGTGCCAGATCCAGAGGACAGTCGCGTCGGCCACTCTTCATCCATCTAACCTATATCCTTTACCTAACACAAGAGGTGGGGAGCCACCAGGGGGCAATAACCAAAGAAAAAGAGATACTGACCTCTTGGCATAAAGTTTCTGCCCCCACAGTAACATTACAATTTCACTATTGTGCCATAGTTGAATGTCCATCTCCCATACAGAAATATGCCAAATGGTTAGGTACACAATATATCTGCATTACCACTGCTGAGGCAGGAAAGAGGTTGAATTGTGAGCAATGGTCGCTTATTGGGTGGAACACTGCGGACAAGGACTGGGGATATCAACCAGTCCATGCACTGGAATTCAAAGATAGATGGGAAAGAGTGTGTTAACCTGGATGACCATGACAAAAGGTGGTTTCTGAGGACAGAGAAATCATACAGACCCAATGCAACCTAATGGGTATTGCTACGATGGAGGGTGCATGCTCATGTACTTTATCACTGAAAATCCCTTCGAAAATGACCAGGGATTATATGTGTTGAGCACAAGGGATGGGGGAGAGGCAGATGAGGAGATAGACAAATTTCAGCTGAAAGTATGGAAGACAAAATATTCTCGCCAACCCAAACCCTATTAATAGTCACCCTACTAATAATAACAACCCAATAGTAACATAGTAACATAGTAACATAGTTAGTAAGGCCGAAAAAAGACATTTGTCCATCCAGTTCAGCCTATATTCCATCATAATAAATCCCCAGATCTACGTCCTTCTACAGAACCTAATAATTGTATGATACAATATTGTTCTGCTCCAGGAAGACATCCAGGCCTCTCTTGAACCCCTCGACTGAGTTCGCCATCACCACCTCCTCAGGCAAGCAATTCCAGATTCTCACTGCCCTAACAGTAAAGAATCCTCTTCTATGTTGGTGGAAAAACCTTCTCTCCTCCAGACGCAAAGAATGCCCCCTTGTGCCCGTCACCTTCCTTGGTATAAACAGATCCTCAGCGAGATATTTGTATTGTCCCCTTATATACTTATACATGGTTATTAGATCGCCCCTCAGTCGTCTTTTTTCTAGACTAAATAATCCTAATTTCGCTAATCTATCTGGGTATTGTAGTTCTCCCATCCCCTTTATTAATTTTGTTGCCCTCCTTTGTACTCTCTCTAGTTCCATTATATCCTTCCTGAGCACCGGTGCCCAAAACTGGACACAGTACTCCATGTGCGGTCTAACTAGGGATTTGTACAAAGGCAGTATAATGCTCTCATCATGTGTATCCAGACCTCTTTTAATGCACCCCATGATCCTGTTTGCCTTGGCAGCTGCTGCCTGGCACTGGCTGCTCCAGGTAAGTTTATCATTAACTAGGATCCCCAAGTCCTTCTCCCTGTCAGATTTACCCAGTGGTTTCCCGTTCAGTGTGTAATGGTGATATTGATTCCCTCTTCCCATGTGTATAACCTTACATTTATCATTGTTAAATCTCATCTGCCACCTTTCAGCCCAAATTTCCAACTTATCCAGATCCATCTGTAGCAGAATACTATCTTCTCTTGTATTAACTGCTTTACATAGTTTTGTATCATCTGCAAATATCGATATTTTACTGTGTAAACCTTCTACCAGATCATTAATGAATATGTTGAAGAGAACAGGTCCCAATACTGACCCCTGCGGTACCCCACTGGTCACAGCGACCCAGTTAGAGACTATACCATTTATAACCACCCTCTGCTTTCTATCACTAAGCCAGTTACTAACCCATTTACACACATTTTCCCCCAGACCAAGCATTCTCATTTTGTGTACCAACCTCTTGTGCGGCACGGTATCAAACGCTTTGGAAAAATCGAGATATACCACGTCCAATGACTCACCGTGGTCCAGTCTATAGCTTACCTCTTCATAAAAACTGATTAGATTGGTTTGACAGGAGCGATTTCTCATAAACCCATGCTGATATGGAGTTAAACAGTTATTCTCATTGAGATAATCCAGAATAACATCCCTCAGAAACCCTTCAAATATTTTACCAACAATAGAGGTTAGACTTACTGGCCTATAATTTCCAGGTTCACTTTTAGAGCCCTTTTTGAATATTGGCACCACATTTGCTATGCGCCAATCCTGCGGAACAGACCCTGTCTCTATAGAGTCCCTAAAAATAAGAAATAATGGTTTATCTATTACATTACTTAGTTCTCTTAGTACTCGTGGGTGTATGCCATCCGGACCCGGAGATTTATCTATTTTAATCTTATTTAGCCGGTTTCGCACCTCTTCTTGGGTTAGATTGGTGACCCTTAATATAGGGTTTTCATTGTTTCTTGGGATTTCACCTAGCATTTCATTTTCCACCGTGAATACCGTGGAGAAGAAGGTGTTTAATATGTTAGCTTTTTCCTCGTCATCTACAACCATTCTTTCCTCACTATTTTTTAAGGGGCCTACATTTTCAGTTTTTATTCTTTTACTATTGATATAGTTGAAGAACAGTTTGGGATTAGTTTTACTCTCCTTAGCAATGTGCTTCTCTGTTTCCTTTTTGGCAGCTTTAATTAGTTTTTTAGATAAAGTATTTTTCTCCCTATAGTTTTTTAGAGCTTCAATGGTGCCATCCTGCTTTAGTAGTGCAAATGCTTTCTTTTTACTGTTAATTGCCTGTCTTACTTCTTTGTTTAGCCACATTGGGTTTTTCCTATTTCTAGTCCTTTTATTCCCACAAGGTATAAACCGCTTACACTGCCTATTTAGGATGTTCTTAAACATTTCCCATTTATTATCTGTATTCTCATTTCTGAGGATATTGTCCCAGTCTACCAGATTAAGGGCATCTCTAAGCTGGTCAAACTTTGCCTTCCTAAAGTTCAGTGTTTTTGTGACTCCCTGACAAGTCCCCCTAGTGAAAGACAGGTGAAACTGCACAATATTGTGGTCGCTATTTCTTAAATGCCCAACCACCTGCAGATTTGTTATTCTGTCAGGTCTATTAGATAGTATTAGGTCTAAAAGTGCTGCTCCTCTGGTTGGATTCTGCACCAATTGTGAAAGATAATTTTTCTTGGTTATTAGCAGAAACCTGTTGCCTTTATGGGTTTCACAGGTTTCTGTTTCCCAGTTAATATCCGGGTAGTTAAAGTCCCCCATAACCAGGACCTCATTATGGGTTGCAGCTTCATCTATCTGCTTTAGAAGTAGACTTTCCATGCTTTCTGTTATATTTGGGGGTTTGTAACAGACCCCAATGAGAATTTTGTTACCATTTTTCCCTCCATGAATTTCAACCCATATGGACTCGACATCCTCATTCCCTTCGCTAATATCCTCCCTTAAAGTGGACTTTAGACAAGACTTTACATAGAGACAAACCCCTCCTCCTCTCCGATTTTTACGATCCTTTCTAAACAGACTGTAACCCTGTAAGTTAACTGCCCAGTCATAGCTTTCATCTAACCATGTCTCGGTTATTCCCACTATGTCAAAGTTACCTGTAGATATTTCTGCTTCTAGTTCTTCCATCTTGTTTGTCAGGCTTCTGGCGTTTGCGAGCATGCAGTTTAGAGGATTTTGTTTTGTTCCAATCTCCTCACTGTGGATTGTTTTAGAAATGTTCTTACCTCCCTTCTGAGTATGTTTTCCTGGGTCGTCTTTGTTCGAGTCTAATGTTTTTCTTCCCGTCCCCTCTTCTTCTAGTTTAACGCCCTCCTGATGAGTGTAGCGAGTCTTCTGGCGAATGTGTGTTTCCCAGGTTTGTTGAGGTGTAGTCCGTCTCTGGCGAGGAGTCCATCATACCAGTAATTCACACCGTGGTCCAGGAATCCAAATCCTTGTTGTCTGCACCATCGTCTTAGCCAGTTGTTTGCATCAAGGATCCTGTTCCATCTCCTGGTGCCATGCCCGTCTACTGGAAGGATAGAAGAAAAAACTACCTGTGCATCCAGTTCCTTTACTTGGCTTAGTAGGAGCCAAATATTTGATAGAACTAACATATGAGGACAAACTAGCTTTAGAAATGGGATTTCCTGACTCCTACATCTGGTTGGAATGTTAAAATGCACTGCAACTAGCAAGAACCGCTCCTCTTACATAGTCTACTCCACTGCCGGATGTCACTTAGGTACCATAACTTTCCCAAGCTGGTGCTTGATTTCAAACTTGAATTCCCGCCCCGCATGTTTGGCGCCTGTTACACAGCCAATAAGCATACGGCAACTGCCTGTGAGTCATTGTAATGCAATAGCCATCTTGGTAATAGCATCACTGTGATTGGCGAGCTCCATGACATCAGCAGGGATTATGAAAACAAAGACAGGCCTGTCACACTGGCGCCATTGCACAGCTCGGTTAGGCCAGAGTCACACTAGAGAGGAACACGGACGAGTGCTATGCGCTAAAAAAATCACATAGCACTCGGACCAGCTCCCATCACTGTTTTTTTTCCTCGGCCATATTGTCAGTGCGAGTAAAATTGCAGCATGTTGCTATTGTCACTGACATTCGGCCGAGTCTCGGCTCACTTGCACCCATATAAGCTCATGGGTGCAAGTGAGACAACACAGATCTCTCGGATATCATCCGAGTGATGTGCGATGTATGCTGACTTTGGCAATGGAATAGATGGAGAAATTAGTTTCTCCGCCTCCTCCGCAGCTGTGCTCCGATCCGCTCCTCTGTGTGAGATGCTCGGAGCACAGACACATGACACTCGGTTCCCGCTCGCAGCGGAGCACGAGCCGAGGGTCATTAGCATATTGCATCCGATGCTCTCGCATGGGATGCAATACGCTAGTGTGACCCCAGCATTGCAGGTGTTATATATTGTGATCCATCAAGTATTACATGCTTTGTGGTACATTTTGGTGCAACATAGCACTGCAGAAAAAGTGATGAAAATTTTTTTTTTTTATTTAATTACTCACCTATTCAGTATTCTGTGCTCTGGATTTCATTTCTGTGATAAATACCACTCCAAAAAAGCATTAACAAATTTAGATGTAGTCACTTACTCATCCACCGGGGGAGTCATAACGGACAAGTGCTTTCGCCGGTTAACAGACAGTGCTGACAGGCTCACTCTGATAACATTGAACAAAGCTTGGATTAGACCCAACTTTTCCACACCACTAGTTGACAGCAGCACATAGTGTTTTTCATGTTAAATATTTGAATGAGGCCAGGCACATGTTACTTTATTGGGTCTATGGATGATAAGATGACCCTACTTATCTACTATATAATTGTCTAAGGATCACTTCCGTCTTTCTGTCTGTCCTTCTTTCTTTCTGTCACGGAAATCCCAAGTCACTGATTGGTCTCGCCAGCTGCCTGTCATGGCTGCCGTGACCAATCAATGATGGTCACCATAGAGAAGAAAACAGGTACATGCACATAATTGTAGGATCACCACACAACGCAAAAAATAATTACCAAAAGTATACCAATTTTATTTGACACCACAGAAACACAGACAATACACACTTTTACTTAAAAACATTTAAAACTTGTTCCACATAGGACAAAATCTGTTAGATCCAAAATATTACAATTATCACATACATAAATACATGAATATATTTGAAAATAACAACAAAGCCCGACTAATGAATACCATTCTATATCAGAGAAGCCAGTAGTATATTTCTAATCGAACCATGCACCTGGTTGTACATAAATATAAATTATATAGTGTGGACTAGGGTGATCTAGAGGGGACACCAAAGCCCTAGGTGTATCCTGCAGAGACGTATCTCAAAACATAACATACATATTGCAATAACAAAAGGAATGTGTAGTAACAATATCACATGCCCCAATAGGCCTAGCAATCCTCAGCGTTATATGTATGTACATAGTTGGTATTGTAAACCACCCAGGGAGACAAGTATCCAGCAATGTACTCCCCAAAGTCCAAAAATGACAGACTGATCAAACAGTACCTAGCTAGCATGCTGGTTATACTTCACCCTATACCGTCTCATGGTCCACTATTGTCCTCGTTGTCCTAAGTGTAAGGCATAAGTCTGGGCAAAGTAACAGGACCCACGCGTTCCGACACACCCTGTGTCTTTCTCAAGGTGGTAATCAATGATGGGCACAGTCCAATTAGTCCCCCCCTACTCCCCTGCAGTCAGTGCCCAGCGCCCGTATACTCCCCTCCAGTCATCGCTCACACAGGGTTAATGCCAGCGGTAATGGACCGCGTTATGCCGTGGGTAACTCCCCCCGTTAACGCTGCTATTAACCCTGTGTGTCCCCAACTTTTTACTATTGATGCTGCCTATGCTCACACTGCTAAATACTACGTGGGCTGTGTTATATACCACGTGGCTGCTGTATACTACGTGGCCAGTGTTAGATGCTATGTGGGCTGTGTTATGTACTGTGTGGGCTGTGCTATATATTACTTGGCCTGTGTTATATACTGCGTGGGCTGTGTTAAATACTACGTCGCTTGTGTTATATACTGCGTGGCTGCTATATACTGCGTGTGCTGTGTTATATAGTACATGGGCTGTGTTATATACTATGTGGACTGTGTTATATACTGCGTGGGCTGTGCTATATATATTACGTGGCCAGTGTTATATACTGCATGAGCAGTGTTATATACTGTTTGGGCTGTGTTATATACTGTGTGGCCACTGTTATATATTGTGTGGCCTGTATTAACGCATCGGGTATTCTACAATATGGATGTATGTATATAGCAGCCACATAGTATATAGCACAGGCCATGTAGTATTTGTCTGCTATATACTACATGGCTCCTATATACTACTTGGCCTGTGCTATATACTATATGGCTGCTATATACATACATACATATTCTAGAATACCCGATGCGTTAGAATCGGGCCACCATCTAGTCTACTTATAATTTTTTCTTGGATTTGCACTGTGTGCAAAGCCTTTATGAGTGAAAAAGTACCACAACTACACTTTGTTCACAATATTTGATTGAAGAACAATTTGCCAAAAGGCAACTAATCCCCAACTAAGACTTAAAACATAACTTTTATTAACAATACCAATAAGGTAAATACAAAAGTTAAAAATCACACTAGTCAGCTCAGTATAAAGAGGACACTAATATATTATCCATTGGACTCACTTCCTATATCATATTCATTGTCCTAACATGAAATTCAATTAAAGGCATATGTAACAGGAGAGGCCGCTACCTATTTACCAAATTTATTGCCTTACTAAAGCTGTATAGTGCATATTAAAATATTGTCCTAAGCCTCAACGACATATTTTGCCAGCTTATCTAGCGTCATCAGGGGATTGAGGCTATAATGAGCCAAAATGGAAATGCTGGACCCTTTAAAACCTATGGTCTGCTGCCGTAAGGTCAACCAATCCCATGATATATTATAAGGACCAATAGCGTTTTGTGTTATGGAAGTATTAGATAGCCGATACAATGGGCTTTCCACATTATTATAATAAATTAACCTTAAATGACATCTGCCCACAACAGTACTGAAAATGCAGTTAAGTGCTAAACATAATTATCCATTATACCTTAACCACCAAATAAATTAACTCCTTAACCCCCAGGGCTTTTTTCAGTTTTGCGTTTTCATTTTTTACTCCCATTCTTCCCAGAGCCATAGCTTTTTTTTTCTGTCAATATGGCTGTGTGAGGGCTTGTTTTTTTTTGCGGAACAAGTTGTACTTTTGAAGGACACCATTGATTTTACCATGTCGTGTACCAGAAAACGGGAAAAAAAATCCAAGTGTGGTGAAATTGCAAAAAAAGTGCAATCCCACACTAGTTTTTTGCTTGCCCTTTTAACTAGGTAAACTAAATGATAAAACTGAAGTGCCATTTTGATTCCCCAGGTCATTACAAGTTCACATACATCAAACATGTCTAGGTTCTTTTTTATCTAAGTGGTGAAAAAAATTCCAATGTCTGTTAAGAAAAAAAATTTTGTAATCTCGAGTTGGGTGAAGGCTTATTTCTTATGTGCCGAGCTGACATTTTTAATGATACCATTTTGATGGAGATACATTCTTTTGATCACCCGTTATTGCATTTTAATGCAATGTCGCGGCAACAAAAAAAGTAATTCTAGCATTTTGACTTTTTTCTCGCAATGCCATTTGGCGATCAGGTTAATCATTTTTTTTTTATTGATCAGGCAATACAAAAAAAAATCTTAGGGGCCATCTAACACATAGCCACCTTTCCACAGAATGTACTGGAGGTAGAGGGGTTGTACAAGTGAATAATAGGGGATCAGATCCTTGTGGTTCATGTAAATTCTGTAAATGTCTGCCCAAAATAAGTAATTGTGTTAACCCTGTGGATAATATAGAGGTTCTTTTGTAAAGCATGACATAAATTGTAGGACCCGAGGTGTGGTCTACATGATTAGATGCCCATGCGAAAAATTTTGTGTAGGGAAAACCATACAGGAATTGAGGAGGCGGTTATCCAAACATATTAGTTCCACAAATACGTGCACTTATACTCCACTGTCAGTGCATATGTGGAATATACATCCCGGTAACCCACGAGATATTCAAATCTGGGGGATTAGACATATGATCTTGGGACCCTGCAAGGGTAACTTGGATAAGTTATTATTTCACGAGGAGTGTAGGTGGATATTTAGACTAAAGTCATGTAGCCCCTCTGGGCTTAATGAGGGTTTTTTCTTTGCTGCCTTTCTTGATGAATAAAGGTCAAGCTTTGATCATTTGATTCTGCTTCAGGTGTAAAATACCAGCTTTGACCTCTTGACCCTACTATGTTGTAAATAATAGAGATAATTAATTAGGTACATTTATATAACTGAATTGATTTCCTGCCATATAATAACATAAATTCATTGGAAATGGTTTTCTTTGGAGATTGTGCTGGACCAAAACATGATTTTGAAGCATTATGGGTTGTGTAGTTAATGATGAGGGAGGGGGAATATACCGCATTATGGAGAGGAACTGTGATATTGTTATTTGGTCTTTGAATACGGAGGTAATTTAATTACAATCTTCTATGAAATGGAGATAATGAATTGCACTACTATATCAGTTTGTGGATTTTCTGCATTCAGTTTTGAATCAGTGAAATTATAACTTTTAAACCTGAAGTTACCCCGATTCATTAGGCAAGATTTATCCCCTACAGTGTTAATTCAGCTTAGTATATATTTTATATATAGATAAATATTGTACACATCATAGGACTTGTTGCGTCCTCTTTATGATCCGAGCCCTCTTAGGGAGTGTGTCATACTTTATATGATATACTTATATTTTCATTGAACTTGAGGATTACATAGTCCGGTTTGTAAGTTAGGGGTAGTTGAGGGTTAGTACGAGTCAATGTATGAAATTTGTGTTAGCTATTTGTACTTGGGTGATGCTGATGAGATCCTGTGAGTGGGCATGCACAGCATCCTCGCTTAGAAATCATTTGCAGACCTGCGCAGATGTAATCTGATTTTGACATGCGCAGTATATTCTAACAATAATGTTGGCTTTGCGCAGGTGCCTGATGTCAGGACTACATACTCGGAGGGATTATCTGGAAGCGAGAAGGACTGTATGGCTAGCATATGTGTCCCCATCATGATGCCGTGATTGGTGGTAAGTACCGCAACGGAAATGAGAATAGTTTCATGTATTTGGTGGTTAAGGTACAATTGATAATTATGTTTATCACTCAATTGCATTTTCAGTACTGTTGTGGGCAGATGTCATTTAAGGTTAATCTATTATAATAATGGGGAAAGTCCATTGCATCGGCTATTGGTCCTTATAATATATCATGGGATTGGTTGACCTTATGACAATGGACCATAGGTTTTAAAAGGTCCAGAATTTCCCTTTTGGCTCATTATAGCTTCAATCCCCTGATTACGCCAGTTAAGCTGGCGAAACATGTCAGGGAGGCTTAGGGCAATACTTTATTATGCACTATGCAGCTTTAGAAAGGCAATAGATTTGGAAAATGGGTAGTGGCCTCACCTGTTTCCTATGCTTACAATTGAATTTCGTGTTAGGACAATGAATATGATATAGGAAGTGAGTCCAATGGATAATATATTAGTGTCCTCTTTATACTGAGCTGATTTGTGCAATTTTTAACTTTTATGTTTCCTTTATTGGTATTGTTAATAAAAGTCATATTTTAAGTCTTTAGTTAGGGATTAGCTGCCTTTTGGCAAATTGTTATTCAGAGTTGTTCCCCTACACTGGCTTAGGACAGCATTTTTGTGTATCTCAATATTTGATTGAGGCACTACAGTTGGTGCCTTCAACAATGTCTGGATGACCCTGCTTGTAAATTTGGGAAGGTTTTGCACCTAGTGCAAATTCTTTTTGAGTCAAGGGGTACCACTACATGATAATTTGACCTGAATGTGTATGAGCTCTCCTTTATGTCTAATGCAGGATGTATCTGAGTCCCTAATTGTTCAAACTTCTTGCTTCTTTCATAAATTACACTGAAATTTCAATTTTTTTAATAAAAATTTCAATTTTGGTTTACCGTATATACTCTAGTATAAGCCGACCCGAGTATAAGCCGACCCCCCTAATTTTGCCACAAAAAACTGGGAAAACTTAATGACTCGAGTATAAGCCTAGGGTGGAAAATGCAGCAGCTACCGGTAAATTTAAAAAGTAAAAATAGATACCAATAAAAGTAAAATTAATTGAGACATCAGTAGGTTAAGTGTTTTTGAATATCCATATTGAATCAGGAGCCCCATATAATGCTCCATAAAGTTTGATGGGCCCCATTAGATGCTCCATATTAAAATATGCCCCATATAATCCTGCATAAAGGGTAATAAGGGCCCCATAAGATGCTCCATAGAGATATTTGCCCTATATAGTGCTGCACAAGCGTTATGGCCCCATAAGATGCTCCACACAGCCACTTGCCCCTTATAGTGCTGCACAAGTGTTATGGCCCCATAAGATGCTCCGCACAGCCACTTGCCACTTATAGTGCTGCACAAGTGTTATGGCCCCATAAGATGCTCCACACAGCCACTTGCCCCTTATAGTGCTGCACAAGTGTTATGGCCCCATAAGATGCTCTGTACAGCCACTTGCCCCTTATAGTGCTGCACAAGTGTTATGGCCCCATACAGATGCTCCGCACAGCTACTTGCCCCTTATAGTGCTGCACAAGTGTTATGGCCCCATACAGATGCTCCGCACAGTCACTTGCCCCATATAGTGCTGCACAAGTGTTATGGCCCCATAAGATGCTCCGCACAGCCACTTGCCACTTATAGTGCTGCACAAGTGTTATTGCCCCATACAGATGCTCCGCACAGTCACTTGCCCCATATAGTGCTGAACAAGTGTTATGGCCCCATACAGATGCTCCGCACTGCCACTTGCCCCATATAGTGCTGCACAAGTGTTATGGCCCCATACAGATGCTCCGCACAGCCACTTGCCCCTTATAGTGCTGCACAAGCGTTATGGCCCCATACAGATGCTCCGCACAGCCACTTGCCTCTTATAGTGCTGCACAAGTGTTATGGCCCCATACAGATGCTCCGCACTGCCACTTGCCCCATATAGTGCTGAACAAGTGTTATGGCCCCATACAGATGCTCCGCACTGCCACTTACCCCATATAGTGCTGAACAAGTGTTATGACCCCATACAGATGCTTCAGGGATTCAAGCTTCAGGAGGCTAATTTGCATATTCCAGGTGCCTTCTGGGAGAAGCGAAGTCTCCCTAAGCTAGAAGATCGTTGGGTACAGCCGGGACCAGCTGCTTCGAAAGCATCACCAAACCAGGGATTCAAGCTTCAGGAGGCTAATTTGCATATTCCAGGTGCCTTCTGGGAGAAGCGAAGTCTCCCTAAGCTAGAAGATCGTTGGGTACAGCCGGGACCAGCTGCTTCGAAAGCATCACCAAACCAGGGATTCAAGCTTCAGGAGGCTAATTTGCATATTCCAGGTGCCTTCTGGGAGAAGCGAAGTCTCCCTAAGCTAGAAGATCGTTGGGTACAGCCGGGACCAGCTGCTTCGAAAGCATCACCAAACCAGGGATTCAAGCTTCAGGAGGCTAATTTGCATATTCCAGGTGCCTTCTGGGAGAAGCGAAGTCTCCCTAAGCTAGAAGATCGTTGGGTACAGCCGGGACCAGCTGCTTCGAAAGCATCACCAAACCAGGGATTCAAGCTTCAGGAGGCTAATTTGCATATTCCAGGTGCCTTCTGGGAGAAGCGAAGTCTCCCTAAGCTAGAAGATCGTTGGGTACAGCCGGGACCAGCTGCTTCGAAAGCATCACCAAACCAGGGATTCAAGCTTCAGGAGGCTAATTTGCATATTCCAATTTTTGCCTGTAGGACATTATTGCAAGAGAGCTTGGCTGAGTAGATTACACAAGAAGGAAAACACACAGCAAGTCAGCAGGATCTAGGAGCAACATGGCAGATGTGACAACCTACATGGTGAGCTGCAGCATGTGCTACATGTTCACAGATCGACCAGAAGAAGAATCCAATTTCACCTGTCAGAAGTGTAGACTAGTGGCCCTTTTAGAAGAAAAGGTGCGGGGTCTGGAAGAAAGAATAGCAACTTTGAAACTCATCAAAGAGAATGAAGACTTTCTAGACAGAACAGAAGCATCTCTACTGGTCACAGAAGGTGCAAAAAGTGTCAGAGAACCTCCAAAAGCAGATGAGTGGAAGCATGTGACCAAAAGAAGCAAGAAGACCATGGAGAAATCACCAACCACACAACTGAAGAACCGATATCAAATCTTTGTAGAGGATGAAGATGGCACACCCAAGAATGAAGCAATACCAGCAAGCAAAAAAGAAAAGGGCACACAGCAACAAGTGACAGCAAAAAGTACAGCCAAGAAGCAACGAAGAGTGGTGGTGGTGGGAGACTCACTACTGAGAGGCACAGAAGCAGCCATCTACAGACCGGACATAACTGCAAGAGAAGTATGCTGCCTTCCAGGTGCGATGATCAAGGATGTGACCGATAGGATACCAAAGCTCTTCAGCTCCAAGGACGTCCACCCATTTCTTCTGATACATGTTGGCACCAATGACACGGCAAGGAAGGACCTACCGACAATCTGCAAGGACTTTGAAGAGTTGGGGAAGAAAGTAAAGGAACTGGATGCACAGGTAGTTTTTTCTTCTATCCTTCCAGTAGACGGGCATGGCACCAGGAGATGGAACAGGATCCTTGATGCAAACAACTGGCTAAGACGATGGTGCAGACAACAAGGATTCGGATTCCTGGACCACGGTGTGAATTACTTGTACAATGGACTCCTCGCCAGAGACGGACTACACCTCAACAAACCTGGGAAACACACATTCGCCAGAAGACTCGCTACACTCATCAGGAGGGCGTTAAACTAGAAGAAGAGGGGACGGGAAGAAAAACATTAGACTCGAACAAAGACGACCCAGGAAAACATACTCAGAAGGGAGGTAAGAACATTTCTAAAACAATCCACAGTGAGGAGATTGGAACAAAACAAAATCCTCTGAACTGCATGCTCGCAAACGCCAGAAGCCTGACAAACAAGATGGAAGAACTAGAAGCAGAAATATCTACAGGTAACTTTGACATAGTGGGAATAACCGAGACATGGTTAGATGAAAGCTATGACTGGGCAGTTAACTTACAGGGTTACAGTCTGTTTAGAAAGGATCGTAAAAATCGGAGAGGAGGAGGGGTTTGTCTCTATGTAAAGTCTTGTTTAAAGTCCACTTTAAGGGAGGATATTAGCGAAGGGAATGAGGATGTCGAGTCCATATGGGTTGAAATTCATGGAGGGAAAAATGGTAACAAAATTCTCATTGGGGTCTGTTACAAACCCCCAAATATAACAGAAACCATGGAAAGTCTACTTCTAAAGCAGATAGATGAAGCTGCAACCCATAATGAGGTCCTGGTTATGGGGGACTTTAACTACCCGGATATTAACTGGGAAACAGAAACCTGTGAAACCCATAAAGGCAACAGGTTTCTGCTAATAACCAAGAAAAATTATCTTTCTCAATTGGTGCAGAATCCAACCAGAGGAGCAGCACTTTTAGACCTAATACTATCTAATAGACCTGACAGAATAACAAATCTGCAGGTGGTTGGGCATTTAGGAAATAGCGACCACAATATTGTGCAGTTTCACCTGTCTTTCACTAGGGGGACTTGTCAGGGAGTCACAAAAACATTGAACTTTAGGAAGGCAAAGTTTGAACAGCTTAGAGATGCCCTTAATCTGGTAGACTGGGACAATATCCTCAGAAATGAGAATACAGATAATAAATGGGAAATGTTTAAGAACATCCTAAATAGGCAGTGTAAGCGGTTTATACCTTGTGGGAATAAAAGGACTAGAAATAGGAAAAACCCAATGTGGCTAAACAAAGAAGTAAGACAGGCAATTAACAGTAAAAAGAAAGCATTTGCACTACTAAAGCAGGATGGCACCATTGAAGCTCTAAAAAAACTATAGGGAGAAAAATACTTTATCTAAAAAACTAATTAAAGCTGCCAAAAAGGAAACAGAGAAGCACATTGCTAAGGAGAGTAAAACTAATCCCAAACTGTTCTTCAACTATATCAATAGTAAAAGAATAAAAACTGAAAATGTAGGCCCCTTAAAAAATAGTGAGGAAAGAATGGTTGTAGATGACGAGGAAAAAGCTAACATATTAAACACCTTCTTCTCCACGGTATTCACGGTGGAAAATGAAATGCTAGGTGAAATCCCAAGAAACAATGAAAACCCTATATTAAGGGTCACCAATCTAACCCAAGAAGAGGTGCGAAACCGGCTAAATAAGATTAAAATAGATAAATCTCCGGGTCCGGATGGCATACACCCACGAGAACTAAGAGAACTAAGTAATGTAATAGATAAACCATTATTTCTTATTTTTAGTGACTCTATAGCGACAGGGTCTGTTCCGCAGGACTGGCGCATAGCAAATGTGGTGCCAATATTCAAAAAGGGCTCTAAAAGTGAACCTGGAAATTATAGGCCAGTAAGTCTAACCTCTATTGTTGGTAAAATATTTGAAGGGTTTCTGAGGGATGTTATTCTGGATTATCTCAATGAGAATAACTGTTTAACTCCATATCAGCATGGGTTTATGAGAAATCGCTCCTGTCAAACCAATCTAATCAGTTTTTATGAAGAGGTAAGCTATAGGCTGGACCACGGTGAGTCATTGGACGTGGTATATCTCGATTTTTCCAAAGCGTTTGATACCGTGCCGCACAAGAGGTTGGTACACAAAATGAGAATGCTTGGTCTGGGGGAAAATGTGTGTAAATGGGTTAGTAACTGGCTTAGTGATAGAAAGCAGAGGGTGGTTATAAATGGTATAGTCTCTAACTGGGTCGCTGTGACCAGTGGGGTACCGCAGGGGTCAGTATTGGGACCTGTTCTCTTCAACATATTCATTAATGATCTGGTAGAAGGTTTACACAGTAAAATATCGATATTTGCAGATGATACAAAACTATGTAAAGCAGTTAATACAAGAGAAGATAGTATTCTGCTACAGATGGATCTGGATAAGTTGGAAACTTGGGCTGAAAGGTGGCAGATGAGGTTTAACAATGATAAATGTAAGGTTATACACATGGGAAGAGGGAATCAATATCACCATTACACACTGAACGGGAAACCACTGGGTAAATCTGACAGGGAGAAGGACTTGGGGATCCTAGTTAATGATAAACTTACCTGGAGCAGCCAGTGCCAGGCAGCAGCTGCCAAGGCAAACAGGATCATGGGGTGCATTAAAAGAGGTCTGGATACACATGATGAGAGCATTATACTGCCTCTGTACAAATCCCTAGTTAGACCGCACATGGAGTACTGTGTCCAGTTTTGGGCACCGGTGCTCAGGAAGGATATAATGGAACTAGAGAGAGTACAAAGGAGGGCAACAAAATTAATAAAGGGGATGGGAGAACTACAATACCCAGATAGATTAGCGAAATTAGGATTATTTAGTCTAGAAAAAAGACGACTGAGGGGCGATCTAATAACCATGTATAAGTATATAAGGGGACAATACAAATATCTCGCTGAGGATCTGTTTATACCAAGGAAGGTGACGGGCACAAGGGGGCATTCTTTGCGTCTGGAGGAGAGAAGGTTTTTCCACCAACATAGAAGAGGATTCTTTACTGTTAGGGCAGTGAGAATCTGGAATTGCTTGCCTGAGGAGGTGGTGATGGCGAACTCAGTCGAGGGGTTCAAGAGAGGCCTGGATGTCTTCCTGGAGCAGAACAATATTGTATCATACAATTATTAGGTTCTGTAGAAGGACGTAGATCTGGGTATTTATTATAATGGAATATAGGCTGAACTGGATGGACAAATGTCTTTTTTCGGCCTTACTAACTATGTTACTTACTAACTATGTACAGCCACTTGCCCCATATAGTGCTGCACAAGTGTTATGGCCCCATAAGATGCTCCGCACAGCCACTTGCCCCATTTGCTTTTGCTGCTATAAAAAAAAATCACATACTCACCTCTCTTCGCTCAGGACTCCGGCACTTTTACCTGCTCCTCGTGCGGCTCCATCTTCGGCACTGACGTTCAGCAGAGGACGTGCACTGACTACGTCACCGCGCCCTCTGACCTGAGCATCACTGCCAGAGGATGCTGAAGACGGAGCCGCACTGGAACAAGGAGCAGGTAAATATCGCACAGCACTGCGCTCCCCCTCCCCGTATACTTACCTTCTCCTGGCGCTGTGTCCCTGCTTCTTCCACCGCTGCATCTTCTTCGGCTCCACCCCTATGGGAGGTGGAGCTGCATATTCATTTCTGTAATGAGCGGTGCCATGTGACCGCTCAGTACAGGAAGAAGCTGCAGCGCTGGAAGAAGCAGGGACGTCCAGGGACCGCGCCGGGACCAGGTAAGTATAACTAGACAGCCCCCACCCCCCTCCCCTGCCGAACCACGGGTATGACTCGAGTATAAGCCGAGAGGGGGACTTTCAGCCCAAAAATATGGGCTGAAAATCTCGGCTTATACTCGAGTATATACGGTACTTAAATTATAATTTGTAAACTTATCCTTATACAAGTCATTACACAGAAATAAATGTTACTTGACATTTTTAAATTATAATTTGTAAACTTATCCTTATACAAGTCATTACACAGAAATAAATGTTACTTGACATTTTTTTGTTGTAAACTCCTATTTCTCATTGATTTTGAATGTTTTATCGTCACTCCTTAAAGTGGAGTGAAGGTCTGACACTATTGTTCTCAGCAACGATCTCTGAGTCTGAGATGCTTCCAACGGTTTTCTACATGCTGTTCTCCTTCCATTCAGCACTTTTTCCATGCATTAGAAAATTTTCATTGCTTCCCAAACCTCCTGGTAGGGTCTGCTGTAAAAGTGCTCAGATTTCGTATTTCAGATCTCCCATTATACTCATTAACCGAAATGAGCACTCAAGCATTAGAAATTGCTAGATTCAAGTAACGGGCTTCCGAGTATTTTATTGCTCGCTGATCTCTATTTATGTAAAAACAAAAAAAACACATATTTGGTATAGCTGCAACCGGAACAACCTGATCTATGAAATTGTTACACTAGTTAACCCTTTCAACAAACACTGTAAAAAAAAAAAGTAACAAAAAAATGCTTTTTCATCAGACTGTCATGGAAAAAATTGAAATAAAACATAAAAAAATGTAAATAAAATGGGACTTCTGAAAATGTTATTTTGTGTGCAAAAACAAGCTACAAAACAGCTCAGTCAGTGGAGAAATAAAAACGTTATAGCTCTCAGAATAAAGCGATGCAAAAACAATTCTTTTTTCTAAAAATTAGATTTTATTGTGTAAAAGCGTCAAAACTAGTGATGAGCGAATGTGCTCTGATAACGTCTTATCCGAGCATGCTCAAGTGTTATCTGAATATTTCTCATACATTATGTTCGAGTCCCTATGACTGCATGATTTGTGGCTGTTAGACAGCCTAAACACATGTAAGGATTGCCTCTTTGTTAGACATGAAGACACAAAAGAGCATAGTAAAACCAAAAACACTCAGTTTCAAAAAATCACAGTAATCCGCAAGTGCTAGTAAAAAGATGTAAAAAACATGGATTTTTCCTCTCTGAACCCTGTTCACACAGGTAGTATACAAATGATCAGGTTTTTAAATACATCAGATAGGGATTGCAAACATCATTTAGGACTGCTCTGATATGGGTATACCTTGACGTTTGGTGGAGCAGCTTTGTATGCATTTTTTGCAAAAACGTATCAACCAAATACCCTGTTTTTTACATCTTTTTACTAGCACTTGTGGATTACTGTGATTTTTTGAAACTGAATGTTTTTGGTTTTACTATGCTCTTTTGTGTCTTCAAGTTTCTTGGTGGTGTGTGAGCATGTTCCTACCGACTTGTTCACTGTGCAAGTAGCCCATTTGTTCCTGTTTCCATAATTGTTCTCTTGTGTCTACAAGACTAGGGAGTTACCTGTTGTGAATTCAGCTTTTCGGCTCCCTCCTGTGGTTGTAGAGGGTAATGCAGTTGTGCCTGGACTGCAGGATTGGACAGGTGTATCTACTAATTGCAAAACTGACTGGGGTATATAGCTTTGCAGGATTCTTTAGTCCCTGCCAGTTGTCCATTGTTTTTGGGGGATTCACTTCCCTGCTGGTCTCTCCAGTGTGCTGTGCTTTTCTACAAAGATAAGTCCTGGCTTTGTTTTTGCTGTCCACCTGCTGTGGACCTTATAGTTCTGTGCATATTCATGTTTTTGTCTTGTCCAGCTTTGTCTGTGAAGGATTTTTTGCAGCCAAGCTGTGTCTCTGGAGATGCAGATATACCCCCCATGTCTTTAGTCAGATGTGGTGATTAGTATTTTCTGTGGTGGATATTTTCTAGTGTTTTTATACTGACCGCATAGTACTCTGTTCTATTCTTTCTTTTTAGCTAGTGTGGCCTCCTATGCTAAAATCTGATTTCATATCTGCGTATGTTATTTCCCTCTCCTCTCACCATCAATATTTGTGGGGGGCTATCTATCCTTTGGGGATTTTCTCTGAGGCAAGATAGGTTTCCTGTTTCTGTCTTTAGGGGAAGTTAGTTTTGAGGCTGTGCCGAGGGGTCCAGGGAGTGTTAGGTACCCCCCACGGCTACTTCTAGTTGCGCTGCTAGGTTCAGGGTTTGCGGTCAGTACAGGGACCACCTTCTCCAGAGTCCGTCTCATGCTGCTCCTAGGCC
The DNA here is from genome assembly GCF_032444005.1 of Ranitomeya imitator. NCBI lineage: Eukaryota > Metazoa > Chordata > Amphibia > Anura > Dendrobatidae > Ranitomeya > Ranitomeya imitator. The sequence goes on along the minus strand of NC_091285.1, from coordinate 315,904,437 downwards.
ACCAGATCATAACAGTACAACTGGCCAATAATGAGTTAAATGCATCTCAGAAAAAGGGAAGGAAGCTCTTGAGCCATTTTTTTTTCTCCAGTCTATTCTGTGTTCTCTTCCCTCTTAATCTCTGGGTGGCTACGGAATCTAGTAATAACATGAATGTTCAGGAGTTAGTTTCTCGGGTGGATCAGCTTGTTGCTAGGGTACAGGGTATTTCAGATTATATTGTTCAGACTCCTGCCTTAGAACCTAAGATTCCCACTCCTGATTTATTCTTTGGTGACAGATCCAAATTTTTGAGTTTCAAAAATAACTGTAAACTGTTTTTTGCATTAAGACCCCGGTCTTCTGGTGATCCTATTCAGCAGGTTAAAATCATCATATCTCTGCTGCGTAGTGATCCACAGGATTGGGCATTTTCCCTGGAAACTAGCAATCCTGCTTTGCTTGATGTTAATTCTTTCTTTCAGGCATTGGGGTTGTTGTATGATGAGCCTAATTCTGTGGATCAGGCTGAGAAAATCTTGTTGGCCCTGTGTCAAGGTCAAGAAGCGGCAGAATCGTATTGCCAGAAATTTAGAAAATGGTCTGTACTGACTAAATGGAATGAGGATGCCTTGGCGGCAATTTTCAGAAAGGGTCTTTCTGAATCCATTAAAGATGTTATGGTGGGGTTCCCCACACCTGCTGGTCTGAGTGATTCTATGTCTCTGGCCATTCAGATTGATCGGCGCTACGCGAGCGCAGAGTTGTGCGCCCTGTGGCGTTGTCCTCTGAGCAAAGCCCTGATCCTATGCAGTGTGATAGGATTTTGTCTAGAGCTGAACGTCAAGGATTCAGGCGTCAGAATAGGTTGTGTTTTTACTGCGGCGATTCTGCTCATGTTATTTCTGATTGCCCTAAGCGTTCAAAGAGAATCGCTGGTTCTGTTACCATCAGTACTATACAACCTAAATTTCTGTTATCTGTGACCTTGATCTGCTCATTATCATCATTTTCTGTCATGGCATTTGTGGATTCAGGCGCCGCTCTGAACTTAATGGACTTAAGGTACCGTCACACATAACGATATCGTTAACGATTTCGTTGCTTTTTGTGATGTAGCAACGATATCGTTATGGAAATCGTTATGTGTGACAGCGACCAACGATCACGCCCCTGCTGGGAGATCGTTGGTCGCTGAGGAAAGTCCAGAACTTTATTTTGTCGCTGGACTTCCCACTGACATCGCTGGATCGGCGTGAGTGACACCGATCCAGCGATGTCTTCACTGGTAACCAGGGTAAACATCGGGTTACTAAGCACAGGGCCGCGCTTAGTAACCCGATGTTTACCCTGGTTACCAGCGTAAACGTTAAAAAAAACAAACAGTACATACTTACCTTCAGCTGTCTGTCCCCGGCGCTGTGCTTCTCTGCACTCCTCCTGCATCCTGTGTCAGCGCCAGCCAGCCGGAAAGCACAGCGGTGACGTCACCACTCTGCTTTCCGGCTGACCGGCGCTGACAGTGCAGAGGAAAGCAGAGTGCCGGAGGACAGACAGCTGAAGGTAAGTATGTAGTGTTTGTTTTTTTTAATGTTTACGCTGGTAACCAGGGTAAACATCGGCTTACTAAGCGCGGCCCTGCGCTTAGTAACCCGATGTTTACCCTGGTTACCGGGGACCTCGGGATCATTGGTCGCTGGAGAGCTGTCTGTGTGACAGCTCTCCAGCGACCAAACAGCGACGCTGCAGCGATCGACATCGTTGTCGGTATCGCTGCAGCGTCGCTTAGTGTGACGGTACCTTTAGAATTTGCCAGACGTTGTGGTTTCCCCTTGCAGCCTTTGCAGAACCCTATTCCTTTGAGGGGCATTGATGCTACACCGTTGGCTAAAAATAAACCTCAGGTTTGGACGCAGCTGACCATGCGCATGGCACCAGCCCATCAGGAAGATTGTCGTTTTCTGGTGTTGCATAATTTGCATGATGATATTGTGCTGGGTTTTCCATGGTTGCAGCTACATAATCCGGTGTTAGATTGGAAATCCATGTCTGTGACTAGTTGGGGTTGTCAGGGGGTTCATGATCATGTTCCTTTGATGTCAATTTCCTCTTCCTCCTCTTCTGAAATTCCTGAGTTTTTGTCAGACTTCCAGGATGTATTCGATGAGCCCAAATCCAGTTCCCTTCCACCGCATAGGGACTGTGATTGTGCTATTGACTTGATTCCAGGTTGCAAGTTCCCTAAGGGCCGACTTTTCAACCTGTCTGTGCCAGAACATGCCGCCATGCGGAGCTATATTAAGGAGTCTTTGGAGAAGGGGCATATTCGGCCATCTTCTTCACCGTTGGGAGCGGGGTTCTTTTTTGTTGCCAAGAAGGATGGCTCCTTGAGACCCTGTATTGATTATCGCCTCTTGAATAAAATCACGGTCAAATTTCAATACCCTTTGCCCTTGCTAACTGATTTGTTTGCTAGGATTAAGGGGGCTAGCTGGTTTACTAAGATTGACCTTCGAGGGGCATATAATCTTATTCGTATTAAGCAGGGTGACGAATGGAAAACTGCATTTAATACACCCGAAGGCCATTTTGAATACCTTGTGATGCCATTCGGACTCTCTAATGCCCCATCTGTGTTCCAATCCTTCATGCATGATATCTTTCGGAGTTATCTTGATAAATTCATGGTTGTATATTTGGATGATATTTTGATTTTTTCCAATGATTGGGAGTCTCATGTGAAACAGGTCAGGATGGTATTTCAGATCCTCCGTAATAATGCTTTATTTGTGAAGGGGTCAAAGTGCCTCTTTGGAGTGCAGAAGGTTTCTTTTTTGGGTTTCATTTTTTCTCCCTCATCTATAGAAATGGATCCGGTTAAGGTTCAGGCCATTCATGATTGGATTCAGCCCACATCTGTGAAGAGACTTCAGAAATTCTTGGGCTTTGCTAATTTTTATCGTCGTTTCATTGCCAACTTCTCCAGTGTGGTTAAACCTCTGACCGATTTGACAAAGAAAGGCGCTGATGTGACGAATTGGTCCTCCGCGGCTGTTTCTGCCTTTCAGGAGCTTAAACGCCGATTTACTTCTGCCCCTGTGTTGCGTCAGCCAGATGTTTCTGTTCTATTTCAGGTTGAGGTTGACGCGTCTGAGATTGGGGCAGGGGCCATTTTGTCTCAGAGTTATTCTGATGGTTCCTTGATGAAACCGTGTGCCTTCTTTTCTCGGAAGTTTTCACCTGCGGAATGCAATTATGATGTCGGCAATCGGGAGTTGTTGGCTATGAAGTGGGCATTTGAGGAGTGGCGACATTGGCTTGAGGGGGCCAAGCACCGTATTGTGATCCTGACCGATCATAAGAATCTGATTTACCTCGAGTCTGCCAAACGGCTGAATCCTAGACAGGCTCGATGGTCCCTGTTTTTCTCCCGTTTTGATTTTGTGGTCTCGTACATTCCTGGTACTAAGAATGTTAAGGCGGATGCCCTCCCTAGGAGTTTTTTCCTGATTCCCCTGGGGTTCTTGAGCCAGTCGGCATTCTGAAGGAAGGGGTGATTCTTTCTGCCATCTCCCCTCATTTACGACTGGTTCTTCAGGAATTTCAGGCTAATAAACCTGACCGCTACCGCTGTCCAGTGGGGAAACTGTTTGTTCCTGATAGATGGACTAGTAAAGTGATTTCTGAGGTTCATTGTTCTGTGTTGGCTGGCCATCCTGGGATTCTTGGTACCAGAGATTTGGTTGGTAGGTCCTTTTGGTGGCCTTCTTTGTCGCGGGATGTGCGTTCTTTTGTGCAGTTTTGTGCAGTTTTGCTGTTCCCGCGCTAGTGGGTTGCTTTTGCCATTACCGGTCCCCGAGAGGCCCTGGACACATATTTCTATGGATTTTATTTCCGATCTTCCTGTTTCCCAAAGAATGTCGGTTATCTGGGTTGTCTGTGACAGATTTTCTAAGATGGTTCATTTGGTGCCTTTGCCTAAATTGCCTTCTTCTTCGGATTTGGTTCCGTTGTTTTTTCAGCATGTGGTACGTTTGCATGGTATTCCGGAGAATATTGTGTCCGACAGAGGTTCCCAGTTTGTTTCTAGGTTTTGGCGGGCCTTTTGTGCCAAGCTGGGCATTGATTTGTCTTTTTCTTCTGCATTTCATCCTCAGACAAATGGCCAGACTGAGCGAACTAATCAGACCTTGGAGACCTATTTGAGATGCTTTGTATCTGCTGATCAGGATGATAGGGTGGCTTTTTTGCCATTGGCCGAGTTTGCCCTTAATAATCGGGCTAGTTCGGCTACTTTGGTTTCACTTTTTTTTGTAATTTTGGTTTTCATCCTCGTTTTTCTTCTGGGCAGGTTGAGCCATCTGACCTTCCTGGTGTGGATTCTGTGGTCGACAGGTTGCAGCAGATTTGGGCTCATGTGGTGGACAATTTGGTGCTGTCTCAGGAGGAGGCTCAACGTTTTGCTAACCTTCGTCGGTGTGTTGGTTCCCGGCTTCGGGTTGGGGATCTGGTTTGGTTATCTTCCCGTCATGTTCCTATGAAGGTTTCTTCCCCTAAGTTTAAGCCTCGATTTATTGGTCCTTATAGGATTTCTGAGATTATTAATCCGGTGTCCTTTCGCCTGGCGCTTCCGGTCTCTTTTGCTATTCATAATGTCTTCCATAGATCTTTGTTGCGGAAATATGTGGAGCCCGTTGTTCCCTCTGTTGATCCTCCGGCCCCTGTGTTGGTCGATGGGGAGTTGGAATATGTTGTTGAGAAGATTTTGGATTCTCGTTTTTCGAGGCGGAAGCTTCAGTACCTTGTCAAATGGAAGGGTTATGGCCAGGAGGATAATTCTTGGGTTTCTGCCTCTGATGTCCATGCCGCTGATTTGGTTTGTACCTTTCATCGGGCTCATCCTGATCAGCCTGGGGGCTCTGGTGAGGGTTCGGTGACCCTTCCTCAAGGGGGGGGTACTGTTGTGAATTCAGCTTTTGGGCTCCCTCCGGTGGTTGTAGAGGGTAATGCAGTTGTGCCTGGACTGCAGGATTGGACAGGTGTATCTACTAATTGCAAAACTGACTGGGGTATATAGCTTTGCAGGACTCTTTAGTCCCTGCCAGTTGTCCATTGTTTTTGGAGGATTCACTTCCCTGCTGGTCTCTCCAGTTTGCTGTGCTTTTCTACAAAGATAAGTCCTGGCTTTGTTTTTGCTGTCCACCTGCTGTGGACCTTATAGTTCTGTGCATATTCATGTTTTTGTCTTGTCCAGCTTTGTCTGTGAAGGATTTTTTGCAGCCAAGCTGTGTGTCTGGAGATGCAGATATACCCCCCATGTCTTTAGTCAGATGTGGTGATTAGTATTTTCTGTGGTGGATATTTTCTAGTGTTTTTATACTGACCACTAGGGTTGAGCGAAACGGGTCGTTCATTTTCAAAAGTCGCCGACTTTTGGCAAAGTCGGGTTTCATGAAACCCGATCCGACCCCTGTGCGGGGTCGGCCATGCGGTACGCGACTTTCGCGCCAAAGTCGCGTTTCAATGACGCGAAAAGCGCCATTTCTCAGCCAATGAAGGTAAACACAGAGTGTGGGCAGCGTGATGACATAGGTCCTGGTCCCCACCATCTTAGAGAAGGGCATTGCAGTGATTGGCTTGCTGTCTGCGGCGTCACAGGGGCTATAAAGGGGCGTTCCCGCCGACCGCCATGTTACTGCTGCTGATCTGAGCTTAGGGAGAGGTTGCTGCCGCTTCGTCAGAAGCAGGGATAGCGTTAGGCAGGGTCCATTAACCACCAAACCGCTTGTGCTGTAGCGATTTCCACTGCCCAACACCACCTTCGGTGTGCAGGGACAGTGGAAGCTACATTTTTTTTTTTTCCCTCAGCGCTGTAGCTCATTGGGCTGCCCTAGAAGGCTCCCTGATAGCTGCATTGCTGTGTGTACGCCGCTGTGCAAACCAACTGCTTTTTTCAAAGCACAAATCCTCTTGTTCCTTCCTTTCTGCACAGCTATCTTGTTTGTTTGTCCACACTTTTTATTTAATTTGTGCATCAGTCCACTCCTTATTGCTGCCTGCCATACCTGGCTGAGATTACTGCAGGGAGATAGTAATTGTTGGACACTCCCTGTTTTTTTTTTTTTTTTTTTTTTTTGTGGGAGATTAAGATTGACATTTCTGCTAGAGTGCCATCCCTGTGTGTGCCATCTCTCACTCAGTGGGCCATAGAAAGCCTATTTATTTTTTTGCTTGATTTGGGTTATAAAATCTACCTGAAAAAATCACTACATCAATCAGTGGGAGAAAAATATTGGCCTCAGGGCTTGTGTGCCACTCTTGACTCCTGTGTGTGCCATCTCTCAGTCAGTGGGCCATAGAAAGCCTATTTATTTTTTTGCTTGATTTGGGTTCTAAAATCTACCTGAAAAAATCACTACATCAATCAGTGGGAGAAAAATATTGGCCTCAGGGCTTGTGTGCCACTCCTGACTCCTGTGTGCATCATCACTCACTCAGTGGGCCATAGAAAGCCTATTTTTTTTTTTGCTTTATTTGGGTTCTAAATTCTACCTGAAAAAATCAATAAATCAATCAGTGGGAGATTAATATTGGCCTTTGGGCTTGTGTGCCAGTCCTAAGCGTGCCATCTCTCTCTCTCAGATAGTGGGCCATAGAAAGCCTATTTATTTTTATTTTTTTTATTGGGTTTATAAATTTTCCCTGGAAAAAAAAAAAAAAGTGTGAGATTAATATTGGCCTCTGGGCTTGTGTGCCAGTCCTGAGCGTGCCATCTCTCTCACAAATAGTGGGCCATAAAAAGCCTATTTATTTTTTTCTTTTTGGTTTTATAAATTCTCCCTGAAAAAAAAAAGGGAGATTAATATTGGCCTTTGGGCTTGTGTGCCAGTCCTAAGCGTGCCATCTCTCTCTCTCAGATAGTGGGCCATAGAAAGCCTATTTATTATTTTTTTTATTGGGTTTATAAATTTTCCCTGAAAAAAAAAAAAAGTGGGAGATTAATATTGGCCTCTGGGCTTGTGTGCCAGTCCTGAGCGTGCCATCTCTCTCACAAATAGTGGGCCATAGAAAGCCTATTTATTTTTTTGGTTGATTTGGGTTCTAAATTCTACCTGAAAAAATCAATAAATCAATCAGTGGGAGATAAATATTGGCCTCTGGGCTTGTGTGCCACTCCTGACTCCTGTGTGCGTCATCTCTCACTCAGTGGGCCATAGAAAGCCTATTTTTTGTTTTATTTGTTTTATAAATTCTCCCTGAAAAAATCATTTTATTTTATTTGGTTTCTAAATTCTTCCTGAAAAAAAAAATTTTTTTATTATTATTTTTTTCTAAAGTCTCCCTGGAAAAAAAAAAAAATCAAATCAGTGGGAGATTAATATTGCCCTTTCTGCTTGTGTGCCAGTCTTGACTCCTGCGTGTGCCATCTCTCTCAATCTCTCTCTCTCCAATTGTGGGCCATAGAAAGCCTATTTTTTTTTAGCTTGATTTGGGTTCCAAAATCTACCTGAAAAAATCACTACATCAATCATTGGGAGAACAATATTGGCCTCTGGGCTTGTGTGCCACTCCTGACTCCTGTGTGCGTCATCTGTCACTCAGTGGGCCATAGAAAGCCTATTTTTTCTTTTATTTGTTTTCTAAATTCTCCCTGAAAAAATCATTTTATTTTATTTGGTTTCTAAATTCTTCCTGAAAAAATCTTTTTTTTTTATATTTTTTTTTTTCTAAAGTTTCCCTGGAAAAAAAAAAAAATCAAATCAGTGGGAGATTAATATTGCCCTTTCTGCTTGTGTGCCAGTCTTGACTCCTGGGTGTGCCATCTCTCTCTCTCTCTCAAATTGTGGGCCATAGAAAGAATATTATTTTTTTAGCTTGATTTGGGTTCCAAAATCTACCTGAAAAAATCACTACATCAATCAGTGGGAGAACAATATTGGCCTCTGGGCTTGTGTGCCACTCCTGACTCCTGTGTGCGTCATCTGTCACTCAGTGGGCCATAGAAAGCCTATTTTTTCTTTTATTTGTTTTCTAAATTCTCCCTGAAAAATCATTTTATTTTATTTGGTTTCTAAATTCTTCCTGAAAAAATCTTTTTTTTTTATAATTTTTTTTTTTCTAAAGTCTCCCTGGAAAAAAAAAAAAATCAAATCAGTGGGAGATTAATATTGCCCTTTCTGCTTGTGTGCCAGTCTTGACTCCTGGGTGTGCCATCTCTCTCTCTCTCTCTCTCTCCAATTGTGGGCCATAGAAAGCCTATTTTTTTTTTTTAGCTTGATTTGGGTTCCAAAATCTACCTGAAAAAATCACTACATCAATCATTGGGAGAACAATATTGGCCTCTGGGCTTGTGTGCCACTCCTGACTCCTGTGTGCGTCATCTGTCACTCAGTGGGCCATAGAAAGCTTATTTTTTCTTTTATTTGTTTTCTAAATTCTCCCTGAAAAAAATCATTTTATTTTATTTGGTTTCTAAATTCTTCCTGAAAAAATCATTTTTTTTTATTATTTTTTTTTTCTAAAGTCTCCCTGGAAAAAAAAAAAATCAAATCAGTGGGAGATTAATATTGCCCTTTCTGCTTGTGTGCCAGTCTTGACTCCTGGGTGTGCCATCTCTCTCTCTCCAATTGTGGGCCATAGAAAGCCTATTATTTTTTTTAGCTTGATTTGGGTTCCAAAATCTACCTGAAAAAATCACTACATCAATCAGTGGGAGATAAATATTGGCCTCTGGGCTTGTGTGCCACTCCTGACTCCTGTGTGCGTCATCTCTCACTCAGTGGGCCATAGAAAGCCTTTTTTTGTTTTATTTGTTTTCTAAATTCTCCCTGAAAAAATCATTTTATTTTATTTGGTTTCTAAATTCCTCCTGAAAAAATCATTTTATTCTATTATTTTTTTTTCCTAAAGTCTCCCTGAAAAAAAAAAAAAAATCAAATCAGTGGGAGATTAATATTTACATTTGTGCTTCAGTGACAGTCCTGCGTGTGTGGCATCTCTCTCATTTGTTGCCACCAACAACAGAGTGTGTAACATTGTGCCTGATTTTCGTTGTGGTCTCACTCACCTGTAAAGGGGTAGCTAAATCATACTGAAGTTATAGCTCACCGTGTAAGTTGTGTGACAGCAACAAATATCGTTAGTTTGGTTACGTTTTTAAAACAATGAGGAAGTCTGGTGGAAGAGGTCGTGGCCGGGGGCGTTCATTGTTAGCTGGTAATGAGGGTAGTGGTAGTGGTGGAGCATCAGCTGGTCGTGGGAAAAAAAATATTGCACCTAAGTCTGGAGCTGTGGAGCCAGGTTCGTCGTCTGGCTACACAAGGCCTCGAACGCTCCCTTTTCTGGGAGTAGGAAAACCGCTTTTAAAGCCGGAGCAGCAAGAGCAAGTTTTGGCTTATCTTGCTGACTCAGCCTCTAGCTCTTTTGCCTCCTCTCGTGAAACTGGTAAATGTCAAAGCAGCGCGTCGTTAGTGGATGTTCACGGTCAGGGACAAGTCGCTTCCTTGTCCTCTTCAGCAAAAACAACAACAGAGAAGAATGCAGCAGGCGACACAACGGGTTACTCCATGGAGCTCTTTACACATACCGTCCCTGGCTTAGAAAGTGAAGCAGTTAACAGTCCATGCCCATTACAAGTTGAACCATCCGGTTAAAGCTCAGTCTGCAATGCCTGAAAAGGTATCCGATGCTAGAAAGAGTGCAGTCTGGCATTTTTTTAAACAACATCCAATTGATCAGCGCAAAGTCATCTGTCAAAAATGTTCAACTACCTTAAGCAGAGGACAGAATCTGAAAAGTCTCAGTACAAGTTGCATGCATAGACATTTAACCACCATGCATTTGCAAGCCTGGACTAACTACCAAACGTCCCTTAAGGTTGTAGCACCCTCGGCCAATGAAGCTAGTCAGCAACGCAACATCCCTTCCGGCAGTGTAGGGCCACCATTTTCCGCATCACCTGCAGTATCTGTGCAGGTTTCTTTGCCAGGCCAAAGCAGTCAGGGTCAGGGAATCACCAGTTTCGTAGTAGGAAACACTGCATCTAGGGCACCGGTGGCAACAATACCATCTTTCACCGTCTCTCAGTCTGCCATGTCCACCGGCACCCCCGCTAGTTCCACGATCTCCAGCTCTCCAGTCCAGCTCACCCTACATGAGACTATGGTTAGAAAAAGGAAGTACTTAGCCTCGTATCCGCGTACACAGGGTTTGAACGCACACATAGCTAGACTAATCTCGTTAGAGATGATTCCCTACCGGTTAGTTGAAAGCGAAGCTTTCAAAGCCCTGATGGACTACGCTGTACCACGCTACGAGCTACCCAGTCAACACTTTTTTTCCAGAAAAGCCATCCCAGCCCTCCACCAGCATGTTAAAGAGCGCATCGTCCATGCACTCAGGCAATCTGTGAGCACAAAGGTGCACCTGACAACAGATGCATGGACCAGTAGGCATGGCCAGGGACGTTACGTGTCCATCACGGCACACTGGGTAAATGTGGTGGATGCAGGGTCCACAGGGGACAGCAAGTTTGGGACAGTTCTGCCTAGCCCACGGTCTAGGAAACAGTTGGCTGTAGCCGTTCGCACCCCCTCCTCCTCCTCTTCGTCCTCCTGCAGAAGCGAGAGCTCGTCCACAGACCGCAGTCGCACAACCACTCCATCCGCAGCTGCCACTGTTGCACACCAGGTCTCCCATTATGGGGCAGCTACTGGCAAACGTCAGCAGGCTGTATTGGCTATGAAGTGTTTGGGCGACAACAGACACACCGCGGAAGTTCTGTCCGAGTTCTTGCAGAAAGAAACGCAGTCGTGGCTGGGCACTGTAGATCTTGAGGCAGGCAAGGTAGTGAGTGATAACGGAAGGAATTTCATGGCTGCCATCTCCCTTTCCCAACAGTGCGTGGACTTTGCTCACATATCCGCCGTTCGCCCGTACACTCCAGCCGTATGCAGACCTATCAGCGTTCTTTGAACCTTCCCCAGCATCGCCTAATCATAGACGTTGCAACAAGGTGGAACTCAACACTGCACATGCTTCAGAGACTGTGCGAACAGAGGCGGGCTGTTATGTTTTTGTGGGAGGATACACATACACGGGCAGGCAGTAGGATGGCAGACATGGAGTTGTCAGGTGTGCAGTGGTCGAAGATTCAAGACATGTGTCAAGTCCTTCAGTGTTTTGAGGAATGCACACGGCTGGTTAGTGCAGACAACGCCATAATAAGCATGAGCATCCCCCTAATGCGTCTGCTGATGCAAAGTTTGACGCACATAAAGGATCAGGCGTCTGCAGCTGAGGAAGAGGAAAGCCTTGATGACAGTCAGCCATTGTCTGGCCAGGGCAGTGTACAGGACGAGTTAGCGGGCGAAGAGGAGGAGGAGGAGGACGAGGAGGATGATGGGGATGATTATATTTTTAATGAGGAAGCTTTTCCGGGGCCACTGGAAATTGGTGGCGCGGCAAGGCCGGGTTCTGGTTTTTGGAGGGACACAAGTGACGTGGATTTGCCTGAAACTGCCCCTCAACCAAGCACAACCGCAGATTTGAGAACTGGAACTTTGGCCCACATGGCGGATTATGCCTTACGTATCCTCAAAAGGGACACACGCATAACTAAAATGATGAACGATGACGATTACTGGTTGGCCTGCCTCCTTGATCCTCGCTATAAAGGCAAATTGCAAAATATAATGCCACATGAGAACTTGGAACTAATATTAGCAACCAAACAATCAACTCTTGTTGACCGTTTGCTTCTGGCATTCCCTGCACACAGCGCCCGTGATCGTTCTCACACGAGCTGCAGGGGCCATCAGACCAGAGGAGTTAGAGGGGCAGAAATCAGAAGTGGCGTTGGCCAGAGGGGTTTTCTGACCAGGTTGTGGAGTGATTTTGCTATGACCGCAGACAGGACAGGTACTGCAGCATCAATTCAAAGTGACAGGAGACAACATTTGTCCAGTATGGTTACAAACTATTTTTCATCCCTTATCGATGTTCTCCCTCAACCGTCATTCCCATTTGATTACTGGGCATCAAAATTAGACACCTGGCCAGAATTGGCAGAATATGCATTGCAGGAGCTTGCTTGCCCGGCAGCTAGTGTCCTATCAGAAAGAGTATTCAGTGCTGCAGGTTCAATACTAACAGAAAAAAGGACTCGTCTGGCTACCCAAAATGTAGATGATCTAACCTTCATTAAAATGAACCACAACTGGATTTCGAAATCTTTTGCCCCACCTTGCCCGGCTGACACCTAGCTTTCCTATGAAAAGGTCTTGCCTGTGGACTATTCTGAATGACTTTTCCAATCTCGTAATTTTCTGCACCTGATTGTCCAGCATACGACATGTTTACACCTCACTAAATGGCCAAACTCCCCACACGGGGCCGTGGTATCGACACTTGGCGCCAGCACCCGTGAGAGTGCTGTTTGTCTGAAGAGGTGGGTGTGCCCGCTTTTGGTCGACGGCACTGCCACTGGGTCCCTCCTAGTACAATAAAGTGTCTCTGGCGGTGGTGGTGCGCACCCAACGTCAGACACACCGTTGTAATATGAGGGGCCCTGGGCCTGTACCGCCGGCCACAAGACAGTCCCCCCCCCAGCTCAAACAGTGCTCTACCACTTGCAAAATTATCTCACAGCTCCACCAATGTTTAGTCTATGCGCTGACATCCTTCAGTGCCTGCCACTGACAATACCATTGTATTGACATTTTTGTTATGTTAGGCCTTCGAAGCCTGTCTGCGGTCACTCCTTCCACTATGCCTCCACTGACCACACCACTGCTGCCCGTGTACCCCTGGAACCAATTTAAAATTGCCTACAGCCATGTGTTATTATTTTAGGCCTTCGATGCCTGTCTGCGGTCACTCCTTACAATATGCCTCCACTGACCACACCACTGCTGCCCGTGTACCCCTGGAACCAATTTAAAATTGCCTACAGCCAGCCCAATTTTTTTATTTTAGGCCTTCGATGCCTGTCTGCGGTCCGTTCTTTCTACTACTACTACACTGACCAGGCCACTGCTGCCCGTGTTCCCCTGGAACCAATTTAAAATTGCCTACAGCCATGTGTTATTATTTTAGGCCTTCGAAGCCTGTCTGCGGTCACTCCTTCCACTAGGCCTCCACTGACCACACCACTGCTGCCCGTGTACCCCTGGAACCAATTTAAAATTGCCTACAGCCAGCCCAATTTTTTTATTTTAGGCCTTCGATGCCTGTCTGCGGTCCGTTCTTTCTACTACTACTACACTGACCAGGCCACTGCTGCCCGTGTTCCCCTGGAACCAATTTAAAATTGCCTACAGCCATGTGTTATTATTTTAGGCCTTCGATGCCTGTCTGCGGTCACTCCTTCCACTAGGCCTCCACTGACCACACCACTGCTGCCCGTGTACCCCTGGAACCTATTTATAATTGCATAGAGCATCCTTTTTTTAATAGTAGGCGTACAAAGTCTTTCTGCGGTTCACTATTGAAATTGTCCTCCACTGCCCAGAGCACTGCAGCTTGTGTACCCCTGTAACTTTTTTCTGCTGCAGTGAGCCACATTTTTGGTTTGAGTCCTACTACCTGTGTCTGTCTGCGCCACTCAATTCAGCTGTGTTCCTTTGAAAAAAGCTGAGCGTCAATAGTCTTGTTTTCAGCCTCTAGGAATTTTAAAACTGCATTGGGTGTACAACTTTGGTAGGGCCTACTAACGGTGTCTGCCTCCCCAAGGTGTTCCCCAGGTTTCCTCTCCATTGCTTCAATCTTCATGCTCTCGTTTAGTAGTTGTTGGAAACTACGCTGCATTAGGCCTACAAATTGGGTATGGGGTGTAGAGAGATGGTGTGTTACACTCCAAGGTGTTCCCCAGGCTTCCTCTCCGTTGCTTCAATCTTCATGCTCTCGTTTAGAAGTTGTTGGAAACTACGCTGCATTAGGCCTACAAATTGGGTATGGGGTGTAGAGAGATGGTGTGTTCCACTCCAAGGTGTTCCCCAGGTTTCCTCGCCATTGCTTCGATCTTCATGCTCTCGTTTAGTAGTTGTTGGAAACTACGCTGCATTAGGCCTACAAATTGGGTATGGGGTGTAGAGAGATGGTGTGTTCCACTCCAAGGTGTTCCCCAGGTTTCCTCGCCATTGCTTCGATCTTCATGCTCTCGTTTAGTAGTTGTTGGAAACTACGCTGCATTAGGCCTACAAATTGGGTATGGGGTGTAGAGAGATGGTGTGTTCCACTCCAAGGTGTTCCCCAGGTTTCCTCTCCATTGCTTCGATCTTCATGCTCTCGTTTAGTAGTTGTAGAAAACTACACTGCATTAGGCCTACAAATTGGGTATGGGGTGTAGAGAGATGGTGTGTTCCACTCCAAGGTGTTCCCCAGGTTTCCTTGCCATTGCTTCGATCTTCATGCTCTCGTTTAGTAGTTGTTGGAAACTACGCTGCATTAGGCCTACAAATTGGGTATGGGGTGTAGAGAGATGGTGTGTTCCACTCCAAGGTGTTCTCCAGGTTTCCTCGCCATTGCTTCGATCTTCATGCTCTCGTTTAGTAGTTGTTGGAAACTACGCTGCATTAGGCCTACAAATTGGGTATGGGGTGTAGAGAGATGGTGTGTTCCACTCCAAGGTGTTCCCCAGGTTTCCTCGCCATTGCTTCGATCTTCATGCTCTCGTTTAGTAGTTGTTGGAAACTACGCTGCATTAGGCCTACAAATTGGGTATGGGGTGTAGAGAGATGGTGTGTTCCACTCCAAGGTGTTCCCCAGGTTTCCTCTCCATTGCTTCGATCTTCATGCTCTCGTTTAGTAGTTGTTGGAAACTACGCTGCATTAGGCCTACAAATTGGGTATGGGGTGTAGAGAGATGGTGTGTTCCACTCCAAGGTGTTCCCCAGGTTTCCTCTCCATTGCTTCGATCTTCATGCTCTCGTTTAGTAGTTGTAGAAAACTACACTGCATTAGGCCTACAAATTGGGTATGGGGTGTAGAGAGATGGTGTGTTCCACTCCAAGGTGTTCCCCAGGTTTCCTTGCCATTGCTTCGATCTTCATGCTCTCGTTTAGTAGTTGTTGGAAACTACGCTGCATTAGGCCTACAAATTGGGTATGGGGTGTAGAGAGATGGTGTGTTCCACTCCAAGGTGTTCTCCAGGTTTCCTCGCCATTGCTTCGATCTTCATGCTCTCGTTTAGTAGTTGTTGGAAACTACGCTGCATTAGGCCTACAAATTGGGTATGGGGTGTAGAGAGATGGTGTGTTCCACTCCAAGGTGTTCCCCAGGTTTCCTCGCCATTGCTTCGATCTTCATGCTCTCGTTTAGTAGTTGTTGGAAACTACGCTGCATTAGGCCTACAAATTGGGTATGGGGTGTAGAGAGATGGTGTGTTACACTCCAAGGTGTTCCCCAGGTTTCCTCTCCATTACTTCAATCTTCATGCTCTCGTTTAGTAGTTGTTGGAAACTACGCTGCATTAGGCCTACAAATTGGGTATGGGGTGTAGAGAGATGGTGTGTTCCACTCCAAGGTGTCCTCCAGGTTGCCTTTCCTGAGCTTCAATCTTCATGCTCTCGTTTAGTAGTTGTTGGAAACTACGCTGCATTAGGCCTACAAATTGGGTATGGGGTGTAGAGAGATGGTGTGTTCCACTCCAAGGTGTTCTCCAGGTTGCCTTTCCTGAGCTTCAATCTTCATGCTCTCGTTTAGTAGTTGTTGGAAACTACGCTGCATTAGGCCTACAAATTGGGTATGGGGTGTAGAGAGATGGTGTGTTCCACTCCAAGGTGTTCCCCAGGTTTCCTCGCCATTGCTTCGATCTTCATGCTCTCGTTTAGTAGTTGTTGGAAACTACGCTGCATTAGGCCTACAAATTGGGTATGGGGTGTAGAGAGATGGTGTGTTCCACTCCAAGGTGTTCTCCAGGTTGCCTTTCCTGAGCTTCGATCTTCATGCTCTCGTTTAGTAGTTGTTGGAAACTACGCTGCATTAGGCCTACAAATTGGGTATGGGGTGTAGAGAGATGGTGTGTTCCACTCCAAGGTGTTCCCCAGGTTTCCTCACCATTGCTTCGATCTTCATGCTCTCGTTTAGTAGTTGTTGGAAACTACGCTGCATTAGGCCTACAAATTGGGTATGGGGTGTAAAGAGATGGTGTGTTCCACTCCAAGGTGTTCCCCAGGTTTCCTCGCCATTGCTTCGATCTTCATGCTCTCGTTTAGTAGTTGTTGGAAACTACGCTGCATTAGGCCTACAAATTGGGTATGGGGTGTAGAGAGATGGTGTGTTCCACTCCAAGGTGTTCTCCAGGTTGCCTTTCCTGAGCTTCAATCTTCATGCTCTCGTTTAGTAGTTGTTGGAAACTACGCTGCATTAGGCCTACAAATTGGGTATGGGGTGTAGAAAGATGGTGTGTTACACTCCAAGGTGTTCCCCAGGTTTCCTCTCCATTGCTTCAATCTTCATGCTCTCGTTTAGTAGTTGTTGGAAACTACGCTGCATTAGGCCTACAAATTGGGTATGGGGTGTAGAGAGATGGTGTGTTCCACTCCAAGGTGTTCTCCAGGTTGCCTTTCCTGAGCTTCAATCTTCATGCTCTCGTTTAGTAGTTGTTGGAAACTACGCTGCATTAGGCCTACAAATTGGGTATGGGGTGTAGAGAGATGGTGTGTTCCACTCCAAGGTGTTCCCCAGGTTTCCTCTCCATTGCTTCGATCTTCATGCTCTCGTTTAGTAGTTGTAGAAAACTACACTGCATTAGACCTACAAATTGGGTATGGGGTGTAGAGAGATGGTGTGTTCCACTCCAAGGTGTTCCCCAGGTTTCCTCGCCATTGCTTCGATCTTCATGCTCTCGTTTAGTAGTTGTTGGAAACTACGCTGCATTACGCCTACAAATTGGGTATGGGGTGTAGAGAGATGGTGTGTTCCACTCCAAGGTGTTCTCCAGGTTGCCTTTCCTGAGCTTCGATCTTCATGCTCTCGTTTAGTAGTTGTTGGAAACTACGCTGCATTAGGCCTACAAATTGGGTATGGGGTGTAGAGAGATGGTGTGTTCCACTCCAAGGTGTTCCCCAGGTTTCCTCGCCATTGCTTCGATCTTCATGCTCTCGTTTAGTAGTTGTTGGAAACTACGCTGCATTAGGCCTACAAATTGGGTATGGGGTGTAGAGAGATGGTGTGTTCCACTCCAAGGTGTTCCCCAGGTTACCTCGCCATTGCTTCGATCTTCATGCTCTCGTTTAGTAGTTGTTGGAAACTACGCTGCATTAGGCCTACAAATTGGGTATGGGGTGTAGAGAGATGGTGTGTTACACTCCAAGGTGTTCCCCAGGTTTCCTCTCCATTGCTTCAATCTTCATGCTCTCGTTTAGTAGTTGTTGGAAACTACGCTGCATTAGGCCTACAAATTGGGTATGGGGTGTAGAGAGATGGTGTGTTACACTCCAAGGTGTTCCCCAGGTTTCCTCTCCATTGCTTCAATCTTCATGCTCTCGTTTAGTAGTTGTTGGAAACTACGCTGCATTAGGCCTACAAATTGGGTATGGGGTGTAGAGAGATGGTGTGTTCCACTCCAAGGTGTTCCCCAGGTTTCCTCTCCATTGCTGCAATCTTCATGCTCTCGTTTAGTAGTTGTTGGAAACTACGCTGCATTAGGCCTACAAATTGGGTATGGGGTGTAGAGAGATGGTGTGTTACACTCCAAGGTGTTCCCCAGGCTTCCTCTCCGTTGCTTCAATCTTCATGCTCTCGTTTAGAAGTTGTTGGAAACTACGCTGCATTAGGCCTACAAATTGGGTATGGGGTGTAGAGAGATGGTGTGTTCCACTCCAAGGTGTTCCCCAGGTTTCCTCTCCATTGCTTCGATCTTCATGCTCTCGTTTAGTAGTTGTAGAAAACTACACTGCATTAGGCCTACAAATTGGGTATGGGGTGTAGAGAGATGGTGTGTTCCACTCCAAGGTGTTCCCCAGGTTTCCTTGCCATTGCTTCGATCTTCATGCTCTCGTTTAGTAGTTGTTGGAAACTACGCTGCATTAGGCCTACAAATTGGGTATGGGGTGTAGAGAGATGGTGTGTTCCACTCCAAGGTGTTCTCCAGGTTTCCTCGCCATTGCTTCGATCTTCATGCTCTCGTTTAGTAGTTGTTGGAAACTACGCTGCATTAGGCCTACAAATTGGGTATGGGGTGTAGAGAGATGGTGTGTTCCACTCCAAGGTGTTCTCCAGGTTGCCTTTCCTGAGCTTCGATCTTCATGCTCTCGTTTAGTAGTTGTTGGAAACTACGCTGCATTAGGCCTACAAATTGGGTATGGGGTGTAGAGAGATGGTGTGTTCCACTCCAAGGTGTTCCCCAGGTTTCCTCACCATTGCTTCGATCTTCATGCTCTCGTTTAGTAGTTGTTGGAAACTACGCTGCATTAGGCCTACAAATTGGGTATGGGGTGTAAAGAGATGGTGTGTTCCACTCCAAGGTGTTCCCCAGGTTTCCTCGCCATTGCTTCGATCTTCATGCTCTCGTTTAGTAGTTGTTGGAAACTACGCTGCATTAGGCCTACAAATTGGGTATGGGGTGTAGAGAGATGGTGTGTTACACTCCAAGGTGTTCCCCAGGTTTCCTCTCCATTGCTTCAATCTTCATGCTCTCGTTTAGTAGTTGTTGGAAACTATGCTGCATTAGGCCTACAAATTGGGTATGGGGTGTAGAGAGATGGTGTGTTCCACTCCAAGGTGTTCTCCAGGTTGCCTTTCCTGAGCTTCAATCTTCATGCTCTCGTTTAGTAGTTGTTGGAAACTACGCTGCATTAGGCCTACAAATTGGGTATGGGGTGTAGAGAGATGGTGTGTTACACTCCAAGGTGTTCCCCAGGTTTCCTCTCCATTGCTTCAATCTTCATGCTCTCGTTTAGTAGTTGTTGGAAACTACGCTGCATTAGGCCTACAAATTGGGTATGGGGTGTAGAGAGATGGTGTGTTCCACTCCAAGGTGTTCTCCAGGTTGCCTTTCCTGAGCTTCAATCTTCATGCTCTCGTTTAGTAGTTGTTGGAAACTACGCTGCATTAGGCCTACAAATTGGGTATGGGGTGTAGAGAGATGGTGTGTTCCACTCCAAGGTGTTCCCCAGGTTTCCTCGCCATTGCTTCGATCTTCATGCTCTCGTTTAGTAGTTGTTGGAAACTACGCTGCATTAGGCCTACAACTTGGGTATGGGGTGTAGAGAGATGGTGTGTTCCACTCCAAGGTGTTCCCCAGGTTTCCTCTTCATTGCTTCGATCTTCATGCTCTCGTTTAGTAGTTGTTGGAAACTACGCTGCATTAGGCCTACAAATTGGGTATGGGGTGTAGAGAGATGGTGTGTTCCACTCCAAGGTGTTCTCCAGGTTGCCTTTCCTGAGCTTCAATCTTCATGCTCTCGTTTAGTAGTTGTTGGAAACTACGCTGCATTAGGCCTACAAATTGGGTATGGGGTGTAGAAAGATGGTGTGTTCCACTCCAAGGTGTTCTCCAGGTTGCCTTTCCTGAGCTTCAATCTTCATGCTCTCGTTTAGTAGTTGTTGGAAACTACGCTGCATTAGGCCTACAAATTGGGTATGGGGTGTAGAGAGATGGTGTGTTACACTCCAAGGTGTTCCCCAGGTTTCCTCTCCATTGCTTCAATCTTCATGCTCTCGTTTAGTAGTTGTTGGAAACTACGCTGCATTAGGCCTACAAATTGGGTATGGGGTGTAGAGAGATGGTGTGTTCCACTCCAAGGTGTTCTCCAGGTTGCCTTTCCTGAGCTTCAATCTTCATGCTCTCGTTTAGTAGTTGTTGGAAACTACGCTGCATTAGGCCTACAAATTGGGTATGGGGTGTAGAGAGATGGTGTGTTCCACTCCAAGGTGTTCCCCAGGTTTCCTCGCCATTGCTTCGATCTTCATGCTCTCGTTTAGTAGTTGTTGGAAACTACGCTGCATTAGGCCTACAACTTGGGTATGGGGTGTAGAGAGATGGTGTGTTCCACTCCAAGGTGTTCCCCAGGTTTCCTCTCCATTGCTTCGATCTTCATGCTCTCGTTTAGTAGTTGTTGGAAACTACGCTGCATTAGGCCTACAAATTGGGTATGGGGTGTAGAGAGATGGTGTGTTCCACTCCAAGGTGTTCTCCAGGTTGCCTTTCCTGAGCTTCAATCTTCATGCTCTCGTTTAGTAGTTGTTGGAAACTGCGCTGCATTAGGCCTACAAATTGGGTATGGGGTGTAGAAAGATGGTGTGTTCCACTCCAAGGTGTTCTCCAGGTTGCCTTTCCTGAGCTTCAATCTTCATGCTCTCGTTTAGTAGTTGTTGGAAACTACGCTGCATTAGGCCTACAAATTGGGTATGGGGTGTAGAGAGATGGTGTGTTACACTCCAAGGTCTTCCCCAGGTTTCCTCTCCATTGCTTCAATCTTCATGCTCTCGTTTAGTAGTTGTTGGAAACTACGCTGCATTAGGCCTACAAATTGGGTATGGGGTGTAGAGAGATGGTGTGTTCCACTCCAAGGTGTTCTCCAGGTTGCCTTTCCTGAGCTTCAATCTTCATGCTCTCGTTTAGTAGTTGTTGGAAACTACGCTGCATTAGGCCTACAAATTGGGTATGGGGTGTAGAGAGATGGTGTGTTCCACTCCAAGGTGTTCCCCAGGTTTCCTCTCCATTGCTTCGATCTTCATGCTCTCGTTTAGTAGTTGTAGAAAACTACACTGCATTAGACCTACAAATTGGGTATGGGGTGTAGAGAGATGGTGTGTTCCACTCCAAGGTGTTCCCCAGGTTTCCTCGCCATTGCTTCGATCTTCATGCTCTCGTTTAGTAGTTGTTGGAAACTACGCTGCATTAGGCCTACAAATTGGGTATGGGGTGTAGAGAGATAGTGTGTTCCACTCCAAGGTGTTCTCCAGGTTGCCTTTCCTGAGCTTCGATCTTCATGCTCTCGTTTAGTAGTTGTTGGAAACTACGCTGCATTAGGCCTACAAATTGGGTATGGGGTGTAGAGAGATGGTGTGTTCCACTCCAAGGTGTTCCCCAGGTTTCCTCGCCATTGCTTCGATCTTCATGCTCTCGTTTAGTAGTTGTTGGAAACTACGCTGCATTAGGCCTACAAATTGGGTATGGGGTGTAGAGAGATGGTGTGTTCCACTCCAAGGTGTTCCCCAGGTTACCTCGCCATTGCTTCGATCTTCATGCTCTCGTTTAGTAGTTGTTGGAAACTACGCTGCATTAGGCCTACAAATTGGGTATGGGGTGTAGAGAGATGGTGTGTTACACTCCAAGGTGTTCCCCAGGTTTCCTCTCCATTGCTTCAATCTTCATGCTCTCGTTTAGTAGTTGTTGGAAACTACGCTGCATTAGGCCTACAAATTGGGTATGGGGTGTAGAGAGATGGTGTGTTACACTCCAAGGTGTTCCCCAGGTTTCCGCTCCATTGCTTCAATCTTCATGCTCTCGTTTAGTAGTTGTTGGAAACTACGCTGCATTAGGCCTACAAATTGGGTATGGGGTGTAGAGAGATGGTGTGTTACACTCCAAGGTGTTCCCCAGGTTTCCTCTCCATTGCTTCAATCTTCATGCTCTCGTTTAGTAGTTGTTGGAAACTACGCTGCATTAGGCCTACAAATTGGGTATGGGGTGTAGAGAGATGGTGTGTTCCACTCCAAGGTGTTCCCCAGGTTTCCTCGCCATTGCTTCGATCTTCATGCTCTCGTTTAGTAGTTGTTGGAAACTACGCTGCATTAGGCCTACAAATTGGGTATGGGGTGTAGAGAGATGGTGTGTTCCACTCCAAGGTGTTCCCCAGGTTTCCTCGCCATTGCTTCGATCTTCATGCTCTCGTTTAGTAGTTGTTGGAAACTACGCTGCATTAGGCCTACAAATTGGGTATGGGGTGTAGAGAGATGGTGTGTTCCACTCCAAGGTGTTCTCCAGGTTTCCTCGCCATTGCTTCGATCTTCATGCTCTTGTTTAGTAGTTGTTGGAAACTGCGCTGCATTAGGCCTACAAATTGGGTATGGGGTGTAGAGAGATGGTGTGTTCCACTCCAAGGTGTTCTCCAGGTTGCCTTTCCTGAGCTTCGATCTTCATGCTCTCGTTTAGTAGTTGTTGGAAACTACGCTGCATTAGGCCTACAAATTGGGTATGGGGTGTAGAGAGATGGTGTGTTCCACTCCAAGGTGTTCCCCAGGTTTCCTCGCCATTGCTTCGATCTTCATGCTCTCGTTTAGTAGTTGTTGGAAACTACGCTGCATTAGGCCTACAAATTGGGTATGGGGTGTAGAGAGATGGTGTGTTCCACTCCAAGGTGTTCTCCAGGTTTCCTCGCCATTGCTTCGATCTTCATGCTCTCGTTTAGTAGTTGTTGGAAACTACGCTGCATTAGGCCTACAAATTGGGTATGGGGTGTAGAGAGATGGTGTGTTACACTCCAAGGTGTTCCCCAGGTTTCCTCTCCATTGCTTCAATCTTCATGCTCTCGTTTAGTAGTTGTTGGAAACTACGCTGCATTAGGCCTACAAATTGGGTATGGGGTGTAGAGAGATGGTGTGTTCCACTCCAAGGTGTTCTCCAGGTTGCCTTTCCTGAGCTTCAATCTTCATGCTCTTGTTTAGTAGTTGTTGGAAACTACGCTGCATTAGGCCTACAAATTGGGTATGGGGTGTAGAGAGATGGTGTGTTCCACTCCAAGGTGTTCCCCAGGTTTCCTCTCCATTGCTTCAATCTTCATGCTCTCGTTTAGTAGTTGTTGGAAACTACGCTGCATTAGGCCTACAAATTGGGTATGGGGTGAAGAGAGATGGTGTGTTCCACTCCAAGGTGTTCTCCAGGTTGCCTTTCCTGAGCTTCAATCTTCATGCTCTCGTTTAGTAGTTGTTGGAAACTACGCTGCATTAGGCCTACAAATTGGGTATGGGGTGTAGAGAGATGGTGTGTTCCACTCCAAGGTGTTCCCCAGGTTTCCTCGCCATTGCTTCAATCTTCATGCTCTCGTTTAGTAGTTGTTGGAAACTACGCTGCATTAGGCCTACAAATTGGGTATGGGGTGTAGAGAGATGGTGTGTTCCACTCCAAGGTGTTCCCCAGGTTTCCTCTCCATTGCTTCGATCTTCATGCTCTCGTTTAGTAGTTGTTGGAAACTACGCTGCATTAGGCCTACAAATTGGGTATGGGGTGTAGAGAGATGGTGTGTTCCACTCCAAGGTGTTCTCCAGGTTGCCTTTCCTGAGCTTCAATCTTCATGCTCTCGTTTAGTATTTTTTGGAAACTACGCTGCATTAGGCCTACAAATTGGGTATGGGGTGTAGAGAGATGGTGTGTTACACTCCAAGGTGTTCCCCAGGTTTCCTCTCCATTGCTTCAATCTTCATGCTCTCGTTCAGTAGTTGTTGGAAACTACGCTACATTAGGCCTACAAATTGGGTATGGGGTGTAGAGAGATGGTGTGTTCCACTCCAAGGTGTTCTCCAGGTTGCCTTTCCTGAGCTTCAATCTTCATGCTCTCGTTTAGTAGTTGTTGGAAACTACGCTGCATTAGGCCTACAAATTGGGTATGGGGTGTAGAGAGATGGTGTGTTCCACTCCAAGGTGTTCCCCAGGTTTCCTCTCCATTGCTTCGATCTTCATGCTCTCGTTTAGTAGTTGTAGAAAACTACACTGCATTAGGCCTACAAATTGGGTATGGGGTGTAGAGAGATGGTGTGTTCCACTCCAAGGTGTTCCCCAGGTTTCCTCGCCATTGCTTCGATCTTCATGCTCTCGTTTAGTAGTTGTTGGAAACTACGCTGCATTAGGCCTACAAATTGGGTATGGGGTGTAGAGAGATGGTGTGTTCCACTCCAAGGTGTTCCCCAGGTTTCCTCGCCATTGCTTCGATCTTCATGCTCTCGTTTAGTAGTTGTTGGAAACTACGCTGCATTAGGCCTACAAATTGGGTATGGGGTGTAGAGAGATGGTGTGTTACACTCCAAGGTGTTCCCCAGGTTTCCTCTCCATTGCTTCAATCTTCATGCTCTCGTTTAGTAGTTGTTGGAAACTACGCTGCATTAGGCCTACAAATTGGGTATGGGGTGTAGAGAGATGGTGTGTTACACTCCAAGGTGTTCCCCAGGTTTCCTCTCCATTGCTTCAATCTTCATGCTCTCGTTTAGTAGTTGTTGGAAACTACGCTGCATTAGGCCTACAAATTGGGTATGGGGTGTAGAGAGATGGTGTGTTCCACTCCAAGGTGTTTTCCAGGTTGCCTTTCCTGAGCTTCAATCTTCATGCTCTCGTTTAGTAGTTGTTGGAAACTACGCTGCATTAGGCCTACAAATTAGGTATGGGGTGTAGAGAGATGGTGTGTTACACTCCAAGGTGTTCCCCAGGTTTCCTCTCCATTGCTTCAATCTTCATGCTCTCGTTTAGTAGTTGTTGGAAACTACGCTGCATTAGGCCTACAAATTGGGTATGGGGTGTAGAGAGATGGTGTGTTCCACTCCAAGGTGTTCTCCAGGTTGCCTTTCCTGAGCTTCAATCTTCATGCTCTTGTTTAGTAGTTGTTGGAAACTACACTGCATTAGGCCTACAAATTGGGTATGGGGTGTAGAGAGATGGTGTGTTCCACTCCAAGGTGTTCCCCAGGTTTCCTCGCCATTGCTTCGATCTTCATGCTCTCGTTTAGTAGTTGTTGGAAACTACGCTGCATTAGGCCTACAAATTGGGTATGGGGTGTAGAGAGATGGTGTGTTCCACTCCAAGGTGTTCTCCAGGTTGCCTTTCCTGAGCTTCAATCTTCATGCTCTCGTTTAGTAGTTGTTGGAAACTACGCTGCATTAGGCCTACAAATTGGGTATGGGGTGTAGAGAGATGGTGTGTTCCACTCCAAGGTGTTCCCCAGGTTTCCTCTCCATTGCTTCGATCTTCATGCTCTCGTTTAGTAGTTGTAGAAAACTACACTGCATTAGACCTACAAATTGGGTATGGGGTGTAGAGAGATGGTGTGTTCCACTCCAAGGTGTTCCCCAGGTTTCCTCGCCATTGCTTCGATCTTCATGCTCTCGTTTAGTAGTTGTTGGAAACTACGCTGCATTAGGCCTACAAATTGGGTATGGGGTGTAGAGAGATAGTGTGTTCCACTCCAAGGTGTTCTCCAGGTTGCCTTTCCTGAGCTTCGATCTTCATGCTCTCGTTTAGTAGTTGTTGGAAACTACGCTGCATTAGGCCTACAAATTGGGTATGGGGTGTAGAGAGATGGTGTGTTCCACTCCAAGGTGTTCCCCAGGTTTCCTCGCCATTGCTTCGATCTTCATGCTCTCGTTTAGTAGTTGTTGGAAACTACGCTGCATTAGGCCTACAAATTGGGTATGGGGTGTAGAGAGATGGTGTGTTCCACTCCAAGGTGTTCCCCAGGTTACCTCGCCATTGCTTCGATCTTCATGCTCTCGTTTAGTAGTTGTTGGAAACTACGCTGCATTAGGCCTACAAATTGGGTATGGGGTGTAGAGAGATGGTGTGTTACACTCCAAGGTGTTCCCCAGGTTTCCTCTCCATTGCTTCAATCTTCATGCTCTCGTTTAGTAGTTGTTGGAAACTACGCTGCATTAGGCCTACAAATTGGGTATGGGGTGTAGAGAGATGGTGTGTTACACTCCAAGGTGTTCCCCAGGTTTCCGCTCCATTGCTTCAATCTTCATGCTCTCGTTTAGTAGTTGTTGGAAACTACGCTGCATTAGGCCTACAAATTGGGTATGGGGTGTAGAGAGATGGTGTGTTACACTCCAAGGTGTTCCCCAGGTTTCCTCTCCATTGCTTCAATCTTCATGCTCTCGTTTAGTAGTTGTTGGAAACTACGCTGCATTAGGCCTACAAATTGGGTATGGGGTGTAGAGAGATGGTGTGTTCCACTCCAAGGTGTTCCCCAGGTTTCCTCGCCATTGCTTCGATCTTCATGCTCTCGTTTAGTAGTTGTTGGAAACTACGCTGCATTAGGCCTACAAATTGGGTATGGGGTGTAGAGAGATGGTGTGTTCCACTCCAAGGTGTTCCCCAGGTTTCCTCGCCATTGCTTCGATCTTCATGCTCTCGTTTAGTAGTTGTTGGAAACTACGCTGCATTAGGCCTACAAATTGGGTATGGGGTGTAGAGAGATGGTGTGTTCCACTCCAAGGTGTTCTCCAGGTTTCCTCGCCATTGCTTCGATCTTCATGCTCTTGTTTAGTAGTTGTTGGAAACTGCGCTGCATTAGGCCTACAAATTGGGTATGGGGTGTAGAGAGATGGTGTGTTCCACTCCAAGGTGTTCTCCAGGTTGCCTTTCCTGAGCTTCGATCTTCATGCTCTCGTTTAGTAGTTGTTGGAAACTACGCTGCATTAGGCCTACAAATTGGGTATGGGGTGTAGAGAGATGGTGTGTTCCACTCCAAGGTGTTCCCCAGGTTTCCTCGCCATTGCTTCGATCTTCATGCTCTCGTTTAGTAGTTGTTGGAAACTACGCTGCATTAGGCCTACAAATTGGGTATGGGGTGTAGAGAGATGGTGTGTTACACTCCAAGGTGTTCCCCAGGTTTCCTCTCCATTGCTTCAATCTTCATGCTCTCGTTTAGTAGTTGTTGGAAACTACGCTGCATTAGGCCTACAAATTGGGTATGGGGTGTAGAGAGATGGTGTGTTCCACTCCAAGGTGTTCTCCAGGTTGCCTTTCCTGAGCTTCAATCTTCATGCTCTTGTTTAGTAGTTGTTGGAAACTACGCTGCATTAGGCCTACAAATTGGGTATGGGGTGTAGAGAGATGGTGTGTTCCACTCCAAGGTGTTCCCCAGGTTTCCTCTCCATTGCTTCAATCTTCATGCTCTCGTTTAGTAGTTGTTGGAAACTACGCTGCATTAGGCCTACAAATTGGGTATGGGGTGAAGAGAGATGGTGTGTTCCACTCCAAGGTGTTCTCCAGGTTGCCTTTCCTGAGCTTCAATCTTCATGCTCTCGTTTAGTAGTTGTTGGAAACTACGCTGCATTAGGCCTACAAATTGGGTATGGGGTGTAGAGAGATGGTGTGTTCCACTCCAAGGTGTTCCCCAGGTTTCCTCGCCATTGCTTCAATCTTCATGCTCTCGTTTAGTAGTTGTTGGAAACTACGCTGCATTAGGCCTACAAATTGGGTATGGGGTGTAGAGAGATGGTGTGTTCCACTCCAAGGTGTTCCCCAGGTTTCCTCTCCATTGCTTCGATCTTCATGCTCTCGTTTAGTAGTTGTTGGAAACTACGCTGCATTAGGCCTACAAATTGGGTATGGGGTGTAGAGAGATGGTGTGTTCCACTCCAAGGTGTTCTCCAGGTTGCCTTTCCTGAGCTTCAATCTTCATGCTCTCGTTTAGTATTTTTTGGAAACTACGCTGCATTAGGCCTACAAATTGGGTATGGGGTGTAGAGAGATGGTGTGTTACACTCCAAGGTGTTCCCCAGGTTTCCTCTCCATTGCTTCAATCTTCATGCTCTCGTTCAGTAGTTGTTGGAAACTACGCTACATTAGGCCTACAAATTGGGTATGGGGTGTAGAGAGATGGTGTGTTCCACTCCAAGGTGTTCTCCAGGTTGCCTTTCCTGAGCTTCAATCTTCATGCTCTCGTTTAGTAGTTGTTGGAAACTACGCTGCATTAGGCCTACAAATTGGGTATGGGGTGTAGAGAGATGGTGTGTTCCACTCCAAGGTGTTCCCCAGGTTTCCTCTCCATTGCTTCGATCTTCATGCTCTCGTTTAGTAGTTGTAGAAAACTACACTGCATTAGGCCTACAAATTGGGTATGGGGTGTAGAGAGATGGTGTGTTCCACTCCAAGGTGTTCCCCAGGTTTCCTCGCCATTGCTTCGATCTTCATGCTCTCGTTTAGTAGTTGTTGGAAACTACGCTGCATTAGGCCTACAAATTGGGTATGGGGTGTAGAGAGATGGTGTGTTCCACTCCAAGGTGTTCCCCAGGTTTCCTCGCCATTGCTTCGATCTTCATGCTCTCGTTTAGTAGTTGTTGGAAACTACGCTGCATTAGGCCTACAAATTGGGTATGGGGTGTAGAGAGATGGTGTGTTACACTCCAAGGTGTTCCCCAGGTTTCCTCTCCATTGCTTCAATCTTCATGCTCTCGTTTAGTAGTTGTTGGAAACTACGCTGCATTAGGCCTACAAATTGGGTATGGGGTGTAGAGAGATGGTGTGTTACACTCCAAGGTGTTCCCCAGGTTTCCTCTCCATTGCTTCAATCTTCATGCTCTCGTTTAGTAGTTGTTGGAAACTACGCTGCATTAGGCCTACAAATTGGGTATGGGGTGTAGAGAGATGGTGTGTTCCACTCCAAGGTGTTTTCCAGGTTGCCTTTCCTGAGCTTCAATCTTCATGCTCTCGTTTAGTAGTTGTTGGAAACTACGCTGCATTAGGCCTACAAATTAGGTATGGGGTGTAGAGAGATGGTGTGTTACACTCCAAGGTGTTCCCCAGGTTTCCTCTCCATTGCTTCAATCTTCATGCTCTCGTTTAGTAGTTGTTGGAAACTACGCTGCATTAGGCCTACAAATTGGGTATGGGGTGTAGAGAGATGGTGTGTTCCACTCCAAGGTGTTCTCCAGGTTGCCTTTCCTGAGCTTCAATCTTCATGCTCTTGTTTAGTAGTTGTTGGAAACTACACTGCATTAGGCCTACAAATTGGGTATGGGGTGTAGAGAGATGGTGTGTTCCACTCCAAGGTGTTCCCCAGGTTTCCTCGCCATTGCTTCGATCTTCATGCTCTCGTTTAGTAGTTGTTGGAAACTACGCTGCATTAGGCCTACAAATTGGGTATGGGGTGTAGAGAGATGGTGTGTTCCACTCCAAGGTGTTCCCCAGGTTTCCTCTCCATTGCTTCGATCTTCATGCTCTCGTTTAGTAGTTGTTGGAAACTACGCTGCATTAGGCCTACAAATTGGGTATGGGGTGTAGAGAGATGGTGTGTTCCACTCCAAGGTGTTCCCCAGGTTTCTTCTCCATTGCTTCGATCTTCATGCTCTCGTTTAGTAGTTGTTGGAAACTACGCTGCATTAGGCCTACAAATTGGGTATGGGGTGTAGAGAGATGGTGTGTTCCACTCCAAGGTGTTCCCCAGGTTTCCTCTCCATTGCTTCAATCTTCATGCTCTCGTTTAGTAGTTGTTGGAAACTACGCTGCATTAGGCCTACAAATTGGGTATGGGGTGTAGAGAGATGGTGTGTTCCACTCCAAGGTGTTCCCCAGGTTTCCTCTCCATTGCTTCAATCTTCATGCTCTCGTTTAGTAGTTGTTGGAAACTACGCTGCATTAGGCCTACAAATTGGGTATGGGGTGTAGAGAGATGGTGTGTTCCACTCCAAGGTGTTCTCCAGGTTGCCTTTCCTGAGCTTCAATCTTCATGCTCTCGTTTAGTAGTTGTTGGAAACTACGCTGCATTAGGCCTACAAATTGGGTATGGGGTGTAGAGAGATGGTGTGTTCCACTCCAAGGTGTTCCCCAGGTTTCCTCTCCATTGCTTCGATCTTCATGCTCTCGTTTAGTAGTTGTAGAAAACTACACTGCATTAGGCCTACAAATTGGGTATGGGGTGTAGAGAGATGGTGTGTTCCACTCCAAGGTGTTCCCCAGGTTTCGTCCACATTGCTTCGGTCTTCCGACTCTCGTTTAGTAGTTGTAGAAAACTAGACTGCATTAGGCCTACAAATTGGGTATGGGGTGTAGAGAGATGGTGTGTTACACTCCAAGGTGTTCTCCAGGTTGCCTTTCCTGAACTTCTATCTTCAGGCTCTCATTAAATTGTAGTTAAATGGAACAACTGCATTTGGCGTACCAGTTGGTTTGGGGCCTACTATCGGTGTCTGCCACTCCTTGCTGTTCTCCTGGTTTCCTGTCCTGAAATTCCATTTTCAGGCTCTTGTTAAGTAGTTGTTAATGTTAGACTGCATTTGGCCTACTAGTTGGGTTGGGGCCTACTATCGGTGTCTGCCACTCCTTGCTGTTCTCCTCAACTGAACAAAGCTGGGCCGCCTGTTTACTACGGTTGCCAATTTTGAACTGCATGTCGACTACTTACTGATTTGGGCCTACTCTCTGTGTCAGCCTCTCATTCCAGTTGTCCTCCACTGCAATGCCCCCTGGTTAGTCCTGTGTTACCAATTTTGAACTGCATTTAGCCCACTTTATTCTTTGGGCCTATATCTGTGTTTCCTCCTCATCCTGCCCATTGCCCAGCCAGTGATAGATGAGTCTGCTGGTACATTGACCCATAACGCAACATTCCCCGTGCACGCTACACAGCAAGATTGTGACCCTGCTGAAAGTCAGGTTCCTCTTCACGCATACCATACCACCTTACACGGGGACAAAGAGGAAGGTGCAGATGAAAGTGCAGGTTCCTTCATCAGGTGGGGGGAGGAATACTAGTTGGCGACGTCACTGGCACAGGGCCTCTCATAGTACGCAAAAGTGTTGCTGCCGGTGGGAGGCGCCCCCGCCGTGCAAACACACCGCTGTACTTTGAGGGGCCCTGTGCCAGTGCCAATGCCAACGAGTGGGCCCCCCCTGCTTACTCAGGATCACAGCACTTGCAAAGTTGAAATACTTACCTCTCCCTGCTCCACTGCCGTGACTTGGTCCAGATTTACTGGGCCCACTAATTACTTGAACCAGCCCTACCCCCCACAACTTTAGCCAAATGACCCCCAATTTCAAATGCCTTCCAATTATTATAAGGTAAATTACGATTGACAAGCTTCTTTTACAAGAATGGATGTTTTTGCCATTAAAATGGGCAGTGTAGGTGTTTTCCTGGCCTCCACTCACTGCCGACTATGCTCCCCCATTGACTTGCATTGGGTTTCGTGTTTCGGGCGATACCCGACTTTTCGCGATAATCGGCCGATTCCACTCGACTCGACTTCTAAGATAGTCGGGTTTCGCGAAACACGGCTCGACTCTAAAAAGGTCAAGGTCGCTCAACCCTACTGACCACATAGTACTCTGTTCTATTCTTTCTTTTTAGCTAGTGTGGCCTCCTATGCTAAAATCTGATTTCATATCTGCGTATGTTATTTTCCTCTCCTCTCACCGTCAATATTTGTGGGGGGCTGTTGTGAATTCTGTGGCAGAGCTCCCTCCTGTGGTCACAAGTGGTACTTCGGCTGATTCTCTCTGTGAGCTTCCGTTGGTGGAGGAGAGTGGTACTGCGGCTTCTGAGTTTCCTTCCTCAGGTTATGTGGTGATGTCGTTAGGTGCTGCTCTATTTAACTCCACCTAGTGCTTTGATCCTGGCCTCCAGTCAATGTTCTAGTATTGGACCTGTTTCCTCCTGGATCGTTCCTGTGGCCTGCTGCTCTGCATAGCTAAGTTCCGCTTTTGCTATTTTGATTGCTGTTTTTTTCTGTCCAGCTTGCTATTTGTTTTTTCTTGCTTGCTGGAAGCTCTGGGACGCAGAGGGTGTACCTCCGTGCCGTTAGTTCGGTACGGAGGGTCTTTTTGCCCCCTTTGCGTGGTTTTTTGTAGGGTTTTGTGTTGACCGCAAAGTTACCTTTCCTATCCTCGCTCTGTTCAGAAAGTCGGGCCTCACTTTGCTAAATCTATTTCATCTCTACATTTGTCTTTTCATCTTAACTCACAGTCATTATATGTGGGGGCTGCCTTTTCCTTTGGGGTATTTCTCTGAGGCAAGGTAGGCTTATTTTCTATTTTCAGGCTAGCTAGTTTCTCAGGCTGTGCCGAGTTGCATAGGGAGCGTTAGGCGCAATCCACGGCTGCCTCTAGTGTGGTTGGAGAGGATTAGGGATTGCGGTCAGCAGAGTTCCCACATCTTAGAGCTCGTTCTATGTTTTTGGGTTATTGTCAGGTCACTGTATGGGCTCTGACTTCTATGTCCATTGTGGTACTGAATTACCTTATCATAACAGTACTGGAGGCCCAAAGTACTAATGATTCTCAATAGAGGGAAAAAAGAAGTTCTGAGACCATTTTTTTTTCTCTGCACTGTGTTTTGCCTTTTTTTTC
Organism: Ranitomeya imitator; assembly: GCF_032444005.1. Lineage (NCBI taxonomy): Eukaryota > Metazoa > Chordata > Amphibia > Anura > Dendrobatidae > Ranitomeya > Ranitomeya imitator. Next base: position 315,872,453 of record NC_091285.1, on the reverse strand, counting down.
CCCTAGACATTTGGGTGGTTCAGGACACAGGTGTAGCGATGGACATTAAAGGTCTGTCTTCATGTGTGGATCAGCTCACGGCAAGAGTACAAAATATTCAAGACTTTGTGGTTCAGAATTCTATGTTAGAACCGAGAATTCCTATTCCTGATTTGTTTTTTGGAGATAGAACTAAATTTCTGAGTTTCAAAAATAATTGTAAACTATTTCTGGCTTTGAAACCTCGCTCCTCTGGTGACCCAGTTCAACAAGTTAGGATCATTATTTCTTTTTTACGTGGCGACCCTCAGGACTGGGCATTTTCTCTTGCGTTAGGAGATCCTGCATTGGGTAATATCGATGCGTTTTTCCTGGCGCTCGGATTGCTGTACGATGAACCTAATTCAGTGGATCAGGCAGAGAAAAATTTGCTGGCTCTGTGTCAGGGTCAGGATGAGATAGAGGTATATTGTCAGAAATTTAGAAAGTGGTCCATACTCACTCAATGGAATGAAGGTGCGCTCGCAGCCATTTTCAGAAAGGGTCTCTCTGAAGCCCTTAAGGATGTCATGGTGGGATTTCCTATGCCTGCTGGTTTGAATGAGTCTATGTCTTTGGCCATTCAGATCGGTCGACGCTTGCGTGAGCGTAAATCTGTGCACCATTTGGCGGTATTACCTGAGCTTAAACCTGAGCCTATGCAGTGCGATAGGACTATGACCAGAGTTGAACGGCAAGAACACAGACGTCTGAATGGGCTGTGTTTCTACTGTGGTGATTCCACTCATGCTATCTCTGATTGTCCTAAACGCACTAAGCGGTTCGCTAGGTCTGCCACCATTGGTACGGTACAGTCAAAATTTCTTTTGTCCGTTACCTTGATCTGCTCTTTGTCATCTTATTCTGTCATGGCATTTGTGGATTCAGGCGCTGCCCTGAATTTGATGGACTTGGAGTATGCTAGGCGTTGTGGGTTTTTCTTGGAGCCCTTGCAGTGTCCTATTCCATTGAGAGGAATTGATGCTACGCCTTTGGCCAAGAATAAGCCTCAGTACTCTACCCAGCTGACCATGTGCATGGCTCCTGCACATCAGGAGGTTATTCACTTTCTGGTGTTGCATAATCTGCATGATGTGGTCGTGTTGGGGTTGCCATGGCTACAAGTCCATAATCCAGTATTAGATTGGAAATCCATGTCTGTGTCCAGCTGGGGTTGTCAGGGGGTACATGGTGATGTCCCATTTCTGTCTATTTCGTCATCCACCTCTTCTGAGGTTCCAGAGTTCTTGTCTGATTACCGGGATGTATTTGATGAGCCCAAGTCCGATACCCTACCTCCGCATAGGGATTGTGATTGTGCTATCGATTTGATTCCTGGTAGTAAATTCCCAAAAGGTCGACTGTTTAATTTATCTGTGCCTGAGCAAGCCGCTATGCGGAGTTATGTGAAGGAGTCCTTGGAGAAGGGGCATTTTCGCACGTCATCGTCGCCATTAGGAGCAGGGTTCTTTTTTGTGGCCAAGAAGGATGGTTCACTGAGACCTTGTATAGATTACCGCCTTCTTAATAAGATCACGGTTAAATTTCAGTACCCCTTGCCGTTGTTATCTGATTTGTTTGCTCGGATTAAGGGGGCTAGTTGGTTCACCAAGATAGATCTTCGTGGTGCGTATAATCTTGTGCGTATTAAGCGAGGCGATGAATGGAAAACTGCATTTAATATGCCCGAGGGCCATTTTGAGTATCTAGTAATGCCATTTGGACTTGCCAATGCTCCATCAGTGTTTCAGTCCTTTATGCATGACATCTTCCGAGAGTACCTGGATAAATTCCTGATTGTGTACTTGGATGACATTTTGATCTTCTCGGATGATTGGGAGTCTCATGTGAAGCAGGTCAGAACGGTGTTTCAGGTCCTGCGTGCTAATTCTTTGTTTGTGAAGGGATCAAAGTGTCTCTTTGGTGTTCAGAAGGTTTCATTTTTGGGGTTCATCTTTTCCCCTTCTACTATCGAGATGGACCCTGTTAAGTTCCAAGCCATCCATGATTGGACTCAGCCGACATCTCTGAAAAGTCTGCAAAAGTTCCTGGGCTTTGCTAATTTTTATCGTCGCTTCATCTGCAATTTTTCTAGTATTGCTAAACCATTGACCGATTTGACCAAGAAGGGTGCTGATGTGGTCAATTGGTCTTCTGCTGCTGTGGAAGCTTTTCAAGAGTTGAAGCGTCGTTTTTCTTCTGCCCCTGTGTTGTGTCAACCAGATGTTTCACTTCCATTCCAGGTTGAGGTTGATGCTTCTGAGATTGGAGCAGGGGCTGTTTTGTCGCAGAGAAGTTCTGATTGCTCGGTGATGAAACCATGCGCCTTCTTTTCCAGGAAGTTTTCGCCTGCTGAGCGAAATTATGATGTTGGCAATCGAGAGTTGCTGGCCATGAAGTGGGCATTCGAGGAGTGGCGTCATTGGCTTGAAGGAGCTAAGCATCGCATGGTGGTCTTGACTGATCATAAGAACTTGACTTATCTCGAGTCTGCCAAGCGGTTGAATCCTAGACAGGCTCGTTGGTCGCTGTTTTTTGCCCGTTTTGACTTTGTGATTTCGTACCTTCCGGGCTCTAAAAATGTGAAGGCGGATGCTCTGTCTAGGAGTTTTGTGCCTGACTCTCCAGGTTTATCTGAGCCGACGGGTATTCTCAAAGAGGGAGTAATTGTGTCTGCCATCTCCCCTGATTTGCGGCGGGTGCTGCAAAAATTTCAGGCTAATAAACCTGATTGTTGCCCAGAGGAGAAACTGTTTGTCCCTGATAGGTGGACGAATAAAGTTATCTCTGAGGTTCATTGTTCGGTGTTGGCTGGTCATCCTGGAATCTTTGGTACCAGAGAGTTAGTGGCTAGATCCTTTTGGTGGCGGGATGTGCGTTCTTTTGTGCAGTCCTGTGGGATTTGTGCTCGGGCTAAGCCCTGCTGTTCTCGTGCCAGTGGGTTGCTTTTGCCCTTGCCGGTCCCGAAGAGGCCTTGGACACATATCTCTATGGATTTTATTTCAGATCTTCCCGCCTATCAAAAGATGTCAGTCATTTGGGTGGTCTGTGATCGCTTCTCTAAGATGGTCCATTTGGTACCCTTGTCTAAATTACCTTCCTCCTCTGATTTGGTGCCATTGTTCTTCCAGCATGTGGTTCGTTTACATGGCATTCCAGAGAATATCGTTTCTGACAGAGGTTCCCAGTTTGTTTCGAGGTTTTGGCGAGCCTTTTGTGGTAGGATGGGCATTGACTTGTCTTTTTCCTCGGCTTTTCATCCTCAGACTAATGGCCAGACCGAACGAACCAATCAGACCTTGGAAACATATCTGAGATGCTTTGTTTCTGCTGATCAGGATGACTGGGTGTCCTTTTTGCCTTTGGCTGAGTTAGCCCTTAATAATCGGGCCAGCTCGGCTACCTTGGTTTCGCCGTTTTTCTGCAACTCTGGGTTCCATCCTCGTTTCTCTTCAGGGCAGGTTGAGTCTTCTTACTGTCCTGGTGTGGATACTGTGGTGGACAGGTTGCAGCAGATTTGGACTCATGTAGTGGACAATTTGACCTTGTCCCAGGAGAAGGCTCAACGTTTCGCTAATCGCAGATGCTGTGTGGGTCCCCAACTTCGTGTTGGGGATTTGGTTTGGTTATCTTCTCATCATATTCCTATGAAGGTTTCCTCTCCTAAGTTTAAACCTCGTTTCATTGGTCCGTATAGGATTTCTGAGGTTCTTAATCCTGTGTCTTTTCGTCTGACCCTTCCAGATTCTTTTTCCATACATAACGTATTCCATAGGTCATTGTTGCAGAGATACGTGGCACCTATGGTTCCATCTGTTGATCCTCCTGCCCCGCTTTTGGTGGAGGGGGAGTTGGAGTATATTGTGGAGAAGATTTTGGATTCTCGTGTTTCAAGACGGAAACTCCAGTATCTGGTTAAGTGGAAGGGTTATGCTCAGGAAGATAATTCCTGGGTCTTTGTCTTTGATGTCCATGCTCCCGATCTTGTTCGTGCCTTTCATATGGCTCATCCTGGTCGTCCTGGGGGCTCTGGTGAGGGTTCGGTGACCCCTCCTCAAGGGGGGGGTACTGTTGTGAATTCTGTGGCAGAGCTCCCTCCTGTGGTCACAACTGGTACTTCGGCTGATTCTCTCTGTGAGCTTCCGTTGGTGGAGGAGAGTGGTACTGCGGCTTCTGAGTTTCCTTCCTCAGGTGTGTGGTGATGTCGTTAGGTGCTGCTCTATTTAACTCCACCTAGTGCTTTGATCCTGGCCTCCAGTCAATGTTCTAGTATTGGACCTGTTTCCTCCTGGATCGTTCCTGTGGCCTGCTGCTCTGCATAGCTAAGTTCTGCTTTTGCTATTTTGATTGCTGTTTTTTTCTGTCCAGCTTGCTATTTGTTTTTTCTTGCTTGCTGGAAGCTCTGGGACGCAGAGGGTGTACCTCCGTGCCGTTAGTTCGGTACGGAGGGTCTTTTTGCCCCCTTTGCGTGGTTTTTTGTAGGGTTTTGTGTTGACCGCAAAGTTACCTTTCCTATCCTCGCTCTGTTCAGAAAGTCGGGCCTCACTTTGCTAAATCTATTTCATCTCTACGTTTGTCTTTTCATCTTAACTCACAGTCATTATATGTGGGGGCTGCCTTTTCCTTTGGGGTATTTTTCTGAGGCAAGGTAGGCTTATTTTCTATCTTCAGGCTAGCTAGTTTCTCAGGCTGTGCCGAGTTGCATAGGGAGCGTTAGGCGCAATCCACGGCTGCCTCTAGTGTGGTTGGAGAGGTTTAGGGATTGCGGTCAGCAGAGTTCCCACGTCTCAGAGCTCGTTCTATGTTTTTGGGTTATTGTCAGGTCACTGTATGGGCTCTGACTTCTATGTCCATTGTGGTACTGAATTACCTTATCATAACAGGGGGCTATCTATCCTTTGGGGATTTTCTCTGAGGCAATATAGGTTTCCTGTTTCTGTCTTTAGGGGAAGTTAGTTCTGAGGCTGTGCCGAGGGGTCTAGGGAGTGTTAGGTACCCCCCACAGCTACTTCTAGTTGCGCTGCTAGGTTCAGGGTTTGCGGTCAGTACAGGAACCACCTTCTCCAGAGTCCGTCTCATGCTGCTCCTAGGCCACCAGATCATAACAGTTACCCACCACTCTTCTTGGGTTATCTGCACAAAACTGTTCCACTCATCATGCCCACATGGACTTTTCCTCTCTGAACCCTGTTCACACAGGTAATATACAAATGATCAGGTTTTTAAATACATCAGATAGGGATTGCATACATCAGTTAGGACTGCTCTGATATGGGTATACCTTGACGATTGGTGGAGCAGCTTAGTATACATTTTTTGCAAAAAAACGTATCAACAAAATACCCTGCTTTTACATCTTTTTACTAGCACTTGCGGATTACTGTGATTTTTTGAAACTGAGTGTTTTTGGTTTTACTATGCTCTTTTATGTCTTCAAGTTTCTTGGTGGTGTGTGAACATTTTTCTACAGACTTGTTCACTGTGCAAGTAGCCCATGTGTTCCTGTTTCCTGTTCCTGCTCTTTGTTAGACAGTCTAAACTCATGTGGGGATTCCCTAACAGCTACAAATTATACAGCCATAGGGAATCGAACATAATATTTGAGCATACCCAAGATACTCAGAAAACACCTGAGCATGCTTGGATAAGATGTTGAAAGCCATCAAAAAATGTCAAATGCCCTAAAATTTTATCAATAAAATTGTCAATTCGTGCTGCAAAAATTAAGCCATCACATGACTAATGTGACAAAAATATTGAAAAATTATAGCTCTCAAACTATGGCAATGCAAAAACCATTTTTTTTTGTTTAAGAAGCGTCTTTAAGTGTGTGACAGCATCCATACATAAAAGCCCATATAAATCTGCTATCTTTATAATCGCACCAACCCAAAGAATAAAGTTGTCTAATTACTTATACTGTTAATTTGTTAATTCTGCCTCCCAAAAACACAGTAAGGCTCAGCTCACATTTATTCTGCGCTCTACACTGAGCACTTAAATTGGAGATTTTGTGGAAATCTCTGAACCATAGTTGGAAGATTCACTTTAAGGCCAGCGTCACACACTAGCAAGTTTTACGGACGTATGAGTGCATAAAATACGTCCGTAAAACTCGCCTAACAAACGTCCCAATTATTCTCTATGCCCCTGCTCCTATCTGCCGTATTTTATTGATCAGTATTATACGGCTTTCTACGGCCATAGAAAATCGCAGCATGCTGCGTTTGTCACCGTATTGCGCAAAAAAAAGCCAATGAAAGTCTATGGAAGCCGCAAAAATATGGATTACACATGGACCAGCAGTGTGACTTGCGAGAAATACGCAGCGGTGTTAGAGAGAAAAGCCGGCAATTCAGTGCGGTGTACAGTAAAATCACACTGACAGCTTACAATAGAATAGGTAGAATAAATGTGTACACATAGAATAGGTATATATATACAGTGGGGCAAAAAAGTATTTAGTCAGTCAGCAATAGTGCAAGTTCCACCACTTAAAAAGATGAGAGGCGTCTGTAATTTACATAATAGGTAGACCTCAACTATGGGAGACAAACTGAGAAAAAAAAATCCAGAAAATCACATTGTCTGTTTTTTTAACATTTTTTTTGCATATTATGGTGGAAAATAAGTATTTGGTCAGAAACAAACAATCAAGATTTCTGGCTCTCACAGACCTGTAACTTCTTCTTTAAGAGTCTCCTCTTTCCTCCACTCATTACCTGTAGTAATGGCACCTGTTTAAACTTGTTGTCAGTATAAAGAGACACCTGTGCACACCCTCAAACAGTCTGACTCCAAACTCCACTATGGTGAAGACCAAAGAGCTGTCAAAGGACACCAGAAACAAAATTGTAGCCCTGCACCAGGCTGGGAAGACTGAATCTGCAATAGCCAACCAGCTTGGAGTGAAGAAATCAACAGTGGGAGCAATAATTAGAAAATGGAAGACATACAAGACCACTGATAATCTCCCTCGATCTGGGGCTCCATGCAAAATCCCACCCCGTGGGGTCAGAATGATCACAAGAACGGTTAGCAAAAATCCCAGAACCACGCGGGGGGACCTAGTGAATGAACTGCAGAGAGCTGGGACCAATGTAACAAGGCCTACCATAAGTAACACACTACGCCACCATGGACTCAGATCCTGCAGTGCCAGACGTGTCCCACTGCTTAAGCCAGTACATGTCCGGGCCCGTCTGAAGTTTGCTAGAGAGCATTTGGATGATCCAGAGGAGTTTTGGGAGAATGTCCTATGGTCTGATGAAACCAAACTGGAACTGTTTGGTAGAAACACAACTTGTCGTGTTTGGAGGAAAAAGAATACTGAGTTGCATCCATCAAACACCATACCTACTGTAAAGCATGGTGGTGGAAACATCATGCTTTGGGGCTGTTTCTCTGCAAAGGGGCCAGGACGACTGATCCGGGTACATGAAAGAATGAATGGGGCCATGTATCGTGAGATTTTGAGTGCAAACCTCCTTCCATCAGCAAGGGCATTGAAGATGAAACGTGGCTGGGTCTTGCAACAAGACAATGATCCAAAGCACACCGCCAGGGCAACGAAGGAGTGGCTTCGTAAGAAGCATTTCAAGGTCCTGGAGTGGCCTAGCCAGTCTCCAGATCCCAACCCTATAGAAAACCTTTGGAGGGAGTTGAAAGTCCGTGTTGCCAAGCGAAAAGCCAAAAACATCACTGCTCTAGAGGAGATCTGCATGGAGGAATGGGCCAACATACCAACAACAGTGTGTGGCAACCTTGTGAAGACTTACAGAAAATGTTTGACCTCTGTCATTGCCAACAAAGGATATATTACAAAGTATTGAGATGAAATTTTGTTTCTGACCAAATACTTATTTTCCACCATAATATGCAAATAAAATGTTAAAAAAACAGACAATGTGATTTTCTGGATTTTTTTTTCTCAGTTTGTCTCCCATAGTTGAGGTCTACCTATGATGTAAATTACAGACGCCTCTCATCTTTTTAAGTGGTGGAACTTGCACTATTGCTGACTGACTAAATACTTTTTTGCCTCACTGTATATATATATATATATATATATATATATATATATATACATATATATATATATATATATATATATATATATATATGTCAGTGAGACACATATATGTATATATATTATTATTTCATACAGCGCTAGATAGCTTTAAAGCCAGTAATTCAATTGCCGGCTTTTGCTATCTCCTTCCTAAACCCGACATGATATGAGACATGGTTTACATACAGTAAACCATCTCATATCCCCATTTTTTTTGCATATTCCACACTACTAATGTTAGTAGTGTGTATATGCAAAATTTGGCCGTTCTAGCTATTAAATTAAAGGGTTAAATGGCGGAAAAAATTGGCGTGGGCTCCCGCGCAATTTTCTCCGCCAGAGTAGTAAAGCCAGTGACTGAGGGCAGATATTAATAGCCTGGAGAGGGTCCATGGTTATTGCCCCCCCCCCTGGCTAAAAACATCTGCCCCCAGCCACCCCAGAAAAGGCACATCTGGAAGATGCGCCTATTCTGGCACTTGGCCACTCTCTTCCCATTCCCGTGTAGCGGTGGGATATGGGGTAATGAAGGGTTAATGCCACCTTGCTATTGTAAGGTGACATTAAGTCAGATTAATAATGGAGAGGCGTCAATTATGACACCTATCCATTATTAATCCAATACTAGTAAAGGGTTAAAAAAACACACACACATTAATAAAAATTATTTTAATGAAATAAAAACAAAGGTTGTTGTAATAATTTATTCTTCGCTTAATCCTTCTGAAGACCCTCGCTCTGTAACAAAGTAAAAATAATAAACCAACAATATACATACCTTCCGAAGATCTGTACCGTCCCACGATGTAAATCCATCTGAAGGGGTTAAAATATTTTGCAGCCAGGAGCTCTGCTAATGCAGCTGCTCCTGGCTGCAAAACCCCAGGGAATGAAGGTAATGTAGGTCAATGACCTATATTTACCTTAATTTGCGGTGAGGGCGCCCTCTGCTGGCTGTTCCTGGAGCGTGGGAACTTTCCTAGAAAGCTCCCAGGCTCGAGTTCATATGAGGACAACCAGCAGAGGGCGCCCTCATATGAACTCGAGCCTGGTTTAGGAAGGAGACAGCAAAAGCCGGTAATTGAATTACCGGCTTTAAAGCTATCTAGCTCTGTATGAAGTAATAATATATACACATATATGTGTCTACTGACATATATATATATATGTATATATATAGGCAGTATATATGTTTTTTTTTTTTACACATGGATCCCTTGTATAGCCGTATGTCGGTTTTGCAAGCCTGCGAGAAAAACACGCAGTACGGACGCCATACGGATTACATACGGAGGATGCCATGCGCAAAAAACGCTGAAACACCCTGCCTACGGAGGAGCTACGGACCACTATTTTGGGGACTTTTCAGCATATTACGGCCGTAATATACGGACCATATTGTCTTACGCTGAGTGTGACTCCAGCCTAATAAGTCAGATGGAGACACAGTGGAAGCCATCTGGTCTATGTTTTGGCAGTGTCCTTCTTTTTAGGCATGCATAGAAGTGCTTTTGGGCACGGTTTTGTGCACATCTGAAAATAATTACAATGCTAAACAGAGGCAAGTCAGAGTCCAGAGTACCTCTATTGCCTCATTATAGTGAATGTATCCCTCAATGATTTCATCTGAATTGCATCATTTGGAAATTTAGATGGAAACGCCAAAATAAATGCTCAGCATAGAGCTGAGGATAAATGTGATCCAAAATGTTCCCAATAAAGCTTCAACAAAATCCATAAATTCCACAGAAAAAACAAGTCCCAACTCAAGTCCATCATCTGTTAATGGAAATATAGAGGGCTTACATGTTACTGATGGCACAAAGGCTCTGGAGAAGCGCTATGGTTCCTCGCCCCCTCCAAATGAAACCCAACAAATTCTGTGCTCCCAATTCCAAATAGCCCTTCCCCATCTGAGCCCCACTGTGTTTAAATCACACTGGCGTCCACATGTTTGGCATTTCTGTAGTGATGAAAGCCCGTCTAATTTACGGGTGGATGTCTAGTGAGGCATGAGCTGGGCAAAATGTATGGGTCCTACAATGTACTTGGCAGTACTGTAGAAGATTTGCAATTTTCACTCAGCAACATCTATTGCTGCTTTTTTTTCTGGAAAAAAACTCATTGAGTCAAAATCGTCACTACACCTGTAAATTCATTTCCAGAGGTGTGTAGTTTCCAAAATGAGGTTACTTGAGGGAGGATTCTGCTCTTCTAGTACTCAGTGGCTCTGTATATGGAGCCCACAAACTATTCTACTATAATTTGTACTCCAAGAGTCAAATAGTGCTTTGCCTCTCCCAAGTCTCGTCGTGTGGCTAAGTAGTACTGAACATGCACATTTTCATGCCAAGGCAGGCGAAGCAAGGTTAGTGAACCCAGTTAACCACAGAGAACACTGCGGACACTGAAACCAAGGAACCAGACTTACAAGGATGCTAAATGAAACACAAGACTTTTATTTGGACACTACACAGGTGAACTTACAAGGGAGAACCCCCTGGGCTGAAACACCGAATTCCCCTGAGGAAGAGCCGGCGAGCGAACCCCTATAACAGGTTTTGTCCCAGCACCGCCAAAGAGACTTGATTGCAACTGCTCCTAGACCAGAGGGTCAGATCCAAGAGGAACAGAGGTTTAGATGGGAGAAGAGTGGAAGGTCCAGGTAACCTGAGAAAGAGGTCCAGATGGTCCAGTGGATACCATCGGAGTCCGCAGGTGGATGGCAGATAGGCAGGACACTGGCACTAGGAAAAACACCGGGAATTAATAAAAGGAATGACAAGGCTGCATGAGCAGGTGAGAGTCTGGGACCTGAGAACGGCAACTTAAGAAACACTGCCCAAAGTTGCCTAGGCACCTCCCAAAGGAAGTGAGGGCTTTAAGTTTACACAGGCCTCTCAGCGATTGGCTGAGGGGTGACACAGGAAAAAGGGTGCACTAGCCCTTTAAATCATTTAACAGTAGCACGCGCATGCCCTATGCTCACTCTCTTGCAACCCGGAAGTGAGGAGACAGAGGAGGCATGCTGGGTAGATACCGCAGCCTGGAGGGGCATCATGGAAGCGCGGACCGGGTAAGTAAGATTGTGGGGAAACCTGCGACCAGACTGGGCCTGATCTCCCTGTACCCCAGAGATGGGTCCCGCTGGCCGGATAGTTACACATATAGGGGCTATTGCCACATTCAGCAGAATTTATGGGACATATTTTGATGCCATTTTTACCCATTTCCCTTCGTGAAAATTTACAATCTGTGGTAAAATAATTTTCTGGGTGGTAAAAATGTATTTATTTTTTCTTCACTGCCCAATGGTATAAAAGTATGTTACATACCTGTGTTAATAGGAAGTGAGTTACCTGTACAGACACTATACACTATATACAGAGCTCCTATATATCACCGGTAATCAGTGTATTATGTGTACACTGACACTAAACACTGTATACTATATCCAAAGCTCCTGTGTATAATGGCTCTTATGGTAAAATTACATAGTAACATAGTAAGGCCGAAATTACATAGTAACATAGTAAGGCCGAAAAATTGTATGTGACACCTTCTCTTAAAGAAACATACATAAATAAAAATATATCTAAAAAGAGTATTGGATATTTTAACAAATATTTAATAGGGTAGAGTAGGGTCTGGCCAAAAGAGTCTACCTAGCTGGGGTGGCGGCTTAAAAAAAATATATTTTAGCCAAAACAAAAGCTCGTGGATATGTATGTGATCTGGTATTAGATGGGAACTGATAATGTGTGATTGGTGAGGGCGTGGTGCAGATGTAGCATTTCTGAGTGGGCAGTGGGACTGTGGAAGGTTGGAGGCGGAGCTGGATTGGAGCCTGGGCAGAGTCTCAAGGGTTGCCCAGAAATTTTGCCAGTATGGGGCCCCAATATTCCTGGTGTTAGCCCTGCTCCTGTGTATTGACCTCTGCCGATTCCTGACCACGCTACCTGCCGGTGTTGCCCCTAGTCACTGCAATACCATGACTTCAACCCAGGTCAGTCCATAACACACACGGTCCAACAGTACAGTTGCCACAGGGCAGGCCAAGACCTCGAAGTTATAAAGTCCAAGCTCAGGATATGTGTCCAATTTGGAGACTCAAAAGTTAAATGAGGTAGACCCATCTGTTAGTACATGGAAACGTGTGGCCACGTACTCTTACAGCATTACAGTATGCTGTAGATAAACCCCTGATGCCAGTGGTCTTAGCTCACCTTCAATTTTGGGGGTGACAGGTTCCCTTTAAGCAGATAGGAGATTGATCTGCAAAAACTGTTATAGGTTATTTATCTGCATGTAATTTTGGTGGGAAACACTAGTTAGCAAAGTTTTAATTAGAAATTTGTACTTCATTGTAATTTATCTTCTCATAACTAGTACTCTAACTTGTTTAATTGTGATTGCTGTTTTTTTTTTTTACAAAGGAGTTAATCTTAAATTACCATAACCAGTATGGATTTACTTGTTGTTGACTTATTCCTTGTTAATCTTTTCACAGAATAGCAATGTGTGCATGAAAGTCACACATATCAACTAAGATCATAGTTGTTATAAAATGGATATCTAAATATTTAGAATTTGCAGTACATAAAATTTAGAGCAAACTTACAGTAATTTTTTCTATAGTTAAATAGAAAAAAAAAACGTGATGTGTCTTTTTTTAAGCTCCTTCATTATCAACAATTAATCTTAACAATAACAAACCCCAGTTACACAATCAATAACATTATGAAGGTTGAATGGCCAGGTCCAGATGTCACTTCAATACATACAGTTAGTGTTGGAGTTCTGCTGTCCTCAAGGTGAACATTAGGAAATATTATTTGCTTTGGATGTACATATTCTTCTAGATACATCAGCAAGTTTATGGCTGCAGGATATACAGCTGGATCTACCATCAAAAAATATGTCTATATTCATCCTGGTTGAGTCACATGTAAATAGGACAAGTAGTCATTTTGAAGTTGCTTCCCTTTCACAATTCTTAAGTATTTCGGAAGAGGTAATTATTTAAACATTGAAGCCATTTTAACTCTTCAAATTACAAGAACATGACCAATGTATTGTCAACTGAAGATAAATAAACCTGAGTAGAGTCTGCTAATCTACTCGTATATCTTCTGTTATCTAGATTGCTGGAGTTGTTTGGGAACCTGAGAAGCAAAGAGACCAAACCAAATGTGTCATTTCATAAAGGTTATATAAAGAAAGAAGTAATTTGACTGTACTGTATGTAAGTGGTAACAATATGGCAGGTGAATAAACTTCATTATAGTAGTCAGGAATTTTGTTCTGGACCAAGGAGTATGTTGTGACTTTTAAATCCTGAGCTTGACATCTGCATATTTAAAAAAAAACTTTATCCAGCACTTATCTTGAGGTGACTAAAAGAACAATTGTCTATTGAATATTCATTATCCTTCCTCCTTATCACCTCACTTTTTCATGACAAACTTCTCACTTAAGGTACCGTTACACTAAATGATTTACCAACGATCACGACCAGCGATACGACCTGGCCGTGATCGTTGGTAAATCGGTGTGTGGTCGCTGGGGAGCTGTCACATAGACAGCTCTCTACAGCGACCAACGATCCGGGGAAAGACTTCGGCATCGTTGAAACTGTCTTCAACGATGCCGAAGTCCTCGGGTAACCAGGGTAAACATCGGGTTACTAAGTGCAGGGCCACGCTTAGTAACCCGATATTTACCCTGGTTACCATTGTAAAAGTAAAAAAAAAACAGTACATACTCACATTCCTGTCACGTCCCCCGGCGTCAGCTTCCCTGCAATGTGTAAGCGCCGGCCGTAAAGCAGAGCGGTGACGTCACCGCTGTGCTCTGCTTTACGGCTGGCCAGCGCTGACACAGTCAGTGCGGTAAGCCGACGCCAGGGGATCTGACACGAGTGTGAGTATGTACTGTTTTTTTTTTTTAACTTTTACAATGGTAACTAGGGTAAATATCTGGTTACTAAGCGCGGCCCTGTGCTTAGTAACCCGATGTTTACCCTGGTTACCAGTGAAAACATCGCTGGATCGGCGTCACACACCGATTCAGCGATGACAGCGGGTGATCAGCGACCAAAAAAAGGTCCTGATCATTCCCAGCGACCAACGATCTCCCAGCAGGGGCCTGATTGTTGGTCGCTGTCACGCATAACGATTTTGTTAACGATATCGTTGCTACATCACAAAAAGCAACAATATCGTTAATGAAATCGTTATGTGTGAAGGTACCTTTAGGTAATAAATGGGAGGCAGAACTAAAAGCCATCTGTTTGTCTGTCTGTCTGTAATGAAAATCCCGTGTCGCTGATTGGTCACACCCAGCTGGGTGTGACCAATTAGTGACAGGCACATTCTGGCCACAAATTGGCCCCTCCCTACTCCCCTCCAGTCACTGCCCCTCCATACTCTCCTGCAGTCAGTGCCCCCTCCCTACTCTTCTCCAGTCAGTGCCCACATAGCATTTTAGCATTGGTCTCGCGCGACCGCTACATCATCATGGGTTAATGCCCAAGGCATTACTGGGAGCATCGCGAGGAGCATCGCTAAAGGCCTGGGCTGGATCCGGGGGCCGCCGGAAGGTGAGTATATAACTATTTTTTATTTTAATTATTTTTTAACAGGGATATGGTGCCCACAGTGCTATATACTATGTGGGCTGTGTTATATATTGTGTGGGCTGTGTTATATACTACATCACTGTGCAACATACTACATGGGCTGTGCAATATACTACGTGGCTGTGCTATATACTACGTGGTTGTGTTATGTACTACGTGGGCTGTGCTATATACTACGTGACTATGCAATATACTACGTGGCTGTGCAATATACTACGTGGCTGTGCAATATACTACGTGGCTGTGCTATATACTATGTGGCTGTGCAATATACTACGTGGCTGTGCTATATACTACGTGGTTGTGTTATGTACTACGTGGGCTGTGCTATATACTATGTGACTATGCAATATACTACGTGGCTGTGCAATATACTACGTGGCTGTGCAATATACTACGTGGCTGTGCTATATACTACGTGGCTGTGCTATATACTACGTGGCTGTGCTATATACTACGTGGCTGTGCTATAAACTACGTGGGCTGTGTTATATGCTACATGGGCTGTGAGACTCTTTCGCCCGGGGCCCTCAAAAACCTGTCAGAGGAGCAGCGGACTGTTCTTTCCTTTTTTATTTATTTTTTTTAAATTAAATTAATGTGTGGAGATTCCGGCAGCCAATAAGGACACATAAACCATCCACAAAGTCCAGACACACGGGCTTGTGTCATTGACCGCCAAAGTCACATGTCCCTCGCCATATAAAAAGGGATATGAAGCTTTGGCACGATTTTGAGTGTAACAGCATAGTGAGTCTGCTGCTGCAGTCAGATAGCTAGGAGATAGGATCCTATGTCAAATTGACCTTCCAGGATATAATTCTGGAGTGCTAATTCTCTAGTCCAGCCACAAGTCACCACTTCAGCATATAAATCTATAGTGCTGCTGATTCTGTGGTATAGCGACCAGTTGTCTTTTCAAAATCAGCCCATTATGGATTTGTATGCTGAGGTGGTGACTCGTTGCTGTACCACAGAATCAGAAGCACTATGGCTTTTTATGCTGTGGTACTGCAACCAGTCGCAACTTCAGCATATAAATCCTTTATGCTAATTGTGTGGTCCAACCACCAGTCCACATTTCAGCATATAAATCTTTTGTGCTATTTTTGTGGTCTAGCCGCACTGCCTCAGCAAATAAATACTGATTGTTAATTGAGTGACAGGTGACTGACAGGCCTGTGCCTAGGGTTGTGAAACAGCTGGATAAAAGCCGGAAAGAGTATAACCAACATGAGTGGAGAAAAAGCGAGGTTGTGGTGGAAACGGGAATAGGAGCGGTGTTCGACGTGTACTTGGGGTAGGTGGTAATGCTACTGAAAGTTCTACTGAATAAACACTGGCTCATCCTACCCAAAAACAGCTGACAACTTCTGCTACTAGACTGGCTACTTGACTGCTTAACAGGGTCTCCATCTAGTGGGGTGCTTGTGGTGAAAATTCTCCGGGCACCAGGCCTACGCCTGTCACTCATCCACCTTTTAGGCTTTACTGATATATATGTAAGCTAGAAACGATGGGCCAGGCCCTTTTCCATCCATCTATGCTGCTTCATTATAAAATTTCTACTGTGGGTTAATTGATCCTACTTTCCTGGTGTCTGCCCCTAATTTTTGGAAATGTTTTGACTCCAAGTTGCATCCTGTTCAGGTGTGTTGCCTGAATTTGCCAGGGCTTCCAACACAGCAGGCCTACACCAATCCTTCACCCACAAATTAAGTTCAACTTAATTTCAAAGCTCTAAATGCTGGCACAGATCCTGTCTCATGCATGGTCCATGCCTGACTGCTGCACCATTGTCAAATTTCTACTGTGGGTCAATTGATGCCACTCTTCCTGGTGTCTGTCCCTAATTTTTGAAAATGTTTGGACTCCATGTTGGGTTTCCTTAATGTGTGTTGCCTGAATTTGGCAGAGCTCTCAGAGCACCAGGCCTACACATGTCACTCATCCACCTGTCACTGAACAATGTTTAAGCTAGAAATGTTGGTCCAAGCTCTGTCCTGGGCCCTGTCCCATGCATTCATGATGCAAAATTATACTATTTGTACTATGGGTCAATTAATGTAACTTTTACTTGTGTCTTCTCCTAATTTGAGCTGTTTTGGCAGTATATTGGCCCCCCTGAAGTTGTTGTCTACGTGTTAGGGGTCGAGTTCTTGTCTCTGCACAGGGGGAATCTCGGGCCATCTCTGCTGTGGTCTCCCATTCTTCTCCTCCCGCAGTGGAGCCTGCTCAGCGGAGACGTCGGTCCCAGCGTCTCGCTCAGTCTGACTCTGTACAAAGAGTTACTGCTGCTTTTCCTGCTTCTGCCATTGAAGCTAGTGCTAGGCAGCGGCGAGCAGACGCTTCTGGGACTAAGTCCTGCTTTTCTCGTTCTGAGCATGCCCAGAGTAAGATCTCTCAGTGGAGATCGAGGATCACATGTTCAGATACTGCAGCTAAATCCATTGGTCCTTCAGGAAGGTCCTGTAGGTGCTCAGGCTCTGTGGCAGCTTCTCATTGGTCCTTCTAGGAAGGTCCTGTATGTGCTGCAACTATTTAAGGCTCGCCATGCGCTAGTATTTTTCTAAGTTATGTGCTTTGCGCCAATGTGGTCATGTAAGATTGTGTTCAGGGACCCGGCTGAAATAAGCCCCTAAAATGCTGGCACTTCCGGCGAGGAGATTGTGTTTGTATGTATTCAGGGACCTGGCTGAAATAAGCCCCTAGAATGCTGGCACCTCCGGCGAGGAGTTTTGTGTGTATGCATGACCACTGACTGCTCTCAGTTGAGTAGTTAGCCTGTGCCTCTGTGAAGTCTAACAGGGTGCAGTGCTTTGCTTTCACGGCTACTCTGTGAAATAACAGAGCTAGTTCATACCGCCATATAGTGCTGCCGTTTGCTAGCAGCAGGTTCTCCTGCACGGTGGACCCCGGGCTGCGAACGCATCAATAACAATAAAACATCTATATTTGCTCGGTGCGTTCTACTAGCCCTAACAGAATACTAGCGCCAGGGTCTGGCTAGTAAATGGCGGACATTCAGCAATCCTTGTGGTATATCCAGCAGCTGGAGGGTAGGTTGGTGGCTCTCGAAAGCACAACCTCAGCTGTGGATGTTACCGAAGTTGCTGTACAGGCTGCTAGCGTGGCTGCAGCAACCTTGTCCACTGCCACCCCTGTTCCGACATTATCTTGCCTCCCGCTGCCAGAAAAATTTTCTGGAGATAGTAAATCTTGTAGGGGATTCGTGAGTCAGTGCTCTATTTACCTCGAGCTTCTGGCTGCACGTTTTCCCACAGAGCGGGCAAAGGTGGGATTTATTGTGTCTCTCTTGTCGGACAGGGCGCTGGAATGGGCTACGCTGCTGTGGGAGCGTGGCGATCATGTGGTGCAGAGTGCTCCGCTGTTCCTGAGCACTCTGAAACAGGTCTTTTTAGGACCTCGAGTCACCCATGACACGGCGCTCCAACTGCTGGCATTGACTCAGGGTTTGTCCTTGGTCAGTCATTTTGCCGTCCACTTCCGTACCCTAGCATCTGAGCTGGAGTGGTCGGATAAAGCCCTTATCCCCATATTTTGGAGGGGGCTGGCTGATCACGTGAAGGACGCTCTGGCCACTAGGGAGATTCCTGCCACACTGGTTTAGTTAATAGCTGTCTTCACTCGTATTGACCTCCGTTTTAACGAGCGGAGGTTAGAGCGAGCCCAGTGTAGGCAGAGGTTTCGGCTGGCTCCCAATTTTGCCAAGCCTCTGGAATCTCCTGGTCCTGGTCCCTGAGTCACATGAGGCCATGGAAGTGTCACGAGCAGGATCTAAGTCCCGGACCGCTTGTGCACTCAAGGTCTGTCATGTTTGCCAGCAGTCAGGACATCTTGCCACCAGATGTCCCCAGCGGTCGAGGACACGTCAGCATCTAGTGGTAGTAGGTGGAGGTACAATAGACACAGTGACGTTTGCCTCCAAATTGTCCTTTAAGGGGACAATTACTATAGGCTCATCCTCTCACTGGTAGAGCTCTGCGTGGATTCTGGGGCGGAGGGCAATTTTATGTCTTCTGCCTTCACCCAATGTCACGCAATACCCCTCGTAATGCTAGCTCAACCAGTAACGGTATGAGTGGTGAATGGGTCGACACTGCCCTCACAGATAATACACCAGACCATCCCTTTTACTCTGTCCATGTCGCCATCCCATCAGGAGATTATATCTCTGCTCGTCATTCCTGAGGGAATTGATGAGGTCCTGTTGGGCATACCTTGGCTACGGTACCACTCTCCTCATATCGAGTGGTCCTCAGGCAGAATTCTGGGATGGGGTGAATCTTTTGGGTGTAGGTGTCAGAGGGAGTGCGTTCAGGTTGCTACTGCAAAGGTACCCACACATCTATCCTCTCTCCTCAAGCAATATTGGTCCTATGCGGACGTGTTCTCCAAAAAGGCAGCAGAGACCCTTCCGCCCCATTGCCCCTATGACTGTCCTATTGATCTCTTGCCTGGTGCTGAGCCTCCCCGGTGTCGAGTCTATCCATTATCTCTCCCGGAGACGGAGGCAATGTCTCAGTACATTCAAGAGAATCTGGCAAGAGGGTTCATCAGGAAGTCAGTGTCACCTGCTGGAGCAGGGTTCTTTTTCCTGCAGAAGAAGAATGGGGAACTACGTCCATATATAGATTATAGGGGTCTTAACGCCATCACCGTTAAGAATAAGTATCCTTTGCCCCTGATAACTGAGCTTTTTGATAGGCTTTGGGGAGCAAGGGCATTTACTAAATTAGATCTGCGGGGTGCTTACAACCTGATTCGCATCCGTGAGGGGGACGAATGGAAGATGGCTTTTAACACCAGGGATGGGCACTATGAATATCTGGTGATACCCTTCGGGCTCTGTAATGCCCCAGCTATTTTCCAAGACTTTGTGAACGACATCTTCCGGGATATGCTCTCCACCTCGGTCATAGTCTATCTGGATGATATTCTCATCTACTCTCCAGATATTGACTCCCACCGGAGAGATATTTGCAAAGTCTTCGACCTCCTACGTGCAAACTCCCTCTATGCCAAGTTGGAGAAATGTGTGTTCGAGCAGGAGTCCTTACCTTTCCTGGGCTATATCATCTCCGCCCAGGGATTGGCTATGGATCCTGCCAAATTACAGTCTGTGATGGACTGGCAGGAACCCCATTCTCTTAAAGCAGTGCAGCGCTTTATGGGTTTCATTAACTACTATCGCCAGTTCATTCCACACTTCTCAACTTTGGTAGCTCCCTTGGTTGCCCTCACCAAGAAGGGAGCAAATCCCAAATTGTGGTCTGAGGAGGTCTCCAAGGCCTTTAACTCCATTAAGTCACACTTCGCTAGCGCTCCCATCCTACATCGCCCCGATGTAGATAAGCCATTAATAATGGAGGTGGATGCCTCATCTGTTGGTGCTGGAGTAGTCCTTTTCCAAAAGGATGCTCAAGGTCGGAAGCATCCTTGCTTCTTCTTCTCTAAGACTGTCACGCCATAAACGGCGATAAAGGGGCAGGACAGCGTACAGGGACCCGTACCTGTCCATACCACTTAAATGGGGCCCTGGCTTTCCTTTATCTCAGGGGTACCTATGATGGTTAGGAGGCCTGAGCCGCCAGCATATCCCTGTCTCCTGTGCAGGCCCTATCAGGGGCCTCCTCTCCCCCCAAAGGAGGTGGACTGCACCAGTGAAATAATACAACAAATAACAGGGTATACAGACAAGGTAACTAAAAGTCTCAAACTCACCAAATGCTCAGACAACCACAGAGGAAACAGAGAGAAGGGAAGAGAAGGAATAAACTAGGAAGGAAAACTGCTTAAACATGCAACCAAAACTGCAGACACCAATCTCTTTAAATAAACCTCCAACACCAACACTACGCTCCTTTAACCTCCAAGCCAGGCAGTAGAACTGATCACTGACACTAGCTGAAGTCAGGACTGGGTCTATATAGAGGATCAGATTACAAAATCCAATTCAGCTGAGAGACCCAGCTCTCAGCAACTTAGCAATAAGGTTAACTCCTGCACTGCCGGCACAAAGCAGCTAGGTCAGAATACAGGTGAAGAGCTTCTGTTCACTGTGTGTGAACGAGGCCCAGAGTACTGCGGTTCTCTAGAGAAAAACATGTCTACACACTGATAAGCCACCCCCCACATACAAGGAGATAATGGGAGGGAGTGGACATTTGCTGTTCACTACTCAGCAGACCAAGCAGATTTTACTGATGTAAAATGGGAAGGAATGATGGAGGTCATACAAGGCATATCTATACTCACCAGGACAAGTGTCAGAAATAATGAATTCATGAGGCATTTATTTGTGCATCATGAATTCATTATTTCTGACAGCTGACTTGTTGACTATAGATCTGTTGTGTAGGCTGCCGTCACACTGTCACTATTTGCTCACTATTTTACATCAGTATTATTATGCCAAAAACAGGAGTGGAATAATGTGAGGAAAACTATAATAAAAACATTTGCACCACTTCTGCATTAATCATCCACTCCTGGGTTTGGATTCCAAAAACTGATGTAAAATGGGAAGGAACGATGGAGGTCATACAAGGCATATCTATACTCACAGGACAAGTGTCAGAAATAATAAATTCATGAGGCATTTATTTGTGCATCATGAATTCATTATTTCTGACACCTAACTTGATGACTATAGATCTGTTGTGTAGGCTGCCGTCACACTGTCAGTATTTGCTCACTATTTTAAATCAGTATTGGTAAGCCAAAAACAGGAGTGAAACAATGCGAGCAAAAGTATAATAAAAAGATATGCACCACTTCTGCATTTATCACCCACTCCTGATTTTGGTTTACAAATACTGATGTTAAGTACTGAACAAATACTGCTAATGTGACGGCACCAAACAGCCATCGTCTCTTCAGTCTGCGTCAAATAGCTACTGGTGAACCGAGTCAATGACGTCAACAACCTAAGCCCAAAAAAACAAATTGTTTTTTTTATAGGAAATACATATGAGACATGGTCAAGATAATAAAACATGTTTTTTATTAACAACAAACATTATTAATATTTAAAACATTTCCGACCCGAAGCCAACAGGACATTTTACACAATATTGTCCTGCCATGCCACACGTCCAATCTCAGAATCAAAGAAGGCAGCAAATTGGTCCCGCATGTGGCCAACTTCAACAGTTGACCACAGCGGGTGATGCCGGTAATCAGGCAAAAGGTTTGCAACTTGTTCATCAAGTTCAATGGTGGGTCGCTCCTTAGCCAGAATGTAATTGTGGAGAACCACACAGGCTTTTACCACCTCATCCACTGTCTCCTTTTTTAGATTTATGGCTGTTGAAAGAATGTGCCATTTTGAGACTAGAATCCCAAAGGTACACTCTACAGTTCTTCGTGCCCTGGTCAGTCTGTAGTTAAACATCCTTTTAGTGTGGTTCAAGTCACGACTGGAATATGGCTTCAGTAGGTTTTCGCACATCTGAAAGGCCTCATCCCCAACCATTACAAATGGCATCGGTGGGCCTTGAGTGTTGGGGAGAGGTCGTGGCTGTGGAAAATTAAAATTTTTGCCATAAACACGTCGGCCCATATCCGAGTTATTGAAAGTCTGTGAATCGTTGCCACGGCCAAAAGCACCAATGTCCACGGCAATGAAGCAACAGTCTGCATCAGCTATTGCCATGAGAACTAATGAAAAATATTTTTTATAGTTGAAGAACTGTGATCCCGTTCTGGCTGGTTTGATAATCCGGGTGTGCTTCCCATCCACCGTACCCAAACAGTAAGGGAAATCACACACAGTCCAGAATCTATCAGCAATTTCCATCCACATGTCCTCGGTGGGTATGGGTATAAATTCTTCACGAAGAACGTTCCACAAAGCCTGGCAGGTGTCAAAAACTATTCCGGACAGGGTGGAAATTCCAAGCCGGTACTGGAAGTGGAGGGATGACAAGCTCTCTCCGGTTGCCAGAAATCTGTAATAAAATAAAGAAAAAATAATAAAAAAAAAATGCAAAGAATACATGTCAGACCAACAATAATTATGACTGGCATTTGTTTTGAATTATTACGTACCTTAAGGTAACCAGGAGACGTTCCTCTGCTGGAATCGCTCTACGGAGCTGGGTGTCCTGTCTCCTGATGACTACTTGAACACGAGCAAGCAACTCCAAAAAATAGGCTTGCGATATCCTGGTATATTCTGGGAATTTTTCCGGGTTGTCATTAAGCTCCCCATACAGTGTGTGATATACACCACGGCTCTCCCGCAGTTCTATAATGAGGTGTGGCCAAAAATGCCTATGCTGTCTACTTCTCCGTCTTTCACGGTTTCGTTGTTGCTCCCAAGCAAATGCACAGTCAATAAAAAGCTTGATGCTTAGATCCAGGTTGAAGTAAAAGCTATCCATGGGATGATCCATCATGACACAGGATACAGTAGCACACTGTTAAGATTTCAGCAGTCCGAGGGTCTATATATAGAGATCCCATAATACACGCCCTCTGTAGTCCCATTGGCGGTGTCTGGTTATCTAGATTTTTTCTCCTGTAAAATTTTCCAACATGCGCACTAAAACGCAAACGCATGAAAAAACGCATTAAAAAGCATGGAAACGCAACGTTTTTAAACCGCATGCGTTCACGTATGTGCCTAAAAACCGCTGCGTTTGTACGCGCTTCTATGCGTTTTTCCAGGACTTGCGTTTGCGGATTATACGCTGCGGATTCTAATGCAAATGTGAAAGTAGCCTTAAAAGTACTCATCTCTAAAGTACTTTTTGCACACTTTGCTATATAATAGTTATTGATGAATACTGCACTGTACTGTGATTTGTTATGTCCTGAATATTATTTGATGAACTTTTTGCACTCCCAGGAGATTATAGTCATAGGATACGCATACCTATTGGGTCACCTATGAGTATTGCTTGTTTCTGTTGTTTGATTATATGTTTCATAACTAATGTATTAATAAAGATTAATTTTATGGATTTCTAAACATGAGCCCTGCACATTTGTCTTAAAGGTACAGTATTTGTTTGAAGGTTGTGCTTTTGGAAGGTGACACTTCTATGTGGGTTACTTGTATAACATTTATATTACTACAGATTGCAAGTTTGTAACCAATAACTACATATTGTGCAGTCCTAAGGCCGGCGTCACACTCAACGTATGAAAATACGGTCCGTATATTACGGCCGTAATACGCAGAAAAGTCCCCAAAATAGTGGTCCGTAGCTCCTCCGTAGGCAGGGTGTGTCAGCGTATTTTGCGCATGGCATTCTCCGTATGTAATCCGTATGGCATCCGTACTGCGTGTTTTTCTCGCAGGCTTGCAAAACCGACATACGGATATACAAGGGATCCATGTGTTAAAAAAAACATAAAAACATATATACTGTATATATATATATATATATATATATATATATATATATATATATACACACATATATATATGTCAGTAGACACATATATGTATATATATTAATATTTCATCCAGTGCGAGATAGCTTTAAAGCCGGTAATTCAATTGCCGGCTTTTGCGATCTCCTTCCTAAACCTGACATGATATGACACATGGTTTACATACAGTAAACCATCTCATATCCCCATTTTTTTTGCATATTCCATACTACTAATGTTAGTAGTGTGTATATGCAAAATTTGGCCTTTCTAGCTATTAAATTAAAGGGTTAAATGGCGGAAAAAATTGGCGTGGGCTCTCGCACAATTTTCTCCGCCAGAGTAGTAAAGCCAGTGACTGAGGGCAGGTATTAATAGCCTGGAGAGGGTCCATGGTTATTGGCCCCCCTGGCTAAAAAGATCTGCCCCCAGCCACCTCAGAAAAGGCACATCTGGAAGATGCGCCTATTCTGGCACTTGGCCACTCTCTTCCCATTCCCGTGTAGTGGTGGGATATGGGGTAATGAAGGATTAATGCCACCTTGCTATTGTAAGGCTGGTTTCACACTTGCGTTTTTGAACGCATGCGTTTTTAAAAAAAAACGCATGGTACAAAAACGCATGTAAACGCATGTAAACTCTGCGTTTTTTTGACGCACGCGTTTAACGCGTGCGTTAAAAAAACGCAACGTTTACACGCGTTTAGGCTACGTTCACATTGGCGTTCCGCCAATGTGCGTCGCTGTTGCGCTGGCGACGCGCCGGCGACGCAGCGGCGACGCAGCGGTGACGCGCCCCTATGTTTAACATAGGGGACGCGTGCGTCGTTTTGGTGGCGTTTTTCGCCACGTGCGTCGTTTCCGACGCTAGCGTCGGACGCAAGAAAACGCTACTTGTAGCATTTTCTGTGCGTCCGATTTTCGTCGGAAAACGACGCACGCGTCGCAAAACGCGCGCGTTTTTGCGCGCGTTTGCGCGCGTTTTAGCGTGCGTTGCGTCGCCGACGCACGGCGGCGCAACGCTAATGTGAACGTAGCCTTACATGCGTTTTTGCATGCGTTTGCGTTTTTTGGGGATTTTCAAAAAAAAAAAAAAAAAAAAAAAAAAGGTTACCAGACACAGCCAATGGGAATAGAGAGAGCGTACATGATTGGCAATCAATATATAGACCCTAGGGGTACAGAAATTTTCAGAGCTTGCTACTGTTTCCGGTGTCATGATGGATCTTTCAATGGCGAACTTTTATTTCAAACTGGAGTTCAGCTTCAAGATTTTCCTTGCCTGTGTTTTTGCTTGGGAGCAAGACCGAAACCGCCAAAGATGGAGAAGGAGACAGCGTCGGCGTTTTTGGAGGCACCTCATCATTGAAGTGCGTGACACCCGTGGAGCATATCACACGCTCTATGCGGAGCTGAATGCCAACCCGGAGAAATTCCAGGATTACACCAGAATGTCTCAAGATTCTTTCCGGGATTTACTGTCTCGTGTAGAAGGTTCCATACGGCGACAGGACACACGGCTCCGTAGAGCAATTCCACCCGAGGAACGTCTGTTAGTGACATTACGGTACGTTCCAAAACTAAACCAATGACAGTCCAAATTTTTGGTTATGACATGTATTTTTGGTTGTTTTTTTTTACCTTTTTCTTATTTAAAAACACCATTAAGAGCCGATTTTAAATGTTTTTTTTGTTTCCTTTTCTTCTAGATTTCTGGCCACAGGAGAGAGTTTATCTTCCCTGCACTTCCAATACCGCCTTGGAATCTCAACCCTGTCCGGAATTGTTGTGGACACCTGTCGTGCGTTATGGAATGTACTCCGTGAGGAGTTTATACCCGTACCCACCGTGGACATGTGGCGGGAAATATCAAAAACATTTTTGAACGTGTGTGATTTTCCAAACTGTTTAGGGGCGGTGGACGGGAAGCACATCCGCATTGTTAAACCTGCCAGAACCGGATCTGAGTTTTTTAATTATAAAAAATATTTTTCGGTAGTGCTCATGGCAATAGCGGATGCGGAGTGTCGCTTCATCGCCGTGGACATTGGAGCTTTTGGCCGTGGCAATGATTCCCAGACCTTCAGGAGCTCGGATATGGGCCGTCGGGTATATGGCAACAATTTTAATTTTCCCCCTCCACAGCCTCTCCCCAACACTCAAGGCCCACCGCTGCCATTTGTTATGGTTGGGGATGAGGCCTTCCAGATGTGTGAAAATCTCCTGAAGCCCTATTCTAGTAGGGACTTGGACCACACACGCAGAATATTCAACTACAGACTGACCAGGGCCAGAAGAACCGTAGAGTGCAGCTTTGGCATTCTGGTTGCTAAATGGCGCATTCTTGCAACAGCCATCAATCTAAAAGTGGAAACAGTGGACGAGGTGGTCAAAGCCTGTGTGGTTCTACACAATTATATAATGGCTAAGGAGCGACCCCACATTGAACTTGATGAACCAGTTTCACACCCATTGCCAGATTTTCAGCATCACCCGATGCGGTCAACTGCAGCCGTTGGTCTTATGCGGGACCAATTTGCGGCCTATTTTGTGTCCGATATTGGACGGGTTTCATGGCAGGACAATGTTGTTTAAATGTCCTGTTGTATGTTAATGTTTACCAATTATTAAATACTGATACAAATTTTTCTAATTAATAAACTTTTTTGTGTTCACCAGGTCTCCTGTCTTTTTCCTCTCTAAAAAAAGGTTGAACAAAGATGGGCAGTAGATATGTATATCATAATTTGTAATCCAAAACCAGGAGTGGGTGATAGTTGATGAGGTAATAATTAGATTTTTTTAATCATAATTGACCTCCTGTTGCACTCCCTATTTTGGTTTACAAAGAATGATATAAACACGCATACTTATAATAATGTAACCAGATTTAAATTTATTTATTGGTAATCTTCTTGACGTCATTGCGTCAAGACTGGCACGCTCTCTATACCCGTCAAGTCAAGTGTAAGAAATAATGAATTCATGATGAACATATACATGATCATGAATTCAAAATTCTACACCTGCCCAGGTGAGGATAGATAGTTAGCGTGTGCCAACCCTTGTCCCATCAGTTTGACAAACATTTTCACATAATGTACTATATAGAATATGGTGAATATACAAGTCAGTAATCAACTAAACAGGTCAGGTGTCTATTTTGACATCTGACCAGTTCAGTTGAGTTCTGAACTTGATTGCCACCATTTTCTCTTTGTACAGTGACACTACACTAGTTAAAAATTAAAAATAAGAGTATGGAAATAACTACTATTTTTTTGGCCAACTCATATCTGTATACTAAAGAAACACATATAGATGTTGTCTGGTATTTTATACTACTGGAGATATGTGTAGGCCAAAAGAATAAGTGTGTGACGAAGTTTATTGGTGTGTATTGAGAGCGGTGAAAGACACAATAAACCAAACATAATTGTTGCAAATAAACTTTTTTTTTATTGAGGAAAAACAAAACAAATTTATTTTTTGGTACCGCGCCGGGTTGAACCACGCCGGCTTGGGGTTGAGTGACGTAACTGGGGGGTATTCAGAACTGAAGCCTGGCTGACCGTGGAGGAGGCAGAGGTGGCAGGAGAATGGGCAAGAAAACTTGAAGGGTCTGGAAGTTCGGGGATGGGGCTTAAAACATGAGGGGCTTGAGACACACTGGAAGGTTGAGACACATCGGTAGGTGATGGGGGAGGAATAATCAAAGTTTTTTGTTTTTTATGCGTTTTGCCAGTTTTATGTTGGGTTTTCCGGGTTGGGGGAAGTCTTCTTGGGCTAGGTTGTAAAGTGTGGGCGGGAGACACGTCAGGACCCGGCTCCACAATTACACAGTCAGTCTCCATTGTGGAGCGCTCGGCAATGTCTAAGTCCAATGGGGGAAAAGATAAAGTCCCGCCTGGGTCCTGGTGCCTCGTTGGGGGGGGAAAACAAAAACCCTCCCAGGATCATGGTGCCTCGTTGGAGGGGGGTAACATAAAACCCTCCCAGGGTCCTGGTGCATCGTTGGGGGGGGGAACATAAAGCCATGGATGGGTCCTGCTGCATCGGGGTGGGTCCTGTCCGGAAAGGTATGGCTTGGTCGTGCTGCATCATGGGGGGCCCGGTTCGATACGCCATGGACGGGTCCTGCTGCATCGGGGGGTGTCCTGCCCGGAAAGCAACGCCTCGGTCCTGCTGCATCGGGGTGGGTCCGGTCCGATATGCCAGGCCTCGGTCCTGCTGCATCGGGGGTGGGCCGGTCCGATATTGCATGGATGGGTCCTGCTGCAACGGGAGGGTGCCGGGCCGATAAGCCACGCCAGGGTCCTGCGTCATCGTGGTGTCAGCGGAGGAGGTCCAAGCCGGAGCAGCGGTCGTCACGGTGGTGGCGGTGGGATGTCCAACAGCACTCGTCATCGTGTTGGCGCTGTAGTGGAGTACACCTGTAGAGGGAATAGAGGTGGCCGTGCAGTGGTATGCAGCAGAGGTAGGAATAGTGTTTACTTGTGACAGTGACGGCACAGTTGGATATGCCGCCACATTACGACTCTGAATCTGCTGCATAGCCTGCACAAAAGCAACATTGCAGGCCTGCATCACACTCAGCTGGAGATCAGGGCTAAGGTGTTCCGACATGCCCTGTTCGATTTGATTAAAAAAATGATGAGCTGGCTTCTGAAGGTCGGCTTTCACTTGATCAACGCTTTTGGCGACATCCTGGATGCGGCACTCTAACAGGTTATGGGACACATCCATTCTGTCACCTAAAGCCTTGATAGCTTCGTGTAAAACCGAGCTCAAGTGCAAAAACTCGGGCATGAGGGACCTATCCGAAGCCCTCTGTCGCTGCCGGGATGAGCCCGCAAAAATGGGTGCAGCGAAAGAGGACTGCGAAAGGGGAAGACCTGATGGGCCAGCCCCCTGGTCTCCAGTAAGTGTGGAAGACCCACCTGGTGCTGCGCTGCTGGATGGATGGGACTTGTCCGTGGCTGCCGGCTGAAGGACCGCTCCAGAACCTGTGGCGACAGTCGTGCAGTGTGTGCTGTGAAAAAAGAAAACAGAAAATTAATACCAAACTATAACAAGACGGTACATCCTGTGGAATTAAAAATGACAGATTATGTCAATGCAGTACAACCGGAGGCATCTGAGAAATACTTACGTTCGCATGAGAAGGACCGGTCTCAGGAAGGCCAACACACGGTGGTATTTGTAGAGCCGGTGCCTTGCTCCGGAACCACTAGCTGCACTCTTCTCTGCACGCAGGTCCTTGTTGAAGCGGTCCTTCATGGAACGCCATCGTGTCCTTACTTTGTCCACTGTGAAATAACAATAAAATATAATGGTCAGAATAAGGACTTTTGCCCGTGCTCTCGTGACTGTG
Organism: Ranitomeya imitator; assembly: GCF_032444005.1. Lineage (NCBI taxonomy): Eukaryota > Metazoa > Chordata > Amphibia > Anura > Dendrobatidae > Ranitomeya > Ranitomeya imitator. The sequence goes on along the minus strand of NC_091285.1, from coordinate 315,842,946 downwards.
TGTGATGACAGAAACTACGAAAAGTTTCTTTCATCACACACAGTCAAGAGAGCATGGCCAAGGTCTGTTGCTTCACACTACCGTGCAATACTTACCAAATGCATTACGGACCCGTGGCGGGGAATTCTCCCAGCCATCCCACAACGCTTGGGCCACCTCACTCCACAAATGACGGAGAACACTATTGACGGCGTGCTGTTGATCCCGGCTGTCCCACAACGGGACTCGCTCCTGGACCAGACTGATCAGCAAGTCATTATCAATCCGGTCGTCGTCCCGTTGTGAAACCTAAAATTAAAAGAAAATCATTTAAGTTTGCTCAACCACATTTGGAAAAAATAAGACACGAAGATGAGAAAGGGCAGGAATATGAAAGACAACTTTCAGAAAAGGATGATACAAGAAAAATGTAAAGAAAAACAAGGGTACAGAAAGGAAGTTAAAAGAATATTACAATAAGGACAGTCTGCCTGGTATACATACCCGCTGCCGTCTTCCACCTGGACCTTGACTCCGCTGCTCAGTACCTCTCTGTCCCTCAGTTGAAGTGCTCTATAAAATTTTAAAAAAAAAATTGCCTCATGTGTCGATGTGACAGTCAATACTTACCAAGCTGACGGACAAAAAACTTACCTCGCTCACGTGATCCACTTCTGATTGACGTGGCTGGAACTCCTCATCAGACGAGGAAACCGGAGAAGACATTCTGATGCGTGTTGAAATAAAAAAATAGAAGAAATTAGGACATGTAGATCCAAAAAATTGAAAATGAATGCATTGTCTAGGATATACTCACATTGCTCTGTGTCTTGTCCAACAATGCGTCCGGGCAGGGTGCTGTTTTCTTTGGAGTCTGATGAGAAGTGACCAGAAACTTCCCCCAACCTTCCTTTTATAACCCTGCTGCTATGGGGGAGGCTTATCAGTGTCTAGACATCCTTATCTACAGTTAATTCAATGGTGCCAAAAAAAACGCATGCGTCAAAAAAACGCATGCAAACGCATGTCCAAAAAAACGCATGCGTCCCCATTGACTCCAATGCATTTTTTTGTCAAAAAAAAAACGCATGTAAATGCATGCGTTTTTTTGGTAAAAAAAAAACGCCCCTCAAAATACTACAAGTTGCATTTTATAAAATGAACGCATGCAGTTAAAAAACGCATGCGTTCACAAACGCGTGCAAACGCGTACACCTAAAAACGCATGCGTTTTCAATGTTAAATATAGGGGGAAAAACGCATGCTTTTTTTTGTAAAAAAAGGTGCAGACAAAAACGCAAGTGTGAAACCACCCTAAGGTGACATTAAGCCAAATTAATAATGGAGAGGCGTCAATTATGACACCTATCCATTATTAATCCAATAGTAGTAAAGGGTTAAAAAAAACACAAACACATTATTAAAAAGTATTTTAATGAAATAAACACAAAGGTGTGCGCCCTCTGCTGGTTGTCCTCATATGAACTCGAGCCTGGGAGCTTTCTAAGAAAGTTCCCACGCTCGAAGGACAACCAGCAGAGGGCGCATCACCACAAATGAAGGTAAATATAGGTCATTGACCCACTTTACCTTCATTCCCTCGGGTTTTTGCAGCCACGAGCACCGCTGCATTTGCAGAGCTCCTGGCTGCAAAATATTTTAACCCCTTCAGATGGATTTACATCGTGGGACGTTACAGATCTTCGGATGGTATGTATATTGTTGGTTCATTATTTTTTCTTTGTTACAGAGCGAGGGTCTTCAGATGGATTGAGCGTACAATAAAATATTACAACAACCTTTGTGTTTATTTCATTAAAATACTTTTTAATAATGTGTTTGTGTTTTTTTTAACCCTTTACTACTATTGGATTAATAATGGATAGGTGTCATAATTGACGCCTCTCCATTATTAATTTGGCTTAATGTCACCTTACAATAGCAAGGTGACATTAACCCTTCATTACCCCATATCCCACCGCTACACGGGAATGGGAAAAGAGTGGCCAAGTGCCAGAATAGGCGCATCTTCCAGATGTGCCTTTTCTGGGGTGGCTGGGGGCAGATGTTTTTAGCCAGGGGGGGCCAATAACCATGGACCCTCTCCAGGCTATTAATATCTGCCCTCAGTCACTGGCTTTTACTACTCTGGCGGGGAAAATTGCGCGGGAGCCCACGCCAATTTTTTCCGCCATTTAACCCTTTAATTTAATAGCTAGAATGGCCAAATTTTGCATATACACACTACTAACATTAGTAGTGTGGAATATGCAAAAAAAATATGGATATGAGATGGTTTACTGTATGTAAACCATGTCTCATATCATGTCGGGTTTAGGAAGGAGATCGCAAAAGCCGGCAATTGAATTACCGGCTTTAAAGCTATCTAGCGCTGTATGAAATAATAATATATATACATATATGTGTCTCACTGACATATACTGTATATACAGTTAGGGCCAGAAATATTTGGACAGTGACACAATTTTCGCGAGTTGGGCTCTACATGCCACCACATTGGATTTGAAATGAAACCTCTACAACAGAATTCAAGTGCAGATTGTAACGTTTAATTTGAAGGGTTGAACAAAAATATCTGATAGAAAATGTAGGAATTGTACACATTTCTTTACAAACACTCCACATTTTAGGAGGTCAAAAGTAATTGGACAAATAAACATAACCCAAACAAAATATTTTTATTTTCAATATTTTGTTGCAAATCCTTTGGAGGCAATCACTGCCTTAAGTCTGGAACCCATGGACATCACCAAACGCTGGGTTTCCTCCTTCTTAATGCTTTGCCAGGCCTTTACAGCCGCAGCCTTCAGGTCTTGCTTGTTTGTGGGTCTTTCCGTCTTAAGTCTGGATTTGAGCAAGTGAAATGCATGCTCAATTGGGTTTAGATCTGGAGATTGACTTGGCCATTGCAGAATGTTCCACTTTTTGGCACTCATGAACTCCTGGGTAGCTTTGGCTGTATGCTTGGGGTCATTGTCCATCTGTACTATGAAGCGCCGTCCAATCAACTTTGCAGCATTTGGCTGAATCTGGGCTGAAAGTATATCCCGGTACACTTCAGAATTCATCCGGCTAGTCTTGTCTGCTCTTATGTCATCAATAAACACAAGTGACCCAGTGCCATTGAAAGCCATGCATGCCCATGCCATCACGTTGCCTCCACCATGTTTTACAGAGGATGTGGTGTGCCTTGGATCATGTGCCGTTCCCTTTCTTCTCCAAACTTTTTTCTTCCCATCATTCTGGTACAGGTTGATCTTTGTCTCATCTGTCCATAGAATACTTTTCCAGAACTGAGCTGGCTTCTTGAGGTGTTTTTCTGCAAATTTAACTCTGGCCTGTCTATTTTTGGTATTGATGAATGGTTTGCATCTAGATGTGAACCCTTTGTATTTACTGTCATGGAGTCTTCTCTTTACTGTTGACTTAGAGACAGATACACCTACTTCACTGAGAGTGTTCTGGACTTCAGTTGATGTTGTGAACGGGTTCTTCTTCACCAAATTAAGTATGCGGCGATCATCCACCACTGTTGTCATCCGTGGACGCCCAGGCCTTTTTGAGTTCCCAAGCTCACCAGTCAATTCCTTTTTTCTCAGAATGTACCCAACTGTTGATTTTGCTACTCCAAGCATGTCTGCTATCTCTCTGATGGATTTTTTCTTTTTTTTCAGCCTCAGGATGTTCTGCTTCACCTCAATTGAGAGTTCCTTTGACCGCATGTTGTCTGCTCACAGCAACAGCTTCCAAATGCAAAACCACACACCTGGAATCCACCCCTGACCTTTTAACTACTTCATTGATTACAGGTTAACGAGGGAGACGCCTTCAGAGTTAATTGCAGCCCTTAGAGTCCATTGTCCAATTACTTTTGGTCCCTTGAAAAAGAGGACGCTATGCATTACAGAGCTATGATTCCTAAACCCTTTCTCCGATTTGGATGTGGAAACTATCATATTGCAGCTGGGAGTGTGCACTTTCAGCCCATATTATATATATAATTGTATTTCTGAACATGTTTTTGTAAACAGCTAAAATAACAAAACTTGTGTCACTGTCCAAATATTTCTGGCCCTAACTGTATATATATATATACCTATTCTATGTGTACACATTTATTCTACCTATTCTACTGTAAGCTGTCAGTGTGATTTTACTGTACACTGCACTGAATTAACTGGCTTTTCTCTCTAACACCGCTGCGTATTTCTCGCAAGTCACACTGCTGGTCCGTGTGTGATCCGTATTTTTCTGGCTTCCATAGACTTTTATTGGCGATTTTTTTGCGCAATACGGTGACAAACGCAGCATGCTGTGATTTTCTACGGCCGTAGAAAGCCGTATAATACAGATCAGTAAAATACGGCAGATAGGAGCTGAGGCATTGAGAATAATTGGGCCGTGTGTAATGCGTGTTTTACGGACGTATTTTATGCGCTTATACGTCCGTAAAACTCGCTAGTGTGACGCCGGCCTAATAGTTTGCTATCATCCTTCCTCTAATGTATTGACCGCATAGACAAAATAGTTTTGAAAGCATACAAAATAGTTTTTAGTGGAAATAGAAATTAAAGCTTAAATTGGTAATAAAAAAAAAAAAAAAAAAATAACATGATTTAAAGCCTACTGTTTTCTTGACTTGAAAAGCTGTTTTTTTCACATCAATCAGTTTGTGAAATGTATTTTTTCTTTCAATTTTGTACCATCCTTACCACTTTTCTGAAAAGAGGTTGAGGCTTAGCAGTAGGAGGCACATGGTAGAAAATTAATTGCACTATAGGTTTTAGAAAACACTTATAAATATTTTTCTATTTTCATTAATGCAACATCCTGAACAATAAAGCTAATGTTACTTACGGTATATTGTATAGCCAGAAGTGTAAAATTCCAGTTGTAGTAATGACTTTTTTTCATCCCTACTAACACAAAACCCCATGCAGCTATATCAGTGTTCGGAGACAAACAAAAAATGTTCAGCCTCCTTATAGAATTGAGCATTATTTTCATTTATTACCTGCAGAATAGTATTATTGTAAATTACGTGTTTTAGAAATTGATTTGCTCACTGACTGTACATTAATAACGTACTGCATAGCTTCATGCTTTCTATTTCATAGTGTAAAGGTTATCCTACAGTTGGGTCAGTATCGCAGACTTTTTTAATATAAAAGGTAAAATGACCAGAATGTAAGAGCATCGTACTGGAGAGATGGAAGTCACATAATGTGGTGAGTAAGGTTAATGGAAATTATTGCTACCAAAATGATGATGCTCAGAGATCTGTACTGTCAAGAGCATTCGTATTACTGACCTCTAGTAATTGATTCTGCCAGTAGATTATTTTGAGAGTTGCTGAGACAAGCACTAGCCCCACAATCATGATGACCAATTTTTCATTTTACAACAAGGTTATAGAAGAAGGACCAGGTCACATGGGAGATAAAGCAGATAGCTATCCATGCTCACTAGTAGGGATATACAATAGTGTCCATCACTAACGGAAGACAAAATAATACTTATTTTTATATTCATTAGCAAACCAATTGCCCAAATGATTTACTACAGGTGATTACTTTACATAAGATACAATTAACAGAATGGATACTGTGCTTGTAAGGTACAAAAAGCTGAATCATTTGTGTAAAGAATTTGTATTAAGAGGACAATTAATTGGCCAATTTACAAAAGAAAAAACAGCTACTTTAGTTTTCACAAAAAATTACTTGATTTTTAAAGTAGAAGAAATACTACTTACAATCAAATGTACTCCTGACTAGAGTTGAGCGACTTTTACTTTTTTCGGATCGAGTCGGGTTTCGCGAAACCCGACTTTGTCAAAAGAAGGGTCGGGTGAAATCGGCCGATTATTGCGAAAAGTCGGGGGCCGACTGAAACACGAAACCCAATGCAAGTCAATGGGGAATCAAAGTGGGCAGTGAGTGGAGGACAGGAAAACACCTACAGTTTCCATTTTAATGCCAAAAACATCAATTCTTATTACTTAAGCTTGTCAATCTTAATTTACTTTATAATAATAGTTAGGCATTGAAAACTGGAGGTCATTTGGCTAAAGTTGTGGGGGGATAGGGCAGGCTCAAGATTTTCGTGGGCCCAGGAAACGCGGAATACGTCACGACGGTGGAGCAGGGAGAGGTAAGTATTTCAACTTTGCAAGTGCTGTGATCCAGAGCAAGCAGGGGGGCCCACTCGTTGGCACTTGCACAAGGCCCCTCATAGTACAGCGGTGTGTTTGACCACGGGTGGCGCCTCCCACTGGCAGAGACACTTTTGCGTACTATGAGGTGCCCTGTGCCAGTGACGTCGCCAACGAGTATGCCCCCCTACCTGATGAGGGAACCTGCACTTTCATCAGCACCTTCCTCTTTGCCCCCATGTAAGGTGGTATAGTATGCGGGAATGGGAACCTGACTTTCAGCACGGTCAGATTCTGGCTGTGTAGAGTGCAAGGGGAATGTAGTGGTCTAGGTCAATGTACCAGCAGACTCATCTGGCAGTGACTGGGTAATGGGCAGGATGAGCAGCAGACAAAGTTAGTAGGCCCAAATGCTAAAGTAGGCTAAATGCAGTTCAAAATTGTTGATAGGACTAAACAGGCGGCATTGCTTTGTTCAGTGGAGGACAACTGTAATGATTGGCAGACACAGTTAGCAGGCCCAAATACTAAAGTAGGCTAAATGCAGTTCAAAATTGGTAACAGGACTAAACAGGCGGCATTGCTTTGTTCAGTGGAGGACAACTGTAATGAGTGGCAGACACAGTTAATAGGCCCAAATACTAAAGTAGGCTAAATGCAGTTCAAAATTGGTAACAGGACTAAACAGGCAGCATTGCTTTGTTCAGTGGAGGACAACTGTAATGAGAGGCAGACACAGTTAGTAGGCCCAAATACTAAAGTAGGCTAAATGCAGTTAAAAATTGGTAACAGGACTAAACTGGTGGCATTGCTTTTTTCAACGGAGGACAACTGTAATGAGGGGCAGACACAGTTAGTAGGCCCAAATAAGAAAGTAGGCTAAATGCAGTTCAAAATTGCAAACAGGCGACATAGCTTTGTTCAGCGGAGGAGGACAACTCTAATGAGAGACTCACACAGTTACTAGGCCCAAGTAAGTTAGTAGGCTAAATGCAGTTCAAAATTGGTAACAGGAGTACACAGGCGGCATAGCTTTTTAAAGCGGAGGAGGACAACTGTTATGAGAGGCTCACACAGTTACTAGGCCCTAGTAAGTAAATAGGCTAAATGCAGTTCAAAATTAGTAAGAGGTGTACACAGGTGGCATAGCTTTGTTCAGCGGAGGAGGACAACTGTTATGAGAGGCTCACACAGTTACTAGGCCCAAGTAAGTAAGTAGGCTAAATGCAGTTCAAAATTAGTAAGAGGAGTACACAGGCGGCATAGCTTTATTCAGCGGAGGAAGACAACTGTTATGAGAGGCTCACACTGACTTAGTAGGCCTAAAATAAAAAAGTAGGCAAAATGCAGTTCAAAATTGGTAACAGGAGTACACAGTCAGCATAGCTTTGTCCAGAGGAGGAGGAGGACAATAGTAATGAGTGGCGCAGACAGACTTAATAGGCCCAAAATAAAAAAGTAGGCTAAATGCAGTTCAAAATTGGTAACAGGAGTACACAGGCGGCATTGCTTTGTTCAGTGGAGGAGGACAACTGTAATGAGTGGTGCAGAGAGACTTAGTAGGCCCAAAATAAAAAAGTAGGCTAAATGCAGTTCAAAATTGGTAACAGGAGTACACAGGCGGCATTGCTTTGTTCAGTGGAGGAGTACAACTGTAATGAGTGGCTGACAACCAGACACAGGTAGTAGGCCCAAATGATAAAGTAGGCTAAATGCAGTTCAAAATTGGTAACAGGAGTACACAGGCGGCATTGCTTTGTTCGGTGGAGGACAACTGTAATAACTGGCTCAGACAGACTTAGTAGGCCTAAATTAAAAAGTACCGTATATACTCGAGTATAAGCCGAGATTTTCAGCCCAAATTTTTGGGCTGAAAGTGCCCCTCTCGGCTTATACTCGAGTCAAGGTGGGTGGCAGGGTCGGCGGGTGAGGGGGAGAGGGCGCTGAGGTATACTTACCTAGTCCCAGCGATCCTGGCGCTCCCCCTGCCATCCCACGGTCTTCTGTGCTGCAGCTTCTTCCCCTCTTCAGCGGTCACGTGGGACCGCTCATTAGAAAAATGAATAGGCGGCTCCACCTCCCATAGGGGTGGAGCCGCGTATTCATTTCTCTAATCAGCGGTGCCGGTGACCGCTGATAGAGAAAGAGGCTGCGGCACCGAAGACCAGCTGTGACAGGCAGAGTGAGCGTCAGGATCGCTGGGACCAGGTAAGTATTTTATATTCACCTGTCCGCGTTTCAGCCGCTGGGCGTCGCTCCATCTTCCCGGCGCCTCCATATTCCCGGCGTCTGCGCTCTGACTATTCAGGTCAGAGGGCGCGATGACGCGTATAGTGTGCACGGCGCCCTCTGCCTGATCAGCCAGAGCAGAGACGCCGGGAAGATGGAGGCGCTGGGACCGGACGCTGGGAGCTGCAAGCAAGAAAGGTGAGTAGGTGTTTTTTTTTTTTTTATTGCTGCAGCAGCAGCGGCACAGATTTATGTGGAGCATCTATGGGACAAAATGAACGGTGCAAAGCATTGTATATGGGGCACAGATATGGGGCAATAATTAACGGTGCAGAGCATATATGGGGCACAGATATGGGACAAAATGAACGGTGCAGAGCATATATGGGGCACACATATGGGACAATAATGAACAGTGCAGAGCACTGTATGGGGCAGAGCTATGGGACAAAGTGAACGGTACAGAGCATTGACTATGGGGCAGAGATATGGGGCAATAATGAACGGTGCAGAGCATATATGGGGCACAGATATGGGGCAATAAAGAACGGTGCAGAGCATATATGGGGCACAGATATGGGACAATAATGAACGGTGCAGAGCACTGTATGGGGCAGAGCTATGGGACAAAATGAACGGTGCAGAGCATTGTATATGGGGCACAGATATGGGACAATAATGAACGGTGCAGAGCATATATGGGGCACAGATATGGGACAAAATGAACGGTGCAGAGCATATATGGGGCACAGATATGGGACAATAATGAACGATGCAGAGCACTATATGGGGCAGAGCTATGGGACAAAATGAACGGTACAGAGCATTGTATATGGGGCACAGATATGGGGCAATAATGAACGGTGCAGAGCATATATGGGGCACAGATATGGGGCAATAATGAACGGTGCAGAGCATATATGGGGCACAGATATGGGGCAATAATGAACGGTGCAGAGCATATATGGGGCACAGATATGGGACAAAAATGAACGGTGCAGAGCACTGTATGGGGCAGAGCTATGGGATAAAATGAACGGTGCAGAGCATTGTATATGGGGCACAGATATGGGACAATAATGAACGGTGCAGAGCATATATGGGGCACAGATATGGGACAAAATGAACGGTGCAGAGCATATATGGGGCACAGATATGGGGCAATAATGAACGGTGCAGAGCACTGTATGGGGCAGAGCTATGGGACAAAATGAACGGTGCAGAGCATTGTATATGGGGCACAGATATGGGGCAATAATGAACGGTGCAGAGCATATATGGGGCACAGATATGGGGCAATAATGAACGGTGCAGAGCATATATGGGGCACAGATATGGGACAATAATGAATGGTGCAGAGCACTGTATGGGGCAGAGCTATGGGACAAAATGAACGGTGCAGAGCATTGTATATGGGGCACAGATATGGGGCAATAATGAACGGTGCAGAGCACAGTATGGGGCAGAGCTATGGGACAAAATGAACGGTGCAGAGCATATATGGGGCACAGATATGGGGCAATAATGAACGGTGCAGAGCATATATGGGGCACAGATATGGGGCAATAATGAACGGTGCAGAGCACAGTATGGGGCACAGCTATGGGACAAAATGAATGGTGCAGAGCACTATATGGGGCACAGCTATGGGACAAAATGAACGGTGCAGAGCACTAAATGGCACAGCTATGGGGAAATAATGATCTTTTTTTATTTTTTAAATTCACCGGTAAATGCTGCATTTCCACCCTAGGCTTATACTTGAGTCAATAAGTTTTCCCAGTTTTTTGTGGCAAAATTAGGGGGGTCGGCTTATACTCGGGTCGGCTTATACTCGAGTATATACGGTAGGCTAAATGCAGTTCAAAACTGGTTACAGGAGTACACAGGCGGCATAGCTTTGTTCAGCGGAGGAGGACAACTGTAATGAGAGGCTCACACAGACTTAGTAGGCCTAAAATAAAAAAGTAGGCTAAATGCAGTTCAAAATTGGTAAGAGGAGTACACAGGCGGCATTGCTTTGTTCAGTGGAGGACAACTGTAATAAGTGGCTGACACAGTTAGAAGGCCAAAATAATAAAGTGGGCTAAATGTCAGCCAAAAAAATGTTCATAAATAAGGTACAGGGTGGGCTCCTCTGCTGAGTAGTAGACAGTGGAAGTTGGCGCAAAGTATTAACTGGTCTAAATGGAGGCCAGGGCCCCTGTATATTTTTACTATCATCTATCATTTCAACAAATTTGTATTGGCAGTGCCATTGAAGGATTTAGCAGCACAGACTACACAGTGGTGGAGCAGGGAGATGTAAGTTTTGCAAGTGGTAGAGAACTGTTCGAGCTGGGGGGGACACTCTCTCGTGGGCGGCGGTACTGGCACAGGGCCCCTCATATTACGATGGTGTGTCTGACATTGGTTGTGCACCCCCACCATCAGAGACACTTCATTGTACTATGAGGGACCCTGTGCCAGTGCCGTCGCCCAAGAGTGGGTACACCCACCTCTCCAGGCAAACAGCATCGCACGGATGCTTGCGCCAAGTGGTGACAACGGCCCTGGGGGGGGAGTCAGCCCATTTAGGGAGCTATAAAAGTGGCCTATGGTGGACATTCACCAGCTGCAAATAGAGGAATTGGAGCAGTCAGTAAGAGGAGGCCAAAAGCAAGACAATTTTAAGGCAAGCTACTTGTCAGCAGGGGAAGGTGGGGCAAAATAATTTGAAATCCATGATTGGTTAATTTTAATGAAAGTTAGATTATCAACATTTCGGGTAGCCCGATGTGTCCTTTTTTTTGGTCAGAATTGAACCAGCAGCACTGAAGACTTTCTGATAGCACACTAGCAGCTGGGCATGTGAGCTCCTGTAATGCATATTCTGCCAATTCAGGCCAGGTGTCTATTTTAGATGCCCAGTAATCAAAGAGGAATGACCTGTGAGGGAGAACATCGATAAGGGAGGAAAAATAGTTGGTAACCATACTGGACAAATGCTGCCTATGCAGCATCAATAGTAAAAATAGGTCATGTTAAAAATAATAAAAAAAACAAAAGACCTGCTATACTCACCCTCCGCCGCCTTTCCCGCTTCTCTGGACGCTCCCGAGACCGCGCCATTGCAAGCGCACGCTTCCGCTCCCAGGGCTGGTGTGCGACAAGGACCTGCCGTGACGTCACGGCCATGTGACCGCGATGTCATCATAGGTCCTGCTCACACCAGCCCTGGGAGCGGAAGCGTGCGCTTGCAATGGCGCGGTCCCGGGAGGGTCCAGAGAAGCGAGAAAGGCGGCGGAGGGTGAGTATAGCAGGACTTCCAATGGGCCTTCAGAAGGTGAGTATATGTTTATTTGTTTTTTAAGTCTCTATACTACGTGGCTCTGTGCTGGGCAATATATTATGTGGCTGGGCAATATACTACGTGAACATGCATATTCTAGAATACCCGATGCGTTATATATATATATATATATATATATATAGACACTGGTCTGATAAGACCCCAACCCATATATATGTTCTATCCTGTAGCCTGGGTCAGGATCCTATCAGACCAATGTATGATTTCATATCAGTAAATCTAAGGTGGTAAACACGAAAAATAAAAAACACGAAATATGAAAAATAAAAGGTAAAACCTTTTATTAAAAAAGTTGAGGATGAATATATATTTACTATATGGAGACCCGATGCTATCGCATTGGGAGGGCGGTAATGTCACGATGGGGTCAGGCTTTGTAGCGTTGAGAATCTCTCCCCCCATGTGCTCGCCCACCTATCCACTCTCTCTTTCCCCCGTCTGTGCTCTCTTCTTTGACCTGTCTACCCCATGTGCTCTGCGCTCCTCTTGTACAAAGATGGCGGCGGTCAGTGAGCCATTCGGCTGATCCCGGCAGTGGCATGTTTGCAACGGTTTTCCGCTGGTGGTACCGCTCAAGAGGATGAGTATAAAGTGTGTGTGTGGGTGTGTGGTGCGTACGGCATATACAGTGTGTGTGGTGCGTACGGCGTATACAGTGTGTGTGGTGGACGGTGTTCAGCTGATAGTACCACGCAAGAGGCTGGTATCATAAACAGTTTCCAAATTGAGACACCCATCACTTGGGTGTCCCAATATGGTGGTCGGTGAACTTCCGCCTCTTAGAATTCTGGGATCTGGACACATCTGGAAGGAACAGGATGTGAAGACGTTACAAGGTAAGTATATATTAAGATGAAAAATAGCCAGACAGAAGAAAATAGAAACAGCAAGTAGGTGCATATAGAAAATCACATATGGGTGCGGGTCCATTTACATATACTCAGTCTAGACCACAAGATCCGCAAGGGGGAGAAGAGGAAAAAGGAACAGAAGAGCCAGGGGGTGTACTTTTTTCTTTAGATGGGTAATATTCTACCTCCCCCTCTTTTTTCTGATTCCCTCATTTCCATTTCCCTCTTTGGGGTCTTGTCCAGACAAGAGTATTCCTTTAGGGTTACCTTGACATGTTCAGGGAGCTATACCCATATGATGGCCTCTATACGCACCCACTGGCAGTTTCTTCTATTTATGTCTTTGTCATATATTTCAGGGCTGTGCCAGTATCAGCCCACAGAGAGGGACAGACAGTGACCAGAATCCAAGGAGTGGGAGCTACAGCGGGTTCCATTATACAGCGTGGAAGCTAATGCGGGGGTCATTATACAGTGTGGAAGCTAATGGAGGGGTCATTATAAAGTGTGATAGATAATGTGGGGGCCGTTACACAGCGTGGGACCTAAGGCAGGAGTCATTATACAGTGTGGGAGCTAACGCAGGGGTCACTATACAGTTTGAAGGTTGCTGTCGGGCCATCATACAGTGTAGGGGCCTATATACAGTGTGGGGACTACTGTGGGGGCCTGTAAAGAGTTTGGGGCTACTGTGAGAGCACAAAGGAGACATTGTACAATGTAAGGGCACAGTGGTGGCATTACTATGTGATGCGGTATGAGGAGCATTGCATTTGTACCACACAGCAGGAGCAGTAATAGGGACACATACGGCAGCTGGGGCTCAGTATTGGGGTATCAGGTGCAGTAATAGGGACACATACGGCAGCAGCGGCTCAGTATTGGGGTATCAGGTGCAGTAATAGGGACACATACGGCAGCAGCGGCTCAGTATTGGGATATCAGGTGCAGTAATAGGGACACATACGGCAGCAGCGGCTCAGTATTGGGGTATCAGGTGCAGTAATAAGGACACATACGGCAGCAGCGGCTCAGTATTGGGGTATCAGGTGCAGTAATAGGGACACATATGGCAGCTGGGGCTCAGTATTGGGGTATCAGGTGCAGTAATAGGGACACATACGGCAGCAGCGGCTCAGTATTGGGGTATCAGGTGCAGTAATAGAGACCCATACGGCAGCAGCGGCTCAGTATTGGGGTATCAGGTGCAGTAATAGGGACACATACGGCAGCAGCGGCTCAGTATTGGGGTATCAGGTGCAGTAATAGGGACACATACGGCAGCAGTGGCCCAGTATTGCGGTATCAGGGGCAGTAATAGGGACACATATGGCAGTAGCGGGTCACTATTGCGGTATCAGGTGCAGTAATAGGGACACATACGGTAGCAGCGGCTCAGTATTGCGGTATCAGGGGCAGTAATAGGGACACATACGGCAGCAGCGGCTCAGTATTGGGGTATCAGGGGCAGTAATAGGGACACATACGGCAGCAGCGGCTCAGTATTGGGGTATCAGCAGGATGAGGGGTTTGTGCAGGTTGGAATAGATGGTGATGGCTGGAATATGAGAAGTGAAATGTGTCTTTGTTGTAATTTCTTCAGACGAGTCCTGGGTGGAAAAGTCGCCATGTCGGTCTGGACCAGATGGAAAAGGCGGGAAAAGTGAACGATTCCATCAGAAAGAACGTCAGTGGTAAGTCATCATCTGTAACTGTGCTGTAATCACTTGTATGCTTTGTAGGACTGGTATCTACCCCTATATGGTCACAATATGGTGGTAATATCAGTATTGGTCTTGTGGAGATGTTTTTTTTTTTAGTTGCTGCAGGATCATCTGCTGACGTTCTCCAACGTCCACTATTAGGGTGCATCACCATAGTTGTAATCAGAGGTTAGGGGCCCACTCAGATGTCTCGCCCCCCCCTGGGCTGAATCCCTAGCTACGCCTCTGCTGCACACAAAAGTGTAGACAAAAAAAACAAGAGAACTGTGCACAAAGGAGCAACAGGATTTTTGCTTTAAAAAAAGCAGTGGTTTGCATAGCGGCATAGAAACAGCAATGCAGCTATCAGGGAGCCTTATAAGGCAGCCTAATAAGCTACAGCGCTGATGCACAAAAAAAAACTCCACTGTCCCTGCAAAGAAAAGGTGGTGTTGGACAGTGGATATCGCTACAGCACTAGCAGTTTCGGGGTTAATTTTCCCTCCCTAACTATATCCCTTCTTCTGATGAAGCTGCAGCAACCTCTCCCTATGCTAAGATCGGCAGAAATAAGATGGCGGTCGGCGTGCACGCCCCTTTATAGCCCCTGTGATGCCGCAGAAAGCAAGCCAATCACTGTAATGCCCTTCTCTAAGATGGTGGGGACCGAGACCTATGTCATCACGCTGCCCACACTCTGCGTCCTCCTTCATTGGATGAGAAATGGCACTGAAAGCGTCATACGAAACGTGACTTTGGCGCGAAGATCGCCGACCTCAAGGCCGATCCCACACTAGGATCGAGTTGGGTTTCACGAAACCCGACTTTGCCAAAAGTCAGCGATTTTTTTAAATTGTCCGATCCGTTTCGCTCAACCCTAGTCAAGACTTCTCTGCAACTCTGGAAGACTTGGCAATCCGGATTGACCTTTTGTTCCAGGAACAGATCAGAGAGGTGACTCGTGAGAGGAAACCATCGTGTATGGCTCCATGCTTCCAGAGACTGTTTGTTACTCTGCCTTCTGAAACAGCTGTCATCTCTGAACCCATGCAGTCTGATGGTGTTCCGGCTGCTGCTCAGCCAGCCTAAAACAGGCATACCAAAGCATTGTACTACGGCTGCATTAGCATGGAACATTTGATTTGTTTTTGTCCTGAAAAGTCTGAAAAACGCCAAAGGCTAGGGATTTCAAGAGACGCTACCATAGGCAACATTAACACTTCTTCATCGCTGTCTCTCACTATATCCGTATCATGCGGGGGCTCCTGGTTCATTGAGACAGACTACCTCAACTCCAGTTCAGTTGGAAGTTTCTTGCAGCAAACGTCATAGATTGCTATCATGGTATTCAGTCCAGTCCAATATTCAGTGACGTCTTCACATTCCAAAAGTTCATCCAGTGTGCTGCTGATCAGGAAATAGACTCCATCTTGCTACACCATATCTGAACTGACTTATATAAGGTTTAATAATTGATTTCATTAGCCATTTTCTCATTCACAGTCCCCCCTAAATCAATTATTAACCTGATGTCACAATGTAACATGATCCAATAGGTGATCGGTCAATGAATGCACAACACACAAAAAGGAATGGAAAATGGGGAAACGAAGACCTTACCAATAGGGAAATGGGGAATGGTCACCGTCTGAATTTAACCTGAACCTGTCCCTGCACTGCCCTAACGCCCTAAGTGGGTCCTTCCCCTCACCGCCGCCAGGAACCTTGTCCGTCACTGATACCTAACTCTGACCTGAATAGTGCACTGGCCAGCAAGGACGCTAGCCTCACCACTGCACATAATACACACAGGGAACAGTGACAAACACAAAAAGACAAAGAGAAAACACAGCACATAGATCATGACATCTGAGCTGTCCATTAGACGGCAATGTTAAGCTTTTACCCCCCTTGATACAGTCTTTATTCATGTGGAAATATATATATATTTATCCCTGTTTAATAAATCGAATTGGTCTTCAGGGGTTTTATAGTAGAATCATGGCCATCATCATTTTCTTGAAAACCAGAGTAGGGGTTAGGCTGTCCATGCTCTTAGTGACCATCTGATTAACACAAGGAAATATACAACAAGAAACCACAGCCATGAAAATAAGGATTGCCATAATAATTGTACCAATCTGTGCCAACCATTTCTGCCATCCCGTCATCCATTCAAACCAAGTATCCTAAAGATCATCAACTGAATTTATTAAGTTCCTCAGATAAGGATTCAAGCTTTTTTATAGCTAAGGTAACCTTTCCATTTGGACCTGTGTTATCGGGAATAAAGGTACAACAAGTTTCTCCAATCATTTTCCATACTCCTCCTTTCTCTGCTAGTAACATATACAAAGCCATCCGGTTTTGGAAAGCCATAGTGGATGTAGCTTCTAACTGTTCAGCTATCCCCTTTAATGCATCCTTAGTATAATTTATGAATCTTTGTTGGTTATAATATATGTAGTTTAATCCAATCTACGTTTTTATTGACAGTTACAATAGGGATTATAGACTCAAATGCTACTTTAACCTGGTCCCTTGCTTTAAACTCAATCGGGACCCCCCTTGGTACCCCTATAGCATCAATATACACATGAGGGTCAAAGCTTTCTTTAGGGGCAATTCCCCTTTTCATACGTTGGGGCTGTTTCTGATTAGTCAAAGGCGAACCTTCAGGGATAAGATGAAAAAACATGATGGCCTTAGCCAAAGTACACTGTCCCGTCCAATTACCCTCTAATTTAGACCTTATCTTCATATCCCCACATATCCAGAATATGTTCGCCACTGAGGAGACCTGCTGTGTTAACTTCTCGGGGGTTGCTAAGTTTTGTTATGGCAAAAACCCTTACTAAAATTCCCCGAGAAACGGCCCTTTCCTTGTACTTGCATACAGGTGTAGTTCCCAGGATAGATAGTAATACTTCGACCAAGAGACAGAGTTTTATTCAACACAGAATATTTATCCCTCCATCTCCCACAGTGTGTATAATTAGTGGTGTTGGTAAAGAGGGCAAGGACACACTCCTCCTCCAATTCAGGGATTAATAGGGGAACAGATCCCAAATGGGGCCTGGCTGCTGACCACACATAACAATTGGTTCTATTTTGTTGTTGTGCAGTGTACCTCATCCACTCAACCCAGGCGTTAACATCTGTATATCCAGTCTCTATAGCAAGTGTATCCTCATAAGTGGGGTTCTGCACTGCAGTTATGTCCCTAAAAACACAAACATGTTGAAGAAGTGGAATCTATGGTATTCCAGATTTGTCACTTTTACCCTGCACATTTACCCATTCTTGAGACTTCAACATATCTTTAAGTTGGAAATTGCCTGTTGGGGTCTTTCCCCCTGACTATAATATGCACCCAAAGTATACTCTCCTACATCATTAGGTGATGGATCCTCAATAGTGACTATCAAAGGATGACCCTTTGTCTTGCATTGGTCACTAGAGTCAGACTTGAGTAAAGTCATCCAGGTAAGTAAGGACTTCCCTTTATTACTCTTTTGTTTGAAGGCAGGGGTCGGTTTATATCCCCTCTCTTTATCACTTGTATCCCATCCTACAGATGTCCAAGAACCACAGTTTTTATTTCTTCTTTCCCAATTACCACAAATAAAGAATACAAACTGTTCTTTCCCGAGAGTCGTGACACTCCTGGCTCCCCACACCCACTTTCCTGTATTATGTCACAGGCATCAAACCCATATATAGCCACCACTGTACTCGAGGAATTGTACCAGAAAGTAATAATTCCCTTTTCTTTAGTTACCTGTTGCCCCTTTCCTATACATAATAGCGTTAGGTAGATGATGGCAAGGATATGTATTACTCGGGTGGTTAGTCCACTTTTTTTATGTTAGGCATGAATCCATGGTGGTCTCCCTTAGAGTTTCACTGAGGTAGGCATTGTCAGGAGAACTTGGTATGGCCACTCAAACTGTGGATCTAGGCTCCTTCTCATGTGTCTGCATATGACCACCATTCACCCATTCACCTGGATTCAGCTGATGCACATCTGCACTTTAATTAGGATCTGGAATGGATGAAAACATATTTTTATGCACCACATTACGTCTTTTTCTGCAAGGCCTGGACATAGGCTGTAGCACCTATGGGAAGTACAGACCAGTCTTTGGGGCACTACCAAACAGGACTTCAGAAGGAGATAAACCTGTCTTTCTATTTGGAGTGGGTCTGACTGAAGAGAGTGCAAGAGACAAGCACTCTACAAAATTCTTTCATGTATCTGTCATGGCCTTCTGAATTTTTAAGTTGAAGTGTCATTTTAGCATTAATTAGCACATTTTACTGGATAGGCTTCTGGTCGACCAGAGGAGAGATCTACACATACTAGGACATATTCATACACTCCTACCTTGGGTAGCTGTATGTAGTCAGTCTGCAATCTCTGAAACGGGTAGAGAGGCCTGGGTGTCGCTTTCTTAGGGACTTTTACTGTTTTACCTGGGTTGTGCTGGGCACAGATGAGGCATGACTGTACGAGTTTCACCGCTACGTAACTGAAACCAGGAGCGATCCAGAAGGCATTTACCATGGACACATGTGACATTTTGAGGTGTGACTGGGACCATATCTTGCTTGCGCCATAATTAGGAACATGGACCTTGGTATATACAATTCATCCTTATTCTCCCATACTCCATTTGAGTTCAGCTCAGCTCCCATTCTCTTCCAGTGTTCCTTCTCTGTTTGGGCAGCTGGAGGGATTTCAGGACATCTAGGCTCAGTGTGGCTGGAATACGCTGACTCTCCTCGCCACCGTCCACTGCTCCCTAGGCCGCCTTGCTGCTACTTTAGCAGCCTCGTCCGCCCTTCTGTTGCCCTCTACCTCCACAGAGTCACCGTTTGTGTGTGCCTTCACCTTGATTATGCCAACCTGGACTGGTAACATCAATGCCTCCATTAATTGTTCCACCAGCTCTGCATTGTTAAGGGGCTTACCGGCTGATGTAAGAAACGTTCTGCTTCTCCAGATAGGGCAATAATCATGGGATATTCCCCATCCATAATTCGAATCTGTGTAAATATTAGCGACTTTACCTGCAGCAGCTCTACACGCCTCAGTGAGTGCCTACAACTCTGCCTCCTGCACCGACATGTGAGAAGCGAGTGGTTCAACTCGGATTACCTCATGTGAGGATAAAACTGCTTATCCAGAGTAGAATCGCCCATCCTGGTGGTATCTGGAGCCATCTACAAGACAAAAACTCAAAATCTGCATTAGGATCAGGTTTATCATGGACATGTGCAAAACCCACGGTCTCCTGACTCATCTATGCAGTCATGTTCATACGTAATGTCACAGTACTCTTCCTGGACTGCCATGTGTGGGGACAGCGGTTCCACATTTATGGTTTAATGGACCAACAGCATATTTGGTGTAGAACTGGTCATCCACACAATACTGCAATCCATCCACAAAAAGCTCTTTGTCTGGGTTATCTAGTGGGACATCGGCACCATGACTGAAACCCCCCTGTGGGACATTATCTGTACACAGCCATGGTACTGTTGTAGTTCAACTAGCAGGTCATTCTGGTTCCACTACCACCTACTTCCCTCCTCTTCCCCCCAGAGGCAGCAGGATGGCTGAAATCTGTAGTGCGCCATGAATGCTAATGTTATCAGACACAGTGAAACCTGAGATCTTAGCAGCACTGAGAGAAGGGGGAGAGAGGGAGGGGGCTATCACAGCAGCACAGCTTTATGACCCTGACTCACCCTAAAGGCCCCGTCACACATAGCGAGATCGCTAGCGAGATCGCTGCTGAGTCACAAGTTTTGTGACGCAACAGCGATCTCAGTAGCGATCTCGCTATGTGTGACACGTACCAGCGATCAGGCCCCTGCTGTGAGATCGCTGGTCGTGTCGGAATGGCCTGGGCCATTTTTTGATCGTTGAGGTCCCGCTGAAATCGCTGAATCGGCGTGTGTGACGCCGATTCAGCGATGTCTTCGCTGGTAACCAGGGTAAACATCGGGTAACTAAGCGCAGGGCCGCGCTTAGTAACCCGATGTTTACCCTGGTTACCATCGTTAAAGTAAAAAAAAACAAACGCTACATACTTACCTACCGCTGTCTGTCCCCGGCGCTCTGCTTCTCTGGTCTGGCTGTGAGCGCCGGGCAGCCGGAAAGCAGAGCGGTGACGTCACCGCTCTGCTTTCCGGCCGCTGTGCTAAGTTACCCGATGTTTACCCTGGTTACCGGGGACCTCGGGATCGTTGGTCGCTGGAGAGCTGTCTGTGTGACAGCTCTCCAGCGATCAAACAGCGACGCTGCAGCGATCCGGATTGTTGTCGGTATCGCTGCAGCGTCGCTATGTGTGACGGGGCCTTAAGAGACTAAACAGGGAAGAAGGAGGGGGCTATCCCCCTGTGCAGCCTCTGTATGCATACTTTACACATATAGGAAAGATATATCTTGGTAAAAGGTATCAACTCTCAGTTCTAAATATTTTCCTTCTTTATACATTCAATTCTTTGCTCTTCCCTGGTTTATGTAACAGGGGCTCTGGACCAGGTTTTTGCATTATCAGAGCTGGGAATATGAATATAATACTCTGAGTGGGACATTATTAGTGGCTCTATAATCACAGACTTTAAACCTTTAACTTTGCCAGAGCCAGGTACAATATTTTCTCCTGATCCAGTAGAATCCTGTTGGATATCATGAAGTATGACTTTCTGGGAGGCTAATCTGTTCCGCTAAATCTCACCAGCAACAGTAGAAAGCATTACTATTTTTTTTCATCCTCTGTAAAAAGTGACATGGGAAATATTCCAGGGTCTTTCATTCTGCTCATTATGTCCAGCATTTCACTAGGATCCCAGGGACGCCATACACTCTCCTGGGGCTCCACCATAACTGACCCCCTAGTCTCAGATGTAAGGTCTGGTGGCTGTAACCAAGATAAGCACTGCAAGAGAACAGCAGGGGGTTTAGGTGGGCTGCCCACCCTGGCTGAGTAGACGTCCTAGTGAGTCTCAGATGGCAGCAAAAGACAGGCGTACTAGTAACTGCTGCATCCATTTGGGCTCTATCAGGAAAAGATCTGAAGGGCAGGGCAGATCCTGAAGGGGGCGCTGGTGCCTTCCAGTGCAAGCATAATATTCATTGAGGGCATGGACAAGATTTATGGGGGCATAGCATTTGGGGCACTGGACAAAAGGCACACTATGCACATGTATGGTGGGGGGCATAACAAAGGATACACTCCTAGCTTAGAAATAGGTTTAATAGTTCCTATGTGCTAACAGGGGGCACCACATACAGGACAGGTCTCCACCCAAACTAATTTCTAGTTCGTACATACACAACATGTCCATCCTCTAGGGACAATGTAAGGGGGTGGAGACAAACTGGGAGCAGCATGGCGTTCAGCACCATTTTGTTTCATACGTTCTTATACCAAACTTATCACCATGTTTTTCTTCCTGCACATCACCTCTAATTGCACAGGTTTTTCCATAATATCTCAGCCTGATCTAACAAGCCAGCATCATTTAAAGGTCATCTCTTTTTTACTTCAATACATTTCCAGAAAACCCTCATTAAGTCAGTCACCCAACTTCCCTTAGACAGACAAATTTTCAGTTGTTCTGCACCATGCTAAAGTTACTTGCAGCAATTCTTCATCTTCCAACTTCCTTTCTTTTCTTTAATAACTCCCTGCCATTCTAACTACTGTAATCTGCCTTTCTCGGGGAATACACATATTTTCATCAAAGTGTCATATTCTATATACCTCTTTCCCCTCTGGCAAACACTATCATACAGCAGTCTTATCTGCCATCATCACATTTCCTCCTCTCTTATGGAACTGCAAAAACTTCTCCACTTTCTGCTGGCTTTAGACAAACAAAAAGACTGAGTGTTATCCAGTCACCCGAAGTCCCAGCCCAAATCTATGAACCACACAGAGGATAAGACGTGTCTGCTGGACGCCGTGTCTCCCCTCGGAACTGGACCGAGTTACCTGGTACCACACAGAATTTGCGCTCACCCAAGCACCATCACTAATCTCGCCGTTCCTTACGTGCGGTCACAGAAAGGACCGCTAATCCCGGAAGAGGGACAACACTCTCAGACACACATAACTAGACAGACGGACAAACACAAAACTAACCATCCTCTGTAACTGGGATTTCTATTTCAGACCTTGTGCACAATGCTTGGGTTCAAAGAGGTTTCTACCGTTTTTTGCACTACATGGTTTGGCCACCCGTGATTCCATCACGCCATGCTCCACACCCGAGACTCTAGGAGCAACTTTGCGCTCACCGTATCATAGACAACCTCCTCTCCCCCTGCCTGCTACACACAGGCAGAAACTCGGATAGTCCAGCACAGTGCTGGTATGAGACAAGACATGCAGCAGGTTACAAGCAGTCAACCACGGTTTGTGCTCCTCACAGCCAGTAGCCGTGGGTTGTTTAGGCTACCAGGTATACGTATCTCACACCAACCATGTCAGGGCGGCACAGACACTCGGCAAACATGAGTACAGAAAACACAGAATGGTTCGAGAAACACAGGCAAGTACTACAGATTCATAAAGGAATCAGCAGATTTACCGTGTTTTTATGGAGGTGATCAGTCTCCTAGTCGAACCACTCTGGACATTCTTCCTCGATCCATTCCGGGTGTCAATGTCTGGGGAGTGTACTGTTATGACCTCGTGGTCAGGACAATAATGGACCTGGTGGTTAAGAGCACACGGAATGACCTGATAGTTACTGATAATAAAGGACGAGCTCTGGGACGTGGGAACTCTGCTGACCGCAATCCCTAATCCTATCAAACACACTAGAAATAGCCGTGGATTGCGCCTAACGCTCCCTATGCAACTCGGCACAGCCTAAGAAACTAGCTAGCCCTGAAGATCTAGCAAAGATCTAAGTGGAGTTAAATAGAGCAGCAGCTAACGAATTAACCTCGTCACCTGTGGAAGGAAACTCAGAAACACCCACCAGAGGAAGTCCATGGACAGAACCAGCCGAAGTACCATTCATGACCACAGGAGGGAGCCCGACAACAGAATTCACAACAGTACCCCCCCCTTGAGGAGGGGTCACCGGACCCTCACCAGAGCCCCCAGGCCGACCAGGATGAGCCAAATGAAAGGCACGAACCAGATCGGCAGCATGAACATCGGAGGCAAAAACCCAGGAATTATCTTCCTGACCATAACCCTTCCACTTGACCAGGTACTGGAGTTTCCGTCTCGAAACACGAGAATCCAAAATCTTCTCCACCACATACTCCAACTCCCCCTCAACCAACACCGGGGCAGGAGGATGAATGGATGGAACCACAGGCGCCACGTATCTCCGCAATAACGACCTATGGAACACATTATGGATGGCAAAAGAAGCAGGAAGGGCCAAACAAAATGACACAGGATTGATAACCTCAGAAATCTTATACGGACCAATGAAACGAGGCTTAAACATAGGAGAGGAAACCTTCATAGGAACATAACGAGACGACAACCAACCAAATCCCCAACACGAAGTTGGGGACCCACACAGCGCCGGCAGCTAGCGAAACGTTGAGCCTTCTCCTGGGACAATGTCAAATTGTCCACCACATGAGTCCAAATCTGCTGCAACCTATCCACCACAGTATCTACACCAGGACAGTCCGAAGACTCAACCTGCCCTGAAGAGAAACGAGGATGGAAACCAGAATTGCAGAAAAACGGCGAAACCAAAGTAGCCGAGCTGGCCCGATTATTAAGGGCGAACTAAGCCAACGGCAAAAAGGACACCTAATCATCCTGATCAGCAGAAACAAAGCATCTCAGATATGTTTCCAAAGTTTGATTAGTTCGTTCGGTTTGGTTTGGCCATTTGTCTGAGGATGGAAAGCCGAGGAAAAAGACAAATCAATGCCCATCCTAGCACAAAAGGATCGCCAAAACCTCGAAACAAACTGGGAACCTCTGTCAGAAACGATGTTCTCCGGGATACCATGTAAACGAACCACATGCTGGAAAAATAATGGCACCAAATCAGAGGAGGAAGGCAATTTAGACAAAGGTACCAAATGGACCATCTTAGAAAAGCGATCACAAACCACCCAAATAACCGACATCTTTTGAGAGACGGGGAGATCCGAAATAAAATCCATAGAAATATGCGTCCAGGGCCTCTTCGGGACCGGCAAGGGCAAAAGCAACCCACTGGCACGAGAACAGCAGGGCTTAACCCGAGCACAAGTTCCACAGGACTGCACAAAAGAACGCACATCCCGTGACAAAGACGGCCACCAGAAGGATCTAGCCACCAAAAATCTGGTACCAAAGATTCCAGGATGCCCAGCCAACACTGAACAATGAATCTCAGAGATAACTCTACTAGTCCATCTATCAGGGACAAACAGTTTCTCCGCTGGGCAACGGTCAGGTCTATCAGCCTGAAATTTTTGCAGCACCCGCCGCAAACCAGGGGAGATGGCAGACAAAATTACCCCCTCTTTGAGAATACCCGCCGGCTCAGGAACACCCGGAGAGTCAGGCACAAAACTCCTTGACAGGGCATCAGCCTTCACATTCTTAGAGCCCGGAAGGTACGAAACCACAAAATCAAAACGGGAGAAAAATAACGACCATCGAGCCTGTCTCGGATTCAACCATTTGGCAGACTCAAGATAAGTCAAATTCTTGTGATCTGTCAAGACCACCACGTGATGCTTGGCTCCTTCCAGCCAATGACGCCACTCCTCGAATGCCCACTTCATGGCCAACAACTCACGATTACCAACATCATAGTTACGCTCAGCAGGCGAAAACCTTCTAGAAAAGAAAGCACATGGCTTCATCACCGAGCCATCAGAACTTCTTTGCGACAAAACAGCCCCTGCTCCAATCTCAGAAGCATCAACCTCAACCTGAAACGGGAGCGAAACATCTGGCTGGCACAACACAGGGGCAGAAGAAAAACGACGCTTCAATTCCTGAAAAGCCTCTACAGCTGCAGAAGACCAATTGACTACATCAGCACCCTTCTTGGTCAAATCAGTCAACGGTTTAGCAACAGTAGAAAAATTAGCGATGAAGCGCCGATAAAAATTAGCAAAGCCCAGGAACTTCTGCAGGCTCTTCACAGATGTCGGCTGAGTCCAATCGTAAATGGCCTGGACTTTAACAGGGTCCATCTCGATAGTAGAAGGGGAAAAAATGAACCCCAAAAATCAAACCTTCTGAACTCCAAAGAGACACTTTGACCCCTTCACAAACAAGGAATTCGCACGAAGGACCTGGAACACCATTCTGACCTGCTTCACATGAGACTCCCAATCATCCGAAAAGACCAAAATATCATCCAAATGCAGGAATTTATCCAGGTACTCTCGGAAGATGTCATGCATAAAGGACTGAAATACTGATGGACCATTGGAAAGCCCGAATGGCATAACCAGGTACTCAAAATGGCCCTCGGGCGTATTAAATGCTGTTTTCCATTCATCGCCTTGTTTAATACGCACAAGATTATACGCCCCTCGAAGATCTATCTTGGTGAACCAACTAGCCCCTTTAATACGAGCAAACAAATCAGACAGCAACGGCAAAGGATACTGAAATTTGACTGTAATTTTATTAAGAAGGCGGTAATCAATACAAGGTCTCAAAGAACCATCCTTCTTGGCCACAAAAAAGAACCCTGCTCCTAACGGTGATGACGACGGGCGAATATGGCCTTTCTCCAAGGATTCCTTTATATAACTCCGCATAGCGGCGTGTTCTGGCACAGATAAATTGAACAATCGGCCCTTAGGAAACTTACTACCAGGAATCAAATTAATTGCACAATCGCAATCCCTATGAGGAGGTAGGGCACAGGCTTTGGGCTCATTAAATACATCCCGATAATCCGACAAAAACTCTGGAACTTCAGAAGGGGTGGATGACGAAATAGACAAAAATGGAACATCACCATGTACCCCCTGGCAACCCCAGCTGGACACAGACATAGATTTCCAGTCCAATACTGGATTATGAACCTGTAGCCATGGCAACCCCAAAACGACCACATCATGCAGATTATGCAACACCAGAAAGCGGATATCCTCCTGATGTGCAGGAGCCATGCACATGGTCAATTGGGTCCAGTACTGAGGCTTATTCTTGGCCAAAGGCGTAGCATCAATTCCTCTCAATGGAATAGGATACTGCAAGGGCTCCAAGAAAAAACCACAGCGCCTAGCATACTCCAAGTCCATCAAATTCAGGGCAGTGCCTGAATCCACAAATGCCATAACAGAATAGGATGACAAAGAGCAAATCAGAGTAACAGACAATAGAAATTTAGACTGTACCGTACCAATGGTGGCAGACCTAGCGAACCGCTTAGTGCGTTTAGGACAAACGGAGATAGCATGAGTGGAATCACCACAGTAAAAACATAGCCCATTCCGAAGTCTGTGTTCTTGCCGTTCAGCTCTGGTCAAAGTCCTATCACATTGCATAGGCTCAGGCCCATGCTCAAATAGTACCGCCAAATGGTGCACAGCTTTACGCTCACGCAAGCGTCGATCGATCTGAATGGCCAAGGACATAGACTCATTCAGACCAGCAGGCATGGGAAACCCCACCATGACATCCTTAAGGGCTTCAGAGAGACCCTTTCTGAAGATTGCTGCCAGGGCACATTCATTCCACTGAGTGAGCACAGACCACTTTCTAAACTTCTGACAATATATCTCCGCTTCATCCTGACCCTGACACAGAGCCAGCAAGATTTTCTCTGCCTGATCCACTGAATTAGGTTCGTCATAAAGCAATCCAAGCGCCAGGAAAAACGCATCAACATCACGCAATGCCGGATCTCCTGGCGCAAGGGAAAATGCCCAGTCTTGAGGGTCACCACGTAACAAAGAAATAATGATCTTTACTTGTTGAACAGGGTCACCTGAGGAGCGAGGTTTCAAGGCAAGAAATAATTTACAATTATTTTTGAAATTCAAGAACTTAGATCTATCACCAAAAAACAAATCAGGAATTGGAATCCTTGGCTCAGACATCGGATTCTGAACCACAAAATCTTGAATGTTTTGTACCCTTGTAGTGAGATTATCCATCCAAGAGGACAGACCTTGAATGTCCATGTTTACACCAGTGTCCTGAACCACCCAGAGGTAAAGGGGAAAAAAGAGACAAAACACACTGCAAAGAAAAAAAAATGGTCTCAGAACTTCTCTTATCCCTCTATTGAGATGCATTAGTACTTTGGGCCACCTGTACTGTTATTACCTGGTGGTCAGGACAATAATGGACCTGGTGGTTAAGAGCACACGGAATGACCTGATAGTTACTGATAATAAAGGACGAGCTCTGGGACGTGGGAACTCTGCTGACCGCAATCCCTAATCCTATCAAACACACTAGAAATAGCCGTGGATTGCGCCTAACGCTCCCTATGCAACTCGGCACAGCCTAAGAAACTAGCTAGCCCTGAAGATAGAAAAATAAAGCCTACCTTGCCTCAGAGAAATTCCCCAAAGGAAAAGGCAGCCCCCCACATATAATGACTGTGAGTAAGATGAAAATACAAACACAGAGATGAAATAGATTTAGCAAAGTGAGGCCCGACTTACTGAACAGACCGAGGATAGGAAAGGTTACTTTGCAATCAGCACAAAAACCTACAAAAAGACCACGCAGAGGGCGCAAAAAGACCCTCCGCACCGACTCACGGTGCGGAGGCGCTCCCTCTGCGTCCCAGAGCTTCCAGCAAGCAAGAGAACAATAAAAATTGCAAGCTGGACAGAAAAATAGCAAACCAAAGAAATACAAGCTGGAACTTAGCTTCTGTTGGGAAGACAGATCACAAGAACGATCCAGGAGTGAACTAAACCAATACTGGAACATTGACAGGTGGCATGGAGCAAAGATCTAAGTGGAGTTAAATAGAGCAGCAGCTAACGAATTAACCTCGTCACCTGTGGAAGGAAACTCAGAAACACCCACCAGAGGAAGTCCATGGACAGAACCAGCCGAAGTACCATTCATGACCACAGGAGGGAGCCCGACAACAGAATTCACAACAGTGTACATCCTCAGTGAGCCGCATGTTGTGGCGCCAAAAATGTGAGGGTGATCTCTTAAAGTGAGATCAATATGATTGCTTGTACCTGACCAAATGTAAGCTGAGTGCTAGCTTAGAGGAAAAAAGAATGTATCAAATACACAGAGATGGATACACACTGCCTCTCTCAGCGAAGATGATGCCCAACTGAACTTTATTCTCAAAAACAAAAGAATATACTAAGAGCAGGAAATACAACTTCAGTAGAGCTATTCACTTTGTAATTCGTCCAGTCCAAGCTTCATTTCCAACTTCACTTCCATATATGGTTTTCAGTCCAGTCCAATATTCAAAAGCGCAGATGGCAGAATAAATACGGGAGCTGTTTTTTCACAATTGCTGTGGTGCTGTCCTTCTCTTCATGCGCTTTTGAATTTATCTACTGGGATGGATCCCCTGGTGAGGACGTGCACTCGGCTGTCCATAGAGACGTTGCCATTATAGGGTGCGGCTTTACTACTAATATTTGATACTTGTAGTCCAATATTCAGTGACGTGTACACATTCCAAAAGTTCCTTCCAGTGTGCTGCTGATCAGGAAATAGACTCCATCTTGCTATACCATATCTGAACTGACTTATATAAGGTTTAATAATTGATTTCATTAGCCATTTTCTCCTTCACATCATTAGTTGAGGGAAGAGCCCTATCTGAAGTCATTGAAGTGGTTACTGAACAAGTAGAACTCCAGATAAGGATGCTGCATATGGAGAAGATTGCCTTCTATAAGCCATCTTTTCTGTGTAATCCACTAATCATGGGTCTTCCGTGGTTATGAACTCATGAGAGCATTCTGGAATGGAGATCCGGTTTGGTGCTTCATTGGGGACAGTGATGTCACAAAACGTGCCTGGTCTCTTTACATCCAGTGACATCTAGTGATGTTATCTTCTCCGCCAGGTCTGCCATCCACTGACTGGTCATAAGATAACAGAGCTGACATCTCTGATAGGAGGTAAGCAGAGACATTACCTCAACACAGTCCTTGTGATCATGCCATAAACCTGCTCCCGGGATCCCCACCATCTTGAGGACTTATCTTCATGCACACCTTTTGGAAGATGACTCAGAGAGCATATCTTCAATTCTCAAGCAGCCGAGAACATCAATGCGGATGCGCTTTACAAGTCTTTCATATCCACCAACCATGAAGAAGAACCTCAACTTCTCTTTGATTCTTCCAAGAGGTGGTTGGTCATGCCAGGCAGGGAGAGACTTTTTAATTCAAGTATTCTGGTACTCCGCTTGCTTAAGTCTTCTCTGAAGATGTCTTAATAATGAGCAGCACCCTGGCCTTGAAGAAGATGAGAGGTGAAACATTTTTCAAGTGGACTGGAGAGAACGTAATTCCGAAGCGAGGTCATGTTAGTCCAAGGAGAATATTCATGCTCAACTTCTTCTCCACAGAACCCAGATACCCCTATCGCTATGCCCCTATTTTTCCTAATTTCTTGCCATAACTGTATTTGGTGTTAAAGATTACCTATGTTCTATTTTTTGCCATCTGTAAATCAACATTAAAGTTAGCAGAATCTTGAGTATCTGTTATCTTAGAAGAGACATTACTTTCTTATAGTAACAGTGTATTTAATATAGTCTTGAACAATTCTTTGTGAATAACAATGGGGAATATGTTTTTTAAATTAAGATTATATTGGATGTGACCAATGTTAACATGTCATAACTCTAGTCAAGTTACGATCTCTCTTTATACGATGTTGGAGATTATAACATCAAAGCTTATTTATGACTTATTAGGGAGCATTACATTATACATCTTGACACATAGTATTAATGACAGTACTAAGAAGGGAAGCAGCTTGGCAGCAATAAAGCCTTTTATTTCCTGTGTGAGCTGGACACCTACAATAAAAGTGCAATGAGAATATTCGATAACCACATTTTAAAAAGTCTGTGGCAGAAAGAATTACATTTAAAAGAAAAAAAATCACAGCAACAAATATAACACATGATATGAAACGTAATAAAAGAAAGATTGATTCTTCTTACAAGGCCCGTTCCACACGTCCTGATATTTCCGGTCACAGAAAAACTGATACCGGAGATGTCAGTGTCTGTGTACGTAATGCTTGTGGCACACATCTGGCAACCATGTGCCGCATCAGTGTGCCACACGCACAGGCGCAATGGAAGCAGCGGTACAGTAAGGGATTCAGTGGAACTAGGCATGAGTTTAACTGTTTATTATTTTTAAACAAAAATGGAAAAGTGTGTTTTGCTTAATTTATAATAAAGGACTTTATACTTGCTGTGTCTTTATTTACCATACAACTGTAGGATTAGTATTGGAGAGGTGTCTTATAGACACCTCTCCATTATTAACCCCTTTACCCCCAAGGGTGGTTTGCACGTTATGGACCGGGCCAATTTTTACAATTCTGACCACTGTCCATTTATGAGGTTTATAACTCTGGAATGCTTCAACGGATCCCAGTAATTCTGACATTGTTTTCTCGTGACATATTGTACTTCATGATAGTGGTAAAAATTCTTTGATAGTACCTGCGTTTATTTGTGAAAAAAATGGAAAATTGGCGAAAATTATGAAAATTTCGCAATTTTCCAACTTTGAATTTTTATGCAATTAAATCACAGAGATATGACACACAAAATGTTACGACTGGTGGAACACACCAAGTACAAGATGTTATGGTACCAGGTGTGATCGCAGTCCGAGATCCACCGTGCAGGTGAAAACCCTGCTGCTAGTAGAGAGGACGATATGGCGGTACAAAAAGATACACACATGGGTTAACTTCACCCAGTGTGGAGGAAGTGAACCCTGTTGAGTCACAGGGCCACGGTACCGCACAAAGAGCGCAAGCAAAGAGTCTCAGAACTCAATCCCAAGACTTAGGATTTGAGTTCATAAAGACCTCATGCATTCGACACCACTACTGGGGTGTCAGAATGACAGAAAATAATATAATTAAGTGGCACAAGAGTGCGTGCGGTGCCGCACAAACGGACGCCGCTATCCACCCAGGCTTGGGTCAGGTAAGCGCACGGCGCCGTACAGGCGGTCACAGCAACTAGACGCTGTTATGTGTGTAACGTGCTGTTGGATAAGTCGGGTGCTAGATAGCAAATATACACCTTCCGCGAACAGTCATCCAATAGGGAGGGTTATTTAAAGAGCGACTTTCACTCACAACACACACACATATTATCAAGACAATACTAGCGCATGGCCGTGCGGTCATGCGCAGCTTATATAGTTGCAGCACAGGAAGCTGCTACTGAAGTTTTGCCCTTTCAGGACCTTCCAGGAGGACCAATGGGATGTGCTGCAATACCTGAGCATGTGACCCTCGATCTCCAACGGGAGATCCTGCCCTGGGCATGCTCAGACAGAGAAAAGCAGGACTTAGATCCAGAAATGTCCACTCGCCGTCAGACTGAGCGAGATGCTGGGATCGACGTCCCTGCTGAGCAGACTCCACTGCGGCTGGAGAGGAATGGGAGACCGCAGCGGAGACGGATCGAGATTCCCCCTGTGCAGTAGAGGAAACTCGACTCCTAACATTACCCCCCCTCCTTGGGCCTCGCTATGTTCGAAGGCAGCAATGAGCTGCGGGGCCCGAATTTGCTCAACAGGCTCCCAGGACCTGTCCTCGGGGCCATAACCCTTCCAGTCCACCAAATAAAATTTTTTGCCACGTACCACCTTGCACCCCAAAATAGCGTTCACCTCATAATCGTCCGTAGACGAACCCGATGTCCCAGCAGATGACTCAGAAAACCGGGACAAATACACGGGTTTCAAGAGGGACACACGAAAGGTGTCGGTGATACCCAGGCGTGGCGGAAGGGCCAAACAATAGACCACAGGATTAACCTGCTCGAGGACCTTGAACGGACCCAAGTAGCGAGGAGCAAATTTAGTGGACTCAACTCGCAGCCTGATGTTACGGGCGGAGAGCCACACCAAGTCGCCAGGAGCAAAGGTCGGAGCGGGGCCCCGATGAACATCGGCGTAGGACCTCATTCTCTCCTTAGAGGCCCGAATGGCATCCTGAGTGCGGTCCCAAATATCCTGTGCCTCCACAGCCCCGTCTGCCACCCTGGAGTCGGCGGAAGACACGGGCATAGGCACAGGTACCCGTGGATGCTGACCATAGTTGAGGAGGAATGGGGTTTGTCCAGTGGAGTCGGCTACGGCGTTGTTCAGTGCAAACTCTGCCAATGATAGCAAGGATGCCCAGTCATCCTGCCTGGCTGAAACAAAATGTCGCAGGTATGTGACCAAGGTCTGGTTAGCCCTCTCTACCAACCCATTCGTCTCGGGATGATAAGCGGAAGAGAGATTCAACTCAATACTGAGAAGACGACAAAGCTCTCTCCAGAACCGAGACGCAAACTGGGGACCCCGGTCACTGACAATTTTGTCAGGCATACCATGTAGGCGGAAGATGTGGTTAATGAACAATGCTGCCAAGGCCCGTGCAGAAGGTAACCGTGGTAGCGGCACCAAATGCACCATTTTTGAGAAATGATCGGTGATGACCCAAATGATGGTACAGCCGCGAGACTTGGGTAAACCCACAACAAAGTCCATCCCGACCATCTCCCAGGGCCTATCTGCCACCGGCAAGGGATAGAGCAACCCAGCTGGCCTTTGACGTGGAGATTTATTTTTGGTGCAGGAGACACACGCCAGAATATAATCCCTGACATCCCGGACCATATGTGGCCACCAGTACGTCCTCGCCAGTAGCTCAGATGTCCTCTTTGTCCCAAAGTGTCCACCCACCCTGGACGAATGAGCCCAAGAGAGAACCTCCGGTCGCAAATTAATGGGCACAAAAGTCTTGCCCAGAGGCACAGACTCTAGCGAAACCGGCGCTACAGTTCTCAGGCTCTCGGAAGGGACAATAAGCCGAGGCTCCTCTTCCTCCTCCTCAGTTGACATAAGGGAGCGAGAGAGAGCGTCAGCACGGATATTCTTCTCCCCGGCGAGATAATGAAGGGAAAAGTGGAACCGGGAGAAGAACAAGGACCATCTGGCCTGGCGAGAATTTAGCCGCTGGGCTGTTTGCAAATAGACCAAATTTTTGTGGTCCGTGTAAACTTGGAAGGGAAACCGCGCGCATTCCAGAAGGTGTCTCCACTCTGAAAAGCCCAACATCATTGCTAGCAACTCCCTGTCCCCGATGGAGTAGTTTCTCTCCGCTGGCGTGAAGGTCTTAGAGAAAAAGAAGCATGGATGCTTCCGACCTTGAGCATCCTTTTGATAGAGGACTGCTCCAGCACCAACGGACGAGGCATCCACCTCCATTAGGAATGGCTTATCCACATCGGGACGATGTAAGATGGGAGAACTAGCAAAGTGGGACTTAATAGAAGTGAAGGCCTTGGAGACCTCTTCCGACCACAATTTGGGATTCGCTCCCTTCTTGGTGAGGGCCACCAAGGGAGCTACCAGAGTTGAGAAGTGGGGAATGAACTGGCGGTAATAGTTTATGAACCCCATAAAGCGCTGCACCGCTTTAAGAGAATGGGGCTCCTGCCAGTCCATCACAGCCTGTAGTTTGGCAGGATCCACAGCCAATCCCTGTGCGGAGATGATATAGCCCAGGAAAGGTAAGGACTCCTGCTCAAACACACACTTCTCCAACTTCGCATAAAGAGAGTTTGCCCGTAGGAGGTCGAAGACTCTGCCAACATCTCTCCGGTGGGAGTCAATATCTGGAGAAAAGATGAGAATATCATCCAGATAGACTACAACTGAGGTGGAAAGCATATCCCGGAAGATGTCGTTGACAAAGTCTTGGAAAACGTCTGGGGCATTACAGAGCCCGAAGGGCATCACCAGATACTCATAGTGCCCATCTGTGGTGTTAAACGCGGTTTTCCATTCGTCCCCCTCACGGATGCGAATCAGGTTATAAGCACCCCGCAGATCTAGTTTAGTAAACACTCTAGCTCCCCGAAGCCTATCGAAAAGCTCAGATATCAAAGGCAAAGGGTACTTGTTCTTAACTGTGATAGCATTAAGACCCCTGTAGTCTATACATGGACGTAGTTCTCCATTCTTCTTCTGCACGAAAAAGAACCCTGCCCCAGCAGGTAACACTGACTTCCTGATGAGCCCTCTTGCCAGATTCTCTTGAATGTACTGAGACATTGCCTCTGTCTCTGGGAGAGATAGTGGATAGACTCGACCCCGGGGAGGCTCAGCACCAGGCAAGAGATCTATAGGACAGTCATATGGGCGATGGGGCGGAAGGATCTCCGCCGCCTTTTTGGAGAACACGTCTGCATAAGACCAAAATTGCTTGGGGAGAGAGGAAAGATCTGCGGGTACCTCTGTAGTAGCAACCTGAACGCACTCTCGATGACACCTGTTCCCACAAGATTCACCCCATCCCAGAATTCTGCCTGAGGACCACTCGATGTGAGGAGAGTGGTACCATAACCAAGGTATCCCCAAGAAAACCTCATCAATTCCCTCAGGAATGATGAGTAGAGATATAATCTCCTGATGAGATGGTGACATGGACAGAGTAAAAGGGATAGTTTGATGTGTAATCTGTGTGGGCAGTGTCGACCCATTCACCTCCCGTACCGTTACTGGTTGAGATAGCATGACCAGGGGAATTGCGTGACGTTGGGCGAAGGCAGAAGACATAAAATTGCCCTCCACCCCAGAATCCACGCAGAGTTCTACCGAGTGGGAGGATGAGCCTAATGTTATTGTCCCCTTAAAGGACAATTTGGAGGCAAACGTCGCCGTGTCTAGTGCACCTCCACCAACTACCACCAGACGCTGACGTTTCCTCGACCGCTGGAGACATCTGGAGGCAAGATGTCCTGACTGTTGGCAAAGATGACAAATCTGGAGTGCACGAGCGGTCCGGGACTTAGATCCCGCTTGTGACACTACCACAGGCTCATGGGACTCAGGAGCCTGGTCTGGAGATTCCAAAGGTTTGGCGAAGGTGGGAGCCATCTGAAACCTCTGCCTACAGTGGGCTCGCTCTAACCTCCGCTCGTGAAAATGGAGATCAATGCGAGTGGATAGAGTTATTAATTCCTCCAGTGTGGCGGGAATCTCCCTAGTGGCCAGGGCGTCCTTAACGTGGTCAGCCAGCCCCCTCCAAAATATAGGAATGAGGGCTTTATCCGACCACTCCAGCTCAGATGCTAAGGTGCGGAAGTGGACGGCAAAATGGCTGACCAAGGACGAGCCCTGAGTCAATGCCAACAGTTGGAGCGCCGTATCATGGGTGACATGAGGTGCTAAAAAGACCTGTTTCAGAGTGCTCAGAAACAACGGAGCACTCTGCACCACATGATCGCCACGCTCCCATAGCGGCGTAGCCCACTGCAACGCCCTGTCCGATAGAAGAGAGACAATAAAGCCCACCTTAGCCCGCTCTGTAGGGAAACGAGAGGCCAGCAGCT
Source organism: Ranitomeya imitator (assembly GCF_032444005.1). Classification (NCBI taxonomy): domain Eukaryota; kingdom Metazoa; phylum Chordata; class Amphibia; order Anura; family Dendrobatidae; genus Ranitomeya; species Ranitomeya imitator. The sequence goes on along the minus strand of NC_091285.1, from coordinate 315,807,108 downwards.
CGAGATGGATAGAGCACTGACTCACGAAACCCCTACAAGACTTACTGTCACCAGAGAATTTCTCTGGTAGCGGGAGGTGGGTTAGAGTCGTGACAGGAGCGGCAGTGGACAAGGTGGCTGCAGCAACACTAGCAGCCTGAACAGCGACAGCAGTGACATCCACAGCTGAGGTTGAACGCTCAAGAGCCGCCAACCTTCCCTCCAGTTGCTGGATGTACCACTGAGAACGCTGATCGTCCATCATCTACTAGCCAGACCTTGGCGCTAGTATTATGTTACGACTGGCGGAACGCACCAAGTACAAGATGTTATGGTACCAGGTGTGTTCGCAGTCCGAGATCCACCGTGCAGGTGAAAACCCTGCTGCTAGTAGAGAGGACGATATGGCGGTACAAAAAGATACACACATGGGTTAACTTCACCCAGTGTGGAGGAAGCGAACCCTGTTGAGTCACAGGGCCGCGGTACCGCACAAAGAGCGCAAGCAAAGAGTCTCAGAACTCAATCCCAAGACTTAGGATTTGAGTTCATAAAGACCTCATGCGCTCGACACCACTACTGGGGTGTCAGAATGACAGAAAATAATATAATTAAGTGGCACAAGAGTGCGTGCGGTGCCGCACAAACGGACGCCGCTAACCACTCAGGCTTGGGTCAGGTAAGCGCACGGCGCCGTACAGGCGGTCACAGCAACTAGACGCTGTTATTTGTGTAACGTGCTGTTGGATAAGTCGGGCGCTAGATAGCAAACATACACCTTCCGCGAACAGTCATCCAATAGGGAGGGTTATTTAAAGAGCGACTTTCACTCACAACACACACACATATTATCAAGACAATACTAGTGCATGGCCGTGCGGTCATGCGCAGCTTATATAGTTGCAGCACAGGAAGCTGCTACTGAAGTTTTGCCCTTTCAGGACCTTCCAGGAGGACCAATGGGATGTGCTGCAATACCTGAGCATGTGACCCTCGATCTCCAACGGGAGATCCTGAAACGTCCACTCGCCGCTGCCCAGCACTGGCTTCAATGGCAGAAGCAGGAAAAGCAGCAGTAACTCTTCACACAGAGTCAGACTGAGTGAGACGCTGGGATCGACGTCCCTGCTGAGCAGACTCCACTGCGGCTGGAAAGGAATGGGAGACCGCAGCGGAGACGGATCGAGATTCTCCCTGTGCAGCAGAGGAAACTCGACTCCTAACACAAAATACTTAATAAGTAACATTTTCCACATGTCTACTTTACATCAGCACAATTTTGGAACCAAATTTTTTTTTTGTTAGGGAGTTATAAGGGTTAAAATTTGACCAGCAATTTCTCGTTTTTACAACACCATTTTTTTTTTTAGGGACCACATCTCATTTGAAGTCATTTTGAGGGGTCTATATGACAGAAAATACCCAAGTGTGACATCATTCTAAAAACTGCACCCCTCAAGGTGCTCAAAACAATATTCAAGAAGTTTATTCACCCTTCTGGTGCTTCACAGGAATTTTTGGAAAGTTTAAATAAAAATGAACCTTTAACTTTTTTTCACAAAAAATTTACTTCAGCTCCAATTTATTTTATTTTACCAAGGGTAACATAAGAAAATTGACCCCAAAAGTTGTTGTACAATTTGTCCTGAGTACACCGATACCCCATATGTGGGGGTAAACCACTGTTTGGGCACATGACAGAGCTCGGAAGCGAAGAAGCGCCATTTGACTTTTCAATGCAAAATTGAATGGAATCGAGATGGGACACCATGTTACGTTTGGAGAGCCCCTGATGTGCCTAAACATTGAAACCCCCCACAACTGACACTATTTTGGAAAGTAGACCCCCTAAGAAACTTATCTAGATGTGTTTTGAGCGCTTTGACCCACCAAGGGCTTCACAGAAGTTTATAATGCAGAGCCGTAAAAATAAAACAAAATTTTTTCCCACAAAAATTATTTTTTTAGCCCCCAGTTTTGCATTTTGCCGAGGGTAACAGGAGAAATTGGACCCCAAAATTTGTTGTCCTATTTGTCCTGAGTACGCTGATACTGCATATGTTGGGGTAAACCCCTGTTTGGGTGCATGGGAGAGCTCGGAAGGGAAGAAGCACTGTTTTACTTTTTCAACGCAGAATTGGCTGGAATTGAGATCGGACGCCATGTCGCGTTTGGAGAGCCCCTGATGTGCCTAAACAGTGGAAACCCCCCAATTATAACTGAAACCCTAATCCAAACACACCCATAATGCTAATCCCAACAGTAACCCTAACCACACCCCTAACCCTAATCCCAACCCATTTCCCAACTGTAAATGTAATCTAAACCCTAACCGTAACTTTAGCCCCAACCCTAACCCTAACTTTAGCCCCAACCCTAACTGTAGCCCTAACCCTAACCCTAGCCCTAACCCTAGCCCTAGCCCTAACCCTAGCCCTAACCCTAACCCTAACCCTAGCCCTAACCCTAGCCCTAACCCTAACCCTAGCCCTAACCCTAACCCTAGCCCTAACCCTAACCCTAGCCCTAACCCTAGCATTAACCCTAACCCTAGCCCTAACCCTAACCCTAGCCCTAATGGGAAAATGGAAATAAATAGATTTTTTTAAATTTTTCCCTAACTAAGGGGGTGATGAAGGGGGGTTTGATTTACTTTTATAGTGGTTTTTTTAGTGGATTTTTATGATTGGCAGCCGTCACACACTGAAAGACGCTTTTTATTGCAAAAAATATTTTTTGCGTTACCACATTTTGAGAGCTATAATTTTTCCACATTTTGGTCCACAGAGTCATGTGAGGTTTTGTTTTTTGCGGGACGAGTTGACGTTTTTATTGGTAACATTTTTGGGCACGTGACATTTTTTGATCGCTTTTTATTCCGATTTTTGTGAGGCAGAATGACCAAAAACCAGCTATTCATGAATTTCTTTTGGGGGAGGTGTTTATACCGTTCCGCGTTTGGTAAAATTGATAAAGCAGTTTTATTCTTCGGGTCAGTACGATTACAGCGATACCTCATTTATATCATTTTTTTATGTTTTGGCACTTTTATATGATAAAAACTATTTTATAGAAAAAATAATTATTTTTGCATCGCTCTATTCTGAGGATTATAACTTTTTTATTTTTTTGCTGATGATGCTGTATCACAGCTCTTTTTTTGCGGGACAAGATGATGCTTTCAGCGGTACCATGGTTATTTATATCTTTCTTTTTGGTCGCGTGTTATTCCACTTTTTGTTCTGCGGTATGATAATAAAGCGTTGTTTTTTGCCTCGTTTTTTTTTTTATTCTTATGGTGTTTACTGAAGGGGTTAACTAGTGGGCCAGTTTTATAGGTCGGGCCGTTACGGATGCGGTGATACTAAATATGTGTACTTTTATTGTTTTGTTTTTTTATTTAGATAAAGAAATGTATTTATGGGAATAATATTTTTTTTTCATTATTTAGGAATATTTTTTTAATTTTTTTTTACACATTTGGAAAATTTTTTGTTAACTTTTTTACTTTGTCCCAGGTGGGGACATCACAGATCGGGGATCTGACAGTGTGCACAGCACTCTGCAGGCTTCACTGTGCCTGCTCTGAGCAGGCTCTGTGAAGCCACCTCCCTCCCTGCAGGACCCGGATGCCACGGCCATCTTGGATCCGGGCCTGGAGAAGGGAGGGAGGTATGGAGACCCTCACAGCAACGCGATCACATCGCGTTGCTGCGGGGGGCTCAGGGAAGCCCGCAGGGAGCCCCCTCCCTGTGCGATGCTTCCCTGTACCGCCGGCACCTCGCGATCATGTTTGATCGCGGTGTGCCGGGGGTTAATGTGCCGGGAGAGGTCCGTGACCACTCCTGGCACATAGTGCCGGATGTCAGCTGTGATTGCGTATGACGTTCTATCCCGTCGGTGGTCATAGGGGCCCACCCCACCTCGACGGGATAGTACGTCTGATGTCAGAAAGGGGTTAAGCCGTGGGCTTGATGTCACCAGACAATACAAAGGTGACATTAATATCATGGCCCTTTACAAGCCTGAGAATACCAGCCCGGAGCTGTCAGCTTTTTAAGCTATTCTTAATAAACAGCCTTGCTGAAGCTGACAGCTGAGGTTTGCAGCTACAAGCTGTGAGTTTTGCCTGGCTGGTTATAGAAAATACAGGGAAACCCTTGCCCGATGTTTTATTTATTTATTTACAGCACAGGCGATGTGTGATGAATACTCCCATCAGCAGCTCCTGCCCTCACTGTTATTAGCGGCATTAGCCATCTTCTGCTGTCGTTGTTACTACTTTAATATAACGCTCATCAATCTCCCCTGCTTGCGCTGGGACAATGATGAAAGCAGTCATCAGCACCCGGCACTGGTGAGCAGTGCTAACTGTACTGCTATTTCTCTGGCGCCGGGACATGTCACACAGATGACATCTCAGTGTGTCAACCATGTGCACGTGTGCTGGACATTTTGCAGCCCGTGCTGCCAATAAAAATCAGACATGTCTTCGTGTGGGTCACATGGACACACGGTCTGTGGAAACACATTGACATGTGCACAGCAACATAGATTTCAAAGTGTCTACGCGTGTAATTGTCTCTGGTACGTGTTAAAACTGTCACCACACAGAGCGGACACACTGACCTCTGAAAGATGACTTAGGAATAGGTGACTTACAAAATATTTTAAGATCTAAAGAATGTTGATAGAACAGAATAAATTTATTATAAGAACATATATTTGAATGTAGCTAACTCACACCTATTTTCGATTCTATACAGTCTAGGAAGGAACATGGAAAATAAAGTTAGACTAGCGCCTCCTGGAGATACTTGTAGCTTACCCAACTCTTCTTTTTGATAGAGAACTTTTTTCTATCATAACTCTTCACCTTTCTCACATTTTACTTTAGAATGAGTTTCTTTACTGACTTGTACTCTAGTCCAAATCAATACTCAGTGCTTTTAAGCATAATTGCATCAATTATTTGAGAAATATCAAAATTGTTAAAAAAAATGATTTTCTGATCATTTCTATTAAAAAGTGTGTCAGATATATGTATCAGATGGTTCCATATATTTACAACTGTGTTTATTATTTATAAGGATCACCCCTCTGAAAATTTCTAGCTTGAGGGATTTAAACAATTTTTTTAGCTTTGATATAATTATATGCTTCATATCATGAGTTTAATTCATACAAAAATATTTGAAATCTAAACCAAAGAACTGAATACTGGTGCAAAGGACTTAGGAACTGCAACATCAGCAGATGTGGCACAAGGCCATGTAAGTTTAATGTGTTCTGTTATTTTATCCCCTTCCATGCACTCAAAAGTAAGGCTTCAGGCGGGATTTGATTCACACAAACTCTTGCAAAATGGTGACAAACCCAGATGCCATTTTGTTGGATTTGTATGAATAAAATCCCACAAAATTTTAAATTCACAAGAATCCAAAACTTTGAGAACATTTCTAGAGAATTTATTTCAGATCGATTCAATCAGGTTAAAACTGGCCATGATTGCTGTGCTGAGTTTTGTCTTATGCACCCATTCTATGACTTGCTGCCAACTTCCAACATTGAGGGGAATTCTGCACAGTTTCTAGCTCCTTAGGGGCTCAGACAATCCAAAGCTGAGTCCAAATTTTTTTGAAAGCCCCATAGCATGGACTGCAACTATGGTGCATGCCCCCTTATTAGTATATTAAGTTACTCTGCCATGTTTGTAACACCGTAGGAAGCCGATTGTTACAGTAGTATTGCCATCCTCATGGGGAGGGTGATGCCATGCCTGGAAGCGAAAAGGATCCCTTTAACAGGTAACATGTACATACAGCATTGTTCTGACTCCAGGCCAGAAGGGGGAGCTCTGATCCAGTTTGTGTGTGGCTTCCCTATATATTCTGGCTGGAGGAGGAGTTAGCTAGTCAGTCAAGAAGAAAGCTGGAGCTGAGCAGACATGCGGTTCTGCGGCTCCTGACAGAGCAGTCTGTAGGAGACTGTGAGGGGAGAAGAGGCAAAGGAGAGGAAAGATATTGGGAGTGGAGCTGCGAGTGGGCTCACTCCAGAATCAGCGCAGAAACCGGAGGCCGGAATTCTGAGGTTGTGGGGAACTGTATGCTCCACAGCAGAAACCGGCGGGCAGGAGATTCCAAGTCTCCTGGCCACCATTACACCCGAAGGCACAGCAGCACATTAGAGCCCTGACTCACCATGAGAAGGAACACCTGTAAAGTGAAAGAGAGGACCTTGTGTGAAGTTTCAGACAGGTTAGAGATTACACACTAAAACTTAACTTTTACTTATATTATTAAAATCACAAGCGTGACCATAAGTGAACAGGGTGCCAGTGTTTTAAAACCAAAAACAATAACAAAGACCACAACACAACAAACAGGTAAGAGTTCAATGGAACAATATTTGTAGAGCATTCATATGTTTCAGAAATCTCATACATATGGTGCCACACAACAATGAGCAAGCTCAAAAACCATATAAAGTGGGCCAATCCCCAACCTATTTTATTCACACCACCGATAGCACTGGAATACATATATGCCTCACCACATTATTTGTGCACATTAGCATATGTTCAATAAGTGTGTATGCGTGGGTTCATCTAATAACAGCGTTTTCAATTTATACTCATCTCTGGGACTGATGCTGTCAGCGGTGCCTTCTTAGAGTATCCGGGGCTTAGGGGCGGATCATACCGCACTAGCCATAGATCCCCGTTAGATCCTATGTCTCCCGACGCGTTTCTTCTTTTAATTCATCAGGGGAGTAGTGACAAAGGTGCTGTCAAATACGCGAGCATTGCTAACCCATGTGCCCCTTTACCTGTCTTAAATAGACTCCATGTGTTTCTTCATGCGGCACGTACCCGGCTGCCGGTGACTCATTTCCGGCTGTTCTCGCCCGCGCGCTTGCGTAGTTTTTACAGTCCATATCGGCACATTACCTTTATTGAATGGAAAGCATCCACGTGTGTGCACTGTTATGCACCTCGGTGGATGTTTAGCATCGTGGGCCGGCCCGACCAATCGGGAGCTCCCATGTTTAACTTATGCCTCGGCTTTGATCACCTGATCGCAAGCTGGACGTGACGCTTATGGGCAATGCACCGTCTATGATTCTCCACTGGAAATGACGGGTGCATCCCCATATATCTGCCCACTCAGGCTCTGCAGCATTACACGGCACCATAAGGTGCGCGGCACGCAGCGCGTGCATGAGGGGCCGGAAGCAGGTTTCCGAAGGCAGGAAGTACGCGGCCTTAGGATGCACAAGGCGGGCGCGTAATACAAACTACGCAAGCGCGCGGGCGAGTTCACTTATGGTCACGCTTGTGATTTTAACAATATAAGTAAAAGTTAAGTTTTAGTGTGTAATCTCTAACCTGCTGCTAGATTTAGAAAATATTGGTTAGTGGTAATTTTTGTCCTTGCAGAAATGAAGTTTCAGACAGCAAGGAACAGCAAGGAACACAGCGAGGAAGGCTTCCAACCCCACCTGGCTAGGGGGGATTTCGAATCGCTTCTAGGCTGGCCGGACCTCACCATCACTTGTTGCCGGTACGCTGGACTGTGCGTGCATACTACCAGTAAAAGGAAAAGAGACAGCAACCTTATGTCCTCTAATTCTTTCCTGCACCTTACCGTCTCTCTTCCTTACAAACTACACCAGGAGCCGGAGGAGTGAGTTCTACCTGTGGGGAACTATTCCACCTCTGCTGCAATACCATCATCCCAAGAGGACCACTTTAAGCAACGTTGGCCTGGCTGAATACCACAAGTGGCATCATGAACACTACTACAATTGACATTATTCCCATTTCCATTAACCCCCTTTTTACTGGACACCCAGGGCCATGACCCGGTCACTGCCAGTGTGACCATCCCTTTAAGAACAGAACCAGCCTCGTACCGAGTACCCCACGGCCCTAGCGGGTGCTCCATTTTCATTGATCAGCATACATCTGTATACTCTGTATTCAGACTTATGGTTTTAAGCTACAAAACTGTAAATAAATAGAAAGTGTGAATGTCTTCTCATATCAAATATATCGCAATCATATTTCTTTACAGCTTGTATATTTCCTTGAAGCTATGCTTTGATGGTGGAATTGATGGACTTTATGTATTCATCACTTTTTGTGATTCTGAAAGAGATCACATTTTAATACATTTTCTAGTATTTTACTTTAACAAAACAAAATAATTACTGTAAAGATCAAATGAATGATCATTGTACTAAAAACAAATAATGTATTTAATGTGATTATCCATATCTTGTAATTCTTTTTTACTAGAGATGAATGACTTATTTGAGTGGGATGATATTTTCAGAACAGGATACTTAAATAAACCATATCTGGTTATTGCCAGAAATTGCAGAAGTATAGTCAATACAGGACTTGCAGTAGACAAATTATTTTCTGACGAGAAGATGGGATGGGTACAATGTATTTTATGCCGTGGGCACCAAAATTCCTTCTGTACCAGGCTTGTATGTAAGATCAACTTACTTTTGTCTGTTTAATGCAGAATAGGGTAAACATAACTTAAATGAATAATTCATTAGCTTGCATGTCATTATGTTTTACATCATCAAGAATAGAAAACATAATTTCTAATTAGTCATAAATCTCGAGGGATGATGGTATGTCAGCTTTGATAAATAAGATACAACCACATCTCAGTCTAGGTTAGTAATATTGTGATTGCTCCATTAGTGGAATAGATTCTTTGGGGAATTTTGAAAAAAGCAATTGTTTAGCCAATATTCAGATCTCTTGTAATGTAGTCTGCATACACATCACATCATTGAAACTTTTAATTGAAAGATAATTTGACATCTTAAAGAGCAATTGTGAAATATAGTTTGTGCTATTTAAGAGAATACAACAAATGAATGAATGGTTCACACTGATCAACCATTAACACTAAAACCACTGGTGTGTAGAACTCACTGACTTTTATGTGAAGCAAAAGCTGGTCTCCCTAGTCTAATCTTAAAAAACAGGTCTTTCTGGGACTAAGTGCCACTTTTCCCATACTGAGCATACCCATGGGACCTCCCATTGGAGGTCGGGGGTCACATGTTCAGGTCCTGTTGCAGCTCCTATTGGACCATCTGGAAGGTCCCGGTGTCCTACTGCTATAAAAGCTTTGCATGGCTGCTCGGCCATGCGCTAGTGTATACTTACTAACGTGTGGGTAGATGAATGTCTGTCAATGGATCAAAGCTCCTTAATCATTCCCATTCCTTGTGTTGATGACTGCTCACGAATGTTGGAAGCTACCTAGCGCCCGACAGAGCTAACCTGCACATTCAGCACACGTTACAGGGTATCTTCGCAGTGCCCATCAGTGCGGTGCCGTGCGCTATGAGAGCGCTTTCCTGACAACCGGCTAGTGTAGGGTGGGAATTCCCGCTTGGACTCAACATCTCAAGCGCGGGCTCATAAGACACTGAGGGTCAGAGTGAGTCCAATCACCAGTTTAGTGGGGGTGATTCATAGGGATCCCACTAGTGTCTTTCAGCTGCACCCTGTGACTGCTAACAGGGCGCAGCGTATATTGTCGACTCTGTGAAGCAACAGAGTTTGCTTTCTTTCACATTGGGTGAGGTCTAAACCCAGGTGTGAGCAAGCATCCATCCGCCATTACTCAGCTGCAGGTGCCATCTCTGCACGGTGGACCTCAGACTGCGAACACACATCATATTCTCTATTATCATTATTTGGTGCATTCCGCCAGTCCTAACATTACACTAGCACCAGGGTCTGGCTAGTAATGGTGGACGAACAACGATTACAATGGTACATCCAGCAGCTGGAGGGTAGGTTGGCGGCTCTTGAGCGCACAACCTCGGCTGTGGATGTTACCGCCGTCGCTGTTCAGGCTGCTAGCATGGCTGCAGCCAGTTTGTCCACTGCCACCCCTGCTCTGACATTATCTCGTCTCCCGTTAACGGACAAGTTTGCTGGAGACAGTAAGCTGTGTTGGGGAGTCGTGAGCCAGTGTGTTATACATCTTGAGCTCCTGGCTGCATGTTTTCCCATGGAATGGGCTAGAGTGGGATTTATTATATCCCTTCTGTCAGGCAGGGCGTTGGAGTGGACAACGCCACTGTGTGAGCGTTACGATCATGTGGTGGAGAGTGCTCCAAGTTTCCTATACACTCTGAAACAGGTCTTTATGGGACCTCGCATCACCCATGATTCGGCGCTTCACCTGTTGGCATTGACACAGGGTTCGTCCTTGGTCAGCCATTTTGCCATCCACTTCCGGACAAAAGCATTTGAGCTGGAGTGGCCAGATAAAGTCCTGCTTCCAGTGTTTTGGAGAGGACTGGCTGACCATGTAAAGGACGACTTAATAATTTTATCCCCATGCATAGACCTCTGTGTTATGAACTGGTGGTTTAGAAACACAATGGACCTGGTGGTTAAGAGCACACAAAGTGACCTGATAGTTACTAATAACATAGGACAAGCTCTGAGACGTGGGAACTCTGCTGACCGCAATCCCTAATCCTATCACACCACACTAGAAGTAGCCGTGAAGCGCTCCTGACCAGGCCTAGGCGCCTCGGCACAGCCTAAGAAACTAGCTAGCCCTGAAGATAGAAAAATAAGCCTACCTTGCCTCAGATAAATTCCCCAAAGGAAAAGGCAGCCCCCCACATATAATGACTGTGAGTAAAGATGAAAATACAAAAACAGAGATGAAATAGATTTTAGCAAAGTGAGGCCCGACTTACTTAATAGACCGAGGATAGGAAAGATAGCTTTGCGGTCAGCACAAAAACCTACAAACAACCATGCAGAGGGCGCAAAAAGACCCTCCGCACCGACTAACGGTACGGAGGTGCTCCCTCTGCGTCCCAGAGCTTCCAGCAAGCAAGACAAACCAAAATAGCAAGCTGGACAGAAAAAATAGCAAACCAAGAAACACAAGCAGAACTTAGCTTATGCAGGGAAGACAGGCCACAAGAACGATCCAGGAGAGAGCAAGACCAATACTGGAACATTGACTGGAGGCAAGGAACAAAGAACTAGGTGGAGTTAAATAGAGCAGCACCTAACGACTTAACCTCGTCACCTGAGGAAGGAAACTCAGAAGCCGCAGCCCCACTCACATCCACCAGAGGAAGACCATGGACAGAACCAGCCGAAGTACCACTCATGACCACAGGAGGGAGCTTGACCACAGAATTCACAACAGTACCCCCCCCTTGAGGAGGGGTCACCGAACCCTCACCAGAGCCCCCAGGCCGACCAGGATGAGCCAAATGAAAGGCACGAACCAGATCGGCAGCATGAACATCAGAGGCAAAGACCCAGGAATTATCTTCCTGACCATAACCCTTCCACTTAACCAGGTACTGGAGTTTCCGTCTCAAAATACGAGAATCCAAAATCTTCTCCACCACATACTCCAACTCCCCCTCAACCAAAACAGGGGCAGGAGGATCAACGGATGGAACCACAGGTGCCACGTATCTCCGCAACAATGACCTATGGAATACATTATGGATGGAAAAAGAAGCTGGAAGGGTCAAACGAAACGACACAGGATTAAGAACCTCAGAAATCCTATACGGACCAATGAAACGAGGCTTAAACTTAGGAGAGGAAACTTTCATAGGAATATGACGAGATGACAACCAAACCAAATCCCCAACACGAAGTCGGGGACCCACACAGCGCCTGCGGTTAGCAAAACGTTGAGCCTTCTCCTGGGACAATTTCAAATTGTCCACTACATGAGTCCCAATCTGCTGCAACCTATCCACCACAGTATCCACACCAGGACAGTCCGAAGACTCAACCTGCCCTGAAGAGAAACGAGGATGGAAACCAGAATTGCAGAAAAACGGCGAAACCAAAGTAGCCGAGCTGGCCCGATTATTAAGGGCGAACTCAGCCAAAGGCAAAAAGGACACCCAATCATCCTGATCAGCAGAAACAAAGCATCTCAGATATGTTTCCAAGGTCTGATTGGTTCGTTCAGTTTGGCCATTTGTCTGAGGATGGAAAGCCGAGGAAAAAGACAAATCAATGCCCATCCTAGCACAAAAGGCTCGCCAAAACCTCGAAACAAACTGGGAACCTCTGTCAGAAACGATGTTCTCCGGAATGCCATGTAAATGAACCACATGCTGGAAAAATAATGGCACCAAATCAGAGGAGGAAGGCAATTTAGACAAGGGAACCAAATGGACCATCTTAGAGAAGCGATCACAAACCACCCAAATGACCGACATCTTTTGAGAGACAGGGAGATCCGAAATAAAATCCATAGAGATATGTGTCCAGGGCCTCTTCGGGACCGGCAAGGGCAAAAGCAACCCACTGGCACGAGAACAGCAAGGCTTAGCCCGAGCACAAGTCCCACAGGACTGCACAAACGATCGCACATCCCGCGACAGAGACGGCCACCAAAAGGATCTAGCCACCAAATCTCTGGTACCAAAGATTCCAGGATGACCAGCCAACACCGAACAATGAACCTCAGAGATAACTCTACTCGTCCATTTATCAGGGACAAACAGTTTCTCCGCTGGGCAACGGTCAGGTCTATTAGCCTGAAATTTTTGCAGCACCCGCCGCAAATCAGGGGAGATGGCAGACAAAATTACCCCCTCTTTGAGAATACCCGCTGGCTCAGGCAAACCTGTAGAGTCGGGCACAAAACTCCTAGACAGGGCATCCGCCTTCACATTCTTAGAGCCCGGAAGGTACGAAACCACAAAGTCAAAACGGGAGAAAAACAGCGACCAATGAGCCTGTCTAGGATTCAACCGTTTGGCAGACTCGAGATAAGTCAAGTTCTTGTGATCAGTCAAGACCACCACGCGATGCTTAGCTCCTTCAAGCCAATGACGCCACTCCTCGAATGCCCACTTCATGGCCAGCAACTCTCGATTGCCAACATCATAATTACGCTCAGCAGGCGAAAACTTCCTGGAAAAGAAGGCACATGGTTTCATCACCGAGCCATCAGAATTTCTCTGCAACAAAACAGCCCCTGCTCCAATCTCAGAAGCATCAACCTCGACCTGGAACGGGAGCGAAACATCTGGCTGGCACAACACAGGGGCAGAAGAAAAACGACGCTTTAACTCCTGAAAAGCTTCCACAGCCGCAGAAGACCAATTGACCACATCAGCACCCTTCTTGGTCAAATCAGTCAACGGTTTAGCAATACTAGAAAAATTATTGATGAAGCGACGATAAAAATTAGCAAAGCCCAGGAACTTTTGCAGACTCTTCAGAGATGTCGGCTGAGTCCAATCATAAATGGCCTGAACTTTAACAGGGTCCATCTCGATAGTAGAAGGGGAAAAAATGAACCCCAAAAATGAAACCTTCTGAACACCAAAGAGACACTTTGACCCCTTCACAAACAAAGAATTCGCACGCAGGACCTGGAACACCATTCTAACCTGCTTCACGTGAGACTCCCAATCATCCGAGAAGACAAAAATATCATCCAAGTATACAATCAGGAATTTATCCAGGTACTCTCGGAAGATGTCATGCATAAAGGACTGAAATACTGATGGAGCATTGGAAAGCCCGAATGGCATAACCAGGTACTCAAAATGGCCATCGGGCGTATTAAATGCTGTTTTCCATTCATCGCCCTGTTTAATACGCACAAGATTATACGCACCACGAAGATCTATCTTGGTGAACCAACTAGCCCCATTAATCCGAGCAAACAAATCAGACAGCAGCGGCAAGGGGTACTGAAATTTGACTGTGATTTTATTTAGAAGGCGGTAATCAATACAAGGTCTCAACGAACCATCCTTCTTGGCCACAAAAAAGAACCCTGCTCCCAATGGCGACGACGACGGGCGAATATGACCCTTCTCCAAGGATTCCTTTACGTAACTCCGCATAGCGGCGTGCTCAGGCACAGACAAATTAAACAGTCGACCTTTAGGAAACTTACTACCAGGAATCAAATCGATAGCACAGTCGCAATCCCTATGCGGAGGTAGGGCACTGGACTTGGGCTCATCAAATACATCCCGGTAATCCGACAAGAACTCTGGGACCTCAGAAGGGGTGGATGATGAAATAGACAGAAATGGAACATCACCATGTACCCCCTGACAACCCCAGCTGGACACAGACATAGATTTCCAATCCAATACTGGGTTATGGACTTGTAGCCATGGCAACCCCAACACGACCACATCATGCAGATTATGCAACACCAAAAAGCGAATATCCTCCTGATGCACAGGAGCCATGCACATGGTCAGTTGGGTCCAGTACTGAGGCTTATTCTTGGCCAAAGGCGTAGCATCAATTCATCTCAACGGAATAGGATACTGCAAGGGCTCCAAGAAAAACCCACAGCGCCAAGCAAACTCCAAGTCCATCAAATTCAGGGCAGCGCCTGAATCCACAAATGCCATGACAGAATAGGATGACAAAGAGCAGATCAAAGTAACGGACAAAAGAAATTTCGACTGTACCGTACCAATGGTGGCAGACCTAGCGAACCGCTTAGTGCACTTAGGACAATCGGAGATAGCATGAGTGGAATCACCACAGTAAAAACACAGCCCATTCCGATGTCTGTGTTCTTGCCGTTCAGCTCTGGTCAAAGTCCTATCACATTGCATAGGTTCAGGTTTATGCTCAGATAATACCGTCAAATGGTGCAGTTTTACCCTCACATAAGCGTCGATCGATCTGAATGGCCAAAGACATAGACTCATTCAGACCAGCAGGCATAGGAAATCCCACCATGACATCCTTAAGGGCTTCAGAGAGACCCTTTCTGAAAATTGCTGCCAGCGCACATTCATTCCATTGAGTGAGCACAGACCACTTCCTAAACTTCTGACAATATATCTCTACCTCATCCTGACCCTGACACAGAGCCAGCAAATTTTTCTCTGCCTGATCCACTGAATTAGGTTCATCATAAAGCAATCCGAGCGCCAGAAAAAACGCATCAATATCACATAATTCAGGATTTCCTGGCGCAAGGGAAAATGCCCAGTCTTGATAAAGAAATAAAGAAATACGTAATAAAGAAATAATGATCTTAACTTGTTGAACTGGGTCACCAGAGGAGCGGGGTTTCAAAGCCAGAAACAGTTTACAATTATTTTTGAAACTCAGAAACTTAGCTCTATCTCCAGAAAACAAATCAGGAATAGGAATTCTAGGTTCTAACATAGAATTCTGAACCATAAAGTCTTGAATATTTTGTACTCTTGCAGTGAGATGATCCACACAAGAAGACAGACCTTTAATGTCCATCACTACACCTGTGTCCTGAACCACCCAAATGTCTAGGGGAAAAGAAAGACAAAACACAGTGCAGAGAAAAAAAAATGGTCTCAGAACTTCTCTTTTCCCTCTATTGAGAAGCATTAGTACTTTGGTTAAGAGCACACAAAGTGACCTGATAGTTACTAATAACATAGGACGAGCTCTGAGACGTGGGAACTCTGCTGACCGCAATCCCTAATCCTATCACACCACACTAGAAGTAGCCGTGGAGCGCTCCTGACCAGACCTAGGCACCTCGGCACAGCCTAAGAAACTAGCTAGCCCTGAAGATAGAAAAATAAGCCTACCTTGCCTCAGATAAATTCCCCAAAGGAAAAGGCAGCCCCCCACATATAATGACTGTGAGTAAAGATGAAAATACAAAAACAGAGATGAAATAGATTTTAGCAAAGTGAGGCCCGACTTACTGAATAGACCGAGGATAGGAAAGATAGCTTTGCGGTCAGCACAAAAACCTACAAACAACCACGCAGAGGGCGCAAAAAGACCCTCCGCACCGACTAACGGTACGGAGGTGCTCCCTCTGCGTCCCAGAGCTTCCAGCAAGCAAGACAAACCAAAATAGCAAGCTGGACAGAAAAAATAGCAAACCAAGAAACACAAGCAGAACTTAGCTTATGCAGGGAAGACAGGCCACAAGAACGATCCAGGAGAGAGCAAGACCAATACTGGAACATTGACTGGAGGCAAGGAACAAAGAACTAGGTGGAGTTAAATAGAGCAGCACCTAACGACTTAACCTCGTCACCTGAGGAAGGAAACTCAGAAGCCGCAGCCCCACTCACATCCACCAGAGGAAGACCATGGACAGAACCAGCCGAAGTACCACTCATGACCACAGGAGGGAGCTTGACCACAGAATTCACAACACCTCTGTTTTAACGAGCAAGGGTTGGAGCGAGCCCAGAGTAGACAGAGGTTTCGATTGGCGCCTACCTTCACCAAACCTCTGGAGTCACCTGTCCAAGCGTCCGAGCCCTATAACGCCATGGAGGTTTCTCGAGCAGGTCCTAAGTCTCAGGCTACTCGAACACTCATGGTTTGTAGTGTCTGCCAGCAGTCAGGACATTATTCCAAGAATTGTACACAGCAGCAGGGAAAATGACTGCGTCCAGTAACTGTAGGAGGAGGTTCACTGAACACAGCGGCAATTTCATCCAAATTGTCAATCAAGGGGACAATTACTTGTTGTCCTTCCACTTTTATGGTTGAGCTTTGTGTGGATTGTGGGGTGGAGGGAAATTTCATGTCTTCTTCCTTCGCCCAACGGCACGCAATACCGCTGGTTATGCTAGCCAAACCAGTGACCGTAAGATTGGTGAATGGGTCGGCACTGCCTTCACAGATTACACATCAGACTATTCCCTTTACACTATCCATGTCTCCATTCCATCAGGAGATCATTTCCCTTCTCATCATTCCTGAGGGAATAGACAAAATTCTTCTTGGGATACCTTGGTTGCGTTACCACTCTCCACATCTTGAGTGGTCCTCTGGGAGAATTCTGGAATGGAGTAAAGCTTGGGAAGGTAGATGTCAGAGATGCCACTATGGAGATACCCGCAGATCTTAGCCCTCTACCCAAACACTACTGGTCTTATGCAGATGTTTTCTCCAAGAGAGCTGCGGAGACTCTTCTGCCTCACTGCCCCTATGACTGTCTTATTGACCTCTTGCCTGGGGCTGAGCCTCCTTGGGGACGCGTCTATCCCCTGTCTCTCCAGGAGACAGAGGCAATGTCACAGTACATCCAGGAGAATCTGGCAAGAGGATTCATTAGGAAGTCAGTGTCACCTGTGGGGGTGGGGTTCTTCTTCATGCAGAAGAAGAGCGGAGAACTGCATCCAGGCATAGACTACAGAGGTCTTAACACCATTACTGTTAAAAACAAGTACCCTCTCCCCCTGATATCTGAGCTCTTCGATAGGTTCCGGGGAGCAAGCGTATTTACTAAGCTAGATCTGTGGGGTGCTTACAACCTGATTTGCATCCATGTGGGGGACGAGTGGAAGTCAGCTTTTAATACCAGAGATGGGTACTATGAATATCTGGTGATGCCCTTTGGGCTATGTAATGCCCCAGCCGACTTCCAAGAGTTTGAGAACGATATCTTCTGGGATATGCTTTCCACCTCGGTGGTAGTCTATCTGGATGATATTCTCATCTTCTCTCCAGATATTGATTCCCACCAGAGAGATGTTTGCAGCGTCTTTGACCTACTACGGGCAAATGCCCTCTACGCCAAGTTGGAGAAGTGCGTGTTTGAGCAGGAGTCCTTGCCTTTCCTGGGCTATATCATCTCAGCCCAGGGATTAGCTATGGATCCTGCCAAGCTACAAGCAGTGATGGACTGGCAAGAACCTCATTCTCTCAAAGTGGTACAGCACTTCATGGGGTTCATTAATTATTATCGCCAGTTCATTCCCCACTTCTCAATTTTGGTAGCTCCCTTGGTAGCGTCACCAAGAAGGGAGCAAATCCCAAATTGTGGTCAGAGCAGGTCTCCAAAGCCTTCTTATCTGTTAAGTCCCACTTTGCTAGCGCTCCCATTCTACATCGTTCCGATGTAGATAAGCCTTTTATTATTGAGGTGGATGCCTCATCTGTCGGCGCTGGAGCAGTCCTCTTCCAAAAGGACACTCCAGGTCGGAAGCATCCTTGCTTCTTTTTCTCCAAGACCTTCACTCCAGTGGAGAGGAATTATTCCAGGGAGTTGCTAGCAATGAAGTTGGCTTTTTCAGAATGGTGACACCTCCTGGAAGGGGCTCGCTTTTCCCTCCAAGTATTCACTGATTACAAGAATTTGGTATATTTGCAGAGAGCCCAGCGGCTGAATTCTCGCCAGGCCAGATGGTCCCTGTTCTTCTCCTGGTTCCACTTCACCTTTCATTTCCTATCTGGGGAGAAGAACATTCATGCCAATGCTCTCTCCCGCTCCATGGTGTTATCAGAGGAGGAGCCTCGGCTAATTGTTCCCTCTGAGAGTCTGAGAACTGTGGCTTCGGTGTCGCTAGAGTCTGTGCTTCCAGGCAAGACTTTTGTGCCATCCAATTTGCGACCGGAGGTTCTCTCTTGGGCTCACTTGTCCAAGGTGGGTGGACATTTTGGGTTTAAAAGGACATCTGAGCTTCTGGCGAGGACATACTGGTAGCCGCATATGGCCCATGACGTTAGAGACTTTATTCAGGTGTGCATCTCCTGCGCCAAGAATAGTTCTCCTTGACAACGGCCTGCTGGGTTACTCTACCCCTACCGGTGGCTGATAGGCACTGGGAGATGGTCAGGATGGAATTTGTGGTCCTGTGTGGTGTGGCTGCACCGTTATTTGGGTAGTTACCAACCATTTCTCTAAAATGGTGCATTTGGTGCCTCTTCCACGGTTGCCTTCTGCACGAGCCTTGGCTGCATTGTTTGTCAAACATGTCTTCTGTTTACATGGTATTCCTGACAAGATTGTCAGTGGCCGGGGTCCCCAGTTTGCATCTCAGTTCTGGAGAGAGCTTTGTCGCCTACTTAGTATTGAGCTGAATATCTCTTCAGCGTACCATCCTGAGACGAATGGGTTGGTAGAAAGGGCCAACCAGACACTGGTCACATATCTACGACATTTTGTCTCTGCCAGGCAGGATGACTGGGCATCCCTGCTACCGTGGGCAGAGGTTGCCTTGAACAACGCCATAGCTGACTCGACTGGGCAGACCCCATTCTTCCTTAATTAAGGCCAGCATCTGCGGGTTCCTGTGCCCATGCCCGTGTCTTCTGCTGACTCTAGGGTGGCAGACTGGGCAGTGGAAGCACAGAACATCTGGGACAGTACACAGGATGCTTTCCGGGCTTCCAAGGAGAGAATAAGGGTCTCTGCCGATGCACATCGGCGCCCCGCTCTGACCTTTGCTCCTGGTGACTTAGTGTGGCTCTCCGCCCGTAATATCAGGCTGCAAGTTGAGTCCACTAAGTTTGCACCTCTCTACTTAGGGCCTTTCAAGGTTCTGGAACAGGTTAACTCTGTGGTCTATTGTCTGGCTCTTCCTTCCTCCACGCCTAGGTATCACCGACACCTTTCATGTGTCCCTCTTAAAGCCCATTCAGATGTCCCGGTTTTCTGAGTCATCTGCCAGGACATCGGCTTCATCCACGGAAAATTATGAGGTGAACGCTATTTTGGGGTGCAAGGTGGTACATGGCAAAAAGTTCTCTCTGGTGGACAGGAAGGGTTACGGCCCAGAGGACAGAACCTGGGAGCCTGTGGGGCAAATTCGGGCCCCGCTGCTCATTGCAGCCTTTAAATGTAGTGAGGCCCAGGGAGGGGGGCCCTACGAAGGGGGGTAATGTTAGGTGTTGAGTTCCCGCCGCTGCACATGGGGAATCTCTAACCATGTCCACTGCGGTCTCCCATTCTTCTCCAGCCACAGTGGAGAGTGCTCAGCGGAGACATCGGTCTTAGCGTCTGGCTCAGGCTGACACTGTGCAACTGGTTACTGCTGCTTTTCCTGGCTCTGCCTTTGTAGCCAGTACTGATCAGCAGCGAGCAGGTCTTTCTGGGACTAAGTGTCTCTTTTCTCATACTGAGCCTGCCCACGGGACAGCCTCCCATTGGAGGTCGGGGGTCACATGTTCAGGTCCTGTTGCAGCTCCTATTGGACCATCTGGAAGGTCCCGGTGTCCTACTGCTATAAAAGTTTTGCATGGCCACTCAGCCATGCGCTGGTGTATATTTAATAATGTGTGTGTAGATGAATGTCTGTCGATAGATGAAAGCTCCTTAATCATTCCCATTCCTTGTGTTGATGACTGCTCGCGAATGGTGGAAGCTGCCTAGCACCCGACAGTGCTAACCTGCACATTCAGCACATGTTACAGCGTTTCTTTACAGTGCCCTTCTCTTGGACTCAGCATCTGACTCAGGGCGTCCTCAGGCACGGGCTCAAAAGCCACCGAGGGTCAGAGCGAGTCCAATCACCAGTTTAGTGGGAGTGATTCATAGGGATCCCACTAGTGTCTTTCAGCTGCACCTTGTGACTGCTAACAGGGCGTAGCGTATATTGGCGACTCTGTGAAGCAACAGAGTTCACTCTCTTTCACACTGGGTGAGGTCTAAACCCAGGTGTGAGCAAGCATCCATCCGCCATTACTCAGCTGCAGGTGTCATCTCTGTGCGGTGGACCCCACACTGCGAACGCACCTCATATTCTCTGTTATTATTTGGTGTGTTCCGCCAGTCCTAACATTTAGTATATGGGACGGAGAAAACTTTTCAAGATGGGTGGTGACCACAGCAGCCATTTTGTATTCAGCCATTTTGGATCCAACTTTATTTTTTTTAATGTGAATAGAGTCATGTGACACATCAAACTTATTGAGAATTTCACAAGAAAAACAATGGTGTGTTTGGTTTTAACACAACTTTATTCTTTCATGAGTTATTTACAACTTTGTGATCACTTATAAAATATGTTCAAAGTGCTGCCCATTGTGCTGGATTATCAATGCAACCCTCTTCTCCGACTAATGACCCACTAATAGCAACACCACAGAAGAACTGCTAGCACAGGCTTCCAGTATCCGTTGTTTCAGATGCTGCACATCTCATATGTTCACAGCATAGACAATTGCCTTCAGATGACCCCAAAGATAAAAATCTAAGGGGGTTAGATTGGGAGACCTTGGAGGCCATTCAACTGGCCTATGACAGCCAATCCACTTTCCAGGAAACTGTTCATGTAGGGATGCTTGGACCTGACACCCATAATGTGGTGGTGCAATTCTCAATAAGTTTGATGTGTCACATGACCCTCTTCCCATTGAAAAAAATAAAGTTGGATCCAAAATGGCTGACTTCAGAATGGCCACCATGGTCATCACCAGTCTTGAAAAGTTTTCCCCCTCCCATATACTAATGTGTTACAAACAGGAAGTTGATATCACCAACTATTCCCATTTTATTTAGGTGTATCCATATAAATGGCCCACCCTGTATATAACAAGGCTGAAAAAGATAATGCTGACTAGGATAGTAAGATGTCAGAATGGCAGTAACCTGTCAGAGTATCCATACTGACCCCTGTCTATCATGAAAATGTAAACAATAACCACAGTAGCAGACAGAAGAGGCCTCTGTGCAAGATCAATATTTGGGCCCTTTGCAGTCCAACAGCTCATCATAATGCACAATTCCACCTGATTTAGAGGTGAACGTACCAAGTTTACTTTAAAGCAATGGAAGTAGGTGGAAGGGTTTTGATTAATCATGTTTTCTATTTAATTATATCACGTTTTGAATGTCTATGGGATGAGTAGGAAAAGACAAATCTGATCTATATAGGTTGTAGCAATATGTTATATGATGATTTGGCCTCTAGGGGTCTCCCTTCTTTTATATGTGTTCTATTGTGTTGTTGGAACTTGTTGTTCAGTTGTTGTAGAGACTCATGTAATGGAGGATTACACCGCATGTTATAAACAGCCTGTAAATACCAACACAGTGTGATCCACGACAAGAAGCAACAAACAGAACATGGTGGCAGCTGGGAACAGAACCTGCCAATCCTCAGAGTTTGTGTGAGGCTGGAACTGTACAGAGGATCACAGAAGATCACAGCCCTTGTATGTACAGATTCTCTGACATTATGGCAAAATGGAGACTACTCTGAAGCCCCCTCAGACACTGGATGTCACGTCATGTAATCTGTCCCAGACTTGGAGACATTGGAAGGAAGAGTTTGGAAGCAACTAACAGAACATAGGTCTCACTTCTGAGCTTACAGAACTACATATAATCAAATTTGACAAGAAACTCTTTCAACAAATCATGCAAATTTTACATGGAAATTTGATTCTTAACCTATTATTATTATTCAAAGCTCCTTATTACACTAAATCGCCAGGAGCAAAGGTCAAAGTGGGGCGCCGATGTGCGTTGGCGGAGACCCTCATTCTCTCCACAGCCCAGTCTGCCACTCTGGAGTTGGCAGAAGACTCTGGCATGGGCACAGGAATCCGCGGATGCTGGCCGTAACTAAGAAAGAATGGAGTCAGCAGAGTGGAGTCTGCTACGGTGTTGTTCAGCGCAATCTCCACCCACGGTAACAGGATGCCCAATCATCCTGCCGCCTGGCTGAGACAAAATGTTGCAGGTATGTGACCAGGGTCTGGTTGGCTCTCTCAACCAATCCATTCATCTCAGGATGGTATGCTGAAGAGAGATTCAGCTCGATGCTGAGAAGACGACAAAGCTTTCTGCAGAAACGAGACGCAAGCTGGGGACCCCGGTCACTGACAATTTTGTCAGGCATACCGTGTAGGCGAAAAACATGCTTAATAAACAACGCCGCCAAGGCCTGTGCAGAAGGTAGCCATGAAAGAGGCACCAAGTGCACCATTTTGGAAAAATGGTCGGTGACTACCCAAATAATGGTGCAGCTATGGGACTTCAGTAAGCCCACCACAAAGTCCATCCCAACCATTTCCCAGGGCCTGTCCGCCACCGGCAGAGGGTAAAGTAGCCCAGCAGGCCGTTGTCAAGGAGACTTATTCTTGGCGCAGGAGACTCAAGCCTGAATATAGTCTCCAATGTCACAGGCCATATGCGGCCACGAGTACGTCCTCTCCAGAAGCTCAGATGTTCTTTTGGTCCAAAGTGTCCACCCACCCTGGACGAGTGAGCCCAAGAGAGAACCTCCGGTCGCAAATTAGAAGGCACAAAAGTCTTGCCCGAGGGCACTCTTGTGAAATTGGGGCCACGGTTCTCAGGCTCTCAGAAGGGACAATAAGCCTAGTCTCCTCCTCCTCTGATGATGATACTACGGAGCAGGAGAGAGCATCGGCACGAATGAGAGAAAATGGAGGGTGAAATGGAACCAGGAAAAGAACAGGGACCATCTAGCCTGGCGAGAATTTAGCCGCTGGGCAGTCTATATATACACCAAATTTTTGTGGTCAGAGTAAACTTGGAAGGGAAAGCGAGCCCCCTCCAGGAGGTGTCTCCACTCCGATAAAACCAACTTCATGGCTAGCAACTCACTGTCACCGATGAAATAATTCCTCTCCGTTGGTGTGAAGGTCCTGGAGAAGAAGAAGCAAGGATGCTTCTGACCTTGAGCATCCTTCTGGTAGAAGACTGCTCCAGCACCGACGGAAGAGGCATCAAACCTCCATAATAAATGGTTTATCAACATTGGGGCGATGTAAAATGGGAGTGCTAGCAAAGTGTGACTTGATAAAGAGAAAGGCCTTGGAGACCTCCTCCGACCACAATTTGGGATTTGCTCCCTTCTTGTTGAGGGCAACCAAGGGAGCTACCAAAGTTTAGAAGTGGGGAATGAACTGGCAATAATAATTAGTGAACCCCATAAAGCTCTGCACCACTTTAAGAGAATGGGGTTCCTGCCAGTCCATCACAGACTGTAGCTTGGCAGGGTCCATGGCCAATCCATGGGCGGAGATGATATAGCCCAGGAAAGGCAAGGATTCCTGCTCAAATACACACTTCTCCAACTTGGCATAGAGGGAGTTTGCCCGTAGGAGGTCAAAGACTTTGCAAACATCTCTCCAGTGGGAGTCTATATCTGGAAAGTAGATTACAATATCATCCAGATAGACTACGACCGAGGTGGTGAGCATATCCCAGAAGATATCATTCACAAAGTCTTGGAAAACGGAATGAGCATTACAGAGCCTGAAGGGCATCATCAGGTATTCATAGTGCCCATCCCTGGTGTTAAATGCAGTCTTCCATTCGTCCCCCTCACGGATGCGAATCAAGGTTGTAAACACCCCGCAGATCAAGCTTAGTAAATACCCTGGATCCCTGCAACCTATAGAATAGCTCAGATATCAGAGGCAAAGGGTATTTGGCGTTAAGACCCCTGTAATCTATGCATGGACGTAATTCTCCGCTCTTCTTCTGCACGATGAAGAACCCAGCCCCTGCAGGTGACACTGACTTCCTAATGAATCCTCTTGCCAGATTCTCCTGAATGTATTGGGTCATTGCCTCCGTCTCCAGGAGAAAAAGGGGATAGACTCGACCCCTGGGAGGCTCTGCACCAGGCAAGAGGTCAATAGGACAGTCATAGAGGTGGTGGGGCGGAAGGGTCTCCGCAGCCCTCTTGGAGAACACGTCCGCATAGGGCCAATATTGTTTGGGGAGAGCAAAGATCTGCGGGTACTTCAGTTGTAGCAACCTGAACGCACTCCCTCAGACATCTATCCTCACTAGACTCACTCCATCCCAGAGGACCACTCTATATGAGGAGAGTGGTAGCGTAGCCATGGTATCCCTAACAGGACTTCATCAATTCCCTCAGGAATGACTAGCAGAGAGAAAATCTCTTGATGGGATGAAGAAGGCACTGCGCCGAAATGCGCGTTGGGGCTCATTGTAGCGTGGTTCCCCATGTAATATGACTGGTTATCCAATACCTTCTCTGTTGTGAATTCTGCTCTTGGGCTCCCTCCGGTGGTTTTAAGTGGTATGGCTGCTCCTTGGATTTAGCAGTCTGCAGCTGCTTCCACTGATTGTCTTTCTGCTCGGCTATTTATTCCTGGCTCTCTCTTCAGCCAGTGCCACTTGTCAATGGTTCCTGGTTGGATTCACATCTCTCTTGGATTTCCCTGATATCCTGACCAGTTCAGCAAAGTTAAGTCCTTGCTTGCTCTTTTCTCTCCACGGGTTGTGGACTTATTCGTTCTGTGCTTTCTATGTTTTTGTTCAGCTTGTCTGTATGGATTAATTCAGTTAAGCTGGAAGCTCTGGGAAGCAGATTTACCCTCCACACCTTTAGTCAGGTGTGGAGATTTTTGTAAACTATGTGTGGATTTTTTGTAGTTTTTAATACTGACCGCACGGTATTCTTTCCTGTCCTATCTATTTAGCTAGACTGGCCTCCTGTGCTGCATCCTGGTTTCATTCTGTGTATGTCTTTTCCCTCTCCACTCACAGTCACTACTTGTGGGGGGCTATCTATCCTTTGGGGATTTTCTCTGAGGCAAGATAGTTTTCCTGTTTCTATCTTTAGGGGTAGTTAGTTCTCAGGCTGTGACGAGGTGCCTAGGGAGTGATAGGAGCATCCCACGGCTACTTCTAGTGTTGTGTTGAGCTTAGGGACTGCCGTCAGTACAGGTACCACCTCCTTCAGAGCTCGTCCCATGTTGCTCCTAAACCACCAGTTCATAACAGTACAAGTGGCCAAAAATGAATTAAATGCATCTCAAAAGAAGGAGAAAAAAATTCTGAGCCATTTTTTTTCTGTGTTCTGTTTTGTCTTTTTTTTCCTCTTGATCTCTGGGTGGTTCAGGATTTATGCTCTGGCATGGATGTTCAGGATTTGTTTTCTCGTGTGGATCAACTTGCTGCAAGAGTACAGAGTATCCAAGATTATGCTGTCCAGACTCTGGCTTTGGAGCCTAGAATTCCTACTCCTGATTTGTTTTTTGGGGACAGAGCCAAGTTTTTGAACTTTAAAAATAACTGCAAATTTTCTTTTGCTTTGAAACCCCGTTCTTCTGGTGATCCCATTCAGCAAGTTAAAATCATCATATCCTTGCTGCGTGGTGACCCTCAGGACTGGGCATTCTCCCTTGAATCAGGGGATCCGGCATTGCTGAATGTAGATGCATTTTTTCAAGCGCTCGGATTATTGTATGACGAACCTAATTCTGTGGATCATGCAGAAAAAACCCTGTTGGCCCTGTGTCAAGGTCAGGAAGCGGCAGAATTATACTGCCAGAAATTTAGGAAATGGTCTGTGCTCACTAAATGGAATGAGGATGCGCTGGCTGCTATTTTCAGAAAAGGTCTTTCTGAAGCCCTTAAAGATGTTATGGTCTGCTTCCCTACGCCTACTGGTTTGAGCGAATCTATGTCTCTAGCCATTCACATTGATCGGCTTCTGCGCGAGCGCAAAGCTGTGCACCATATGGCAGTGTCCTCTGAGCAGAATCCTGAGCCTATGCAATGTGATAGGATTTTGACTAGAACAGAACGGCAGGAATTCACACGTCAGAATAGGCTGTGTTTTTACTGTGGTGATTCTGCTCATGTTATTTTTGATTGCCCTAAGCGTACTAGGAGGGTCGCTAGGTCTGTTACCATTAGTACTGTACAGCCTAAATTTCTTTTATCTGTGACCCTGATTTGCTCATTGTCGTCCTTTTCTGTCATGGCATTTGTGGATTCAGGCGCTGCCCTGAACTTAATGGACTTAGAGTTCGCCAGGCGCTGTGGTTTTTCCTTGCAGCCTTTGCAGAGCCCTATTCCTTTGAGGGGCATTGATGCTACACCATTGGCAAGAATAAACCTCAGTACTGGACGCAGATGACCATGTACATGGCTCCAGCACATCAGGAAGATTGCCGTTTGCTGGTGTTGCATAACCTACATGATGTTGTTGTACTGGGTTTTCCATGGTTACAGGAACATAATCCGGTGCTGGATTGGAAAACTATGTCTGTGACTAGTTGGGGTTGTCAAGGGGTACATAGTGACGTTCCTTTGATGTCAATTTCCTCCTCCCCCTCTTCTGAGGTCCCTGAGTTTTTGTCGGACTTCCAGGATGTATTTGATGAGCCCAAGTCCAGTTCCCTTCCTCCACATAGGGACTGTGATTGTGCTATTAACTTGATTCCAGGTTGTCTGTTCCCTAAGGGCCGGCTTTTCAATCTGTCTGTGCCAGAGCATGCCACCATGCGGAGCTATGCTAAGGAATCTTTGGAGAAGGGGCATATTCGTCCGTCTTCGTCACCATTGGGAGCGGGTTTCTTTTTTTGTTGCTAAGAAGGATGGCTCCTTGAGACCGTGTATAGATTATCGTCTTCTTAATAAGATCACGGTCAAATTCCAATACCCCTTGCCTTTGCTTTCTGATTTGTTTGCTCAGATTAAGGGGGCTAGTTGGTTTACTAAGATTGACCTCCAAGGGGCATATAATCTTGTTCGTATTAAACAGGGTGACGAATGGAAAACTGCATTTAATACACCCGAAGGCCATTTTGAATACCTCGTGATGCCATTCGGGCTCTCTAATGCTCCATCTGTGTTCCAATCTTTCATGCATGATATTTTCCGCAATTATCTTGATAAATTCATGGTGGTATATTTGGATGATATTTTGATTTTTTCCGATGATTGGGAGTTTCATGTGAAGCAGGTCAGGATGGTATTCCAGATCCTTCGTGATAATGCTTTATTTGTGAAGGGGTCTAAGTGCCTATTCGGAGTTTAGAAGGTCTCTTTTTTGGGTTTTATTTTTTCTCCCTCGTCAATGGAAATGGATCCTGTTAAGGTCCAAGCTATTCATGACTGGATTCAACCCACATCTGTGAAGAGCCTTGAAAAATTTTTGGGCTTTGCTAATTTCTATCGCCGTTTTATTGCCAACTTTTCCAGTGTGGTTAAGCCCCTTACTGATTTGACGAAGAAAGGCGCTGATGTGACGAATTGGTCCTCTGCGGCTGTTGACGCCTTTCAGGAGCTTAAACGCCAATTTATTTCTGCCCCTGTGTTGCATCAGCCGGATGTTTCTCTTCCTTTTCAGGTTGAGGTTGACGCTTCTGAGATTGGGGCAGGGGCCGTTTTGTCTCAGAGGGATTCTGATGGTTCTTTGATGAAACCGTGTGCTTTTTTTCCAGTAAGTTTTCGCCTGCGGAACGCAATTATGATGTCGGCAATCGGGAGTTGTTGGCTATGAAGTGGGCGTTTGAGGAGTGGCGACATTGGCTTGAGGGAGCTAAGCACCGCGTTGTGGTCTTGACTGATCATAAGAATCTGATTTACCTCGAGTCGGCCAAGCGGCTGAATCCTAGACAGGCTCGATGGTCCCTGTTTTTCTCCTGTTTTGATTTTGTGGTCTCGTATCTTCCGGGATCTAAGAATGTTAAGGTTGATGCCCTCTCTAGGAGTTTTTTGCCTGATTCTCCTGGAGTCCTTGAGCCAGTTGGCATTCTTAAGGAAGGGGTGATTCTTTCTGCCATCTCCCCTGATTTGCGGCGGGTGCTTCGGGAATTTCAGGCTGATAAGCCTGACCGCTGTCCAGTGGGGAAGCTGTTTGTTCCTGATAGATGGACAAGTAAGGTAATTTCTGAGGTTCATTGTTCTGTGTTGGCTGGTCATTCTGGGATTTTTGGTACCAGAGATTTGGTTGCTAGGTCCTTTTGGTGGCCTTCCTTGCTGCGCGATATGCGTGCTTTTGTGCAGTCCTGTGGGACTTGCGCCCGGGCCAAGCCTTGCTGTTCCCGCGCTAGTGGGTTGCTTTTGCCTTTGCCGGTCCCTGAGAGGCCCTGGACGCATATTTCCATGGATTTTATTTCGGATCTTCCTGTTTCTCAGAGGATATCTGTTAGCTGGGTTGTTTGTGACCGGTTCTCTAAAATGGTCCATCTGGTACCTTTGCCTAAGTTGCCTTCCTCCTCAGATTTGGTTCCATTGTTTTTTCAGCATGTGGTTCGTTTGCATGGCATTCCGGAGACTATTGTGTCTGACAGAGGTTCTCAGTTTGTCTAAGATCCAGTCCCTACTCAAAACCTATATGGATAAGGGCACTATTGATCAACAGACAGTTAAGTTCCTCTCCAACCCCCATCCTGTAACTCCAGTATTTTATGTCCTCTCTAAAATCCACAAATCTCTATCCAACCCCCCAGGTCGCCCTATTGTAGCATCCACAGACTCTATACTCTCGCCACTGTCGGTCTACTTAGAAAAGATTCTGACGCCTCTCGTTAAGACTACCAGATCTTTCCTATTGGATACTGGCCACTTCCTCAATGTATTAGACAGCTGAACACCATACCATCAGACAGTCTCTTAGTCGCTATGGACGTCAACAGTCTTTACACTTCCATCACGCATGTTAAGGGCATCACAGCAACCAGATCATTACTGGAGTCATCTACTCTATCCACTGATTCCATACATCTTTGCCTGGACCTATTAAGGCTCGTCCTATATGAAAATTTCTTTCTTTATGAAGATACTTTTTACATTCAACAGCAGGGGACCGCCATGGGCTCAAATGTCGCGCCCGCATACGCTAATGCCTACATGAATGAATTTGAACAAAATTTTGTCTACACAGACGTCAGATTCACAAAACATATACAGTGCTACTATCGGTACATAGACGATATTTTCTTCATCTGGACGGGACCTGCAGAAACATTGATAGCATTTCATGAGTCTCTAAATGGGATATACCCAGAACTACAGTTCACCATACAATATGACCCTAAACAGATTTCCTTCCTTGACACCCTCGTATGCAAAAATAACCAGGGTCACCTCTCTACTGATCTATTTTCTAAACCGACTGACTGCAACAGCCTGCTTCACTATTCTAGCAGTCATCCGAAGGCAACACGCAATAGCTTGCCCCGCTCACAATTCACTAGGGTATCCAAAATCGTCACCGACCCCAACGTCCTCCCCACACGTCTTGAGAGCATGTCAAATAAATTCAGGGAGAGGAATTACCCACAACGATTACTGGACCAAGAAAGACTAAGGGCACTCAATCCCCAACCACAACCCCCCAGGCAGACCAACACAGACAGGGTGCCTTTCGTCCATACCTTCCATCCTTTCATGCCAAAGGTCGAAGCAGTCATCAAGAAGCACTGGCCCTTGTTAGCTAGAGCATACCCTAACATTGACAGCTTTTCCCGTCCAGCTCTCATGTGTAACAGGCGGGCACCCAATATCCGAGATCAATTAGTGCGAGCTGACATGGGCAGCACACATCCCACCACTAATCAAAGTGTACTCTCGACACATCGCCACGGCACATTCCCCTGCCTAAGCTGTGCCTCCTGCTCCAACATTATCAAATCAGACAATATCACCCACCCCAGAACTGGTAAATCATACCCCATACACGGCTATTTTACCTGTAACTCCAATTTTGTGATTTACGTGATAAAGTGCCCATGTGGCCTACTCTATGTGGGTGAGACAACACAGCATGTCAAGGACAAAATAGCCAGCCATAAATCCACTATCCGCTGTGGGAAAACGTGGCTGCCCATCCCGGATCACTTTATTAAATCCAGACACACGATAGCACAATTAAAATATCAGATCATTGAACAGGTACCCAGACCGAGGAGGGGCGGGGATCACATCAAATTGCTCAAAACTAGGGAATCTTACTGGATTCATAAACTAGAGACGTTAGCCCCCAAGGGCCTTAATAGGGAGATCAACTGGTTGGTATAATGCCGCCCTAATCATACTGGTTGTTATATTGCCGCCCTAATCATTTTCGTTTTCTTTCTAGACCCGTTGAGTCCACACTCCACTAGGTGAGTCTCTTCTTATTACCGTTTCTTACCTAGACAGTCTGTCCTATCCTGCCCTCCTCCGTCCCCTGCCAAATAGCACTCAATTTACTTCAGCGCCCTATGCGCATTATCCCTGTTTATCCCTACCCCTTCTTACATCCCCGTAGGATACCACACATCTAGATACTCTAGCCTTACATTATTCTATCCTATCCTGCCCTCCTCCGTCCTCTGCCCAGTTTAACTAATTTGAGCTCAAGTGCCCTATGCTCATTATCTCTGCTTGTCCCTACCCCCCTTTTTTACATCTCCATTAGATGCCACATACTATTTGTTCTTAACAGCTCCGCATATTCATCAGCATGTCCTGATGGTCCTACCCTCATTATGCCTTGCGCACACGCATTTTCATAGTCCTCCCCTGTTTACATTCTGCCATCCACTACCTTGCATTCATTTACTCTCACTACGATGCCCGCGGCGCATACACGAGCTCTGCATATTAGTTTATACCAGCGCATATCGTGCATGCGCCCCTACACCATTCTCCTGCCCTCGCTCAGACGCCACCATGGGCACCCACAGCGCAGGCGCCAGCGATCGCTCTCAGTGGTGACACGTCACTTCCGGTGTGGCGGCCGCATTTCCGGTCCCCGGGACCGCTGGCGCTATTTAAGCCTCTATCTATCGCAGTCCGACACACCGCCCTGAGCTAGGCACGGGAGTGCCGCTCCACCTCCTCTTCACACTGCAGACCCAGGACTTCGCAGGTTTTTATGCCGCCCCTTTGCGCTGCGCCACCTTTGGTCTCCCACCTATATTGCTCCTTGTACACGACCTCATACATAGTAGGAGCTACTGCTCCACCGCCTTATCTCACTTCTAATCGGGAACCCCAGATGTTTATACTGCTCACATGCATTGCACCAGCATGGATTTCCCATGCACCTCACCCTGCATTAACATCGTTCTAGGTCCGGTACTCCAGGCTCTACAGGAACTTTAGGCATCTACTATCCACCACCCACCATCATTCCTTTGAAGCTTTACCTTCTTGGCTTTAGTGCGCCGTCTGTACAGGACCATCCAGGTACCATATGCCATACATTTACTATCCGTTACATTTCACACATCACTCTATTCAAGGCTTCCCCTCCCCCTTTTACTTTCCTTTTTTTGCAGTACGCTCAGCCCGGCTATATTTAATAGGGCCTGTAGATCTTCTTACTCCCGTATACCCTCCTGGACTGTTTCGGGCACCACTGCTACAGAATACCTTAGGTAAACACCCTCCCCCCACCCCTCCCATCTCTTATCCCTGTCTATATACCTCATATGGCTCCCTCATGTTTCAGGATCACGCTATATAAGATTAAGTTCCCTTAGATGTATAATCTTCTTACTGCATACAGTTGAATACCTGGACACTGGAGAACCCTACTTAGACAGTACAGGTATATTTTATTTGCTTATATGACATAGTCTGTTCATTATACTACATACTGGGCCACATTATATTGTCACTCTCCCACACCCTACCTACCCCCCCCCCTCCCTCCCCTCCCCTTCAGCTACCTATGGCTGGGACTTCTAGCTTCCTTTAGTTGCCATATATGTGCATATCTCTGGAAACCAAGGTAACCATTTCTTTGTGCAACCTTCGTTCTCCATCCCTCTTTCCCTTCCTACTACCTCCCTCTTGTATATAGTATGGAAAATCCATTTACATCTCACTTGAACCTCATGAGTTTTTTCTAATGTATATAGTGTTTATATTGGGTTTTGTATCCTTGTATTTGTTCCACTTATGTATATATTTTGGTGATATTTTATTTATTGTTTGACCTTCCTTTACTGTATTTTGTGTGTTATGGCCATACTATTACCAGTTATTTACACTGTTTCTTTATCTCCCCAGCAACCCCATGAGTAAGACCCAGGTGGGTCGAAACGTTGGGTTTGGTCTGATTTGAACACGTCTGTTCATGTATTTCTGTGATTACCATTTCCTTTTTTTTGGCCACAATAAATGTGTTGAAAAACCTTTTTGCATCACACCAAGTCTGAGTGCGGTATTTTTTCTGATATGACTGTTTGGGCCTTCGGGTGGCTTTCTTGCCGTTGGCCGAGTTTGCCCTTAATAATCGGGCTAGTTCGGCTACTTTGGTTTCACCTTTCTTTTGTAATTTTGGTTTTCATCCTCGTTTTTCTTCGGGGCAGGTTGAGCCTTCTGATTGTCCTGGTATGGATTCTGTGGTGGACAGGCTGCAGCAGATTTGGACTCATATGGTGGACAATCTGACATCTCAGGAAAAGGCTCAACGTTTTGCTAATCGCCGTCGGTGTGTTGGTCCCCGGCTTCGTGTGTGGGATTTCGTTTGGTTGTCTTCTCGTCATGTTCCTATGAAGGTTTCTTCTCCTAAGTTTAAGCCTCAGTTTATTGGTCCTTATAAGATTTCTGAAATTATCAATCCGGTGTCTTTTCGTTTGGCTCTTCCAGCCTCTTTTGCCATTCATAATGTTTTCCATAGATCTTTGTTGCAGAGATATGTGGTGCCCGTTGTTCCCTCGGTTGATCCTCCTGCCCCGGTGTTGGTTGAGGGAGAGTTGGAATATCAGGTTGAGAAAATTTTGGATTCTCATTTTTCGAGGCGGAGGCTTCAGTATCTTGTCAAGTGGAAGGGTTATGGCCAGGAGGATAATTCTTGGGTTGTTGCCTCCGATGTCCATGCCGCCGATTTGGTCCGTGCTTTTCACTTGGCTCGTCCTGATCGGCCTGGGGCCTCTGGTGAGGGTTCGGTGACCCCTCCTCAAGGGGGGGGTATTGTTGTGAATTCAGCTCTTGGGCTCCCTCCGGTGGTTTTAAGTGGTATGGCTGCTCCTTGGATTTAGCAGTCTGCAGCTGCTTCCACTGATTGTCTTTCTGCTCGGCTTTTTATTCCTGGCTCTCTCTTCAGCCAGTGCCACTTGTCAATGGTTCCTGGTTGGATTCACATCTCTCTTGGATTTCCCTGATATCCTGACCAGTTCAGCAAAGTTAAGTCATTGCTTGCTCTTTTCTCTCCACGGGTTGTGGACTTATTCGTTCTGTACTTTCTATGTTTTTGTCCAGCTTGTCTGTATGGATTAATTCAGTTAAGCTGGAAGCTCTGGGAAGCAGATTTACCCTCCACACCTTTAGTCAGGTGTGGAGATTTTTGTAAACTCTGTGTGGATTTTTTGTAGTTTTTAATACTGACCGCACAGTATTCTTTCCTGTCCTATCTATTTAGCTAGACTGGCCTCCTGTGCTGCATCCTGGTTTCATTCTGTGTATGTCTTTTCCCCCTCCACTCATAGTCATTACTTGTGGGGGGCTATCTATCCTTTGGGGATTTTCTCTGAGGCAAGATAGTTTTCCTGTTTCTATCTTTAGGGGTAGTTAGTTCTCAGGCTTTGACTAGGTGCCTAGGGAGTGATAGGAGCATCCCACGGCTACTTCTAGTGTTGTGTTGAGCTTAGGGACTGCGGTCAGTACAGGTGCCACCTCCTTCAAAGCTCGTCCCATGTTGCTCCTAAACCACCAGTTCATAACACTTCTCTTAGCATTCACTCACCCATAACTATGGGTATGATATGTATATTTGGGCAATACACTGCCTTTATGCATTGATTCTACAGATCCCACTGTATTATGGTGGGTTAAATTGACTATTACTCTATTTGCACAATGCACTTGCACTTTCTGTAGTAAATACGTGGCTACAATCTGGTACACACGTTTATAATAGTAATACTATTTGCCTGTTGGGTCCTGTGCTGCTTCTGTTTTGGTGATCTTTGTCATCTTTTTTGTCATTCCTAAAATATACGCATGATGTGATTTTACTGGTTATCTAATAAAGATTTTGTTATTACTACTTGGTTCTTGTAGTGCTGCTCTTTTTAGGTTTTCCTGTTTGCTTGCTTTTTGCACTGAACCTGTAACACATATCCGAGCATGCCTAGTATATTGGTCGGTGGTGCATGTGTGGTCTGTTATATATGATTTTTGCTGTATAGATTGTGCCTGGTGCTGGATGGCACTATCTGGCGCTAGGCAGCTCCAACATTCGCGAACATTCATCAACTCTAGGGATGGGAATGATTCGGAGCTTTCATTAGAACAGGCATACATCCACACACAATTACTGATTTATAGCGCATGACGGTGTGGCCATGCGAACCTTTTATAGAGGAAGCTCTCCAGGACCTTCCTAGTGATCCAATTGGAGCTGCTACAGGACCTGATCATGTGACCCCGACCTCCAATGAGAGGTCGTCCCTTGGGCATGCTCAGTAGAGGAAAAGCACGACTTAGTCCCAGGAGCGTCTGCTCGCCTCTGATCAGTGCTGGCTAGAATAGCTGGACCTGGAAGGGCAGCAGTAACCAAGCACATAGTATCTGCCTGAGCCAGATGCTGGGACTGATGTCTTTGCTGAGCAGGCTCCACTGTGGCTGGAGAAGAATGGGAGACCGCAGTGGACATGGTTTGAGATTCTCCCTGTGCAGTGGTGAAATCTCAACACCTAACAGACACCCTCCTAATCTGTTGATCTAATCATTTCAGGAGCTGGATCTGGTTCACACATCTTGTCCACCACACAATCATTCTTGACTCAGCCTACAGCTGTTTGACTGGGAAAAGTGCAGAGCTCCTTACCTCTCCCACCTCTACATTTTCCCTGACTCCAAGTACTGCTACGATCTGCCAGTATCTCTACCACTATGCCTGACAGAGCCAGCAACACTGCTAGGCATTTGAAACATGTCCTATATCTTCTCTTGCAGTTATCTGAGTACACAGGCTTACTGTTTATTTTATTCGATAAATCAACTGTAAGTTGCTGAGAAATATCTTTATTACATGTAAATCCCAACAGAACAAGAAAGCGTTAGCCATTAAAGTAAAATTAAATCATCTGTATTAACAAATATCTAAAATAGAGTAAAAAATATAGATAC
Source organism: Ranitomeya imitator (assembly GCF_032444005.1). Taxonomy (NCBI): domain Eukaryota; kingdom Metazoa; phylum Chordata; class Amphibia; order Anura; family Dendrobatidae; genus Ranitomeya; species Ranitomeya imitator. The sequence goes on along the minus strand of NC_091285.1, from coordinate 315,771,553 downwards.
AAATACAAAAAGACTGCTGCCCAATAAAGTAAAACTCCAAAATCTGACTAGACTAGAGTCTTCATATAAAGCCTATCTAATTGCTATATCACTGCCAAAGAAGTAATCCCAAATACAGAGCCCTTACAAAAAGATTCAACTACAGACAGAGCGCATGAAAATAGGCTAACTTAAATCTAGGTAGCAAGTTGCATAGAAACAGAATATTAACTGACTTACTACTAGATGTATAGAGGCCAATATATATATACAACTAGCTATTGAACCCGTTCTACGCCCGGGTGGCGAGCATTTATATTGGTATATGGTCTCCATCCTGGTATGTGCTGCTCCATCCTGCGTCCCCATCCTTTCATGTGCTGCTCCATCTTGCGTCCCCATCCTGTCATGTGTTGCTCCATCCTGCGCCCCCATTCTGTCATGTGCTGCTCCCATCCTGCGCCCCCGTTCTGTCATGTGCTGCTCCCATCCTGCGCCCCCGTTCTGTCATGTGCTGCTCCCATCCTGCGCCCCCGTTCTGTCATGTGCTGCTCCCATCCTGCGCCCCCGTTCTGTCATGTGCTGCTCCCATCCTGCGCCTCCATTCTGTCATTTGCTGCTCCCATTCTGTCATGTGCTGCTCCCATCCTGCGCCCCCATTCTGTCATATGCTGCTCCCATCCTGCGCCCCCGTTCTGTCATGTGCTGCTCCCATCCTGCGCCCCCGTTCTGTCATGTGCTGCTCCCATCCTGCGCCCCCGTTCTGTCATTTGCTGCTCCCATCCTGTCATGTGCTGCTCCCATCCTGCGCCCCCGTTCTGTCATGTGCTGCTGCCATCCTGCACCCCCGTTCTGTCATGTGCTGCTCCCATCCTGCGCCCCCGTTCTGTCATGTGCTGCTCCCATCCTGCGGCACCGTTCTTTAATTTGCTGCTCCCATCCATATGCCCCATACGCTGCTCCATAAGATGCTCCATAGTATATGCCCCGTATCAGGTGGCGTAAGTAACAAATAGCTGTGGCATGAAGTGCCACGGCCTCAGGCCACAGCAATTTGTTACTTGCGCCACCTGATTCCTTTCCGCCGCCATTTTCTTGGTCCTCCTGCTGGCGGAATCGGCGCCTGCCTTAGTCCGCGCTTTCCGGCACCATTTTCTTGAAGACACACCTGCAGTGTGTCTTCAAGAAAATGGCGCCGGAAAGCGCGGACTTCGCAGGCGCCGATTCCGGCAGCAGGACCAAGAAAATGGCGGCGGAAAGGAATCAGGTTGCGTAAATAACAAATTGCTGTGGCATGAAGTGGCACAGCTTCATGCCACAGCAATTTGTTACTTACGCCATTCCTTTCTGCCCATTTTCTTCGTCCTCCTGCTGCTGGAATCGGCGTCTGCGCAGTCCACGCTTTCCGGCACCATTTTCTTGAAGACACACCTGCAGTGGAGCCGGAGTGTCTTCAAGAAAATGGCGCCGGAAAGCGCGGACTGCGCAGGCGCCGATTCCAGCAGCAGGAATCGGCGCCTGCGCAGTCCGCGCTTTCCGGTGCCATTTTCTTGAAGACACACTCCGGCTCCTCTGCCTGTGACTGGTAAGTCAGAGGGCGGCGCCGGTGCGCATTAAGTGCATCATCACGCCCTCTGAACTGTCACAGCAGAGGAGCCGGGAAACGGAGCCGCACGCAGCGCTGGAACGGGGAAAGGTGAATATACTTACCCTCCTGGCGGTCCCTGACTCTCCGGTGGAGATCGCGGTATGTGTTCAGTGCTTACGCATACCGCGATCTCCTGGGAGCGTCACTCTGTGGGGGCCAGACTGCGCCGGCGCTTGCGCCAGCGCAGTCTATAAAGGCTTCGGACAGAGTGACGCTCCCAGCGTTATATTATAGATGTACCACTCAAATTACTGATACAGATTACAACTGTAGAAGATCTTAGGAATGCAAATGAAGATATATGTCTCAAAAGAATCAAATTAAATAAAGTGCATTGGGCTGGTATATATAATGCGTCATATAATGCGTCATGAAGACTACAGCACTATTGAAAAAAATACCATTAGCATGTGTCTCAAGAAGGCAAACACCTCAGATATAGCAGCAAGTGGAAAAGCAGCCAGTGAATGCGGCAAAGTGATCAATAAGGTGACATGTGTGCATAAGCAAGTGAAGGGTATACGACCTGAATTGGGCAGTGCAGATCCCCAATCCACATTTCGCGTGCAGCTTCTTTCTGAGGGGACCAACCATCTGCTCTCCTCATCTAAGCATGACAGCATATATTTCAATGCAGCTGTCAAGCTCAGGCCAGGAGAGCAGACCTCAAGTCTGAGGATTGTGATGCGATCCTTGGGCAGATGCAATCTGACTGAATCACTGACATGGGCAGAGGGGTGGGTGGGATTATGGGAGGGAAGTGAGTGAAACATACACTTACCGGGGAGTAACAATACATTTCCAGGGGTTTACAGCAAGACAACGGGGTAACATGCATGAACAAAAGTTACTTATCCCATGGCTGCCCAAGCCCTATTTCAGGATACTATTAGTAGGGTGGGCAAAATGACCTGACAGATTCCCTTTAAGGTTTTCTACCTCTATAAGTACATTACATCAAATTTAAATTATCCCCATTATTATTTGGGAAAAAGTACAAAGTAGAATATCAAAAATTCTTCTGGGTGGTATTTTCGTGATTTTGCAACCTTTACTGACAACTTGCATAAGTCATTGTTTGATGGTGTTCCTACCTTTACATTTTGAACAGTTGAGGAGCAGGAAATTTTCATGAAATTTATACAGCGACAGATGATGTATATTGTTATACATTTCAATTAGAGGGTAAAAATGAAACCGCAAACTTGCTTTTAAAATGAATGTCAAAGCAATTCGTCAAACAAAGAGTCTGGAGGACAAAGATGACAGTTACATTTCCCTTTGAGCTATGGGAGAACAGTGCAAGGAGCTGATCATCGAGAATTTTTAGTACCCAGCGCTTGCTAAAGCAAGTACATATAACAGTAAGCTACTGCGCTGACAGTCTTCAGTGTGGCTACATAATGAAAAATTGCTGCATGAAAGGAAGAACTAACCAAAAGTGAACAGCTGCTACTCTTAGAAAATGACAAAACAGTAAGCCTGACAAATGTACAAGTCTATAAACCCATTCTGTGTTGAAAAGCTATAACTGTGCTGAAACATACTACCTTGAAACAATCTGCTAGGCAAAATAGCGAACCTCTGCTGCTTCAGCTTGTTTGATGATGTGAAGGTGGGTGAATTTATTTAAATGCCAACCTTTTTATAATGCGGCTAAACTCAAAGCTTCTTAGAAAAATCATATTTATAGTCTGACATGTGTCTAAAATAAAGTATTGTACAAACTGTGTGCCATTTAACAACACCAATTTTTTTTCGAAAAGAAAATAGAATTCTATTCTGAACCTTTTACACGAAGTAACATCACTACAAACAATTTATAAATGCAGAAATAACCATTCAATTAAATATCTAAATCAATGCGAGCAATAATAATTTAGAGTAAATGCCGCCAAATTTTCCTCTCTACAAAAAGTATTTGTCATGTGGAATTCTTCTTGGTCAAGATCGCACACTTGGGCCGCTAAATATCAACTAGAATTATTTAAACAACACATCTTTAGGTCCATATAAAAGGTTTATCGCCATCTGTATGTTTTTTTATTTGAAATCACAGACTCAATAGTTTCTTAATTTCCAATTTTCTGGAAGTGCGCTGTCTATCTCAGCCTCATGCCTATTGTTGGTCATATGAGCAGAACTATTATAAAAAAATCACCTATTGATTTTTATTTTTATTATTCAATTTATAGGGCTGAGAATTTACTATATGTGTTTTTTATATACCAGTCATAGAGTTAAGGGAATTTGTTCGGGTTCCCTCTTGTTCGGCAAGCTATAGCGCTTACCGAACAAGCTACAGAGGGACCCCGGATACCCGGAGCGTGCCGGATGATCAGCTATTCGGCTCCACAGCTGCATGTGTCACAGTGAAAGCACATGCATGGAGAGCCTGTTTGTTGGGCTCTCCATGCATGTGCTGTGACTGTCACACAGCCGCGACATATGCAGCTGTGGAGGTGATCAGCTGATCAGCCGGTGCGATCCAGGAAGCCGGGTTCCCTCTGCAGCTTATTCGGTAAGTGCTATAGTAAGCCGCATAAGAACTCTAATCATAAATAGGAAAATGTAATATTTTGATGCATCTTTCAGTGTTTTGTATGCCACAAATTGAAATTTATGCAATCTAAGTACGGTTTTATATTATTGCTAAAATTTACGCCAATTTTTAGAAAATATAAAAGTATAATAAATCTGTTGGGCCACAGTTATATCCCATTCTCATATAACCTCTGCCCAGTTCTTAGAAAAACAGAAAATAAAGTCTCAAGTTTTTGCAGACGTACACCAAACTTTGGGAATTGTTCCTCAAGAAAACTTTTCAGGGATCTTCACTTTTTTACAAAACCTAGGTAATGTATATCTTTCAGTTTTCTTGCTGATTTTACAGTGGCCAAAATATAGTGTACAACTATTGAATATGCTTTCTATTTCAGTTTTTCATCAATTTTAAGACTACTATGAATTGTCCTGTCATATTATATATACAGTATATATATGCAGCGCCCCAGAGACCTGGTCGTTGCAGTATGGACCCAAGACGAGTAGCGGTACGTCCGATGGCACTAAGGAGTTCTCCTGACCAGGTATCACTAGAACACATTACACTTCACACTCCGGCCACTAGGGGGAGCAAAAGGCTTTATTTATTGGGCCACTCCTCACACTGGTAAAACTAGGGGCTGGGGAGAAAGTTAGTCAGAAGCTGACTGGCTTGGAACCAGGCAACATCCCGTGGCAGGGGGTGTTGCGGGGAGAAGACACAGGGGGGTCCCTGTCAGGCATGGGAACCTGGCAGGTGCCTAGCGAACAGAACAGAACGTTACGGAACTGCGCCTGCACACCTTGCGGCGGTATCCTAAGAAAGAGACAAGAGGGGAAGAATATTGTGGAACAGTGTAAACGAGATCAGCACAAAGGAGAGCCAGTAAGAGTCATGCCGAGAGAGGAAGGCAACATCTTACTGAGGCGCGTAATCGGTGACTGGATCACCGTAGGAGTAACTGACTTCACGCATTACTTCAAATTCCGCTGGACAGTCAATTATAGGTTGGCTGTCTACCTTCTACACCTACGAAGACATAGGGGGCAACATTGGGAGAGGGGCGTCTCTAGGGTCCCGGAAGACCTTCAAGCCTTCCCGTCAAACGGGTGGCGTCCTAGCCATAACATATCTGGGGGACGTTAGAAACTAGCAACATCTGGAACCAAAGAATGAGAGAGAGAAAGCTGTAGAGAACGAACGAACGAGAACAGCAGTTGTGGGGACTATTCCGAATGCTCAGCAGGGTAGGACTACAACACACAGGCGCTATTGGTAGGCAACGATTTCCATCTGTGAGGGAAACTCTGGATGTGCCCATCGGACCGGCCGGTCTCTGATAGCCCGGTTGAACGTGCTCTGGACTGAGTGTACTGAAGCCTTCAGTAAAAGGTAAAGAGACTGCAACCCTGTGTCCTCGTTATTGCCTGCACCTCACACCATCACCATCTGCCTTCCTGGGAAGCCCTGGGGACATACTTCACCTGTGGGAAGTTATACCATCCAGCTGCTATTCCATCACCCCAGCGGACCCCACAGCAGCGTCGGTCACCCTGACCGAACACCACAGGTGGCGTCACGAACTCCTGACAGACTGTACTACCACCTTCATTGGACGCCCTTTAGCAGGGTCGTGGACCGGGTCTAGCCACCGTGACAGCCTCAGAACCGAGCCAGAGAGGCCCGGTACCGAAACGTCGTGGCCCTGTGTTTGGGGGCGCTCCAACTATATATGTATATATATATATATATATATATATATATATATATACAGTTAGGGCCAGAAATATTTGGACAGTGACACAATTTTCGCGAGTTGGGCTCTGCATGCCACCACATTGGATTTGAAATGAAACCTCTACAACAGAATTCAAGTGCAGATTGTAACGTTTAATTTGAAGGGTTGAACAAAAATATCTGATAGAAAATGTAGGAATTGTACACATTTCTTTACAAACACTCCACATTTTAGGAGGTCAAAAGTAATTGGACAAATAAACATAACCCAAACAAAATATTTTTATTTTCAATATTTTGTTGCAAATCCTTTGGAGGCAATCACTGCCTTAAGTCTGGAACCCATGGACATCACCAAACGCTGGGTTTCCTCCTTCTTAATGCTTTGCCAGGCCTTTACAGCCACAGCCTTCAGGTCTTGCTTGTTTGTGGGTCTTTCCGTCTTAAGTCTGGATTTGAGCAAGTGAAATGCATGCTCAATTGTGTTTAGATCTGGAGATTGACTTGGCCATTGCAGAATGTTCCACTTTTTGGCACTCATGAACTCCTGGGTAGCTTTGGCTGTATGCTTGGGTTCATTGTCCATCTGTACTATGAAGCGCCGTCCAATCAACTTTGCAGCATTTGGCTGAATCTGGGCTGAAAGTATATCCCGGTACACTTCAGAATTCATCCGGCTACTCTTGTCTGCTCTTATGTCATCAATAAACACAAGTGACCCAGTGCCATTGAAAGCCATGCATGCCCATGCCATCACGTTGCCTCCACCATGTTTTACAGAGGATGTGGTGTGCCTTGGATCATGTGCCGTTCCCTTTCTTCTCCAAACTTTTTTCTTCCCATCATTCTGGTACAGGTTGATCTTTGTCTCATCTGTCCATAGAATACTTTTCCAGAACTGAGCTGGCTTCTTGAGGTGTTTTTCTGCAAATTTAACTCTGGCCTGTCTATTTTTGGTATTGATGAATGGTTTGCATCTAGATGTGAACCCTTTGTATTTACTGTCATGGAGTCTTCTCTTTACTGTTGACTTAGAGACAGATACACCTACTTCACTGAGAGTGTTCTGGACTTCAGTTGATGTTGTTAACGGGTTCTTCTTCACCAAATTAAGTATGCGGCGATCATCCACCACTGTTGTCATCCGTGGACGCCCAGGCCTTTTTGAGTTCCCAAGCTCACCAGTCAATTCCTTTTTTCTCAGAATGTACCCAACTGTTGATTTTGCTACTCCAAGCATGTCTGCTATCTCTCTGATGGATTTTTTCTTTTTTTTCAGCCTCAGGATGTTCTGCTTCACCTCAATTGAGAGTTCCTTTGACCGCATGTTGTCTGCTCACAGCAACAGCTTCCAAATGCAAAACCACACACCTGGAATCCACCCCTGACCTTTTAACTACTTCATTGATTACAGGTTAACGAGGGAGACGCCTTCAGAGTTAATTGCAGCCCTTAGAGTCCATTGTCCAATTACTTTTGGTCCCTTGAAAAAGAGGATGCTATGCATTACAGAGCTATGATTCCTAAACCCTTTCTCCGATTTGGATGTGGAAACTATCATATTGCAGCTGGGAGTGTGCACTTTCAGCCCATATTATATATATAATTGTATTTCTGAACATGTTTTTGTAAACAGCTAAAATAACAAAACTTGTGTCACTGTCCAAATATTTCTGGCCCTAACTGTATATATATATATATATATATATTTATACATACAGTATATATATATACTAGATGGTGGCCCGATTCTAACGCATCGGGTATTCTAGAATATGCATGTCCACATAGTATATTGCCCAGCCACGTAGTTTATTGCCCAGCCATGTAGTATATTGCCCAGCCACGTACTATATTGCCCAGCTACATAGTATATTGCCCAGCTACGTTGTATATTACCCAGCTACTTAGTATATTGCCCAGTCATGTAGTATATTGCCCAGCCACGTAGTATATTGCCCAGTCATGTAGTATATAGCCCAGCCAAGTAGTATATTTCTCAGCCACGTAGTATATTGCCCAGCCACGTTGTGTATATTGCCCAGTCACATAGTATATTGCCCAGCCACGTAGTATATTGCCGAGCTATGTAGTATATTTCCCAGCTACGTAGTATATTGCCCAGCCACGTAGTATATTGCCCAGTCACGTAGTATATTGCCCAGCCATGAAGTATATTGCCGAGCTATGTAGTATATTGCCCAGCCACGTAGTATATTGCCCAGACACGTAGTATATTGCCCAGCCACGTAGTATATTGCCCAGCCACGTAGTATGTTGCCCAGCTACATAGTATATTGCCCAGCTACGTTGTTTATTACCCAGCTACTTAGTATATTGCCCAGCCACGAAGTATATTGCCCAATCACGTAGTATATTGCCCAGCCACGAAGTATATTGCCCAACCACGTAGTATATTGCCCAGCCATGTAGTATATTGCCCAACTACATAGTATATTTCCCAGCCACGTAGTATATTGCCCAGCCACGTAGTATATTGCCCAGTCACGTAGTATATTGCACAGCGACGGAGTATACAGCACAGAGCCATGTAGTATACAGACTTAAAATAAAAAATAAACATATACTCACCCTCCGTTGACATCCTGGCCCTGCGTGCGGTGCACCCGGCAGCTTCAGTCCCAGAGTTGGTATGGGCGCAGGACCTGTGATGACGTCGCGGTCACATGACCGTGACGTCATGGCAGGTCCTTGTCGCATACCATCTTTGCCACCGGAACCTGCCGCTTGCATGGACTGGTCACTGGAGCTTTGCGAGGAGCGGGAAAAGCGCCGGAATGTGAGTATATGATGATTTTTTATTTTTTGCATTATTTTTAACATTAGATCTTTTCACTCTTGAGGCTGCATAGGCAGCATCAATAGTAAAAAAGTTGGTCACATAGGGTTAATAGCATTAATGGAGTGCATTACACCGCGGCATAACGCGGTCCATTGGTGCTGCCATTAACCCTGTGTGAGCTCTGACTGGAAGAGAGTATGGAGCGGGCACTGACTGCGGGGAGGATGGAGCGGCCATGTTGCCGCCGGACTGCGCCCGTCGCTGATTGGTCGTGGCAATGGTCGTGGGTGTTTTGCCACGACCAATCAGCGACTTGGATTCCATGACAGACAGAGGCCGCGACCAATGAATATCCGTGACAAACAGAAGGACAGACAGAAAGACAGAAGTGACCCTTAGACAATTATATAGTAGATATATATACAGTATATACACTGCTCAAAAATAAAGGGAACACTTAAACAACAGAATATAACTCCAAGTAACATGCTGTTGTGCATATGGAATAGACAACAGATGGAAATTATTGGCAATTATCAAGACACACTCAATAAAGGAGTGGTTCTGCAGGTGGGGACCACAGACCACGTCTCAGTACCAATGCTTTCTGGCTGATGTTTTGGTCACTTTTGAATGTTGGTTGTGCTTTAACACCCGTGGTAGCATGAGATGGACTCTTCAACCCACATAAGTGGCTCAGGTAGTGCAGCTCATCCAGGATGGCACATTAATGCGAGCTGTGGCAAGGTTTGCTGATGGCAGAATAAACTTTGGAGCTGTCTTTTCACAATTGCTGTGGTGCTGTCCTTTTCTTCATGTGCTTCTGGATTTACCTACTGGGATGGATCCCCTGGTGAGGACGTGCACTCTGCTGTCCATAGAGACATTGCCATTATAGGGTGCGGCTTTACTATTTATACTTGATACTTGCCATTAGGTAATGAGATGAGATCCTCAGACCCCTTGTGAGACCATATGTTGGTGCGATAGGCCCTCGGTTCCTCCTAATCCAGGACAATGCCAGACCTCATGTGGCTGGAGTGTGTCAGCAGTTCCTGCAAGATGAAGGCATTGAAGCTATGGACTGGCCCGCCCGTTCCCAAGACCTAAATCTGATTGAACACATCTGGGACATCATGTCTCGCACCATCCACCAATGTCACATAGCAACACAGACTGTCCAGGAGTTGGCAGATGCTTTAGTCCAGATCTGGGAGGAAATCCCTCAGAAGACCATCCGCCGCCTCATCAGGAGCATGCCCAGGCATTGTAGGGAGGTCATACAGGCACATGGAGGCCAAACACACTACTGAACATCATTTCCTTGTCTTGAGGCATTTCCACTGAAGATAGGTCAGCCTGTAACTTCATTTTCCACTTTGATTTTGAGCATTATTCCAACTCTAGACCTCCTTGGGATACAGTTATATGAAAAAGTTTGGGCACCCCTATTAATTTTAAGCTTAATGTTTTATAAAAATTAATTTTTTTGCAACAGCTATTTCAGTTTCATATATCTAATAACTGTTGGACACAGTAATGTTTCTGCCTTGAAATTAGGTTTATTGTTCTAACAGAAAATGTGCAATCTGCATTCAAACAAAATTTGACAGGTGCATAAGTATGAGCACCCTTATCATTTTCTTGTTTTAAATACTCTTACCTACTTTTTACTGACTTACTAAAGCACTTTTTTTGGTTTTCTAACCTCATTGAGCTTTGAACTTCATAGCCAGGTGTATGCAATCATGAGAAAAGCTACTTAAAGTGGTAACTTGCAAGTTGTTCTCCTGTTTGAATCTCCTCTGAAGAGTGGCATCATGGGCTCCTCAAAACAACTGTCTAATGACCTGAAAACAAAGATTATTCAACAAAGTTGTACAGGGGAAGGATACAAAAAGCTGTCTCAGATATTTAACCTGTCAATTTCCACTGTGAGGAACATAGTAAGGAAATGGAAGAACACAGGTACAGTTCTTGTTAAGGCCAGAAGTGGCAGGCCAAGAAAAACATCAGAAAGGCAGAGAAGAAGAATGGTGAGATCAGTCAAGGACAATCCTCAGACCACCTCCAGAGAGCTGCAGCATCAACTTGCTGCAGATGGTGTCACTGTGCATTGGTCAACTATACAACGCACTTTGCACAAGGAGAAGCTGTATGGGAGAGTGATGCAAAAGAAGCCATTTCTGCAAGCACGCCACAAACAGAGTTGGCTGAGGTATGCAAAAGCACATTTGGAGAAGCCAATTTCTTTTTGGAAGAAGGTCCTGAGGACTGATGAAACCAAGATTGAGTTGTTTGGTCATACAAAAAGGCATTATGCATGGCGGCCAAAAAACACAGCATTCCAAGAAAAACACTTGCTACCCACAGTAAAATTTGGTAGAGGTTCCATCATGCTTTGGGGCTGTGTGGCCAATGCTGGCACCGGGAATCTTGTTAAAGTTGAAGGATGCATGGATTCCTCTCAGTATCAGCAGATTCTTGACAATAATGTTCATGAATCAGTGACAAAGTTGAAGTTACGCAGGGGATGGATCTTTCAGCCAGACAATGATTCAAAACACAGCTCCAAATCTACTCAGGCACTCATGCAGAGGAACAATTACACTGTTCTAGAATGGCCATCCCAGTCCCCAGACCTGAATATCATTGAACATCTGTGGGATCATTTAAAGAGGGCTGTCCATGCTCGGCGACCATCAAACTTAACTGAACTGGAATTGTTTTGTAAAGAGGAATGGTCAAAAATACCTTCATCCAGGATCCAGGAACTCATTAAAAGCTACAGGAAGCGACTAGAGGCTGTTATTTTTGCAAAAGGAGGATCTACTAAATATTAATGTCACTTTTCTGGTGGGGTGCCCATACTTATGCACCTGTCAAATTTTGTTTGAATGCAGATTGCACATTTTCTGTTAGTACAATAAACCTCATTTCAAGGCAGAAACATTACTGTGTCCAATAGCTATTAGATATATGAAACTGAAACAGCTGTTGCAAAAAAAAACAATTTTTATAAAACATTAAGCTTAAGATTAATAGGGGTGCCCAAACTTTTCATATAACTGTATTATATATGAGTTATGTTGATAATTTTTAGGTTTTATTGTTCTCAACACATTCCACTATGTAACAAATAAATATTTACAACTGGAATATTTCATTCAGTGATATCTAGGATGTGGGATTTTAGTGTTCCCTTTATTTTTTTTTTGAGCAGTATATATATATATATATATCTAATATATAAAGCTGAATGTGTGTGTGTGTATGTATGTATGTATGTCCGGGATTGGCATCTGCACAGTCGCAGCTACAGCCACAAAATTTTGCACAGTCACACGTCTGGACCCCGAGAGCGTCATAGGCTATGTTGTGAGGCGAAATTTTAACCCCGCGTGTTCCAATTCACCAAACAATTTTGCCCCTATCTACATAATGGGGGAAAAAGTGAAAGGAAAATTGTTGGAGGCGTTGCAGCTACAGCCACAAAATTTTGCACAGTCACATGTCTGGACCCCGAGAGCGTCATAGGCTATGTTGTGAGGTGAAATTTTAACCCCGCGTTTTCCAATTCACCAAACAATTTTTGCCCCTATCTACATAATGGGGAAAAGTGAAAGGAAAAGTGTTGGAGGCAAATTGACAGCTGCCAGATGTGAACAAGGGGGACTTAAAGAATGAGAGTGATGGCGCCAAAGAGTATATACCGTACAGTTGCTAAGGTGGGGCCCCGACATGGGATACTCACCACACACGGGGATATGAACACACCCACAAAATGCGCCACACACTACCACGTGCTTGAACACATATTACCCTCAGCACACATTTCACCACACATACACCAACCTCGCCACAAAGTCGAAACACAAAAATCGCTGCTCTAAACTTGCCACGCGCAAAACTCGCCACATGCAAAAACTAGGCTCACGCAAAACTTGCCACAAGTGCAAAACTCACCTCATGGAAAACTCGCCACACGCAAAACTTGCACATGCGGAAAAATTGCCACATGCACAAAAGTTGCAACACATGCAAAAGTTGCCTCACACAAAACTTGCACATACTCAAAAGGCACCACACATAAAACTCACCACGCGCAAAACTCGCCATGCGCAAAACTTGCTGCACACAACTTGCTACACTAACCTGTCACATGCAACTCGACACACAAAAAGTTGCTACACGCATGTCGCCACACAAAACTCATCTCACAAAAGTCGCTACATGCATGTCGCCACACGCAACTCAACACACACAACTTGACAAACGAAACTCGCCCTAAAACACACAAATCTGGTATTATCCTTCAAAAATAAAAATCTGATTAATAAGCAGACAAACTACAAAAGCAACAAATGTACCATATAGGAAATACGGCAGCTGTCAGTCACATGACCTGTCTATTATGTGTATGTGTGAGCTAATATATACTGCCAGGGGGAGGGCTTCCCGTTGGCTGGGGATTTATTAGGCTGCCAATTTAGCTTACAAATACTGAGGTAAAAATACTGAGCAAATAACGTGTGAACTAGGTCTAATACAGGAGGAGATGACACACAGGTATATACTATATACAGGAGAGATGACACACAGGTATATACTATATAGAGGAGGAGATGACATACAGGTACATACTATATACGGGAGGAGATGACATACAGGTATATACTATATACATGAGGAGATGACACAGGTATATACTATATACAGGAGCAGATGACCTACAGGTATATACTATATACAGGAGGAGATGACATACAGGTATATGCTATATATAGAAGATGACATACAGGTATATACTATATACAAGAGGAGATGACACACAGATATATACTATATAAAGGGGAGATGACACAGGTATATACTATATACAGGAAGAGATGACATACAGGTATATACTATAAATAGAAGGAGATGACATACAGGTATATACTATATACAGGGGAGATGACACACAGCAGGTATATACTATATACAGGGGAGATGACATACAGGTATATACTTTATATAACGGAGATGACAAACATGTATATACTGAGGTGAAAATGAGAGGTGTGAGGTGAAATTTGAAAAGGTGTGAGTGCAAAATGAGAGGAGTGAGGGAAAATAGTGGAGTGATCGGAAAATGACAGATGTGAGGTCGAAATGACAAGTGTTAGGGGGGAATGAGAGGAGTGAGGGAGAAAATGAGAGGTGTGAGGGAGAAAATGAGAGATGTGAGGGGGAAACTGAAAGATGTGATTGGGAAAATGAGAGGCGTGATGGGAAAATAAGAGAAGTGAGGTGCTATAACTAGGGTTGAGCGACCTTGACCTTTTTAGAGTCGAGCCGTGTTTCGCGAAACCCGACTATCTTAGAAGTCGAGTCAAGTGGAATTGGCCGATTATCGCGAAAAGTCGGGTATCGCCCGAAACACGAAACCCAATGCAAGTCAATGGGGGAGCATAGTCGGCAGTGAGTGGAGGCCAGGAAAACACCTACACTGCCCATTTTAATGGCAAAAACATCCATTCTTGTTACAGAAGCTTGTCAATCGTAATTTACCTTATAATAATTGGAAGGCATTGGAAATTGGGGGTCATTTGGCTAAAGTTGTGGGGGGTAGGGCTGGTTCAAGTAATTAGTGGGCCCAGGAATTCTGGAACACGTCACGGCAGTGGAGCAGAGAGAGGTAAGTATTTCAACTTTGCAAGTGCTGTGATTCTGAGCAAGCAGGGGGGGCCCACTAGTTGGCATTGGCACTGGCACAGGGCCCCTCAAAGTACAGCGGTGTGTTTGCACGGCAGAGGCACCTCCCACCGGCAGCAACACTTTTGCGTACTATGAGAGGCCCTGTGCCAGTGACGTCGCCAACTAGTATTCCTCCCCCCACCTGATGAAGGAACCTGCACTTTCATCTGCACCTTCCTGTTTGTCCCCGTGTAAGGTGGTATGGTATGCGGGAAGGGGGACCTGACTTTCAGCAGGGTCACAATCTTGCTGTGTAGCGTGCACGGGGAATTTTGCGTTATGGGTCAATGTACCAGCAGACTCATCTATCACTGGCTGGGCAATGGGCAGGATGAGGAGGAAACACAGATATAGGCCCAAAGAATAAAGTTGGCTAAATGCAGTTCAAAATTGGTAACACAGGACTAACCAGGGGGCATTGCAGTGGAGGACAACTGGAATGAGAGGCTGACACAGAGAGTAGGCCCAAATCAGTAAGTAGTCGAAATGCAGTTCAAAATTGGCAACCGTAGTAAACAGGCGGCACAGCTTTGTTCAGTGGAGGAGAACAGCAAGGAGTGGCAGACACCGATAGTAGGCCCCAACCCAACTAGTAGGCCAAATGCAGTCTAACATTAACAACTACTTAACGAGAGCCTGAAAATGAAATTTCAGGACAGGAAACCAGGAGAACAGCAAGGAGCGGCAGACACTGTTAGTAGGCCCCAAACCAACTAGTACGCCAAATGCAGTTGTTCCATTTAACCACTATTTAACAAGAGCCTGAAGATAGAAGCTCAGGAAAGGCAACCTGGAGAACACCTTGGAGTGGAACACACCGTCTCTACACCCCATACCCAATTTGTAGGCCTAATGCAGTGTAGTTTCCAACAACTACTAAACGAGAGCATTAAGATCGAAGCAATGGCGAGGAAACCTGGGGAACACCTTGGAGTGGAACACACCATCTCTCTACACCCCATACCCATTTTGTAGGCCTAATGCAGTGTAGTTTCCAACAACTACTAAATGAGAGCCTGAAGATAAAAGCTCAGGAAAGGCAACCTGGAGAACACCTTGGAGTGGAACACACCGTCTCTACACCCCATACCCAATTTGTAGGCCTAATGCAGTGTAGTTTCCAACAACTGCTAAATGAGAGCATTAAGATCGAAGCAATGGCGAGGAAACCTGGGGAACACCTTGGAGTGGAACACACCATCTCTCTACACCCCATACCCAATTTGTAGGCCTAATGCAGTGTAGTTTCTAACAACTACTAAACGAGAGCCAGAAGATCGACGCAATGGAGAGGAAACCTGGGGAACACCTTGGAGTGTAACACACCATCTCTCTACACCCCATACCCAATTTGTAGGCCTAATGCAGTGTAGTTTTCTACAACTACTAAACGAGAGTCGGAAGACCGAAGCAATGTGGACGAAACCTGGGGAACACCTTGGAGTGGAACACACCATCTCCCTACACCCCATACCCAATTTGTAGGCCTAATGCAGCGTAGTTTCCAACAACTACTAAACGAGAGCATTAAGATCGAAGCAATGGCGAGGAAACCTGGGGAACACCTTGGAGTGGAACACACCATCTCTCTACACCCCATACCCATTTTGTAGGCCTAATGCAGTGTAGTTTCCAACAACTACTAAACAAGAGCCTGAAGATAGAAGCTCAGGAAAGGCAACCTGGAGAACACCTTGGAGTGGAACACACCGTCTCTACACCCCATACCCAATTTGTAGGCCTAATGCAGTGTAGTTTCCAACAACTACTAAACGAGAGCATTAAGATTGAAGCAATGGCGAGGAAACCTGGGGAACACCTTGGAGTGGAACACACCATCTCTCTACACCCCATACCCAATTTGTAGGCCTAATGCAGTGTAGTTTCCAACAACTACTAAACGAGAGCCAGAAGATCGAAGCAATGGAGAGGAAACCTGGGGAACACCTTGGAGTGTAACACACCATCTCTCTACACCCCATACCCAATTTGTAGGCCTAATGCAGTGTAGTTTTCTACAACTACTAAACGAGAGTCGGAAGACCGAAGCAATGTGGACGAAACCTGGGGAACACCTTGGAGTGGAACACACCATCTCTCTACACCCCATACCCAATTTGTAGGCCTAATGCAGCGTAGTTTCCAACAACTACTAAACGAGAGCATTAAGATCGAAGCAATGGCGAGGAAACCTGAGGAACACCTTGGAGTGGAACACACCATCTCTCTACACCCCATACCCATTTTGTAGGCCTAATGCAGTGTAGTTTCCAACAACTACTAAACGAGAGCCTGAAGATAGAAGCTCAGGAAAGGCAACCTGGAGAACACCTTGGAGTGGAACACACCATATCTACACCCCATACCCAATTTGTAGGCCTAATGCAGTGTAGTTTCCAACAACTACTAAACGAGAGCATTAAGATCGAAGCAATGGCGAGGAAACCTGGGGAACACCTTGGAGTGGAACACACCATCTCTCTACACCCCATACCCAATTTGTAGGCCTAATGCAGTGTAGTTTCCAACAACTACTAAACGAGAGCCAGAAGATCGAAGCAATGGAGAGGAAACCTGGGAAACACCTTGGAGTGTAAGACACCATCTCTCTACACCCCATACCCAATTTGTAGGCCTAATGCAGTGTAGTTTTCTACAACTACTAAA
Organism: Ranitomeya imitator; assembly: GCF_032444005.1. Lineage (NCBI taxonomy): Eukaryota > Metazoa > Chordata > Amphibia > Anura > Dendrobatidae > Ranitomeya > Ranitomeya imitator. Next base: position 315,754,435 of record NC_091285.1, on the reverse strand, counting down.
CGAGAGTCGAAAGACCGAAGCAATGTGGACGAAACCTGGGGAACACCTTGGAGTGGAACACACCATCTCTCTACACCCCATACCCAATTTGTAGGCCTAATGCAGCGTAGTTTCCAACAACTACTAAACGAGAGCATTAAGATCGAAGCAATGGAGAGGAAACCTGGGGAACACCTTGGAGTGGAACACACCATCTCTCTACACCCCATACCCATTTTGTAGGCCTAATGCAGTGTAGTTTCCAACAACTACTAAACGAGAGCCTGAAGATAGAAGCTCAGGAAAGGCAACCTGGAGAACACCTTGGAGTGGAACACACCATATCTACACCCCATACCCAATTTGTAGGCCCAATGCAGTGTAGTTTCCAACAACTACTAAACGAGAGCATTAAGATCGAAGCAATGGCGAGGAAACCTGGGGAACACCTTGGAGTGGAACACACCATCTCTCTACACCCCATACCCATTTTGTAGGCCTAATGCAGTGTAGCTTCCAACAACTACTAAACAAGAGCCTGAAGATAGAAGCTCAGGAAAGGCAACCTGGAGAACACCTTGGAGTGGAACACACCGTCTCTACACCCCATACCCAATTTGTAGGCCTAATGCAGTGTAGTTTCCAACAACTACTAAACGAGAGCCAGAAGATCGAAGCAATGAGAGGAAACCTGGGGAACACCTTGGAGTGTAACACACCATCTCTCTACACCCCATACCCAATTTGTAGGCCTAATGCAGTGTAGTTTTCTACAACTACTAAACGAGAGTCGGAAGACCGAAGCAATGTGGACGAAACCTGGGGAACACCTTGGAGTGGAACACACCATCTCTCTACACCCCATACCCAATTTGTAGGCCTAATGCAGTGTAGTTTCTAACAACTACTAAACGAGAGCCTGAAGATAGAAGCTCAGGAAAGGCAATCTGGAGAACACCTTGGAGTGGAACACACCGTCTCTACACCCCATACACAATTTGTATGCCTAATGCAGTGTAGTTTCCAACAACTACTAAACGAGAGCCTGAAGATAGAAGCTCAGGAAAGGCAATCTGGAGAACACCTTGGAGTGGAACACACCGTCTCTACACCCAATACCCAATTTGTAGGCCTAATGCAGTGTAGTTTCCAACAACTACTAAACGAGAGCATTAAGATCGAAGCAATGGCGAGGAAACCTGGGGAACACCTTGGAGTGGAACACACCATCTCTCTACACCCCATACCCATTTTGTAGGCCTAATGCAGTGTAGTTTCCAGCAACTACTAAACGAGAGCCTGAAGATAGAAGCTCAGGAAAGGCAACCTGGAGAACACCTTGGAGTGGAACACACCGTCTCTACACCCGATACCCAATTTGTAGGCCTAATGCAGTGTAGTTTCCAACAACTACTAAACGAGAGCATTAAGATCGAAGCAATGGCGAGGAAACCTGGGGAACACCTTGGAGTGGAACACACCATCTCTCTACACCCCATACCCATTTTGTAGACCTAATGCAGTGTAGTTTTCTACAACTACTAAACGAGAGCCTGAAGATAGAAGCTCAGGAAAGGCAACCTGGAGAACACCTTGGAGTGGAACACACCGTCTCTACACCCCATACACAATTTGTATGCCTAATGCAGTGTAGTTTCCAACAACTACTAAACGAGAGCCTGAAGATAGAAGCTCAGGAAAGGCAACCTGGAGGACACCTTGGAGTGGAACACACCATCTCTCTACACCCCATACCCATTTTGTAGACCTAATGCAGTGTAGTTTTCTACAACTACTAAACGAGAGCATTAAGACCGAAGCAATGTGGACGAAACCTGGGGAACACCTTGGAGTGTAACATACCATCTCTATACACCCCATACCCAATTTGTAGGCCTAATGCAGTGTAGTTTTCTACAACTACTAAACGAGAGCATTAAGATCGAAGCAATGGCGAGGAAATCTGGGGAACACCTTGCAGTGGAAAACACCATCTCTCTACACCCCATACCCATTTTGTAGGCCTAATGCAGTGTAGTTTACAACAACTACTAAACGAGAGCCTGAAGATAGAAGCTCAGGAAAGGCAACCTGGAGAACACCTTGGAGTGGAACACACCGTCTCTACACCCCATACACAATTTGTATGCCTAATGCAGTGTAGTTTCCAACAACTACTAAACGAGAGCCTGAAGATAGAAGCTCGGGAAAGGCAACCTGGAGTACACCTTGGAGTGGAACACACCGTCTCTACACCCAATACCCAATTTGTAGGCCTAATGCAGTGTAGTTTCCAACAACTACTAAACGAGAGCATTAAGATCGAAGCAATGGCGAGGAAACCTGGGGAACACCTTGGAGTGGAACACACCATCTCTCTACACCCCATACCCATTTTGTAGGCCTAATGCAGTGTAGTTTCCAACAACTACTAAACGAGAGCCTGAAGATAGAAGCTCAGGAAAGGCAACCTGGAGAACACCTTGGAGTGGAACACACCGTCTCTACACCCCATACCCAATTTGTAGGCCTAATGCAGTGTAGTTTCCAACAACTACTAAACGAGAGCATTAAGATCGAAGCAAGGGCGAGGAAACCTGGGGAACACCTTGGAGTGGAACACACCATCTCTCTACACCCCATACCCATTTTGTAGACCTAATGCAGTGTAGTTTTCTACAACTACTAAACGAGAGTCGGAAGACCGAAGCAATGTGGACGAAACCTGGGGAACACCTTGGAGTGTAACATACCATCTCTCTACACCCCATACCCAATTTGTAGGCCTAATGCAGTGTAGTTTTCTACAACTACTAAACGAGAGTCGGAAGACCGAAGCAATGTGGACGAAACCTGGGGCACACCTTGGGGCGGCAGACACCGTTAGTAGGCCCTACCAAAGTTGTACCCCCAATGCAGTTTTAAAATTCCTAGAGGCTGAAAACAAGACTATTGACGCTCAGCTTTTTTCAAAGGAACACAGCTGAATTGAGTGGCGCAGACAGACACAGGTAGTAGGCCTTAAACCAAAAATGTGGCTCACTGCAGCTTAAAAAAGGTTACAGCGGTACACAGGCAGCATTGCTCTGGGCAGTGGAGGACAATTTCAATAGTGGACCGCAGACAGACTTTGTATGCCTACTATTAAAAAAAGGATGCTCTATGCAATAAAAAATAGGTTCCAGGGGTACACGGGCAGCAGTGGTCTGGTCAGTGTAGGAGTAGTAGAAAGAAGGGACCGCAGACAGGCTTCGAAGGCCTAACATAAAAAAATTGGGCTGTAGGCAATTTAAAATTGGTTCCAGGGGTACACGGGCAGCAATGGTCTGGTCAGTGTAGTAGTAGTAGTAGAAAGAAGGGACCGCAGACAGGCTTCGAAGGCCTAACATAAAAAAAATTGGGCTGCAGGCAATTTAAAATTGGTTCCAGGGGTACACGGGCAGCAGTAGAATGGTCAGTGGAGGCCTAGTGGAAGGAGGGACCGCAGACAGGCTTCGAAGGCCTAACATAAAAAAATTGGGCTGTAGGCAATTTAAAATTGGCTCCAGGGGTACACGGGCAGCAATGGTCTGGTCAGTGTAGTAGTAGTAGAAAGAAGGGACCGCAGACAGGCTTCGAAGGCCTAACATAAAAAAAATTGGGCTGCAGGCAATTTAAAATTGGCTCCAGGGGTACACGGGCAGCAGTAGAATGGTCAGTGGAGGCCTTGTGGAAGGAGGGACCGCAGACAGGCTTCGAAGGCCTAACATAAAAAAATTGGGCTGTAGGCACTTTATAATTGGTTCCAGGGGTACACGGGCAGCAGTGGTCTGGTCAGCGGAGGCCGATTGTAATGAGTGTCTGCCAGTTAGTAGTCCAAAACAATAAATAAATGTGAATGTCTCGCATTAACCCCTTAGTGACAGAGCCAATTTGGTACTTAATGACCAGGCCAATTTTTGCAATTCTGACCACTGTCACTTTATGAGGTTATAACTCTGGAATGCTTCAACGGATCCCGCTGATTCTGAGATTGTTTTTTCGTGACATATTGTGCTTCATGTTAGTGGTAACATTTCTTTGATATTACTTGCGATTATTTATGAAAAAAACGGAAATATGGCGAAAATTTTTAAAATTTTGCAATTTTCAAACTTTGTATTTTTATGCCCTTAAATCAGAGAGATATGTCATGAAAAATAGTTAATAAATAACATTTCCCACATGTCTACTTTACATCAGCACAATTTTGGAAACAAAATTTGTTTTTATTAGGGAGTTATAAGGGTTAAAAGTTGACCAGCAATTTCTCATTTTTACACCACCATTTTTTTTTAGGGACCACATCACATTTGAAGTCATTTTGACGGGTCTATATGATAGAAAATAATGCTTCACAGGAACTGAAACAATGTGGAAGGAAAAAATGAACATTTAACTTTTTTTTGCAAACATCTTAATTCAGAACCATTTTTTTTATTTTCACAAGTGTAAAAACAGAAATGTAACCATAAATTTTGTTATGCAATTTCTCCTGAATACGCCAATACCCTATATGTGGGGGTAAACCACTTTTTGGGCGCACCGCAGAACTTAGAAGTGAAGGAGCGCCGTTTGACTTTTTCAATGCAGAATTGGCTGGAATTGAGATCGGACGCCATGTCACGTTTAGAGAGCCCCTGATGTGCCTAAACAGTGGAAACTCCCCACAAGTGACACCATTTTGGAAACTAGACCCCTTAAGGAACTTATCTAGATGTGTGGTGAGCACTTTGAACCCCCAAGTGCTTCACAGAAGTTTATAACGTAGAGCCGTGAAAATAAAAAATCGCTTTTGTTTACACAAAAATGATCTTTTCGCCCACAAATTCTTATTTTCACAAGGGTAACAGGAGAAATTAGACCACAAAAGTTGTTGAGCGATTTCTCCTGAATACGTCGATACCCCATATGTGAGGGTAAACCACTGTTTGGGCGCACCGCAGAGCTTGGAAGTGAAAGAGCGCCGTTTTACTTTTTCAATGTTGAATTGTCTGGAATTGAGATTGGACGCCATGTCGCGTTTGGAGAGCCCCTGATGTGCCTAAACAGTGGAAACCCCCCACAAGTGACACCATTTTGGAAACTAGACCCCTTAAGGAACTTATCTAGATGTGTGGCGAGCACTTTGAACCCCCAAGTGCTTCACAGAAGTTTATAACGTAGAGCCGTGAAAAAAAAAAATCGCATTTTTTCTACAAAAATGATATTTTTGCCCACAAATTTTTATTTTCACAAGGGTAACAGGAGAAATTAGAACACTAAAGTTGTTGTGCAATTTCTCCTGAGTACATCGATACCCAATATGTGGGGATAAACCACTGTTTGGGCGCACCGCAGAGCTTGGAAGAGAAAGAGTGCCGTTTTACTTTTTCAATGTAGAATTGGCTGGAATTGAGATCGGACGCCATGTCGCGTTTGGAGAGCCCCTGATGTGCCTAAACAGTAGAAATCCCCCACAAGTGACCCCATTTTGGAAACTAGACCCCCCATGGAACTTATCTAGATGTGTGGTGAGAACCTTGAATGCCCAAGTGCTTCACAGAAGTTTATAATGCAGAGCCGTGAAAATAAAAAATATTTTTTTTTTCCACAAAAAAGATTTTTTAGCCCCCAAGTTTTTATTTTCACTAGGGTAACAAGAGAAATTGGACCCCAAAAGTTGTTGTCCAATTTGTCCTGAGTATGCTGGTACCCCATATGTGGGGGTAAACCACTGTTTGGGCGCACGGCAGAGCTCGGAAGGAAGGAGCGCCGTTTTGGAATGCAGACTTTGATAGAATGGTCTGCGGGTATTATGTTGCGTTTGCAGAGCCCCTGATGTACCTAACCAGTAGAAACCCTCCACAAGTGACCCCATTTTGGAAACTAGACCCCCCAAGGAACTTATCTAGATGTGTGGTGAGAACTTTGAATGCCCAAGTGCTTCACAGAAGTTTAGAATGCAGAGTCGTGAAAATAAAAAATATTTTTTTTTCCACAAAAAAGATATTGTAGCCCCCAAGTTTTTATTTTCACAAGGGTAACAGGAGAAATTGGACTGCAATAGTTGTTGTCCAATTTATCCCGAGTGCGCTGATGCGCCATATGTGGGGGTAAACCACTGTTTGGGCGCACGGCAGAGCTCGGAAGGGAAGGAGTGCCTTTTTGGAATGCAGACTTTGATAGAATGGTCTGTGGGCATTATGTTGCGATTGCAGAGCCCCTGATGTACCTAAACTGTAGTAACCCCCCACAAGTGACCCCATTTTGGAAACTAGACCCCCCAAGTAACTTATCTAGATGTGTGGTGAGAACTTTGAATGCCCAAGTGCTTCACAGAAGTTTAGAATGCAGAGTCGTGAAAATAAAAAATATTTTTTTTTTCACAAAAAAGATATTGTAGCCCCCAAGTTTTTATTTTCACAAGGGTAACAAGAGAAATTGGACCACAGAAGTTGTTGTCCAATTTATCCCGAGTACGCTGATGCCCCATATGTGGGGGTAAACCACTGTTTGGGCGCACGGCAGAGCTCGGAAGGGAAGGAGCGCCTTTTTGGAATGCAGACTTTGATAGAATGGTCTGTGGGCATTATGTTGCGATTGCAGAGCCCCTGATGTACCTAAACTGTAGTAACCCCCCACAAGTGACCCCATTTTGGAAACTAGACCCCCCAAGGAACTTATATAGATGTGTGGTGAGAACTTTGAATGCCCAAGTGCTTTACAGATGTTTAGAATGCAGAGTCGTGAAAATAAAAAATAATTTTTTTTTTCACAAAAAAGATATTGTAGCCCCCAAGTTTTTATTTTCACAAGGGTAACAAGAGAAATTGGACCCCAGAAGTTGTTGTCCAATTTATCCCGAGTACGCTGATGCCCCATATGTGGGGGTAACCCACTGTTTGGGCGCACGGCAGAGCTCAGAAGGGAGGGAGCACCATTTGACTTTTTGAGCGCAAAATTGGCTGTCATGTTTGGAGACCCCCTGATGTACCTAAACAGTGGAAACCCCCCAATTCTAGCTCCAACCCTAACCCCAACACACCCCTAACCCTAATCCCAACCTGATCCATAATCCTAATCACTAACCCTAACCATAATCACAACCCTTACCCCAAAACAACCCTAATGTCAACCCTAACCATAACCCTAATCAAAACCCTAAATCCAACACACCCCTAATCCTAATCTCAACCCTAACCTCAAACCTAACCCTAATCCCAATACACCCCTAATCACAACCCTAACCTTAACCCTAATCCCAAACCTAACCCTAATCCCAAGCGTAACCCTAATGCCAACCCTAACCCTAATACCAACCCTAATCCAAACCCTAACCCTAATCCCAGCTCTAACCCTAACTTTAGCCCCAACCCTAGCCCTAACTTTAGCCCCAACCCTAACCCTAGCCCTAAGGCTACTTTCACACCTGCGTCGTTTGGCATTCGTCGCAATCCGTCGTTTTGGACAAGAAACGGATCCTGCAAATGTGCCCGCAGGATGCGTTTTTTGCCCATAGACTTGTATTGCCGACGGATCGTGACGGATGGCCACACGTCGCGTCCGTCGTGCACTGGATCAGTTGTGTTTTGGCGGAGCGTCGGCACATAAAAACGTTCAATGAAACGTTTTTTTGTACGTCGCATCCGCCATTTCTGACCGCACATGCGTGGCCGTAACTCCGCCCCCTCCTCCCCAGGACATAGATTGGGCAGCGGATGCGTTGAAAAACTACAGCTGCTGCCCACGTTGTGCACAATTTTCACAACGTGCGTCGGTATGTCGGGCCGACGCATTGCGACGGCCCCGTACCGACGTAAGTGTGAAAGAAGCCTAACCCTAAATTTAGCCCCAATCCTAACCCTAAATTTAGCCCCAACCCTAACCCTAAATTTAGCCCCAACCCTAGCCCTAACCCTACCCCTAACCCTACCCCTAACCCTACCCCTAACCCTACCCTACCCCTACCCCTACCCCTAACCCTACCCCTAACCCTACCCCTAGCCCTAACCCTAGCCCTACCCCTAACCCTAACCCTACCCCTAACCCTACCCCTAACCCTAACCCTACCCCTACCCCTAACCCTACCCTAACCCTACCCCTAACCCTATCCCTAACCTTACCCCTACCCCTAACCCTACCCCTACCCCTAACCCTACCCCTAACCCTACCCCTAACCCTACCCCTACCCCTAACCCTACCCCTAACCCTAACCCTACCCCTAACCCTAATTTTAGCCCCAACTGCTGTTCTCCTGCCGGCCGGCAGATGGAGACAGATGGCGGGCGCACTGGGCGTCCGCCATGTTCTTCTGCCGGCGGCCAGGAGGAGCAGCAAGAGGATCCAGGGACCTAGGTGAGTATGCTAGGGTCCCCGAATCCCCCTATTTCTCTGTCCTCTGATGTGCGATCACATCAGAGGACAGAGAATTACACTTTACTTTTTTTTTTTTTTTTTTGCGGTCGCCGGTAAACAGTTAATTACCGGCGATCGCAAAACAGGGGTCGGTAATACCGACCCCGATCATGCTCTTTGGGGTCTCGGCTACCCCCGGCAGCCGAGACCCCAAAGATTCTCCCGGTGCCGGCCGGCGGGCGCACTGCGCATGCGCCCGCCATTTTGAAGATGGCGGCACCCACCGGGAGACACGAGGAGCATCGGGGGAGCTAGGTGAGTATTGGGGGGCCACCTGGGACCCCTTTTCTCTGTCCTCCGATGTGCGATCACATCGGAGGACAGAGAAATTAAAAAGAGATCGCTTTTTTTTTTTTTTTTGCGATCGCCGGTAAACGGTTAATTACCGGCGATCGCAAATGCGGGGTGGGTTAAAAAAACCCCGAATCATGTTCTCTGGGGTCTCGGCTACCCTCGGCAGCCGAGACCCCGGAGAAAATCGGCCTCTGGGGGGCGCTATGGACTTTTTCCACAGCGCCAATAATTAACGGCGCTGTGGTTTAAGTACCCTTAGCGGCCGCCGTTAAAAGGCGTATCGGCGGTCGCTAAGGGGTTAAAACAAAACGAAAACACTAAAGGGTGCAATCATTAGGTTCAGGGGTGGGATCCTCTGCGTAGTTTCAGACCTACTAATTTAACGCAAAGTATTTACTGTGGTAAATAGAGGACACTGCCCCTGACTATGTTAAGTACCATCATACATGTCAGCACAATGGTATTGTCAGTGGCAGGAATGGAAGGATGTCAGCGCATAGACTAAACATTGGTGGAAGTGTGAGAGATAACTGTGGAAGTGGTAGAGCAATGTTTGACCTGGGGTTGGGTGAACTCTCTTGTGGCCGGCGGTACAGGCCCAGGGCCCCTCATGTTACAACAGTGTGTCTGACGTTGGGTGCGCACCACCACCGCCAGAGACACTTTATTGTACTATGAGGGACCCAGTGGCAGTGCCGTCGACCAAAAGCGGGCACACCCACCTCTTCAGACAAACAGCACTCTCACGGGTGCTTGCGCCAAGTCGCGATACCACGGCCCCGTGTGGGGAGTTTGGCCATTTAGGGAGGTGTAAACATGTCGTATGCTGGAAAATCAGCTGCAGCAAATTAGACATTCGAAAAGTAATTCACAGTAGTCCACAGGCAAGAGCTTTTCATAGGAAAGCTAGGTGTCTGCCGGGCAAGGTGGGGCAAAAGAATTCGAAATCCAGTTGTGGTTCATTTTAATGAATGTTAGCTCATCAACATTTTGGGTAGCCAGACGAGTCCTTTTTTCGGTTAATATTGAACCTGCAGCACTGAATACTCTTTCTGATAGGACGCTAGCTGCCGGGCAAGCAAGCTCCTGCAATGCATATTCTGCCAATTCTGGCCAGGTGTCTAATTTTGATGCCCAGTAATCAAATGGGAATGACGGTTGAGGGAGAACATCGATAAGGATGAAAAATAGTTAGTAACCATACTGGACAAATGTTGTCTCCTGTCACTTTCAATTGATGCAGCAGTACCTGTCCTGTCTGCGGTCATAGCAAAATCACTCCACAACCTGGTCAGAAAACCCCTCTGTCCAACGCCACTTCTGATGTATGCACCCCTAACACTCCTGGTCTGCTGCCCCCTGGAGCTCGTGTGAGAACGATCACGTGCGCTGTGTGCTGGGAATGCCTGAAGCAAACGGTCAACAAGAGTTGATTGTTTGGTTGCTAATATTAGTTCCAAGTTCTCATGTGGCATAATATTTTGCAATTTGCCTTTATAGCGTGGATCAAGGAGGCAGGCCAACCAGTAAACGTCATCGTTCATCATTTTAGTAATGCGTGTGTCCCTTTTGAGGATACGTAAGGCATAATCCGCCATGTGGGCCAAAGTTCCAGTTGTCAAATCTGCGGTTGTGATTGGTTGAGGGGCAGTTTCAGGCAAATCTACGTCACTTGTGTCCCTCAAAAAACCAGAACCCGGCCTTGCCACGCAACCAATTTCCAGTGCCCCGGGAAAGCTTCCTCATTAAAAATATACTCATCCCCATCATCCTCCTCGTCCTCCACCTCCTCTTCGCCCGCTACCTCGTCCTGTACACTGCCCTGACCAGACAATGGCTGACTGTCATCAAGGCTTTCCTCTTCCTCTGGTGCAGACGCCTGTTCCTTTATGTGCGTCAAACTTTGCATCAGCAGACACATTAGGGGGATGCTCATGCTTATTATGGCGTTGTCTGCACTAACCAGCCGTGTGAATTCCTCAAAACACTGAAGGACTTGACACATGTCTTGTATCTTCGACCACTGCACACCTGACAACTCCATGTCTGCCATCCTACTGCCTGCCCGTGTATGTGTATCCTCCCACAAAAACATAACAGCCCGCCTCTGTTGGCACAGTCTCTGAAGCATGTGCAGTGTTGAGTTCCACCTTGTTGCAACGTCTATGATTAGGCGATGCTGGGGAAGGTTCAAAGACCGCTGATAGGTCTGCATACGGCTGGAGTGTACAGGCGAACGTCGGATATGTGAGCAAAGTCCACGCACTTTGAGGAGCAGGTCAGAGAACCCAGGATAAGTTTTCAATAAGCACTGCACCACCAGGTTTAAGGTGTGAGCCAGGCAAGGAATGTGTTTCAGTTGGGAAAGGGAGATGGCAGCCATGAAATTCCTTCCGTTATCACTCACTACCTTGCCTGCCTCAAGTTCTACTGTGCCCAGCCACGACTGCGTTTCTTGTTGCAAGAACTCAGACAGAACTTCCGCGGTGTGTCTGTTGTCGCCCAAAAACTTCATGGCCAATACAGCCTGCTGACGCTTGCCAGTAGCTGGCCCATAATGGGACAAGTGGTGTGCAACAGTGTCAGCTGCCGATGGAGTGGTTGGCCGACTGCGGTCTGTGGAAGAGCTGTCGCTTCTGCAGGAGGACGAGGAGGAGGGGGTGCAAACGCCTACAGCCAACTGTTTCCTAGACCGTGGGCTAGGCACAACTGTCCCGAAATTGATGTCCCCTGTGGACCCTGCATCCACCACATTCACCCAGTGTGCCGTGATGGACACGTAACGTCCCTGGCCATGCCTACTGGTCCATGCATCTGTAGTCAGGTGCACCTTTGTACTCACAGATTGCCTGAGTGCATGGACGATGCGCTGTTTAACATGCTGGTGCAGGGCTGGGATGGCTTTTCTGGAAAAAAAGTGTCGACTGGGTAGCTCGTAGCGTGGTTCAGCGTACTCCATCAGGGCTTTGAAAGCTTCACTTTCAACTAACCGGTAGGGCATCATCTCTAACGAGATTAGTCTAGCTATGTGGGCGTTCAAACCCTGTGTACGCGGATGCGAGGATAAGTACTTCCTTTTTCTAACCATAGTCTCATGTAGGGTGAGCTGGACTGGAGAGCTGGAGATCGTGGAACTTGCGGGTGTGCCGGTGGACATGGCAGACTGAGAGACGGTTGGAGACGGTATTGTTTCCGCCGGTGCCCTAGATGCAATATTTCCTCCTACAAAACTGGTGATTCCCTGACCCTGACTGCTTTTGGCTGGCAAAGAAACCTGCACAGATACTGCCGGTGGTGCGGAAAATGGTGGCCTTACAGTGACGGAAGGGATGTTGCGTTGCTGACTAGCTTCATTGGCCTAGGGTGCTACAACCTTAAGGGACGTTTGGTAGTTAGTCCAGGCTTGAAAATGCATGGTGGTTAAATGTCTATGCATGCAACTTGTATTGAGACTTTTCAGATTCTGACCTCTGCTTAAGCTAGTTGAACATTTTTGACAGATGACTTTGCGCTGATCAATTGGATGTTGTTTAAAAAAATGCCAGACTGCACTCTTCCTAGCATCGGATCCCTTTTCAGGGATTGCAGACTGAGCTTTAACTGGATGGCCACGCTGTCCTCCAACTGGTTTTGGCTTTGACACGTGTTTTGGGCCAGATACGGGCCCGGCAGATGGAACCTGTTGCGATGTTGATGCCTGCTGCGGCCCCTCCTCCACCTCCGCTTCTGAACTACTGCCGCCTGCACCCTGTTCCCCCAATGGCTGCCAATCGGGGTCAACAACTGGGTCATCTATTACCTCCTCTTCTAGCTCGTGTGCAACTTCGTCTGTGTCACCGTGTCGGTCGGTGGAATAGCGTTCGTGACGGGGCAACATAGTCTCATCAGGGTCTAATAGTGGATCAGTACCCTGAGAGGGCAATGTTGTGGTCTGAGTCAAAGGACCAGCATAGTAGTCTGGCTGTGGCTGTGCATCAGTGCACTCCATGTCAGAATCTACTTGTAATGGGCATGGCCTGTTAAGTGTTTCACTTTCTAAGCCAGGGACGGTATGTGTAAAGAGCTCCATGGAGTAACCCGTTGTGTCGCCTGCTGCATCCTTCTCTCTTGTTGTTGTTTTTGCTGAAGAGGACAAGGAAGCGACTTGTCCCTGACCGTGAACATCCACAAGCGACGCGCTGCTTTTACATTTACCAGTTTCAGAAGAGGAGGCAAAAGAGCTAGAGGCTGAGTCTGCAAGGTAAGCCAAAACTTGCTGTTGCTGCTCCGACTTTAAAAGCGGTTTTCCTACTCCCAGAAAAGAGAGCGTTCGAGGCCTTGTGTAGCCAGACGACGAACCTGGCTCCACAGCTCCAGACTTAGGTGGAATATTTTTTTTCCCACGACCACCTGATGCTCCACTACCACTACCATCATTACCAGCTGACAATGAACGCCCACGGCCACGACCTCTTGCACCAGACTTCCTTATTGTTTTAAAAACTTAACCAAAGTAACTTTATTTGTTGCTGTCAAACAACTTACACGGTGACCTATAACTTCAGTATGATTTCAATATCCCTTTACAGGTTGGTGAGACCACAAGGAAAATCAGACACAATGTTACACACTCTGTTTTCTGTGGCACCAAATCACAGAGATGCCACACACGCAGGACTGTCACTCAAGCACAAATGTCAATATTAATCTTCCACTGTTTTATTTATTTATTTATTTTTCAGGGAGACTTTATAAACAAAATAAAATAAAATAATTTTAAAAGGAAGAATTTAGAAACCAAATAAAATAAAATGATTTTTTCAGGGACAATTTAGAAACCAAATAAAAATACAAAAAAAGGCTTTCTATGGCCCACTGAGTGAGAGATGGCACACACAGGAGTCAGGAGTGGCACACAAGCCCAGAGGCCAATATTTTTCTCCCACTGATTGATGTACTGATTTTTTCAGGTAGATTTTGGAACCCAAATCAAGCAAAAAAATAAATAGGCTTTCTATGGCCCACAATTTGAGAGAGAGAGAGATGGCACACCCAGGAGTCAAGACTGGCACACAAGCAGAAGGGGCAATATTAATCTCCCACCTATTTTTTTTTTTCAGGGAGACTTTAGAAACAAATTAAAATAAAATGATTTTTTCAGGAAGAATTTAGAAACCAAATAAAATAAAATGATTTTTTCAGGGACAATTTAGAAACCAAATAAAAAAACAAAAAAAGGCTTTCTATGGCCCACTGAGTGAGAGATGGCACACACAGGAGTCAGGAGTGGCACACAAGCCCAGAGGCCAATATTTTTCTCCCACTGATTGATGTAGTGATTTTTTCAGGTAGATTTGGGAACCCAAATCAAGCAAAAAAATAAATAGGCTTTCTATGGCCCACAATTTGAGAGAGAGAGAGAGATGGCACACCCAGGAGTCAAGACTGGCACACAAGCAGAAAAGGGCAATATTAATCTCCCACCTATTTTTTTTTTTTTTTCAGGGAGACTTTAGAAACAAATTAAAATAAAATGATTTTTTTCAGGAAGAATTTAGAAACCAAATAAAATAAAATGATTTTTTCAGGGACAATTTAGAAACCAAATAAAAAACAAAAAAGGCTTTCTATGGCCCACTGAGTGAGAGATGGCACACACAGGAGTCAGGAGTGGCACACAAGCCCAGAGGCCAATATTTTTCTCCCACTGATTGATGTAGTGATTTTTTCAGGTAGATTTGGGAACCCAAATCAAGCAAAAACATAAATAGGCTTTCTATGGCCCACAATTTGAGAGAGAGATGGCACACCCAGGAGTCAAGACTGGCACACAAGCAGAAAGGGCAATATTAATCTCCCACCTATTTTTTTTTTTTTTCAGGGAGACTTTAGAAGCAAAATAAAATAAAATGATTTTTTCAGGAAGAATTTAGAAACCAAATAAAATAAAATGATTTTTTCAGGGACAATTTAGAAACCAAATAAAAAAACAAAAAAAGACTTTCTATGGCCCACTGAGTGAGAGATGGCACACACAGGAGTCAGGAGTGGCACACAAGCCCAGAAGCCAATATTTTTCTCCCACTGATTGATGTAGTGATTTTTTCAGGTAGCTTTTGGAACCAAAATCAAGCAAAAAAATAAATAGGCTTTCTATGGCCCTCAATTTGAGAGAGAGAGAGAGAGAGAGAGAGATGGCACACCCAGGAGTCAAGACTGGCACACAAGCAGAAAGGGCAATATTAATCTCCCACTGTTTTATTTTTTATTTTATTTTTTTTTCAGGGAGACATTAGAAACAAAATAAAATAAAATGATTTTTTCAGGAAGAATTTAGAAACCAAATAATATAAAATGATTTTTTCAAGGACAATTTAGAAACCAAATAAAAAAAATGGCTTTCTATGCCCCACTGAGTGAGAGATGGCACACACAGGAGTCAGGAGTGGCACACAAGCCCAGAGGCCAATATTTTTCTCCCACTGATTGATGTAGTGATTTTTTCAGGTAGATTTGGGAACCCAAATCAAGCAAAAAAATAAATAGGCTTTCTATGGCCCACAATTTGAGAGAGAGAGAGAGATGCCACACCCAGGAGTCAAGACTGGCACACAAGCAGAAAGGGCAATATTAATCTCCCACTGTTTTATTTATTTTTTTTTTTTTTTCAGGGAGACTTTAGAAACAAAATAAAATAAAATGATTTTTTCAGGAAGAATTTAGAAACCAAATAAAATAAAATGATCTTTTCAAGGACAATTTAGAAACCAAATAAAAAAAAAAAGGCTTTCTATGCCCCACTGAGTGAGAGATGGCACACACAGGAGTCAGGAGTGGCACACAAGCCCAGAGGCCAATATTTTTCTCCCACTGATTGATGTAGTGATTTTTTCAGGTAGATTTTAGAACCCAAATCAAGCAAAAAAATAAATAGGCTTTCTATGGCCCACTGAGTGAGAGATGGCACACACAGGAGTCAGGAGTGGCACACAAGCCCAGAGGCCAATATTTTTCTCCCACTGATTGATGTAGTGATTTTTTCAGGTAGATTTGGAACCCAAATCAAGCAAAAAAATAAATAGGCTTTCTATGGCCCACAATTTGAGAGAGAGAGAGAGATGCCACACCCAGGAGTCAAGACTGGCACACAAGCAGAAAGGGCAATATTAATCTCCCACTGTTTTATTTATTTTTTTTTTTTTCAGGGAGACTTTAGAAACAAAATAAAATAAAATGATTTTTTCAGGAAGAATTTAGAAACCAAATAAAATAAAATGATCTTTTCAAGGACAATTTAGAAACCAAATAAAAAAAAAAAAAGGCTTTCTATGCCCCACTGAGTGAGAGATGGCACACACAGGAGTCAGGAGTGGCACACAAGCCCAGAGGCCAATATTTTTCTCCCACTGATTGATGTAGTGATTTTTTCAGGTAGATTTTAGAACCCAAATCAAGCAAAAAAATAAATAGGCTTTCTATGGCCCACTGAGTGAGAGATGGCACACACAGGAGTCAGGAGTGGCACACAAGCCCAGAGGCCAATATTTTTCTCCCACTGATTGATGTAGTGATTTTTTCAGGTAGATTTTAGAACCCAAATCAAGCAAAAAAATAAATAGGCTTTCTATGGCCCACTGAGTGAGAGATGGCACACACAGGAGTCAGGAGTGGCACACAAGCCTTGAGGCCAATATTTTTCTCCCACTGATTGATTTATTGACTTTTTCAGGTAGGATTTAGAACCCAAATCAAGCAAAAAAATAAATAGGCTTTCTATGGCCCACTGAGTGAGAGATGGTACACACAGGAGTCAGGAGTGGCACACAAGCCCAGAGGCCAATATTTATCTCCCACTGATTGATGTAGTGATTTTTTCAGGTAGATTTTAGAACCCAAATCAAGCAAAAAAATAAATAGCCTTTCTATGGCCCACTGAGTGAGAGATGGCACACACAGGGATGGCACTCTAGCAGAAATGCCAATCTTAATCTCCCACAAAAAAAAAAAAAAACAGGGACTGTCCTACAATTACTATCTCCCTGCAGTAATCTCAGCCAGGTATGGCAGGCAGCAATAAGGAGTGGACTGATGCACAAATTAAATAAAAAGTGTGGACAAACAAACAAGATAGCTGTGCAGAACGGAAGGAACAACAGGATTTGTGCTTTGAAAAAAGCAGTTGGTTTGCACAGCGGCGTACACACAGCAATGCAGCTATCAGGGAGCCTTCTAGGGCAGCCCAATGAGCTACAGCGCTGAGAAAAAAAAAAAATATATAGCTTCCACTGTCCCTGCACACCGAAGGTGGTGTTGGACAGTGGAAATCGCTACAGCACAAGCGGTTTGGTGGTTAATGGACCCTGCCTAACACTATCCCTGCTTCTGACGAAGTGGCAGCAACCTCTCCCTAAGCTCAGATCAGCAGCAGTAAGATGGCGGTCGGCGGGAACACCCCTTTATAGCCCCTGTGACGCCGCAGACAGCAAGCCAATCACTGCAATGCCCTTCTCTAAGATGGTGGGGACCAGGACCTATGTCATCACGCTGCCCACACTCTGCGTTCACCTTCATTGGCTGAGAAATGGCGCTTTTCGCGTCATTGAAACGCGACTTTGGCGCGAAAGTCGCGTACCGCATGGCCGACCCCGCACAGGGGTCGGATCGGGTTTCATGAAACCCGACTTTGCCAAAAGTCGGCGACTTTTGAAAATGAACGACCCGTTTCGCTCAACCCTAGCTATAACTAACCACAGATATTTACTATGCCCAGACAACGCCGGGCTCCTCAGCTAGTATATATATATATATATATATATCAGTTTTTAACTAAAGATAAAAATTATGTTCCCTAAGCACGCTCTTCCAGTGGCTGAATTTAGCCACATTTTAAATATTTTTTTGTTTCTTTTTGTGATGGAGTGGTGCTTTAAATATAAGTCTCCTGCCCCTGTTCTTATACTCATCTTCCGTTCCGGAAGTCAGAAATAACGTCACAAGAGCTCAATGCAAGTCTATGAAAGCCAGAACGATGCTCTCATAGCCTTGTATTGAAAAGTCAAAATTAAAAACAACCAAAGGCGCTGCACATTCCTCGGTCCTCCCCCTGCTGCAAGTACACGGACACAACTACAAGAATGTCCAATACCAAGTGTAAAAACACAAAGACTATATATATGTATGTGATCGCGCTGGAGGTGCCGATAAATCTGTTATACAAGGAAAAGCATTCTGTTTGGAAAAACGTTCACACTATGCTTAATTACCTAGTTAGCAATTCCGCCGCTCCTGGCAGGTCCCCAGCTAGCAGCGGGCGTGCGGCCGCCGCTCCACCAGCTCCATTCGGTGTCCCGGCGCCCAGGGGCAGAACGGCCGCCGCTTCCCCTCCCCCCGCGTCTCCTGCCCCCACCAGATCCACAGCGCCCAGGGGGCGCGCGGCGGCAGGTAGAGGGAGAACAACGCCGGGAAGAGCAGCCCGGCCAGGCAGAGCGACACAGCCAGGAGGAGCAGCAAGAGGAGCAGCAAGTCCAGGAGGAGCAGCACGGCCAGGACGAGCAGCGGCAGCAGCAACCAGGAATCCGGCCCCTTTACCTGCGGCAGGCACCCACAGCCCATCACCTCCCAGGGTGCCTGCTGGGATGACCACTAGGAGTACGCAGGTGGCGGACGGTCAGCGGTCAGGGGATCTTCTACGTCCCGCCTGTACGGAACGGCGCAGCGGAGGGAGAGATGCAGGCAGCAGTGTCGAGCTGCCTGCCCGGGAGCGAAGATCGTTACACGACCGGGCGGGCTCGCCCGGGTTGGAACGCGGGGATCGGTCGCGGTCGCCCAGGAGATCTCCGGAGCATAGGGCAGCGTTTACCCGTTACCCATCGGACGGTGAGGTGGCGGGAGATACTGACGGCGGGCGAAGGAGTGGATCGTTACAGCAGCTACAGCACGCTCGGGTCCCCCCTGGTGACGAGGAGGCCAGGGGCGCGGGCCTGGGGCAGAGAGGGCTAGCGGAGCAGCAGTTCCAGCACGCTCGGGTCCCCCCTGGTGACGAGGAGGCCAGGGGCACGGGCCCAGGGCATCGACGCGGTGAGGAGGTGTCGGAGTCCAGCGGTGATCGGCAAGGGAGGTCGGAGCGACAGGGATCCGGAGGTCCGGCTGGCGGGGACACAGCACCCGCGCAGCGTTGTGAGTATGAGTCTATGTCTGGTTTGTCGCCCGCAGGGGCCGGGTTGCAGGAAGCGAGGGGAGGTCGGGTGGCGGTGTGTGAGGAACGGCAGAGGAGTGGGCCGATTGTGGCAGAGGTGCCAGGTATGCAGGATTTATTGCAGGGTATGTTGCAGATTTTGCGTAGATTGGAAGGGGGGTCGGCAACGGGGGTTGCCGCATCGCCGGTGGAGGCGTGGTTGGCTGGGCGAGGGGTGGTACCCCCGTCGGGAAGTGGGTTGGTAAGCCCTAGTCGGGTATTGGAGGTGGCATCGGCAGGTGTATCAGTGTCGGTTCAGACAGAGAAGGAGAAAGGTGATACGGTCAAATTAGATGACAGAGCGAAAGGGGAAGTTTATGTGTGCTTTGAGGGGCCGTTGGGAGCGCATTTAAAAAGGAGGTGAAGGAGAAGATTTGGAGAGACGAGTATGTGGAAATATTTTCCTTGCTCCCGTTGGAGAAGTTTAACTTGGATAAAGGGAAAAAAGACGATAGCAAAAAGGAGGAGGAAGAAAAGCGGAGGTGGCGGTTAATTCCGCAGACATTTGTGAATTGGTTACAGGCATTCGCAATATTGGCGAGCGTAGTGGGGGAGAAGGCGCCCGAGAATTGCTCGGGTTTGTTTTGCTATCTAGACTCGATTGGGGAGGCGCATCGTACATACGGCGGTCAGACGTGGCTGCGGTATGATGAGCAGTTTAGGCAGAGAAAAGCGGTGAGGCCGGAAATTAGGTGGGACCAGAAGGATATAGGCCTATGGCTGAAGGTTATGGCCCCAGCTAGACATGGGCAGTCCTTTCATGGGTCCGGGGGTGGTGGCAGCCAGCAGGCGGGACACGGAAGCAGTAGTCAGGGTGCACAGGGAGCAAAGGAGAAATCTGGAACCTGCTGGCAGTTTAATGACGGGCAGTGTAAATATGGTAACACCTGTAAATTTAAGCATGTGTGTTCCCACTGTAACGGAAGTTCACACGGGGCTTCAAAGTGTTTCAGGAAGGGAAAAGGAAAGCCAGTTGTGGGTGCCGGTCAAGGGGGAGAGCCCGGTGAGGCTTCATGAGATGGCCCCCTTTCTAAATAGGTACCCTGATCAGGTGAAGGCAGGTATTATTTTTAATGGTTTTGCGGATGTTTTTAGGATTCCTCCCCCGAGTCACGAGGTTCCTTTTTTGATTAAGAATTTGCGGTCGGCGATGTTGCATGCCGAAGTGGTTGATGTTAAACTCAAGAAAGAAGTGGAGTTGGGAAGGATGTCTGGGCCGTTTTTGAACCCGCCGACTGAGGGCATGGTGGTTTCCCCCTTGGGGGTGGTGCCTAAGAAAGAGCCGAATAAGTTTCGGTTGATTCAACATTTGTCGTATCCAAAGGGTCGGTCGGTAAATGATGGCATCGCCCAAGAGCTGTGCTCTGTTGAGTATACATCATTCGATGCAGCGGTGCAGTGGGTGAGAAGGCATGGCCAGGGGGCGCTGTTGGCAAAGACGGATATTGAATCGGCCTTCCGTTTGCTTCCGGTGCATCCGGACAGTGTTCCGTTATTAGGTTGTTTTTGGAATGGTGGTTACTACTTGGACAGATGTTTGCCAATGGGCTGCGCCATTTCTTGTTCGTTGTTTGAGACATTTAGTACGTTTCTGGAGTGGGTGGTTAGGGACGTGGCGGGAGTTCAGTCGGTTATCCATTATTTGGATGATTTTTTGTTTATTGGGCCGCCTGATTCCGCAGTGTGTCGTAATACGTTAACGGCTATGTTTTGGGTCGCAGAGCTTTTTGGAGTTCCATTAGCGGCGGATAAGACAGAAGGTCCCAGCACGGCGTTGAGTTTTTTGGGAATTCTAATTGACTCCGAAAAAATGGAGTGTTGGTTGCCGGAGGATAAGTTGGCCATGCTGCAGCAGGAGGTTGAAAGAGCTAGAAGAAAGCGGAAGTTGACTTTGAAAGAGTTGCAGTCTCTTTTGGGTAGATTGAATTTTGCATGTCGGATCATACCCATGGGCAGGATATTTTGTCGCAGGTTGTCGGTTGCGACGGCAGGCGTGAAGGAGCCGCACCATTTTATTCGCCTGAGCAAAGAACACAAAGATGACTTGCTAGTGTGGCAACGTTTCCTGTGCAATTACAACGGGCGGTCATTGATTCAGCAGGAGGTCTTGACAAACTTTGATTGCGAGAGATTCACGGATGCAGCCGGTTCGGCTGGTTACGGGGCCTATTGCGGTGGTCGTTGGTGTGCCGGACGGTGGCCAAGCCAGTGGAGAGACTTGGGCCTTACAAAAAACCTGGTCCTGTTGGAATTGTTTCCTATTGTGGTAGCGGTTTACATTTGGGGGGAAATGTTTGCTAACAGAAGGATTCGTTTTCATTGTGATAACATGAGCGTTGTGTCGGTGATCAACAGTTTGTCGGCCTCATCTCCCCCGGTGATTAAGTTGGTGAGGGAGTTGGTTTTTCGGTGCTTGGAGCTGAACGCTTGTATTTCGGCGGTGCATGTGCCGGGTGTGCAGAACTCAATAGCAGATGCATTGTCTCGTTTCCAGTGGGACCGTTTTTCGGGAATTGGCGCCGGACGCGGAGATCTCGGGAGAGGAATGCCCTTTGCATCTCTGGAGCGTGATTATGGACGAGCGGGCCGGTTGATTCAGGAGTCTGTTACGAGCCAAACATGGGCATCATATGAAGCATCTTGGCGGGTATGGCAAAGTTGGGTGTCGGTGTGGGGCCAGTTGGTGTCTGAAGAAGACAGGATGTTGACAGTATTATTCTTGATCGGGAAGGCGGCGGAAGAAGGTTGGTCAGTTTCAAAGGTTAATAAATTTGTTGCTGGATTGGCTTTTGCTTTTAAGTTGCAGGGGTTGGTGGACGCGACAAAACATTTTATGGTCAGACAGGCACTTAGGGGTTTTAGGAGAGGTAATCAGACGATTGACCGTCGCCGCCCCATTTCGTTTAGCCTTTTAGAACGGTTGGGTGGAGTCTTGGAGATTATTTGTGGTTCGGGTTTTGAGTTGGCGTTGTTCTGCCTTGCCTTTTCATTAGCATTTTTTGGGGCCATGCGCGTTGGGGAACTGGTGTCAGCGTCCAAAGTTAGAGCTGGGGGTTTGTTGGCGGAGGATGTGGAAGTTTGGACGGGGGGTATCGTTTTTTGGATTCGGCGTTCAAAGACTGACCAAATTGGGAGGGGGAGACGTGTCGTGCTGGGGAGGGTTAACGGGTCTCTGATGTGTCCTAGAGGTTGTCTGGAAGCATACTGGCAGTTATGGTCAGGCAGATCTGGCCCTTTGTTGTGTCACGCAGAGGGGTCATTTTTGTCACGCTTTCAGTTCATTGCAGTGTTAAGAAGGGGCTTGCAGGAGTTGGGCCTTTCTCCGGATATGTTTGGGTCGCATTCATTTCGTATCGGGGCGGCATCAGAAGCTGATAGTTTGGGTTTGGGTGCGGAGGATATTTGTAGAATTGGCAGGTGGACTTCCAATTGTTACTTAAGTTACGTCCGTCATTAATTTAGTGGTGTGATTATGATTTTGTATTTGACCCCAGTGTTTTTTTCTTCATGCATCTTGTTGCAGGTATGTCCCCTTACTTAGCCTGGATCTTCGGACATTCGTTCGTTCATTGGGGGGCGCTGCGGGCCGGGTCAGGCCGGACGGTAGGCAACTGGGCTTTAGTAGGGTCAAGTTGTCATTCGGTGGTTGGGATATAGGGGGATGGTGTGGGGCAGGGCCCTTCCTGAATTTTCTAAGGCGGTTCGGTTAGATAGACAACCTGACATTTTAATCGTGCATTTGGGGGGGAATGACTTGGGTGTGCGGCCTGTCAGGGAATTGATTAGGGACATACGGTTCGATTTGTTGAGGTTGCAGGTATCATTTCCTGGGGTGTTGATTGTGTGGTCAGATATTGTGCCTAGAAAACGGTGGAGGGGGGCTAGATCTTTGAAGGGTATTAATAGGGCTAGGGTCAAGTTGAATAGGGCAATAGCGGGTTTTGTTTCTAGGAACGGGGGGATTAGTGTTAGACATTTTGAATTGGAGTCAGGGCTTGGTAACTACTGGTTGGAAGACGGAGTCCACTTAAACGCGATTGGGATTGATTTGTGGACTTTAGCATTGCAAGAAGGAGTTGAACGGGCGTTGGTGGCGTTGGGGCACTCACGAGCCTGAGGTGGTCAGGGCTGTTCGTGTGTGGTGGGGGGGTGGGGGTTCTTTGAGTTGACGCTGATTGGTTGGGGGAAGGAATTGGAGCATAATTACAGGCAATTTAAAATGTGGTGGGGTTGGATCTGGCATTTTGGTATGGGCTCTGGACGGGGTTTTACCCTGGGAGCTGTTGGTGGTTTCTTCTCTTCCCGGAACGGGATGTACGGTGCCCTCGAGCTGGTTTTCACGGCTGAGGGTAATATGGTGGTCGATCTTATCTTGTGGGGTTTTGCCAGATCTTTTTAGCTCCAAGAACCCTCCCCTCGAATTTATACTGTTGTATTTATGTTATGTTAATTTTGTTAATAAAAGTTGGCCGCTGTGGCCAAAATATCCAAAAGAATAATTGGTTATGTTTTATTTAAGGAAAGGTTGGGGCGGTGGGCAGTCTTGGTGGTTAGGTTACATACGTAGGAAAAGACCGTACTCGGCATACGCGGTCAAGATGGGGGCTGGAACAAAGCGCAGCTGGGAGGAGGCCCCCATGACTGCTTTGAGCCGGGCGGTCTTTTTTAAATGATGCTCCGGCTGGGGATAGGAGAAAGGAAAGGGGGGAGGGGTTTAGAAGGGGGAGGTAGTAGGGAAAGTGCGGGAAAACCGCCATTCCCTACCTTGATCCAAGAGAAGGAAGACCCACCCACCCTCCCTTGTAGGCTTGTGTTTGGGGTTTTTTGTTTAACGAGGGGGGGGGGGAATTGTGGGGCAGAGTTTATATATTGATATGGCGAAGGAAGTTATATATAAAAAAAAAAAAAAAAGGGACAATTTGGGTTTACACTTGGTATGCGGAGGTTTGGTCATTAATTGCATTTTTATTCATTTATTGTCACAGTGGCTGTGGGGGGGTGGGGGTTCTTGGAGTTGACGCTGATTGGTTGGGGGAAGGAATTGGAGCATAATTACAGGCAATTTAAAATGTGGTGGGGTTGGATCTGGCATTTTGGTATGGGCTCTGGACGGGGTTTTACCCTGGGAGCTGTTGGTGGTTTCTTCTCTTCCCGGAACGGGATGTACGGTGCCCTCGAGCTGGTTTTCACGGCTGAGGGTAATATGGTGGTCGATCTTATCTTGTGGGGTTTTGCCAGATCTTTTTAGCTCCAAGAACCCTCCCCTCGAATTTATACTGTTGTATTTATGTTATGTTAATTTTGTTAATAAAAGTTGGCCGCTGTGGCCAAAATATCCAAAAGAATAATTGGTTATGTTTTATTTAAGGAAAGGTTGGGGCGGTGGGCAGTCTTGGTGGTTAGGTTACATACGTAGGAAAAGACCGTACTCGGCATACGCGGTCATGTATTGAAAAGTGACCTCTGCAGTGCTCCATGAAACACTGGAGCTGCTAGCACGTCACTTTTAGCTGGGGACTGATGGGAGCAACGCTGGAAAAAAATGAAGATGGCGGTGGGTGAGTATGAGTGAGTATGAGACAGGAGCAAGGAAATTACATTTAAAGCACCACTCCAGCAGTGCATTAAAAAAATCGCTGGAGTGGTGCTTTAAAGGGAGTGTGTCACTCTTAAAATTGTAATTAAACTGTTTATCCCATATAGCTGAACCTCCATTACGTACGCAAAGTCATTTGAACCAGCTTTGAACTGTAGTGCTTGGGGCTGCCAAACCCGCTTTTCCTACTTATGGCCTGTTACATTTTCTGTAGCATGCATGCACATGCACAAAACGTTAGCTATTAAATGCCGCCATGAAGCGCACAATGCTGAATTACGTCTGATGCTGGCCAGTACATCATCAGAACTTTCTTTGCGTGTGGAGATGGCATGCACTGTTCTTTTGTCTATATGATGTACTCAGCAGTTGAAGTGTCTTTTATGTGATACTGTATATGCAGCAGTCTCAGTGTATCCTATATAATTTATAGAGCAATCACAGTATATCACCCATAATGTATATACCCTAGTCTCAGTGTATCCTATGTGATGTATACAGCAGTTGTGGTGTATCCTTGTGATGCGTAGAGGGGCAGAGTATTTTTTAACTGGGGCCCTGGGTAGTTTAGATTGTGTGGGCCCCCCATCACCCACTGTATGATATTACATGTCACATGATGTTTTTAAGGTCATGTGATTGGTCTGCAGACATGTAAAGACACAAAGAGCGGCACTATACATAACAGTAGATGATACTACATAATAATGGATGGTATTATACATAATATGAGGGAATGTAACATCCACTGATCTTCAACTGATCTTTACTGTGCTATCAAATGAATAAAAGGCTCCACATTTTCTATAAACAGAGAGATATTGAGGGAACAATTAGCTAATTTAAGTGAATTTAAATCTCCTGGTCCAGATGAAATGCAACCTAAAGTACTAGTATCCAAGGGGTAACGTTTCTCCTTGTGGGGAGTGACAAGCCATGCCTGGCTTGTCAGTGTGAGTAGACTTATATACGCCATACATTCTTTTCTGGGAAACTAAATATGCAAATTGCCTCTTCAGAGAGGAAGTGGACTAGAACTCTGGTGCCTCCTATTGGAAAAAGACAGAAACATAATGAATGAATACCCTGCAGTAAATAAATAAATAGCATAGTGCATGAAAACAATATATGGTACTGTTACAGCGGCTGCTGCCGCGTCTCCTACTCGCCTACAGCCATCCTCGCTGCCGCTCCTGCTGCTGTGTCCGCAGCTCTGCTTCCTCCCCGCCGTTCTCATAGTCTCAATGCCGTCTCCTCCATTGCTGCTGCTCCTGAGCTTCCTGTGCCGTCGGCTCCTCCTCACTCCAGGTCTCTCACTGGTTCCTCGATTCCCTCTCTTGCCACTAGGGGGCTTTGGTATGGTGCTTCTTTCCAGGGGTCTTTTCGGTCTGTCTCGGCTCCTTCCAGGTGCTTTAGGGCGCAGCAGCCCCTGCGTTCCAATCAGAATCCAGCGCAGGGTAAATCAGGCGTCTCCACCATTCCAACGACGCCAGATTATCGTGTGCACTCCATACGTTCTTCTGGCCCATTTTCTGACCTGTCCTGGTTACTTTGCCTCCCCTATTGCTGGTTATCTTCTGTTATCATGCTTCCCTTTCTGTGCTTCCTTTCTGAGCTGTCCCTTTTGGTTCCAGCTGTTGTGGTATCTGACTTCCTCGGGCCTGCACCTCACGATCCCTGGTTCACTCGCCCATTGGAGCTTCAGTGCCATGACCCAGAGGGTCCACTCTCTGTCCGGTTCTTACATCAGTTCGGTCGCAACAGGTACATTCTAAACTTGTTGCTTGAGCAAAAAAATTCTAAAACCATCTCACCTCTTCATGGTGACCATAATTGGGACAGTCCTAGCTGTAATATTAAAAGCCTTACCATTTATCAAGTGACATGCATGTAGATAATGGCTGAGAAGGACTGGGCCCAACTAGAGAACACACAGCCATGGGAGACCACATCAATATAATGCACAGCTTAACCCCTTTCTGACATTAGAAGTAATAATCTGTGCATGTGAGCTAGGTCTATCTGACCAGGGATGGATTATTACATCTGCGTGATTGCCCGCGGACACAGGTAGTGCACCACTCCCACCACTTTAACCCCCGAAATGCTGCGATTGAACAAGATTGCAATATTCTGGGAGCCGACAGAGGGCTTTGCCTTTAGATCAGAGACCCTGCAGCGTGATGAGAGGTCCCAATCATTGCTATTATAACTTGATATCGTCATGACGACTTCCAGGTCACAGGAGCTAGGAAACATGCTGATCATGTGCAGTGCAAATGTGCGCTCCAGGAGGAAAATAGCGCTCCATTCCTCTCAAGTCTCTCTGTATGGCTATGTAGTACTGTACAGCCACATATGGGGTACTGCTGCATTCAGTAGAAATTGTGGGAGAAATGTTGGTGCCAATTTTACCCACGTCTTGTGTGAAAATGTAAAATTTTGGGCTAAAACTAAATTTTGTTGGTAAAAATGTAGTTATTTTCTCTTCACTGCCCAATGATAGAAAATTCTGTGACACACCCATGGTATCAATATGATCACTGAACCCCTATATTAATTCATTGAGGAGTGTAGTTTGTAAATTGGGGTCACTTATGGGAGGTACTGCTGTTCTGGCATCTTATAGGCTCTTCCAGTGGGTAATGGCAAATGCAAACCATAACAGTAAAATCTGGTGCTCCTTGCCTTTTGAGCTTTGCACTGTGCCTGAAAAATATTTCCCAATTACATGTAGGGTATGTTAGGGTTGGCGGAACGCACCGAATATATTTATTAAGTAAGATTGGTGCATTCGCCACCCGGGATCCACCGTGCAGGAAAGAACCTGCTGCTAAGTGAATGGCGGCACTATATGGCGGTACAATGTGATTACACACACGGGTTAACTTCACCCTGTGTGAATGAAGCGATCCCTGTTAAGTCACAGGGTCGTGGTACCGCACAGAGAGCGCAAGCAAGGAACCACAGAACTCTATCCCAGGACACAGGATTAGAGTTAGTGTAGACCTCTTGCGATCGACACCACAATTGGGGTATCAGAGGTAACTATTATGCACATAAGTGCATGCTGTGCCACACTAGCGGACACCACTAACCACCCAGACTTGGGTAAGGTAAGTGCTCTAATAGCGCATGGCGCTGCACTGGCGGTCACAGCAGTTAGACGCTGCTTCGTATTTTAAAGCTCTGAGTTAAGCCGGGCACTAGATTGCAGCCATACACCTTACGCGAACAGTCATACACAAGGGATGGGTTTTTTAAGGAACGACTTGCACTCATCAACACACACACGATAACAATTGTATACTAGCGCATGGCCGTGCGGTCATGCGAAGCTTATATAGCTGCAGCACGTTCAGGACCCTTCAAAGAAGGACCAATAGATTTGCAGCAGTACCTGAGCATGTGACCCTAGATCTCCATTGAGAGATCTTGCCCTGGGCATGCTCAGTGTGTGCAAAGCAGGACTTAGTCCTAGCACCTACAGGACCTTCCTGAGCATGTGACTCTAGATCTCCACTGAGAGATCTTGCCCTGGGCATGCTCAGTGTGTGCAAAGCAGGACTTAGTCCCAGAAAAGCCTGCTCGCTGCAGATCAGTGCAGGGTACAATAGCAGAGCCTGGAGAGGCAGTAGTAACCCTTTGCACAGTACCAGTCTCAGCAAGACGCTGGGAGCGACGTCTCCGCTGAGCAGGCTCCACTGAGGCCGATGCAGAATGGGAGACCGCAGCAGACACGGATCGAGATTCCCTGTGTGCAGCAGAAGAAACTCGACTCCTAACATTACCCCCCCCTAGGGCCCCCCTCCCCGAGCTTCGCTATGCTCAAAAGCTGCAATGAGCAGGGGAGCCCGAATGTGCTCCACAGGCTCCCAGGTTCTATCCTCTGGGCCGTGACCCTTCCAGTCCACCAGATAAAAATTTTTGCCACGTACCACCTTGCACCCCATGATAGCATTCACCTCAAATTCATCCGTGGATGAACCCAATATCTCAGCAGATGACTCAGAAAACCGGGACAACTGAACGGGCTTTAAGACGGAAACATGAAAAGTATCGGTGATACCAAGGCGTGGAGGAATAGCCAAACGGTAGACCACAGGGTTGACCTGTTCCAGAACCTTGAACGGGCCAATGTAGCGAGGTGCAAACTTAGTGGACTCAACTCGCAGCCTGATGTTACGGGCGGAGAGCCACACTAAGTCGCCAGGAGCAAAGGTCGGAGCGGGGCGCCGGTGTGTATCAGCCGAAACCCTCATTCTCTCCTTGGAAGCCCGGATGGCATCCTGAGTGCGGTCCCAGATGTCACATGCCTCCACCGCCCAGTCTGCCACCCTAGAATCGGTGGATGACATGGGCATGGGCACAGCGACACGCGGATGCTGGCCGTAATTAAGGAGAAAAGGAGTCTGACCAGTGGAATCGGCTACGGCGTTGTTCATTGCAAATTCCGCCCAAGGTAGCAAAGATGCCCAGTCATCCTGCCTAGCAGAGACAAAATGTCGCAAGAATGTCACCAGAGTCTGGTTGGTTCTCTCTACCAACCCATTCATCTTGGGATGATATGCAGAGGAGAGATTCAGCTCTATGCTGAGTAAACGGTGAGCTCTTTCCAAAACCGAGACGCAAATTGGGGACCCCGGTTGCTGACAATTTTATCAGGCATTCCATGTAAGCGGAAAATATGTTTTATGAACAACACCGCCAAGGCCCGTGCAGAAGGTAACCGTGGAAGCGGCACCAAATGCACCATCTTAGAAAAATGATCAGTGACTACCCAGATAATGGTGCAGCTACGAGACTTGGGTAAGCCCACCACGAAGTCCATCCCGACCATCTCCCAGGGCCTGTCTGCCACCGACATGGGGTAAAGTAACCCAGCAGGCCGTTGCCGAGGAGACAGATTCTGGGCGCAGGAGACACACTCCCGAATATAGTCCCCGACGTCACGGGCCATATGCGGCCACCAGTACGTCCTCGCCAAAAGCTTAGATGTCCTCTTGGTCCCAAAATGTCCACCCACTCTGGACGAGTGAGCCCAAGAGCGAACCTCTAGTCGCAAATTCGCTGGTACGAAAGTCTTGCCCGGGGGCACGGACTCTAGTGAAACCGGAGCCACAGTTCTCAGGCTCTCTGAAGGGACAATAAGCCGAGGCTCCTCCTCCTCCTCCTCAGATGACACTACGGAGCGGGAGAGAGCGTCGTCACGAATGTTCTCCCCGGAGAGAAAATGGAGAGTAAAATGGAACCGGGAGAAGAACAGGGATCATCTAGCCTGGCAAGAATTCAGCCGCTGGGCCGTCTGTAAATATACCAAGTTCTTGTGGTCAGTGAACACTTGGAAGGGAAAGCGAGCTCC
Source organism: Ranitomeya imitator (assembly GCF_032444005.1). Lineage (NCBI taxonomy): Eukaryota > Metazoa > Chordata > Amphibia > Anura > Dendrobatidae > Ranitomeya > Ranitomeya imitator. The sequence continues at coordinate 315,724,576 of NC_091285.1, read as the reverse complement.
CTCCAAGAGATCTCTCCACTCAGAAAAAAACAACTTCATGGCTAGCAACTCCCTGACCCCGATGGAATAATTCCTCTCCGCTGGTGTGAAGGTCTTGGAGAAGAAGAAGCAAGGATGCTTCCGACCTTGAGCATCCTTTTGGAAAAGGACTGCTCCAGCATCAACGGATGAGGCATCCACCTCCATGAAAAATGGTTTATCTACATCGGGGCAATGTAGGATGGGAGCGCTAGGGAAGTGTGACTTAATCAAGAGAAAGGCTTTGGAGACCTCCTCTGACCACAACTTGGGATTTGCTCCCTTCTTGGTGAGGGCAACCAAAGGAGCCACCAAAGTTGAGAAGTGTGGAATGAACTGGCAATAGTAATTAATGAACCCCATAAAGCGCTGCACCGCTTTAAGAGAATGGGGTTCTTGCCAGTCCATCACAGTCTGTAGCTTGACAGGATCCATAGCCAAACCCTGGGCAGAGATGATATAACCAAGGAAAGGCAAGGACTCCTGCTCAAACACACACTTCTCCAACTTGGCATAGAGGGAGTTTGCCCGTAAGAGGTCAAAGACTTTGCGAACATCTCTCCGATGGGAGTCAATATCTGGAGAGTAGATGAGAATATCATCCAGATAGACTATGACCGAGGTGGTGACCATATCCCGGAAGATGTCGTTCACAAAGTCTTGGAAAACGGCTGGGGCATTACAGAGCCCGAAGGGCATCACCAGATATTCATAGTGCCCATCCCTGGGGTTAAAAGCCGTCTTCCATTCATCCCCCTCACGGATGCGAATCAGGTTGTAAGCACCCCACAGATCTAATTTTGTAAATACCCTTGCTCCCCGTAGCCTATCAAAAAGCTCACATATCAGTGGTAATGGGTACTTGTTCTTAACAGTGATGGCGTTAAGACCCCTGTAGTCTATGCATGGACGTAAGTCTCCAGTCTTCTTCTGTACGAAGAAGAACCCAGCCACTGCAGGTGACACTGACTTCCTAATGAATCCTCTACCCAGATTCTCTTGAATGTACTGAGACATTGCCTCCGTTTCCGGGAGAGATAATGGATAGACTCGACTCCGGGAAGGCTCAGCACCAGGCAAGAGGTCAATAGGACAGTCATAGGGGCGGTGAGGCGGAAGAGTCTCCGCAGCCCTTTTGGAGAACACGGCTGCATAGGGCCAATAGTGCTTGGGAAGAGACGAAAGATCTGCGGGTACCTGTGTTGTAGCAACCTGAACGCACTCCCTCTGACATCTACCCTCGCAGGATTTACTCCATCCCAATATTCTCCCTGAGGACCACTCTATATGGGGAGAATGATAGCTTAGCCATGGTATCCCCAACAGGACCTCATCAATTCCCTCAGGAATGACTAATAGGGAAATAATCTCCTGATGTGATGGAGACACAGAAAGCTTGATAGGAATGGTTTGGTGGGTAATCTGTGAGGGTAGTGTCGACCCATTTACCACTCGAATGGTTACTGGCTTGGTGAGCATCACCAGGGGTACTGCATGACGCTGGGCGAAAGCGGATGACATAAAATTACCCCCCGCCCCTGAATCCACGCATAACTCTATCAAAAGAGTGGATGGGCCTATGGTAATTGTCCCCTTGAAGGACAACTTTGAGGCAAACGTCGCCGTGTCTAGTGAACCTCCTCCTACTGCCACTAGACGCTGACGTTTCCCCGACCGCTGAGGACACTTGGAGGCAAGATGTCCTGACTGCCGGCAAGCATGACACACCTTATGTGACTCGAACGCTTGGACTTGAGATTCCAAAGGTTTGGCGAAGGTGGGAGCCAGCCGAAACCTCTGCCTACACTGGGCTCGCTCCAACCTTCGCTCGTGAAAACAAAGGTCTATGCGAGTTGATACAGCTATGAGCTCCTCCAGTGTGGCAGGAATCTCCCTAGTGGCCAAAGTGTCCTTCACATGGTCAGCCAACCCCCTCCAAAATATGGGAATGAGGGTTTTGTTTGGCCATTCCAACTCAGACGCTAATGTCCGGAAGTGAACAGCAAAATGGCTGACCATGGTTGAACCCTGAGTCAAAGCCATCAGTTGGAGCGCTGTATCATGGGTGACTTGAGGTCCTACAAAGACCAGTTTCAGAGTGTCCAGAAACCAAGGAACACTCCGCACCACATGATCGTTGCGCTCCCACAGCGGCGTAGCCCACTCCAACGCCCTGTCCGACAAGAGAGATATTATGAATCCCACCTTTGCCCCCTCTGTGGGAAAACGTGCAGCCAGGAGCTCGAGGTGTATACCACACTGGCTCACAAAACCCCTACAGGACTTACTGTCCCCAGAGTATTTCTCAGGCGAAGGGAGGTGAGAGAAAGTCGGAACAGGGGTGGCAGTGGGTAAAGCTGCTGCAGCCACGCTAGCAGCCTGATCAGCAATTGTGGTAACATGCACCGCCGAGGTTGCATGCTCAAGAGACGCCAACCGGCCCTCCAGCAGCTGGATGTACTCCTGCAATTGCTGTTCATCCGCGATTACTTAGCCAGATCATGGCGCTAGTATAATGTTAGGGTTGGCAGAACGCACCAAACATATTTATTAAGTAAGATTGGTGCGTTCGCCACCCGGGATCCACCGTGCAGGAAAGAACCTGCTGCTAAGTGAATGGCGGCACTATATGGCGGTACAATGTGATTACACACACAGGTTAACTTCACCCTGTGTGAAGGAAGCGATCCCTGTTAAGTCACAGGGTTGCAGTACTGCACAGAGAGCGCAAGCAAGGAACCACAGAACTCTATCCCAGGACACAGGATTAGAGTTAGTGTAGACCTCTTGCGATTGACATCACAATTGGAGTATCAGAGGTAACTATTATGCACAGAAGTGCATGCTGTGCCACACTAGCGGACGCCACTAACCACCCAGACTTGGGTAAGGTAAGCGCTCTAATAGCGCACGGCACTGCACTGGCGGTCACAGCAGTTAGACGCTGCTTTGTGTGTTAAAGCTGTGAGTTCAGCCGGGCGCTAGATTGCAGCCATACACCTTACGCGAACAGTCATACACAAGGGATGGGTTTTTTAAGGAACGACTTGCACTCATCAATAGTGTTGAGCGATACCGTCCGATACTTGAAAGTATCGGATAGTATCGGCCGATACCCGAAAAGTATCGGATATCGCCAATACCGATACCCGATACCAATACAAGTCAATGGGACACCAAGTATCGGAAGGTATCCTGATGGTTCCCAGGGTCTGAAGGAGAGGAAACTCTCCTTCAGGCCCTGGGATCCATATTAATATGTAAAATAAAGAATTAAAATAAAAAATATTGATATAATTACCTCTCCGGAGGCCCCTGGACATCACCGCTGGTAACCGGCAGCCTTCTTTGTTTAAAATGAGCGCGTTTAGGACCTGAGAATGACGTTGCGGCTTCTGATTGGTCGCGTGCCGCTCATGTGACCGCCACGCGACCAATCAGAAGCCGCGACGTCATTCCTCAGGTCCTAAATTCCTAGAATGAGGAGTTTAGGACCTGAGGAATGACGTCGCGGCTTCTGATTGGTCGCGTGCCGCTCATGTGACCACCAAGCGACCAATCAGAATCCGCGACGTCATTCCTCAGGTCCTAAATTCCTAGAATGAGGAGTTTAGGGCCTGAGAATGACGTCGCGGCTTCTGATTGGTCGCGTGGCGGTCACGCGCTCATTTTAAACAAAGAAGGCTGCCGGTTACCAGCGGTGATGTCCAGGGGCCTCCGGAGAGGTAAGTATATCAATATTTTTTATTTTAATTCTTTATTTTACACATTACTATGGATCCGATACCGATACCCGATACCACAAAAGTATCGGAACTCGGTATCGGAATTCCGATACCGCAAGTATCGGCCGATACCCGATACTTGCGGTATCGGAATGCTCAACACTACTCATCAACACACACACGATAACAATTGTATGCTAGCGCAAGGCCGTGCGGTCATGCGAAGCTTATATAGCTGCAGCACGTTCAGGACCCTTCAAAGAATTACCAATGGATTTGCAGCAGTACCTGAGCATGTGACCCTAGATCTCCATTGAGAGATCTTGCCCTGGGCATGCTCAGTGTGTGCAAAACAGGACTTTGTCCTAGCATCTACAGGACCTTCCTGAGCATGTGACCCTAGATCTCCACTGAGAGATCTTGTCCTGGGCATGCTCAGTGTGTGCAAAGCAGGACTTAGTCCTAGAAAAGCCTGCTCGCTGCAGATCAGTGCAGGGTACAATAGCAGAGCCTGGAGAGGCAGAAGTACCCATTTGCACAGTACCAGTCTCAGCGAGATGCTGGGAGCGACGTCTCCGCTGAGCAGGCTCCACTGCGGCTGATGCAGAATGGGAGACTGCAGCAGACATGGATCGAGATTCCCTGTTAGGAGTCGAGTTTCCTCTGCTGCACAGGGGGAATCTCGATCCGTGTCTGCTGCGGTCTCCCATTCGGTATCGGTCGCAGTGGGCTCTGCTCAGCGGAGACGTCGCTCCCAGCGTCTCGCTGGGGCTGATTCGGTGCATAGGGTCACTACTGCCTTTTCTGGCTTTCCTATGGTACCCTGCACTGATCTGCGGCGAGCGAGCCTCTCTGGGACTAAGTCCTTGTTTACTCACACTGAGCATGCCCAGGGCAGGGTCTCCCATTGGAGGTCGAGGGCCACATGTTCGGTCACATGCTCAGGTGCTGCAGTACATTCCATTGGTCCTTCTGGAAGGTCCTGAAAGGGCAAAACATGCTCAGGTACTGCAGCACTTTCCATTGGTCCTTCTGGAAGGTCCTGAAAGGGCAAAAACTTCTGTAGCAGCTTCCTGTGCTGCAACTATATAAACTGCGCATGACCGCACGGCCATGCGCTAGTATCGTCTTATGCTATATGCTTTGCGCCAATGTGGTCATGTGTTTGAATGTGTTCAGGGACCCGGCTGAAATAAGCCCCTAGAATGCTGGCACCTCCGTCGAGGAGATTGTGTTTAAGTGTGTTCAGGGACCCGGCTGAAATAAGCCCCTAGAATGCTGGCATCTCCGGCGAGGAGTTTTGTATGCATGCATGACCACTCACTGCTCACATCTGGGTAGTTGGCCTGTGCCTCTGTGAAAGTCTAACAGGGCACAGAGCTTTCCTCTCGCGGTTACTCTGTGACGCTAACAGAGTTGGTATATACCGCCATATAGAGCTGCCAATATTTAGCAGCAGGTGCTTTCCTGCACGGTGGATCCCGGGTTGCGAACGCACCAATTCCATTTAATAAATTATATATTTGGTGTGTTCCGCCAACCCTAACATTCACCCTGTACAGCAGAGGAAACTCGACTCCTAACAGGGTATTGGTGCCCTCAGGAAAAAATAAACCTGTTTGTTGTAAAAAATATTCCTATTAGCACTTAGAAAAATTTACCGTTAGCCTTTAACCCCTTAGTGACAGAGCCAATTTGGTACTTAATGACCAGGCCAATTTTTGCAATTCTGACCACTGTCACTTTATGAGGTTATAACTCTGGAACACTTCAACGGATCCCGCTGATTCTGAGACTGTTTTTTCGTCACATATTGTACTTCATGTTAGTGGTAACATTTCTTCGATATTACTTGCGATTATTTATGAAAAAAACGGAAATATGGCGAAAATTTTTAAAATTTTGCAATTTTCAAAGTTTGTATTTTTATGCCCTTAAATCAGAGAGATATGTTATGAAAAATAGTTAATAAATAACATTTCCCACATGTCTACTTTACATCAGCACAATTTTGGAAACAATTTTTTTTTTTGTTAGGGAGTTATAAGGGTTAAAAGTTGACCAGCAATTTCTCATTTTTTGAGGGGTCTATATGATAGAAAATAATGAAGTGTGACACCATTCTAAAAACTACACCCCTCAAGGTTCTCAAAACCACATTCAAGAAGTTTGTTAACCCTTTACGTGCTTCACAGGAACTGAAACAATGTGGAAGGAAAAAATGAACATTTAACTTTTTTTTGCAAACATCTTAATTCAGAACCATTTTTTTTATTTTCACAAGTGTAAAAACAGAAATGTAACCATAAATTATGTTATGCAATTTCTCCTGAATACGCCAATACCCCATATGTGGGGGTAAACCAATTTTTGGGCGCACCGCAGAACTTAGAAGTGAAGGAGCGCCGTTTGACTTTTTCAATGCAGAATTGGCTGGAATTGAGATCGGACGCCATGTCACGTTTAGAGAGCCCCTGATGTGCCTAAACTCCCCACAAGTGACACCATTTTGGAAACTAGACCCCTTAAGGAACTTATCTAGATGTGTGGTGAGCACTTTGAACCCCCAAGTACTTCACAGAAGTTTATAACGTAGAGCCGTGAAAATAAAAAATCGCTTTTGTTTACACAAAAATGATCTTTTCGCCCACAAATTCTTATTTTCACAAGGGTAACAGGACAAATTAGACCACAAAAGTTGTTGTGCGATTTCTCCTGAATACGTCGATACCCCATTTGTGAGGGTAAACCACTGTTTGGGCGCACCGCAGAGCTTGGAAGTGAAGGAGCGCCGTTTTACTTTTTCAATGTAGAATTGGCTGGAATTGAGATTGGACGCCATGTCGCGTTTGGAGAGCCTCTGATGTGCCTAAACAGTGGAAACCACCCACAATTGACCCCATTTTGGAAACTAGACCCCTTAAGGAACATATCTAGATGTGTGGTGAGCACTTTGAACCCCCATGTGCTTCACAGAAGTTTATAATGTAGAGCCGTGAAAAAAAAAATCGCATTTTTTCTACAAAAATTATCTTTTTGCCCACAAATTTTTATTTTCACAAGGGTAACAGGAGAAATTAGACCACAAAAGTTGTTGTGCAATTTCTCCTGAGTACGCTGATACCCAATATGTGGGGGTAAACCACTGTTAGGGCGCACCGCAGAGCTTGGAAGAGAAGGAGTGAAGTTTTACTTTTTCAATGTAGAATTGGCTGGAATTGAGATTGGACGCCATGTCGCGTTTGGAGAGCCCCTGATGTGCCTAAACAGTGGAAACCCCCCACAAGTGACACCATTTTGGAAACTAGACCCCTTAAGGAACTTATCTAGATGTGTGGCGAGCACTTTGAACCCTCATGTGCTTCACAGAAGTTTATAACGTAGAGCCGTGAAAAAAAAAATTGAATTTTTTCTACAAAAATGATCTTTTTGCCCCAAAATTTTTATTTTCACAAGGGTAACAAGAGAAATTAGACCACTAAATTTGTTGTGCAGTTTCTCCTGAGTACGTCGATACCCAATATGTGGGGGTAAGCCACTGTTAGGACGCACCGCAGAGCTTGGAAGAGAAGGAGTGCCGTTTTACTTTTTCAATGTAGAATTGGCTGGAATTGAGATTGGACGCCATGTCGCGTTTGGAGAGCCCCTGATGTGCCTAAACAGTAGAAATCCCCCACAAGTGACCCCATTTTGGAAACTAGACCCCCCATGGAACTTATCTAGATGTGTGGTGAGAACTTTGAATGCCCAAGTGCTTCACAGAAGTTTAGAATGCAGAGTCGTGAAAATAAAAAATATTTTTTTTTTCCACAAAAAAGATATTGTAGCCCCCAAGTTTTTATTTTCACAAGGGTAACAGGAGAAATTGGACTGCAATAGTTGTTGTCCAATTTATCCCGAGTACGCTGATGCGCCATATGTGGGGGTAAACCACTGTTTGGGCGCACGGCAGAGCTCGGAAGGGAAGGAGCGCCTTTTTGGAATGCAGACTTTGATAGAATGGTCTGTGTTGTGAATTCTGTGGCAGAGCTCCCTCCTGTGGTCACAAGTGGTACTTCGGCTGATTCTCTCTGGGTGCTTCCGTTTGTGGAGGAAACTGGTACTGCTGCTTCTGAGTTTCCTCCCTCAGGTGATCTGGTGAGGTCGTTAGGTGCTTCTCTACTTAACCCCACCTAATGCTTTGATTCATGCTTCCTGTCAATGTTCCAGTGTTGGACTTGTGTTTCTCTGGATCATTCCTGTTGTCTGCTGCTCTGCATAGCTAAGTGCTTCTTTGCTATTTGTTGCTATTTTTTCTGTCCAGCTTGTCTATTTGTTTTGCTGGAAGCTCTGGGACGCAAAGGGTGTACCTCCGTGCCGTTAGTTCAGTACGGAGGGTCTTTTTGCCCCTTTGCGTGGTTTTCTTTAGGGTTTTGTGTAGACCGCAAAGTTATCTTTCCTATCCTCGTTCTGTCTAGAATATCGGGCCTCACGTTGCTGAATCTATTTCATCCCTACGTTTGTCTTTTCATCTTACTCACAGTCATTATATGTGGGGGGCTGCCTTTTCCTTTGGGGTATTTCTCTGAGGCAAGGTAGGCTTATTTTTTCTATCTTCAGGCTAGTTAGTTTCTCAGGCTGTGCCGAGTTGCATAGGGAGCGTTAGGCGCAATCCACAGCTGCCTCTAGTTGTGTTTGGAGAGGATCAGGGATTGCGGTCTGCAGAGTTCCCACGTCTCAGAGCTCGTTCTATTATTTTGGGTTATTGTCAGATCACTGTATGTGCTCTGACCTCCATGTCCATTGTGATACTGAATTGCCTTTCATAAGAGTACAGGAAGCCAAAAGTACTAATGATTCTCAATAGAGGGAAAAAAGAAGTTCTGAGACCATTTTTTTTCCTTGGCTTTGTGTTTTGTCTTTTTTTTCTCCTAGACATTTGGGTGGTTCAGTACACAGGTGTAGCGATGGACATTAGAAGTCTGTCTTCATTTGTGGATCAGCTCTCGGCAAGAGTACAAAAGATTCAAGACACTATTGATCAGAAATCTATGTTAGAACCAAGAATTCCTATTCCTGATTTGTTTTTTGGAGATAGAACTAAGTTTATGAGTTTCAAAAATAATTGTAAGTTATTTCTGGCCTTGAAACCTCGTTCCTCTGGTGATCCAGTTCAACAGGTTTTGATTATTATTTCTTTTTTGCGCGGCGACCCTCAGGACTGGGCATTTTCTCTTGCGCCAGGAGATCCTGCATTGAGTAATATCAATGCGTTTTTCCTGGCGCTCGGATTGCTGTACGATGAGCCTAATTCAGTGGATCAGGCAGAAAAGAATTTGCTGGCTCTTTGTCAGGGTCAGGATGAGGTAGAGATATATTGCCAGAAATTTAGAAAATGGTCAGTGCTCACTCAATGGAATGAATCTGCGCTGGCAGCTATGTTCAGAAAGGGTCTCTCTGAAGCCCTTAAGGATGTCATGGTGGGATTTCCTATGCCTGCTGGTTTGAATGAGTCTATGTCTTTGGCCATTCAGATCGGTCGACGCTTGCGTGAGCGTAAATCTGTGCACCATTTGGCGGTATTACCTGAGCTTAAACCTGAGCCTATGCAGTGCGATAGGACTTTGACCAGAGTTGAACGGCAAGAACACAGACGTCTGAATGGGCTGTGTTTCTACTGTGGTTATTCCACTCATGCTATCTCTGATTGTCCTAAGCGCACTAAGCGGTTCGCTAGGTCTGCCACCATTGGTACGGTACAGTCAAAATTTCTTCTGTCCGTTACCTTGATCTGCTCTTTGTCATCATATTCTGTCATGGCGTTTGTGGATTCAGGCGCTGCTCTGAATTTGATGGACTTGGAATATGCTAAGCGTTGTGGGTTTTTCTTGGAGCCCTTGCAGTGTCCTATTCCATTGAGAGGTATTGATGCTACGCCTTTGGCCAAGAATAAGCCTCAATACTGGACCCAGCTGACCATGTGCATGGCTCCTGCACATCAGGAGGATATTTGCTTTCTGGTGTTGCATAATCTGCATGATGTGGTCGTGTTGGGGTTGCCATGGCTACAAGCCCATAATCCAGTATTGGATTGGAAATCCATGTCGGTGTGCAGCTGGGGTTGTCAGGGGGTACATGGTGATGTTCCATTTTTGTCAATTTCGTCATCCACCCCTTCTGAGGTTCCAGAGTTCTTGTCTGATTACCGGGATGTATTTGATGAGCCCAAGTCCGATGCCCTACCTCCGCATAGGGATTGTGATTGTGCTATCAATTTGATTCCTGGTGGTAAATTCCCAAAAGGTCGACTGTTTAATTTATCCGTGCCTGAGCACACCGCTATGCGCAGTTATGTGAAGGAATCCCTGGAGAAGGGGCATATTCGCCCGTCATCGTCGCCATTAGGAGCAGGGTTCTTTTTTGTAGCCAAAAAGGATGGTTCGCTGAGACCTTGTATAGATTATCGACTTCTTACTAAGATCTCTGTTAAATTTCAGTACCCCTTGCCTTTGTTATCTGATTTGTTTGCTCGGATTAAGGGGGCTAGCTGGTTCACCAAGATTGATCTTCGTGGTGCGTATAATCTGGTGCGAATCAGGCGAGGCGATGAATGGGAAACTGCATTTAATACGCCCGAGGGTCATTTTGAGTATCTAGTGATGCCATTCGGACTTGCCAATGCTCCATCAGTGTTTCAGTCCTTTATGCATGACATCTTCCGAGAGTACCTGGATAAATTCCTGATTGTGTACTTGGATGACATTTTGATCTTCTCGGATGATTGGGAGTCTCATGTGAAACAGGTCAGAACGGTTTTTCAGGTCCTGCGTGCTAACTCTTTGTTTGTGAAGGGATCAAAGTGTCTCTTTGGTGTGCAGAAGGTTTCATTTTTGGGGTTCATCTTTTCCCCTTCTACTATCGAGATGGATCCTGTTAAGGTCCAAGCCATCCATGATTGGACTCAGCCGACATCTCTGAAAAGTCTGCAAAAGTTCCTGGGCTTTGCTAATTTTTATCGTCGCTTCATCTGCAATTTTTCTAGTATTGCCAAACCATTGATCGATTTGACCAAGAAGGGTGCTGATTTGGTCAATTGGTCTTCTGCTGCTGTGGAAGCTTTTCAAGAGTTGAAGCATCGTTTTTCTTCTGCCCCTGTGTTGTGTCAACCTGATGTTTCTCTTCCGTTCCAGGTCGAGGTTGATGCTTCTGAGATTGGAGCAGGGGCTGTTTTGTCGCAGAGAGGTTCTGATTGTTCAGTGATAAAACCATGCGCTTTTTTTTCCAGGAAGTTTTCGCCTGCTGAGCGGAATTATGATGTGGGCAACCGAGAGTTGCTGGCCATGAAGTGGGCATTCGAGGAGTGGCGTCATTGGCTTGAAGGAGCTAAGCATCGCGTGGTGGTATTGACTGATCATAAGAACCTGACTTATCTCGAGTCTGCTAAGCGTTTGAATCCTAGACAGGCTCGTTGGTCGCTGTTTTTCGCCCGTTTTGACTTTGTGATTTCGTACCTTCCGGGCTCTAAAAATGTGAAGGCGGATGCTCTGTCTAGGAGTTTTGTGCCCGACTCTCCGGGTTTATCTGAGCCGGCGGGTATCCTCAAAGAAGGAGTAATTGTGTCTGCCATCTCCCCTGATTTGCGGCGGGTGCTGCAAAAATTTCAGGCTAATAAACCTGATCGTTGTCCAGCGGAGAAACTGTTTGTCCCGGATAGGTGGACAAATAAAGTGATCTCTGAGGTTCATTGTTCGGTGTTTGCTGGTCATCCTGGAATCTTTGGTACCAGAGAGTTAGTGGCTAGATCCTTTTGGTGGCCGTCTCTGTCGCGGGATGTGCGTTCTTTTGTGCAGTCCTGTGGGATTTGTGCTCAGGCTAAGCCCTGCTGTTCTCGTGCCAGTGGGTTGCTTTTGCCTTGCCGGTCCCGAAGAGACCTTGGACACATATCTCTATGGATTTTATTTCAGATCTTCCCGTCTCTCAAAAGATGTCAGTCATTTGGGTGGTCTGTGATCGCTTTTCTAAGATGGTCCATCAGGTACCCTTGTCCAAGTTGCCTTCCTCCTCTGATTTGGTGCCATTGTTCTTCCAGCATGTGGTTCGTTTGCATGGCATTCCAGAGAATATCGTTTCTGACAGAGGTTCCCAGTTTGTTTCGAGGTTTTGGCGAGCCTTTTGTGGTAGGATGGGCATTGACTTGTCTTTTTCCTCGGCTTTTCATCCTCAGACTAATGGCCAGACCGAACGAACCAATCAGACCTTGGAAACCTATCTGAGATGCTTTGTTTCTGCCGATCAGGATGACTGGGTGTCCTTTTTGCCTTTGGCTGAGTTCGCCCTTAATAATCGGGCCAGCTCGGCTACCTTGGTTTCGCCATTTTTCTGCAATTCTGGGTTCCATCCTCGTTTCTCTTCAGGACAGGTTGAGTTTTCGGACTGTCCTGGTGTGGATACTGTGGTGGACAGGTTGCAGCAGATTTGGACTCATGTAGTGGACAATTTGACCTTGTCCCAGGAGAAGGCTCAACGTTTCGCTAATCGAAGACGCCGTGTGGGTCCCCGACTTCGTGTTGGGGATCTGGTTTGGTTATCTTCTCGTCATATTCCTATGAAGGTTTCCTCTCCGAAGTTTAAACCTCGTTTCATTGGTCCTTATAGGATTTCTGAGGTTATTAATCCTGTGTCTTTTCGTCTGACCCTCCCAGATTCTATTTTCATACATAACGTCTTCCATAGGTCATTGTTGCGGAGATACGTGGCACCTATGGTTCCATCTGTTTACCCTCCTGCCCCGGTTTTGGTGGAGGGGGAATTGGAGTATATTGTGGAGAAGATTTTGGATTCTCGTGTTTCAAGACGGAAACTCCAGTATCTGGTTAAATGGAAGGGTTATGCTCAGGAAGATAATTCCTGGGTTTTTGCCTCTGATGTCCATGCTCCCGATCTTGTTCGTGCCTTTCATGTGGCTCATCCTGGTCGGCCTGGGGGCTCTGGTGAGGGTTCGGTGACCCCTCCTCAAGGGGAGGGGTACTGTTGTGAATTCTGTGGCAGAGCTCCCTCCTGTGGTCACAAGTGGTACTTCGGCTGATTCTCTCTGGGAGCTTCCGTTTGTGGAGGAAACTGGTACTGCTGCTTCTGAGTTTCCTCCCTCAGGTGATCTGGTGAGGTCGTTAGGTGCTTCTCTACTTAACCCCACCTAATGCTTTGATTCATGCTTCCTGTCAATGTTCCAGTGTTGGACTTGTGTTTCTCTGGATCATTCCTGTGGCCTGCTGCTCTGCATAGCTAAGTGCTTCTTTGCTATTTGTTGCTTTTTTTTCTGTCCAGCTTGTCTATTTGTTTTGCTGGAAGCTCTGGGACGCAAAGGGTGTACCTCCGTGCCGTTAGTTCAGTACGGAGGGTCTTTTTGCCCCTTTGCGTGGTTTTCTTTAGGGTTTTGTGTAGACCGCAAAGTTATCTTTCCTATCCTCGTTCTGTCTAGAATATCGGGCCTCACTTTGCTGAATCTATTTCATCCCTACGTTTGTCTTTTCATCTTACTCACAGTCATTATATGTGGGAGGCTGCCTTTTCCTTTGGGGTATTTCTCTGAGGCAAGGTAGGCTTATTTTTTCTATCTTCAGGCTAGTTAGTTTCTCAGGCTGTGCCGAGTTGCATAGGGAGCATTAGGCGCAATCCACGGCTGCCTCTAGTTGTGTTTGGAGAGGATCAGGGATTGCGGTCTGCAGAGTTCCCACGTCTCAGAGCTCGTTCTATTATTTTGGGTTATTGTCAGATCACTGTATGTGCTCTGACCTCCATGTCCATTGTGATACTGAATTGCCTTTCATAACAGGTCTGTGGGCATTATGTTGCGATTGCAGAGCCCCTGATGTACCTAAACTGTAGTAACCCCCCACAAGTGACCCCATTTTGGAAACTAGACCCCCCAAGGAACTTATCTAGATGTGTGGTGAGAACTTTGAATGCCCAAGTGCTTCACAGAAGTTTAGAATGCAGAGTCGTGAAAATAAAAAATATTTTTTTTTTCCACAAAAAAGATATTGTAGCCCCCAAGTTTTTATTTTCACAAGGGTAACAGGAGAAATTGGACTGCAATAGTTGTTGTCCAATTTATCCCGAGTACGCTGATGCGCCATATGTGGGGGTAAACCACTGTTTGGGCGCACGGCAGAGCTCGGAAGGGAAGGAGCGCCTTTTTGGAATGCAGATTTTGATAGAATGGTCTGTGGGCATTATGTTGCGATTGCAGAGCCCCTGATGTACCTAAACTGTAGTAACCCCCGACAAGTGACCCCATTTTGGAAACTAGACCCCCCAAGGAACTTATCTAGATGTGTGGTGAGAACTTTGAATGCCCAAGTGCTTCACAGAAGTTTAGAATGCAGAGTCGTGAAAATGAAAAATATTTTTTTTTTCACATAAACGATATTGTAGCCCCCAAGTTTTTATTTTCACAAGGGTAACAAGAGAAATTGGACCCCAGAAGTTGTTGTCCAATTTATCCCGAGTACGCTGATGCCCCATATGTGGGGGTAACCCACTGTTTGGGCGCACGGCAGAGCTCAGAAGGGAGGGAGCACCATTTGACTTTTTGAGCGCAAAATTGACTGTCGTGTTTGGAGACCCCCTGATGTACCTAAACAGTGGAAACCCCCCAATTCTGGCTCCAACCCTAACCCCAACACACCCCTAACCCTAATCCCAACCTGATCCATAATCCTAATCACTAACCCTAACCATAATCACAACCCTAATGTCAACCCTAACCATAACCCTAATCAAAACCCTAAATCCAACACACCCCTAATCCTAATCTCAACCCTAACCTCAAACCTAACCCTAATCCCAATACACCCCTAATCACAACCCTAACCTTAACCCTAATCCCAAACCTAACCCTAATCCCAAGCGTAACCCTAATGCCAACCCTAACCCTAATACCAACCCTAATCCAAACCCTAACCCTAATCCCAGCTCTAACCCTAACTTTAGCCCCAACCCTAGCCCTACCTTTAGCCCCAACCCTAACCCTAGCTATAACTCCGCCCCCTCCTCCCCAGGACATAGATTGGGCAGCGGATGCGTTGAAAAACTACAGCTGCTGCCCACGTTGTGCACAATTTTCACAACGTGCGTCGGTATGTCGGGCCGACGCATTGCGACGGCCCCGTACTGACGTAAGTGTGAAAGAAGCCTAACCCTAAATTTAGCCCCAACCCTAACCCTAAATTTAGCCCCAACCCTAACCCTAAATTTAGCCCCAACCCTAGCCCTAACCCTAGCCCTAACCCTAGCCCTAACCCTATCCCTACCCCTAACCCTACCCCTACCCCTAACCCTACCCCTAACCCTACCCCTAACCTAACCCTACCCCTAACCCTACCCCTACCCCTACCCCTAACCCTACCCCTAACCCTAACCCTACCCCTAACCCTACCCCTAACCCTACCCCTAACCCTGCCCCTACCCCTAACCCTACCCCTAACCTAACCCTACCCCTAACCCTACCCCTAACCCTACCCCTAACCCTACCCCTAACCCTAACCCTACCCCTAACCCTAACCCTAACCCTACCCCTAACCCTACCCTAACCCTACCCCTAACCCTACCCCTAACCCTAACCCTACCCCTACCCCTAACCCTACCCCTAACCCTACCACTAACCCTACCCCTAACCCTACCCCTACCCCTAACCCTGCCCCTAACCTAACCCTACCCCTAACCCAACCCCTAACCCTACCCCTAACCCTACCCCTAACCCTAACCCTACCCCTAACCCTACCCCTAACCCTACCCCTAACCCTACCCCTGACCCTAACCCTACCCCTAACCCTAACCCTACCCCTAACCCTACCCCTAACCCTAATTTTAGCCCCAACTGCTGTTCTCCTGCCGGCCGGCAGATGGAGACAGATGGCGGGCGCACTGCGCATGCGCCCGCCATTTTCTTCTGCCGGCGGCCAGGAGGAGCAGCAAGAGGATCCAGGGACACAGGTGAGTATTGTAGGGTCCCCGAATCCCCCTATTTCTCTGTCCTCTGATGTGCGATCACATCAGATGACAGAGAATTACACATTACTTTTTTTTTTTTTTTTTGCGGTCGCCGGTAAACAGTTAATTACCGGCGATCGCAAAACAGGGGTCGCTAAAACCGACCCCGGTCATGCTCTTTGGGGTCTCGGCTACCCCCGGCAGCCGAGACCCCAAAGATTCTCGCGGGGCCGGCCGGCGGGCACACTGCGCATGCGCCCGCCATTTTGAAGATGGCGGCGCCCACCGGGACACACGAGGAGCATCGGGGGAGATAGGTGAGTATTGGGGGGCCACCTGGGACCCCTTTTCTCTGTCCTCCGATGTGCGATCACATCGGAGGACAGAGAAATTAAAAAGAGATCGCGTTTTTTTTTTTTTTTTGCGATCGCCGGTAAACGGTTAATTACCGGCGATCGCAAATGCGGGGTGGGTTAAAAAAACCCCGAATCATGTTCTCTGGGGTCTCGGCTACCCCCGGCAGCCGAAACCCCGGAGAAAATCGGCCTCTGGGGGGCGCTATTCACTTTTTCCACTTTTAAGTACCCTTAGCGGACGCCGTTGAAAGGCGTATCGGCGGTCGCTAAGGGGTTAAAGAATTAAAAACTTGGGGCTAAAACAACATGTCACATTGGCAGGTGCTCTGCCAATGTGACATGTGAAGCACTTAAAGGGTTAATAAACTTCTTGATTGTGGTTTTGAGAACCTTGAGGGGTGCAGTTTTTAGAATGCTGTCACGTTTGGGTATCTTCTATCTTATGGACCCCACAAAGTGACTTCAAATGTGATGTGCTCCCTAAAAAAATGTTTTTGTAAATTTTGCAGGAAAAATGAAAAATCGCTGGTCAACTTTTAACCCTTATAACTTCTAACAAAAAAATTGCTGGCTCCAAAATTGTGCTGATGTAAAGTAGACATGTGTTAATCGTTATTCATTAACTATTTTGTGTGACATACGTCTGTTATTTAAGCGCGTGAAAATTAAAATTAGAAAAATTGCAAAATTTTTCACATTTTCACCAAATTTCCATTTTTCTCACAAATAAAACGCAAGTCATACTGAAGAAATGTTACCACTATCATGAATTATAATATATCACAAAAATCAATCACAGAATCATCAGGATCTGTTGAAACATTCCAGAGTTATTACATCAAAAAGTGACAGTGGTCTGAATTGGCCCAGTCATTAATGCGCAAACCATCCTCCGGGGTAAATGGGTTATTGTAAAGGCAGGCCATACATTTATATGCACATGATGCAAAGAGACAGAAAAAAACCCAAACTGCTGTTCAGTCCTTTGCACCTCTTCTTTTTGCCTTCCCCTTCCCATGTGAGTCGCCCTGCCAGGGTACTCGGTACCGGGTCCTGCGTTCACAGGGTGATGTCACGGTGGTGACCCCGTCCATGGCCCTAGGTGCCCATGTAAAAGGGGAAAGGTCTTTAAAGGGAATAAACTTTATGTTTGTGACACCAACCGTGGTATTCGGTCAGTGGGGACCGACGCTGCATTAAGGGGTCCTCTGGGGTGATGTTATGGCAGCTAGATGGTATAACATCCCACAAGTGAAGTATATCCCCAGGGCTCCCGGTGTGTAGATGGAAGATGGTGAATGGCGCAGTAAAGATAGAGGACACAGGTTTGCAGTCTCTTTATCAGGTCTACTGAAGACTTCAGCAGCCAAAGTCCAGAGTACCAGATCACAGGGCCTCCAGGGTCCAGCCGGTTTGGAAGTGAATCCAGAGTCCTGTTGTGAATTCTGTGGCTGAGTTCACTTCTGTGGTCACAAGTGGTATTGCAGTCTCTGGGCTTCCTCCCTCAGGTGTTTTGGTGAGCTCGTTGGCTGCCTTGCTATTTAGCTCCACCTGAGTCTGTCTTCCTTGCTCCTTGTCAATGTTCCAGTGTTGGATCTGAGCTACTGCATCTTTCCTTGGGCCTGCTGCTCTGCTAGATAAGTGCTTCTAGTTTGTTTTCTGTTTTTTCTGTCCAGCTTGCTATTAACTTTTGCTGGAAGCTCTGAGAAGCAAAGGGGTGCACCGCCGTGCTGTTAGTTCGGCACGGTGGGTCTTTTTGCCCCTTTGCGTGGTTTTCGTTTTAGGGTTTTTTGTAGACTGCATAGTTCTCTTTGCTATCCTCGCTCTGTCTAGAATATCGGGCCTCACTTTGCTGAATCTATTTCATTCCTACGTTTGTCTTTTCATCTTGCTAACAGTCATTATATGTGGGGGGCTGCCTATTCCTTTGGGGTATTTCTCTGAGGTAAGTCAGGCTTGTATTTCTATCTTCAGGCTAGTCAGCTCCTCAGGCAGTGCCGAGTTGCATAGGTAGTGATAGGCGCAATCCACTGCTGCTTATAGTTGTGTGAGGATAGATCAGGTACTGCAGTCTACAGAGATTCCACGTCTCAGAGCTCGTCCTATTGTTTTTGGTTATTGCCAGATCTCTGTATGTGCGCTGATTACTGCACGCTGTGTTGCCTGATTGCCAGCCATAACAGTACAAGGAGCCACCCAATGATTCCCAATAGAGGGAAAAAAGAAATCCTGACATCATTTTTTTTTCTTAGCTCTGTCTTCAGTCTTTTTTTTCCCCTAGACATTAGAGTGCTTCAGGACACAGCTGTGGACATGGATATTCAGGCTCTGTGCTCCTCAATGGATAATCTCGTTGTAAATGTACAAAAGATTCAAGATACTATTGATCAGAAATCGATGCTAGAACCAAGAATTCCGATTCCTGATTTGTTTTTTGGTGACAGAACTAAGTTCCTGAGCTTCAGAAATAATTGTAAGCTATTTTTGGCCTTGAAACCTCATTCTTCTGGTAATCCTATTCAACAGGTTTTGATTATTATTTCTTTTTTGCGCGGCGACCCACAGGACTGGGCGTTTTCTCTTGCACCAGGAGATTCTGCATTGAGTAATGTTGATGCATTTTTCCAGGCGCTGGGATTGCTTTACGATGAGCCTAATTCAGTGGATCAGGCTGAGAAAAATCTGCTGGCTTTATGCCAGGGTCAGGATGATGTAGAAGTATATTGTCAGAAATTTAGGAAGTGGTCAGTACTCACTCTGTGGAATGAATCTGCACTAGCGGCTTTGTTCAGAAAGGGTCTCTCTGAAGCTCTTAAGGATGTAATGGTGGGATTTCCTATGCCTGCTGGTTTGAATGAGTCTATGTCCTTGGCCATTCAGATCGGTCGTCGCTTGCGCGAGCGTAAATCTGTGCACCATCTGACGGTATTGTCTGAGAGTAAACCTGAGCCTATGCAGTGCGACAGGACTATGACTAAAGTAGAACGGCAAGAACACAGACGTCTGAACAGACTGTGTTTCTATTGTGGTGATTCTACTCATGCTATTTCTAATTGTCCTAAACGCACTAGGCGGTTCGATAGCTCTGCCGTTATTGGTACTGTACAGTCCAAATTCCTTTTGTCCATTACCTTAATGTGCTCTTTGTCATCGTATTCTGTCATGGCGTTTGTGGATTCAGGCGCTGCCCTGAATCTGATGGATTTGGATTATGCTAAACGTTGTGGATTTTTCTTGGAGCCTTTGCGGTGTCCTATTCCGTTGAGAGGAATTGATGCTACACCTTTGGCCAAGAATAAGCCTCAGTACTGGGCCCAGCTGACCATGTGCATGGCTCCTGCACATCAGGAAGTTATTCGCTTTCTGGTACTGCATAATTTGCATGATGTGGTCGTGTTGGGGTTGCCATGGCTACAAACCCATAATCCAGTATTGGATTGGAACTCTATGTCGGTAACCAGCTGGGGTTGTCAGGGAGTACATGGTGATGTTCCATTTTTGTCTATTTCGTCATCCATTCCTTCTGACATCCCAGAGTTCTTGTCGGACTTTCAGGATGTATTTGAAGAGTCCAAGTCTGATGCCCTACCTCCGCATAGGAATTGTGATTGTGCTATCGATTTGATTCCTGGTAGTAAATTCCCTAAGGGTCGTTTATTTAATTTGTCCGTACCTGAACACACCGCTATGCGCAGTTATGTGAAGGAGTCCCTGGAGAAGGGACATATTCGCCCATCGTCGTCACCATTGGGAGCAGGGTTCTTTTTTGTAGCCAAGAAGGATGGTTCGCTAAGACCGTGTATTGATTACCGCCTTCTTAATAAGATCACTGTTAAGTTTCAGTATCCCTTGCCATTGATTTCTGACTTGTTTGCTCGGATTAAGGGGGCTAGTTGGTTTACTAAGATTGATCTTCGTGGTGCGTATAATCTGGTGAGAATCAGGCAGGGAGATGAATGGAAAACGGCATTTAATACGCCCGAGGGTCATTTTGAGTATCTGGTGATGCCGTTCGGACTTGCCAATGCTCCATCTGTTTTTCAGTCTTTTATGCATGACATTTTCCGTGAGTATCTGGATAAATTCTTGATTGTTTACTTGGATGACATTTTGATCTTCTCAGATGATTGGGAGTCTCATGTGAAGCAAGTCAGAATGGTTTTCCAGGTACTGCGTGCTAATTCCTTGTTCGTGAAGGGATCAAAGTGTCTCTTCGGTGTGCAGAAAGTTTCATTTTTGGGGTTCATCTTTTCCCCTTCTACTATCGAGATGGATCCGGTTAAGGTTCAGGCCATCCAGGATTGGACTCAGCCGACATCTCTAAAAAGTCTGCAGAAATTCCTGGGCTTTGCTAATTTTTATCGTCGCTTCATCTGTAATTTTTCTAGCATTGCCAGACCATTGACCGATTTGACCAAGAAGGGTGCTGATTTGGTTAATTGGTCTTCTGCTGCCGTGGAAGCTTTTCAGGAGTTGAAGCGTCATTTTTGCTGTGCCCCTGTGTTGTGTCAACCTGATGTTTCTCTTCCGTTCCAGGTCGAGGTTGATGCTTCTGAGATTGGTGCAGGGGCGGTTTTGTCACAGAGAGGTTCTGGTTGCTCAGTGTTCAAACCATGTGCTTTCTTTTCCAGGAAATTTTCTGCTGCTGAGCGTAATTATGATGTGGGCAACCGAGAGTTGCTGGCCATGAAGTGGGCATTCGAGGAGTGGCGTCATTGGCTTGAGGGTGCTAAGCATCGCGTGGTGGTTTTGACTGATCATAAGAACCTTACTTATCTTGAGTCTGCCAAACGCTTGAATCCTAGACAGGCCCGTTGGTCGTTATTTTTTGCTCGTTTTGATTTTGTGATTTCATACCTTCCGGGCTCTAAAAATGTGAAGGCGGATGCTCTGTCTAGGAGTTTTGTGCCCGACTCTCCGGGGTTATCTGAGCCGGCGAGTATCCTCAAGGAAGGAGTCATTGTGTCTGCCATCTCCCCTGATTTGCGGAGAGTGTTGCAGAAATTTCAGGCTAATAAACCTGATCGTTGTCCGGCCGAGAAACTGTTCGTCCCTGATAGGTGGACTAGTAAAGTTATCTCTGAACCTTATTGTTCGGTGCTGGCCGGTCATCCAGGAATCTTTGGTACCAGGGAGTTGGTTGCTAGATCCTTCTGGTGGCCATCTCTGTCACGGGATGTGCGTGATTTTGTGCAGTCCTGTGGAATTTGTGCTAGGGCTAAGCCCTGCTGTTCACGTGCCAGTGGGTTGCTTTTGCCCTTGCCGGTCCCGAAGAGGCCTTGGACACATATTTCGATGGATTTCATTTCTGACCTTCCCGTTTCTCAAAAAATGTCGGTCATTTGGGTGGTCTGTGATCGCTTTTCTAAAATGGTCCATCTGGTGCCCTTGGTTAAATTGCCTTCCTCCTCTGATTTGGTGCCTTTGTTCTTCCAGCATGTGGTTCGTTTACATGGCATTCCTGAGAATATTGTTTCTGACAGAGGTTCCCAGTTTGTCTCGAGGTTCTGGCGAGCCTTTTGTGGTAGGATGGGCATTGACCTATCTTTCTCCTCGGCCTTCCATCCTCAGACTAATGGCCAGACCGAACGAACCAATCAGACCTTGGAAACATATCTGAGATGTTTTGTTTCCGCTGACCAGGATGATTGGGTGTCATTTTTGCCGTTGGCTGAGTTCGCCCTTAATAATCGGGCCAGCTCGGCTACCTTGGTCTCTCCATTTTTCTGCAATTCTGGGTTCCATCCTCGTTTCTCTTCAGGACAGGTTGAGTCTTCGGACTGTCCTGGTGTGGATTCTGTGGTGGACAGGTTGCAGCAGATCTGGACTCAGGTAGTGGACAATTTGACCTTGTCCCAGGAGAAGGCTCAGCTTTTCGCTAATCGCAGACGCCGTGTGGGACCCCGACTTCGTGTTGGGGATCTGGTTTGGTTATCTTCTCGTCATATTCCTATGAAGGTTTCCTCTCCTAAATTTAAACCTCGTTTTATTGGTCCGTATAGGATTTCTGAGATTCTCAATCCGGTGTCTTTTCGTCTGACCCTCCCAGACTCCTTTTCCATACATAATGTATTCCATAGGTCGTTGTTGAGGAGATACGTGGCATCTATGGTTCCATCTGTGGAGCCTCCTGCCCCTGTTTTCGTGGAGGGGGAATTGGAGTATATTGTGGAGAAGATTTTGGATTCTCGTGTCTCTAGACGGAAACTCCAGTATCTGGTCAAATGGAAGGGTTATGCTCAGGAAGATAATTCCTGGGTTTTTGCCTCTGATGTCCATGCCCCAGATCTTGTTCGTGCCTTTCATGTGGCTCATCCTGGTCGGCCTGGGGGTTCTGGTGAGGGTTCGGTGACCCCCTCCTCAAGGGGGGGGTACTGTTGTGAATTCTGTGGCTGAGTTCACTTCTGTGGTCACAAGTGGTATTGCAGTCTCTGGGCTTCCTCCCTCAGGTGTTTTGGTGAGCTCGTTGGCTGCCTTGCTATTTAGCTCCACCTGAGTCTGTCTTCCTTGCTCCTTGTCAATGTTCCAGTGTTGGATCTGAGCTACTGCATCTTTCCTTGGGCCTGCTGCTCTGCTAGATAAGTGCTTCTAGTTTGTTTTCTGTTTTTTCTGTCCAGCTTGCTATTAACTTTTGCTGGAAGCTCTGAGAAGCAAAGGGGTGCACCGCCGTGCTGTTAGTTCGGCACGGTGGGTCTTTTTGCCCCTTTGCGTGGTTTTCATTTTAGGGTTTTTTGTAGACTGCATAGTTCTCTTTGCTATCCTCGCTCTGTCTAGAATATCGGGCCTCACTTTGCTGAATCTATTTCATTCCTACGTTTGTCTTTTCATCTTGCTAACAGTCATTATATGTGGGGGGCTGCCTATTCCTTTGGGGTATTTCTCTGAGGTAAGTCAGGCTTGTATTTCTATCTTCAGGCTAGTCAGCTCCTCAGGCAGTGCCGAGTTGCATAGGTAGTGATAGGCGCAATCCACTGCTGCTTATAGTTGTGTGAGGATAGATCAGGTACTGCAGTCTACAGAGATTCCACGTCTCAGAGCTCGTCCTATTGTTTTTGGTTATTGCCAGATCTCTGTATGTGCGCTGATTACTGCACGCTGTGTTGCCTGATTGCCAGCCATAACAGAGTCCCCCTTTTAACAGGTGGGAGTTAAAAGCCTTCCTCTAGCGTGGTGGTGTTGTAGTCCCTTACTGCCTAAGGCTTCAGATAAGGTCCTCACAGTTGTTCTCTCTCTGTCCCCCATATAGGATAGGACATAACCCGTATAACTGGTGACTTGAGCCGGTTTATAGGGACTCTAGCACGCCCAAGGCTCTATAGGTGTCACCTTGCCTCCTAGGTATTAAGGCGGACAGGTAACTTGCAGTTCAGCTGTCCTGCCGGTCTCTGATGTAAGCCATGGAGTTCCTTACAATCCTCGGTGTCCCGGCTACCTGTTATCTGCGCTTCAGAGGGAAGCAGCCTGCTCGTTGCTCGTCTCCCCTGATGTCCTTCTCCTTTTGCTTCACTCTCCTTCACTCACACTGAACAATGCTCGGCTTTCTGTGTATCTCTTTCCAGGAGCTGTGGTGCTTCAGACCTGGTAAACATCTCCAGAATCCGAACTTTTCTCACCTTTGAAACTGCTAAGACTATTACTGTTGCTCTCATTCATTCCCGTCTGGACTACTGCTACTCTCTTCTGATCGGTCTCCCTATTTCCAAACTTTCTCCTCTCCAATCCATCTTAAATGCGGCAGCCAGGGTCATATTTCTGTCCAGCCGCTTCACTGATGCCTCCATCTTGTGCCAGTCATTACACTGGCTACCCATTCGCTACAGGGTCCAGTATAAACTCATCTCTCTCACCCACAAAGCTCTCCACAGTTCTGCAACGCCTTATATCTCCTCTCTCATCTCCGTCTATCGCCCTACACGTGCCCTCCGTTCTACAAATGACCTAAGACTAACATCCCCCGTAATACGAACCTCGCACCTCCGTCTTCAAGACTTCTCTCATGCTGCGCCAGCTCTCTGGAATGCACTTCCCCAGACGATCAGACTGATACCTAGCCCTGACCTATTCAAGCGCGCTTTAAAAACCCATCTCTTCAAACAAGCCTACCAAATCAACTACTCAGTAAACTAACTTTGTCCTGTTCCCTCCTTCCAAATATTATCTGCATGTGAATCTGCAACCTACTATTCATCTGTCTCCACACCCTCCATGCACATAACTGCACTTGATACTTGACTATTGCACTTAAATACACGGGCTGATGACCAGATCATGCAGCTTTATATGAAAATCCCTATTTATTATAATTGCCAGACCTTAAATAACAAGCACTTTTCACCTATTGTGTCCCCCCATTTCCTTGTAGATTGTAAGCTTGCGAGCAGGGACCTCACCCCTAATGTCATTGTTTAAATTGTCTTAACTTGTACTGAACTTATTGTCTGTACATGTCCCCGTTTAATTGTAAAGTGCTGCGGAATTTGTTGGCGCTATATAAATAAAAATTATTATTATTATTATTATTATTATTATTATTCAGACCACATGGCCCCTTCAGACGTTCTGACCCTCTAGGTCCGTCTGCTCTCCTCTGTCTCTCTGACAATCTGCTCTCCCTTTCCCTCCAAGCCACAATATATATAGGGGAGTCACCTAATAAATAGAATCAAAAGCTCCCCTTTTTGGCCTTAAGTGTGAACATGTTGTGTGTATGGTGGTTACCTAATGAGAGTTATCTTTCATCGCTTCTAAACATAACATCACTCTCCCCGTGAGGAAAGCAATGCTACTGTGATGACTAGGACCCTAGAACGCCACACTTTTATGCTCTTCTGCATGCTTCACTGGACGCTGGGACTTCCAGCATTGAATAGACCTCTGACATTTCTGCACCATGCCATCGCGCCATGACATCACATGTTACAACATGTGTCATACAAGGCCTCATCAGCATCTCAGGGCCTCACATCATGATGTCACATCAAGGACCAACATAGCATCGCACAGTGGGCAGTGAGGATGGCAGGACAGGTGACAGGGAAATGAGTATTATTATTATTTTTTTTTTTTTAAAGTACAGACCAAAAGTTTGGGCACACCTTCTCATTTAAAGATTTTTCTGTATTTTCATGACTATGAAAATTGTAAATTCACTCTGAAGGCATCAAAATTATGAATTAACACATGTGGAATTATACACTTAACAAAAAAGTGTGAAACAGCTGAAAATATGTCTAATATTCTAGGTTCTTCAAAGTAGCCACCTTTTGCTTTGATGACTGCTTTGCACACTGTTGGCATTCTCTTGAGGAGTTTCAAGAGGTAGTCACTGGAAATGGTCTTTCAACAATCTTGACGGAGTTCCCAGAGATGCTTAGCACTTGTTGGCCCTTTTGCCTTCACTCTGCAGTCCAGCTCACACCAAACCATCTCGATTGGGTTCAGGTCTGGTGACTGTGGAGACAAGGTCATCTGGTGTAGCCCCCCATCACTTTCCTTCTTGGTCAAATAGCTCTTATACAGCCTGGAGGTGTGTTTGGGGTCATTGTTCTGTTGAAAAGTAAATGATGGTTCAATTAAATGCAAACCGAATGGAATAGCATGCCGCTGCAAGATGCTGTGGTAGCCATGCTGGTTCAGTATTCCTTCAATTTTGATTAAATCCCCAACAGTGTCACCGGCAAAGCACCTCCACACCATCACACCTCCTCCTCCATGCTTCATGGTGGGAACCAGGCATGTAGAGTCCATCCGTTCACCTTTTCTGCGTCGCATAAAGACACGGTGGTTGGAACCAAAGATCTCAAATTTGGACTCATCAGACCAAAGCACAGATTTCCACTGGTCTACTGTCCATTCCTTGTGTTCTTTAGCCCAAACAAGTCTCTTCTGCTTGTTGCCTGTCCTTAGCAGTGGTTTCCTAGCAGCTATTTTACCATGAAGGCCTGCTGCACAAAGTCTCCTCTTAACAATTGTTGTAGAGATGTGTCTGCTGCTAGAACTCTGTGTGGCATTGACCTGGTCTCTAATCTGAGCTGCTGTTAACCTGCGATTTCTGAGGTTGGTGACGCGGATAAACTTATCCTCAGAAGCAGAGGTGACTCTTGGTCTTCCTTTCCTGGGGCTGTGCTCATGTGAACCAGTTTCTTTGTAGCGCTTGATGGTTTGTGCAACTGCACTTGGGACTAGTGTTGAGCGATACCGTCCGATACTTGAAAGTATCGGTATCGGATAGTATCGGCCGATACCCGAAAAATATCGGATATCGCCGATACCAATATCCGATACCATTACAAGTCAATGGGACATCAAGTATCGGAAGGTATTCTCATGGTTCCCAGGGTCTGAAGGAGAGGAAACTCTCCTTCAGGCCCTGGGATCCATAGGGATGTGTAAAATAAAGAATTAAAATAAAAAATATTGATATATTTACCTCTCCGGCGGCCCCTGAACTCAGCGCGGGTAACCGGCAGGCTTCTTTGTTCAAAATCAGCGCTTTTAGGACCTGAGAATCACGTCCCGGCTTCTGATTGGTCGCGGGCCGCCCATGTGACCGCCACGCGACCAATCACAAGCCGCGACGACACCGCAAGCTATTAACACGCTCATTTTTAAAAATGAGCGCGTTAATGGCTTTCAAAGACGTAGCGGCTTGTGATTGGTCGCGTGGCCGCGACCAATCACAAGCCGCGACGTCACCGCAAGCTATTAACGCGCTCATTTTTAAAAATGAGCGCGTTAATGACTTTCAAAAACGTAGCGGCTTGTGATTGGTCGCGGCCGCGGTCACATGGGCGGCCCGCGACCAATCAGAAGCCGGGACGTGATTCTCAGGTCCTAAAAACGCTGATTTTGAACAACGAAGCCTGCCGGTTACCCGCGCTGAGTCCAGGGGCCGCCGGAGAGGTAAATATATCAATATTTTTTATTTTAATTCTTTATTTTACACATCTCTATGTATCCGATACCGATACCCGATACCACAAAAGTATCGGATCTCGGTATCGGAATTCCGATACCGCAAGTATCGGCCGATACCCGATACTTGCGGTATCGGAATGCTCAACACTACTTGGGACACTATTAAAGTTTTCCCAATTTTTCGGACTGACTGACCTTCATTTCTTAAAGTAATGATGGCCACTCATTTTACTTTACTTAGCTGCTTTTAGCTTGCCATAATACAAATTCTAACAGTCTATTCAGTAGGACTATCAGCTGTGTATCCACCAGACTTCTGCTCAACACAACTGATGGTCCCTACACCATTTATAAGTCAAGAAATCCCACTTATTAAACCTGACAGGGCACACCTGTGAAGTGAAAACCATTTCCACTGACTACCTCTTGAAACTCATCAAGAGAATGCCAAGAGTGTGCAAATCTGTCATCAAAGCAAAAGGTGGCTACTTTGAAGAACCTAGAATATAACAGACAGAACCAAGCTAGGCTCAAGTAATCAAGAAGAACCAAATCTAACTAAATGGAAAAAAGCGGGTACCTATATATAGCTAAAATATAACTTTTATTTCTGAACAGTTTAAAAAGGTGCAAACATCTAGTGCTGACAAAAGTGCAAAGTGCAAACGTACAACATGGAGACACATATAAAAACATGTGAGCATATAACCGCGCAGTAAGATACTATTTAGTATGTAAAACATATGCTAGTATCTTAAACAGAAACAGGCTAGAGACCATGAATCCGTAAACCTCTAGATCTCACGGCTCTATACCACAACTGTAGTCATATGGCAGGATGACGCCCCAGCAGGCTATGTCTATAATAGATTACCAGCCTCTCGGTAACTGCTGTTGCAGTAACAACGTACCCCTACCCTGAGGTATATAACTCTTTCTAATGCTCAAAGAAAAGCAGTGACCCTGTTGTCATTCAAATACCCTCTACAAGCAACACCTTAGGGCAAAGACACATAACGAGTCACATGCGTAATATAACCAATGATACTCATCAGTCTTCTGCTAGTCATCCTCTGGAGACCTGGTGCAGTGCTGCGTATCAATAGCCCATCATGTCGGTCATTCCACTTTCAACCGCATTATTCTCTCTGGGCCCATCATCTTGTACAGTGCTTCCCAACGTGTTTCATATGGATCATAATCATCAGGGGATTGTGTCACTTATACATATATTGCGTGAGCATAACGCTATGGTGGTCAATTTCCTGCCCCTTTATATATGTAGCACATCGTTTCAAATTTCCGGACGCTAGGCACCTCACTTCCGGTGTAACCGGATATTCTGCACTCTAGAACAAGGGGGAACGCTAAATCCGTTCCGGATATCACGACGTCGGCACATCGTGCCGTAACGTCATATCCGGTGCGTATCCAAATATTCTGCACTCTGGAGCAAAGGGGAATGCTAACTCCGTTCCGGATATCACGATGTCGGCACATCGTGCCGTAACGTCATATCCGGTGGGCGGGCATTCTATACCTGCCGCCCACTGGCCGGTGCGTATCAACGCTTAGCGCTTTATCTAGTGCAGGAAGAAGGGGACTTCCCTCTCTCTTACCTCCCCTGCACCACTATACCCAAAAATGGGAGGGGGGAAAAACTCCCCCAGAGCCTTCTGCAAAAGGATGTACGTGCAAGCTTTCGCTAACAAATTAAGCTAATGATACCCCCATGCTATGAGGCATATAGGACTACGGAGTACAGTATTATTCACCCACGAAAAAATAAATAAATGAAAAAAATGAATTGACAAAATTACACACCCATGTCCTAATGATGGTAATTACAACCGCGAAAGCTAGAAAAATAATAGAAAAATAAATGCCGCTATGTATTAAGGACCGTCGCACAAACCAAAAATAGGGAACAAGAACATACGTAGGCGACACCGCGAACCTCCATAACCAGAAAAACAGAAAAGGGTGCAGCTATAGATATCCCTATGCAAACCCTCTCGATTCTGATCACTACCTATCGCGGAGGTTGGCACGCTAGACCTGCGCAGTGGCGCCCCCACTCGACGGCGGCTGCCCCTATTTCCAGGATACCCTATTATTCCCTGTTGCTACAGGAAGGAAGAAACGCCTACGTGGTCATTCAGACCATGTGGTGTAGTGGTTTGCAGGCGGAAAATCCACCTACTTTCCCTCTGCAGTATATTCCTGTCCCAATCTCTACCCCTCTGGGACTGATAGACTCTGTCTATACCCATGAATTTTATCATTTTCAAGTCGCCTTGATGGATCCGGTTGACGTGATTGGCAACTGGGGTATCTCTTTTGTTGATGGTGTCACAGTGGTGTTCTCCAACCCTTCTTCTAAATTCCCTACTTGTTTTGCCAACATATTCCAGTCCGCAGTTACAGGTAATTTTATAAATCACTCCCCTCGTTTTACAGTTTATGAAATGGTTGACGTGAAAGACTTTCCCTGTTATATTGCTAGTGAAGGTTCCACCCTGTTGTATAGAATGACAGTATTTACAGTCACTGCATCTGAAACATCCCTTGATCTTACCACCTAGCCAGGTTGTTTGTGATTGAGGAGGGGCAAAGTGACTGTGGACCAACCTATCTTTTAATGAGCGACCCTTTCTGAAGGTAATTTGTGGGACCGGAGTTAACATATCCCTAAGATCAGTGTCCATCTGTAGGATGCACCAGTGTTTCTTGATGATCTCACGTAGGTCTCCCGCCCCATTTGTATATTTAGTGATCAGTCTTAAACTGTTCTCATTTTCTTTTTTAGGAGTAGGGGTAAGAAGGTCCCTTCTTGGTTTCGTGAAGGATGACTTAAATGCTTCACTCAAGATCTTATTAGGGTACCCTCTCTCCAAAAAACACTCCTTTAGGTCCTTTGCTTGTTTTAGGTACCTGGTGTTATCAGAGCAGTTCCTCCGTATACGTAGATATTGGCCTTTGGGGATTCCTCTCTTGAGTGGTATCGGATGGT
The DNA here is from genome assembly GCF_032444005.1 of Ranitomeya imitator. NCBI lineage: Eukaryota > Metazoa > Chordata > Amphibia > Anura > Dendrobatidae > Ranitomeya > Ranitomeya imitator. The sequence goes on along the minus strand of NC_091285.1, from coordinate 315,694,577 downwards.
TAGATTCCCATCTCAAGAGGGAGTTTGTTGCCGTGGGTTTTCTGAAGGTGCTCGTTATCAGTTGCCCATCTTCCCCCCTCTCTATCAGAATATCCAAAAACGGCAATTTAAACCAGTTGGACTCAAAAGTAAAATGTAGACCTAGCTCATTCTGGTTCAAGTCTGCCACAAAATTTGTGAAGCTGGTTTCATCTCCCTTCCAGATAACAAACACGTCATCAATGTACCTTAGCCAAAGTATGACGTTACTTTCGGATGCTGTGTTTTCACTGAAGACGATATTCTCCTCCCACCAGCCCAGGAGCAAATTAGCATACGAGGGGGCACAGGGGCTCCCCATCGCGGTACCCCTGAGCTGATGGAAGTATTTACCGTCATACAGGAAATAGTTTTTGGTGAGGCAAAATTCCAGAGCCTGTTTGACAAAAATATTGTGTTTCAGATACTGTCGTCCTCTCATGCCCAGATAGTAGTCCACTGCCACCATGCCCCTGTCATGTGGGATTGAGGAATATAGTGCTTCGACATCTATAGAGCATAATAGCATGTCTGCATCTAGTACGATGTTATCAAGCTTAAGGAGGAGATCTGCTGTGTCGCGCACGTAGGAACTCAAGGAGGTCACAAAGGGCCTCAAAATTTTGGCTACATATAGACCCAGATTCTGAGTCAGACTCCCAATACCTGACACAATCGGTCTACCCTTCAATGGGTTAGTACCCTTGTGTATCTTGGGTAGAGAGTAAAAGGTAGCCGTTATCGGGTGTGTAGGTACCAGGAAGTCTTTCTCATTAGAGTCAATCAGTTTGTTGTCAAAGGCTTCTATTACTAGTCTTTTGAGCTGACTTAGGTACAACGTGCTGGGATTAGATTCGAGCCTTTCATAACCCATTTCTTCTTGCAGGAGGGAGTAACATAGTGCCCTATATTGCATCACATCCATCACCACCACATTACCCCCTTTATCCGAGGGTTTTATCACTCGTTCATGATCTTTTTCGAGTTCACACAGACTATCCATCTCAATCTTGGTCATGTTATGTGGTGACCTTTTGTGTCTAGTAGATTCTAAGTCTCTCAACTCCTGGGTAACTACATTCAAAAAAAGTCTATGGGACCTATATCCCTTGAAAATGGGGGCATACGTTTACTTTTATTTTTCAGAGTTGTAAATGGTCCCTCTCCCATATCATTCGGGTCTACATCCCCTAGATGAAAAAGAAATCTGACGTCCCTAAGAAGATCCTCATCTATGCCCAATTCCGAACATCGTTTTTTATCTTCATTAATAAAGAATTTTTTCCACTTCAATTGTCTGACAAATAAATTAAGATCTTTTATGGCTTCGAAGCTATCATAGTCTGTGGTAGGGACAAAAGACAGGCCTTTGCTAAGGATCGCCATCTGTACCTCACTCAGAGGTTTAGAGGATAAATTAATGATGCTCTGGCCTATAATGGATTTCTGGGGTTGAACCTGTTCCTCAGGGGATAACTGAGGTCTAAAAAACGATCTCCCTGAGGTGAACCCCTATTTGATCCTCTACCTCCTCATGCCCCTCCTCTTCCTCTAGACTTCCCTCTTGTGTTTTTGAACCTTGTCTCGGGGTCTGAGAATTCTGCCTCAGAAGATGATAAATCTGACTCTTGGGGTCTATTTTGTTTGGGGTTCACTGGTAGGCTCCGACTATCATAGGCTTTATTCTCTCTGAAATCTTGCAGATCTCTTACAAAGAATTTATGTTTTTTCTCTTTGAGGTGATACTGAAATTTTTCTATGGTGTTTTGTAGGCTTTTTTCTTTGGCCCCAAATTCTGGTTCAGTAGAGAAACTTTTGGTAATGTCTATTTGTTCATTAAGACTGTTATTAAGTTTAGTTAGCATCAATTTTTCTTCCTCTAAGAGTAATCTCATTAGTTTTAGGGAACTCTCAGTCACTTCTTTCTCCCACCTCATAAGGAGCTCTGAATTCTTGTATCTGAATCCTGGGGAGATGGGGATTCTCAGATGTCTAGATACAATCCCTGCCTTAATATAGCTATCAAGGCTCTGCACCTCCCACCACGATGCAATCTGTTCTTTATATAATTTGGTAAGTTCTCTGAAAGCCGAATTAAAAGAAGGTGTGTATTTTTTCTGGGTGAAACTGCCCTCTGAGAAAACGTCCTTAGCCTCACTTATCCATGTGCTGGTATCAATTCCTGTGGTTAGGAAGCCTGCCATACCAAAAAATTCGACAGAACCAAGCTAGGCTCAAGTAATCAAGAAGAACCAAATCTAACTAAATGGAAAAAAGCGGGTACCTATATATAGCTAAAATATAACTTTTATTTCTGAACAGTTTAAAAAGGTGCAAACATCTAGTGCTGACAAAAGTGCAAAGTGCAAACGTACAACATGGAGACACATATTAAAACATGTGAGCATATAACCGCGCAGTAAGATACTATTTAGTATGTAAAACATATGCTAGTATCTTAAACAGAAACAGGCTAGAGACCATGAATCCGTAAACCTCTAGATCTCACGGCTCTATACCACAACTGTAGTCATATGGCAGGATGACGCCCCAGCAGGCTATGTCTATAATAGATTACCAGCCTCTCGGTAACTGCTGTTGCAGTAACAACGTACCCCTACCCTGCGGTATATAACTCTTTCTAATGCTCAAAGAAAAGCAGTGACCCTGTTGTCATTCAAATACCCTCTATTATTATTATTATTATTTATTTGTATAGCACCATTGATTCCATGGTGCTGTACATGAGAAGGGGTTACATACAAGTTACAAATATCACATACAGTAAACAAACTAACAATGACGGACTGATACAGAGGGGCGAGGACCCTGCCCTTGCGGGCTTACATTCTACAGGACATTCTACTCTACAAGCAACACCTTAGGGCAAAGACACATAACGAGTCACATGCGTAATATAACCAATGATACTCATCAGTCTTCTGCTAGTCATCCTCTGGAGACGTGGTGCAGTGCTGCGTATCAATAGCCCATCGTGTCGGTCATTCCACTTTCAACCGCATTATTCTCTCTGGGCCCATCATCTTGTACAGTGCTTCCCAACGCGTTTCATATGGATCATAATCATCAGGGGATTGTGTCACTTATACATATATTGCGTGAGCATAACGCTATGGCGGTCCATTTCCCGCCCCTTTTTATATGTAGCTACCCGGCGTCTCATCGTTTCAAATTTCCGGACGCTAGGCACCTCACTTCCGGTGTAACCGGATATTCTGCACTCTGGAACAAGGGGGAACGCTAAATCCGTTCCGGATATCACGACGTCGGCACATCGTGCCGTAACGTCATATCCGGTGGGCGGGCATTCTATACCTGCCGCCCACTGGCCGGTGCGTATCAACGCTTAGCGCTTTATTTAGTGCAGGAAGAAGGGGACTTCCATCTCTCTTACCTCCCCTGCACCACTATACCCAAAAATGGGAGGGGGGAAAAACTCCCCCAGAGCCTTCTGCAAAAGGATGTACGTGCAAGCTTTCGCTAACAAATTAAGCTAATGATACCCCCATGCTATGAGGCATATAGGACTACGGAGTACAGTATTATTCACCCACAAAAAAATAAATATATGAAAAAAATGAATTGACAAAATTACACACCCATGTCCTAATGATGGTAATTACGACCGCGAAAGCTAAAAAAATAATAGAAAAATAAATGCCGCTATGTGTTAAGGACCGTCGCACAAACCAAGAATAGGGAACAAGAACATACCTAGGCAACACCGCGAACCTCCATAACCAGAAAAACAGAAAAGGGTGCAGCTATAGATATCCCTATGCAAACCCTCTCGATTCTGATCACTACCTATCGCGGAGGTTGGCACCCTAGACCTGCGCAGTGGCGCCCCCACTCGACGGCGGCTGCCCCTATTTCCAGGATACCCTATTAATCCCTGTTGCTACAGGAAGGAAGAAACGCCTACGTGGTCATTCAGACCATGTGGTGTAGTGGTTTGCAGGCGGAAAATCCACCTACTTTCCCTCTGCAGTATATTCCTGTCCCAATCTCCACCCCTCTGGGACTGATAGACTCTGTCTATACCCATGAATTTTATCATTTTCAAGTCGCCTTGATGGATCCGGTTGATGTGATTGGCAACTGGGGTATCTCTTTTGTTGATGGTGTCACAGTGGTGTTCTCCAACCCTTCTTCTAAATTCCCTACTTGTTTTGCCAACATATTCCAGTCCGCAGTTGCAGGTAATATTATAAATCACTCCCCTCATTTTACAGTTTGTGAAATGGTTGACGTGAAAGACTTTCCTTGTTATATTGCTAGTTAAGGTTCCACCCTGTTGTATAGAATGACAGTATTTACAGTCACCGCATCTGAAACATCCCTTGATCTTACCACCTAGCCAGGTTGTTTGTGATTGAGGAGGGGCAAAGTGACTATGGACCAACCTATCTTTTAATGAGTGACCCTTTCTGAAGGTAATTTGTGGGACCGGAGTTAACATATCCCTAAGATCAGTGTCCATCTGTAGGATGGACCAGTGTTTCTTGATGATCTCACGTAGGTCTCCCGCCCCATTTGTATATTTAGTGATCAGTCTTAAACTGTTCTCATTTTCTTTTTTAGGAGTAGGGGTAAGAAGGTCCCTTCTTGGTTTCGTGAAGGATGACTTAAATGCTTCACTCAAGATCTTATTAGGGTACCCTCTCTCCAAAAAACGCTCCTTTAGGTCCTTTGCTTGTTTTAGGTACCTGGTGTTATCCGAGCAGTTCCTCCGTATACGTAGATATTGGCCTTTGGGGATTCCTCTCTTGAGTGGTATCGGATGGTTAGATTCCCATCTCAAGAGGGAGTTTGTTGCCGTGGGTTTTCTGAAGGTGCTCGTTATCAGTTGCCCATCTTCCCCCCTCTCTATCAGAATATCCAAAAACGGCAATTTAAACCAGTTGGACTCAAAAGTAAAATGTAGACCTAGCTCATTCTGGTTCAAGTCTGCCACAAAATTTGTAAAGCTGGTTTCATCTCCCTTCCAGATAACAAACACGTCATCAATATACCTTAGCCAAAGTATAATGTTACTTTCGGATGCTGTGTTTTCACTGAAGACGATATTCTCCTTCCACCAGCCCAGGAGCAAATTAGCATACGAGGGGGCACAGGGGCTCCCCATCGCGGTACCCCTGAGCTGGTGGAAGTATTTACCGTCATACAGGAAATAGTTTTTGGTGAGGCAAAATTCCAGAGCCTGTTTGACAAAAATATTGTGTTTCAGATACTGTCGTCCTCTCATGCCCAGATAGTAGTCCACTGCCACCATGCCCCTGTCATGTGGGATTGAGGAATATAGTGCTTCGACATCTATAGAGCATAATAGCATGTCTGCATCTAGTACGATGTTATCAAGCTTAAGGAGGAGATCCGCTGTGTCGCGCACGTAGGAACTCAAGGAGATCACAAAGGGCCTCAAAATTTTGTCTACATATAGACCCAGATTCTGAGTCATACTCCCAATACCTGACACAATCGGTCTACCCTTCAACGGGTTAGTACCCTTGTGTATCTTGGGTAGACAGTAAAAGGTAGCCGTTATCGGGTGTGTAGGTACCAGGAAGTCTTTCTCATTAGAGTCAATCAGTTTGTTGTCAAAGGCTTCTATTACTAGTCTTTTGAGCTGACATAGGTACAACGTGGTGGGATTAGATTCGAGCCTTTCATAACCCATTTCTTCTTGCAGGAGGGAGTAACATAGTGCCCTATATTGCATCACATCCATCACCACCACATTACCCCCTTTATCCGAGGGTTTTATCACTCGTTCATGATCTTTTTCGAGTTCACACAAACTATCCATCTCAATCTTGGTCATGTTATGTGGTGACCTTTTGTGTCTAGTAGATTCTAAGTCTCTCAACTCCTGGGTAACTACATTCAAAAAAATGTCTATGGGGCCTATATCCCTTGAAAATGGGGGTATGCGTTTACTTTTATTTTTCAGAGTTGTAAATGGTCCCTCTCCCATATCATTCGGGTCTACATCCCCTAGATGAAAAAGAAATCTGACGTCCCTAAGAAGATCCTCATCTATGCCCAATTCCGAACATCGTTTTTTATCTTCATTAATAAAGAATTTTTTCCACTTCAATTGTCTGACAAATAAATTAAGATCTTTTATGGCTTCGAAGCTATGATAGACTGTGGTAGGGACAAAAGACAGGCCTTTGCTAAGTACCGCCATCTGTACCTCACTCAGAGGTTTAGAGGATAAATTAATGATGCTCTGGCCTATAATGGATTTCTGGGGTTGAACCTGTTCCTCAGGGGATAACTGAGGTCTAAAAAACGATCTCCCTGAGGTGAACCCCTATTTGATCCTCTACCTCCTCGTGCCCCTCCTCTTCCTCTAGACTTCCCTCTTGTGTTTTTGAACCTTGTCTCGGGGTCTGAGAATTCTGCCTCAGAAGATGATAAATCTGACTCTTGGGGTCTATTTTGTTTGGGGTTTACTGGTAGGCTTCGACTATCATAGGCTTTATTCTCTCTGAAATCTTGCAGATCTCTTACAAAGAATTTATGTTTTTTCTCTTTGAGGTGATACTGAAATTTTTCTATGGTGTTTTGTAGGCTTTTTTCTTTGGCCCCAAATTCTGGTTCAGTAGAGAAACTTTTGGTAATGTCTATTTGTTCTTTAAGACTGTTATTAAGTTTAGTTAGCATCAATTTTTCTTCCTCTAAGAGTAATCTCATTAGTTTCAGGGAACTCTCAGTCACTTCTTTCTCCCACCTCATAAGGAGCTCTGAATTCTTGTATCTGAATCCTGGGGAGATGGGGATTCTCAGATGTCTAGGTACAATCCCTGCCTTAATATAGCTATCAAGGCTCTGCACCTCCCACCACGATGCAATCTGTTCTTTATATAATTATATATATATATATATATATATATATATATATATATATATCCACATGTGTTAATTCACATAGTTTTGATGCCTTCAGTGTGAATTTACAATTTTCATGGTCATGAAAATACAGAAAAATGTTTAATTGAGAAGGTGTGTCCGTCTGTACTGTACATCATTTGTTTACTATGCTCTGGGGTATAGCGAGACCCCTTTAGCCTCATGGTAAAAAAAAGACAACTAATTTTCTAATTCACTAAAAACGGCAACACACAATCCATGCAAGAAGAGACCGTATAAAATGAAGCATTGTTTATGCATACATACAAAAAATCATTTCATTTACAAATAAGTCCATCTCTTTCCTGCCAGCATGTCAATTTGTAGTCTATCCCTGTGGGAGCAATGTGTTTACTAACAATTCAAATAAAACACTTAACAATGTTCTGTATGCAGACTTTGAATAATACTTTGTCTAAATCATATGGGTTGACAAATACAAAGTGTAAAATTACTTTTATTTGTTCAGATAGCAAGCAACATGAATAGGATAATTGCAAAGTGCACTGCATTGTTTTCTTTTCAACCCTTGACCCTAAAAATGGATAAAACATTGAAACAAAAATAAATTTCTGTGATTTAAATACATTTCTTTATAAATCTAAAATTAACAATAATGTGAGCAGTAAGCAGCATTTAACCCTTTTACTGAAAAGGCCTACAAATAAATAGCCACAAAGCCCATGTTAGTGTGTTATTTATTTTTTATGAGAAGATATTATTCTTGGAAATGTTCTTAGAACTGTAGCTGAAAAAGGATAATCTGCAGGACGATATATAGAATATTTTAGACTGGATTCATACTTGAAATTTTGATACAGTTTTTTGAACGGTAGGGCAGAAGATGTAGAGGAAAAGAAAAATATAATGGGAAGATTAATACATCTCTGCTTGACTAAAGAAATTTTATATGATAATGTGTGCAAACTGTAAAGCGCTGTGGAATATGTTAGCGCTATATAAAAATAAAGATTATTATTATCATTATTATATCTACTGAACTTAAAGTTATGCAAAAATTTGAAGCTCTTGGAGTTTTTACATCAAGGCAGCTGTGTTAAATTGAGAGAAGCTTGGGCAGGATGAGGTATGGCCAATTCTGCCCATCTAATTAATCAAACTTTAAGCCTCTTAGGGAAGTAAATTTTTCTAGATATATATTCCAGTCTCGTACTAGAATAACATTTCTGGCAGAGGTGCACGCCAGTTGTAAAGTACACCTAATTCATTTACTGGCATGCGCTTCTTAACCCATTCACAATGAGAATGAGATATTGCCTAATAATAAGCAGACCAGAAATGCAATATCCAAAAATATAAATTTTATTGAGAGAAAACCATAACAATAAAAACTATTAACACCCAAATGTCCTCATACACAACATCCTGCAAAAACATGGAAATATAAGGATCCAATATAATAATTACACACTAACACTAGTGCAGCTCTAAAAAATCACATGACTATATGATAATGCAAAGAGATAATGAAATAGTATTTCTGAATAAAAAGTTTACCATGGTAATGCAGCATAAGCCGTGTGGAAAACAGGTCCGAGTGTAATGCAACTGCCACAGAGGGTGCAGGTAAGAGGAAACAGGCAGCACTCACCATGTAGCACCACAGTGCAAAGCACGGAGCGCCACTAGGAGGCGGCAGAGTAGTCAGACAGGCCGGTCAGCAATAAACAGGAAGACAAAGTACCAGAGGTCACAGTAATGAGCGTGGCTAGAGACAAGTCAGAAATCAGTACCAGATAGGAGAGCAAGATCCAAAACGAGAGGCAGAAAAAGTAGTCGGGGTACGAGCCAAAGAGTCAAAGCCAGACGGGAAAGATAGTAACAGAGATGGGAAGCAGGAGGCAGGGTTTAGAATTCAAGCTGAGTTACACACTGAGGCAACCACCAAACACACACTAAGTCAGAGATAGGGAACAGGTCAGGCATAAATATGGGTAGTCAGAGGCAGAAGGATCACTAGGGTATATGGGTCAGCTGCTCAAGCCAGGGACTGGAACTATCACTGACAAATGCTACCAGAAATGGCACCAATAAATAGCTACCCATGAACCAAAGAGAAGCAGGAAAGGTTAACCCCTCCATAACCAGACCGGAGATAGAAAAGCAAGAAGCAAACCCTTACCTGGATCATGACACCGAGTCTCCCTGCCAAGAAGACTGTTCTCTGTATGGTCATCGGTGTGTGATCCATTTGCAATGTGATGATGCAATTTTCTCGCACCTATGCATCCGTATGACATCTGTATGCAGTACGATTGCTATCTGATTGCAATGCAATTTTAACATAAGCTTTTACATACAATAATTCTCTGTCATTTACACATCATTTTCAAATGAATTATTCGATAAAACAAACACATATACAGCTCTGGCAAAAATTAAGAGACACCACATCAAAACCCTGTCATGGGCAGCCCAATCTCCAGAACTGAACCCCATTGAAAACCTCTGGAATGTAACCAGAAGGATGATGGATAGTCACAAGATATCAATCAAAGAACAACTGCTAAAATTTTTGTACCAGGAGTGGCATAAGGTCACCCAAAAGCAGAGTCAAAGGCTGTTGGAAAGCTTGCCAAGATGCATGAAAGCTGAGGTTAAAAATCATGGTTATTCCACAAAATATTGATTTCTGAACTTTTCCTGAGTTACAACATTAGCATTGGTGTAGCAGAACAGAAGAAAAGTGCTGCACTCACCCTTTTTTGCTGTGCAATTCGTGTTCTTTATTTGGAAAATTGAAATAGTAGCATATAGTACATCCGTTAGGACATCAGGTCAGACAGGAGGGTGCGGGAGTGGAGAAAGGACAACGATCGTTTCGCACAGTGTGTGCTTCAACGGGTCCACTCCCGCACCCTCCTGTCTGACCTGATGTCCTAACGGATGTACTATATGCTACTATTTCAATTTTCCAAATAAAAAACATGAATTCCACAGCAAAAAAGGGTGAGTGCCGCACTTTTCTTCTGTTCTGCTGGACTGTTTGGCTGTATGCTTTTAGTGCAGAGCACCATATGCCCAGCTTATTCGTGACACCTGCATACTTGGTCGGTTTGAGATAGAGTCCAAGTCCATATGAAGATATACTCTTCTGGTGCCGTCCCTTTTCATATTTCTGTTTTGTTGGTATTAGCATTGGTGTTTCTAAATGATTATGACCTTGTTTTCGTTGCATTATTTAGGGTCTGAAAGCAATGTTTTTTTTTAAATTTTGACCATTTTTCTTTTTCAGAAAAAAAATGCAAAATTTATTGCTTGGAAATTCGGAGACATGTCAGAAGTTTATAGAATAAATGAACAATTTACATTTTAGTCAACAATATACCTATAAAGAGAAAAATCAGACAAACTGAACATTTTGCAGTAGTCTTTTAATTTTTGCCAGAGCTGTATATGTGTATATATATATATATATATATATATATATATATATATATATATATATATATATATATATATATATACACTGTATGTGTAAGATAAATTAAAAACCGGCAAATCATCTGCCGCGTACAGTATAATCACAGATTGACAAGATAGAATAGATAGAATTGCTATATACAAGTAGAGTAGATGTATGTAATATATATATATATATATATATATATATATATATATATTGTATATATACAGTATGTCAGTGACACACACATGTATATATGTATTTATATTGCATAGAAAGATAGATAGAAGAAAAGCCGGTAATTATGTGTTCTGTAAAATCACTGCAGGAGAGAAGAGATGGAGTACATACAGTAAATACAAACAGAATAGATAGATATATAGATGTCAGTGACAAATAAAATTAGTACAGTGTGTGTGCAAATTACTGTACATGTATTTAATTACTAAAAGATTATTTTTCAGAAAAAAATGGCGTGGGCTGTAACCAGCAGAGGGAAAGCCAGTGACTGAGGGAAGATGTTTATAGCCTGAGAAGGGGGTAATGCCCATCGAGCTTCCCAGGCTATTAATATCATCTTTCAACTGTATACTTGCCTTTACTGGCTATTAAAATGGGGGACCTCGCAAAAAATGACATGGGGTCCCCCTGTAATTAATAACCAGCAAAGGCTATCCAGACAGCTGCAAGCTAATATTAATAGCCTAGGAAGGGGCCATGGATACTGGCCCCCAGCTAAAAACATCAGCTCACAGCTACCCCAGAAAAAGCACATCTCTAAGATGCACCAATTCTGGCGCTAAGCCTCGCTCTTCCTACTTGCCCTGTAGCAGTGGCAAGTGGGGTAATAATTGTGGGGTGACATGAGGTCACTTTTCATGTTGACTGAGGAGCCACTAGAACCTTAGTACCCAGTATCTTGAAAAACAAGTTGAGAAAAAACATGCAGGAAACAGGGAAACATTGGTTGTACTGTCTCCAATTTGTATTACACATGCATGTCACCCCAATATCTGTAGGGCTGACACCCTTTGAAATAATATATGGGAGACTCTATCTGTTACCTCAGCTAAAATCCTTTAAAAGGATAGATGAAGAAGTTGACTGTACATTAGCAGAATATATGGCTAAGATATTAACTCAGAAAGAAGTTTCTACTCCTAATTTTGATCCACGAAAACCCACTAACAAAACCTGAGATTGTGAAACCTGCAGACTTGTTCCTTGTGAAGGTGATGAAGAAGAAACACTGGCACCATCCTAACTGAGAAGGTCCTTACCAAGTCCTGTTGATTACTCCTACAGTCAAAATTGCTGAGTGCCTCCTGGATCCATCTCTCACACTGTAAAGATGCAGGTAGGGACAGGGTAGGATCTGATTTGCTTGTCAAAGTCCAGCTACAAAAGGAGGTTTTCCGCAAGGGAAAACTTGTCTCAAACTGGTGAAGACCCCCATTCTTCCCCCTTCTGGACAAGATGGTTAGGTCTAGAATGTGTATATCAGGGTTAGTCACATGTATAGTCTTTGTCACCATGGTGATGGGAGATTGGAGAGTAATAGACTCTGCAGGAGAGGAAAGTCCAGGGCGGTGGAATGGTTAAGACCTTGAACCTTACTTTTGAAATCGGACAGGGGGCTACCATGTTAGTGGACTTATGCATGTTATATAAAGGATGTAAAGATAAAGCTGTCAAACTAGAACTACGAATACTAGTCCGATAAGTATGTTTGTATCATATGTTCAAATAGCAGAGGACCGAATGTGTGTTGGCTGGCGTAAAGCAGCATGCAGCATGGACAACTGCAGCCTGAGACTATGGGTATAAGCAGCGTCGGCCTGGAGCACCTTGGGCCCACCAGAGAAAATCATTCTTGGGGCCCACTATGTAGCTACATAGTGTGGGACAACACGCTAAAATCAGGGTATAATATAAGGTAGTACACATCTTAATTATGTAGCAGGGGTTGGGGTAGCCCACACTTAGAATTTCAAGTAGCCCCCTCATAGAAAATAATGTTGCCCCCTCATAGAATATAATGTAGCCTCCCTCATGGAATATAATGCAGCCCCCCTGATAGAATATAATGTAGCCCCCTCATAGAATATAATGCAGCCCCCTCATACAATATAAAATAGCCCCCTCATGTAATATAATGCACCCTCCTATCATAGAAAATAATGCAGCGCCCCTCACAGGGTATAATGTGTTGTGAATTCTGCTCTTGGGTTCCCTCCAGTGGTTGTAGGTGGGAATGCAGTTGTCTCTGAGTCACAGTCCTGGCCAGGTGTTTCTGCTGATTGCAGTTCTGACTGGGATATTTAGGTGTGCAGGATTTATTAGTCCTTGCCAGTTGTCAATGTTTCTTCTGAAGTGTTGGATCACTTTCTGGCTTCTCCTGCTCAGCTGTCAATTCAGCAAAGATAAGTGTCTGGTTTTTGTTTTTGTGGCACACATGCAGTGTGCTTATATTCTGTGCTATTCATTTGTTTTTCTCTTGTCCAGCTTAGACTGTGTCAGTGTTTTCTCGGTCTTGTTGGATTCTCTGGATGCAGATATACGCTCCACATCTTTAGTTAGATGGTGGAGTTTTTGCATTTTCTGCTGTGGATATTTTTGGAAGGATTTTTAATACTGACCGCTTAGTATCCTGTCCTATCCTTTCCTATTTAGCTAGTGTGTGCCTCATTTGCTAATTCCTGTTTCCTGCCTACGTGTGTCTTTTCCTCTACTACTCACAGTCAATATTTGTGGGGGGCTGCCTATCCTTTGGGGTTCTGCTCTGAGGCAAGGTAGAAATTCCTATTTCCATCTATAGGGGTATTTAGTCCTCCGGCTGTGTCGAGGTGTCTAGGTTTTGTTAGGCACACCCCACGGCTACTTCTAGTTGCGATGATAAGATCAGGGTTTGCGGTCAGTATAGTTACCACCTATTCCAGTGAATGTTTTCATGCTGCTCCAAGGTCACCTGATCATAACAATAATGCAACCTACCACAAAATATAATGCAACCTTCTCATAAGGTATAATGCAGCCCCTCCACAGAATATAATGTAGCCACCTCAGAGTATAATGCAAACCCCTCATAAGGTATAATGCAGACCCATTGAATATGTTGTAGCCCCCTCCCCTTATATAGTATAATGTAGCCCCAGTATATACTGTAATGTAGCCCCCTGAGAGAATAATGCAGCCCCCAAACAGAATATAATGCAGCCCCCCACAGAATATAATGTAGCCCCTCATATAGTATAATGCATCCCCCCTCATAGGGTATATGCAGTCCTCCACTTCACCATTGTTCTCCCCCTCCATCCTATCATTGTCCTCATCACCACCTCCATCATTGCCTTCTCACCCACCACCCCTATCATTGCCCTTTCCACCACCTCCATCATTGCTTTCTCCCCCACTACCCTATCATTTCCCATTCCACCACCTCCATCATTGCCTCCTCCCCACCACCACCATCAATGTCCTTTCCACCACTACCATCATTGTCCTTTCCACCACAACATTATTGCCTTCTCCCCACCCCATCATTCCCTTTCCACCACCACTATAATTTTTTTTCTCCCCTCACCACTCCCATCATTGCCCTCTCCATCTCATCCATCATTGCCTCCCCCATCACCATCATTGTCCTTTCCACCAAAACCATCATTGCCTTTACCCCACCACCTCATCATTGCCCATTCCACCACCTCCATCATTGCATCCTCCCTCACCACTGCAACATCCTTTCCACTGCCAACAACATTGCCTTCTCCCCACCACCCCATGACTGCTCTCTCCATCCCCCACATCATTGCACTCTCTATAATACACATACACAACACCACTCTGGCACACAACACCACACAAACACACACAGTACCACTGTCTCACACACACACAGCACTGCCCCACTCATGCACGCACACACAGCACCCCACCACTCATGCACGCACACAGACAGACACACAGCACCACTCACCTCACTGCATGCTTCCCTCAGCAGCAGCACATGCTGGCAGCATCTTCATCACCGGCAGCTTTCTCTGTTGTAGCTCGAATGCATGGGCTCCTTCCAGGTCCTGACTGCAGCCCATGCATTTTAACTGTCTTCTGGAAATGACATCATACCTGGAAGCAACCCATACATTCTAGTATCTACTCTGCAGGCAGTGTTAGCCTCAGCCAGTAGCTAACACTGCTGCTATTAAAGTAAAATGAATATTCACTTCTCTCCATGCTCATGGGAGCATGGCAAAGTGTGACTATTCATTTCTCTTTAGCAGCAGGGACAGGCTCCTGTCTCCAGCTGCTGCTCCGTTGGCACCGGGTGGGCCCTGATAGCCTCCATAACAGCTGTGTGGTGTGCTGCTATTAGTGACAAGCCACTGGTTGGGGGCCCCTGGAGCAGCTGCCTGCCCTGTATGCCAGCAGGTGTAAGTGCCTGGGACCACCGGAGAAACCTCAGATTATCCGGTGGGCCAGTCCAACCCTGGGTATAATCCTTATGGCTACACAGATTTAATAGCCAGACTCTCCATTAGGAAAAAGGAGATCACCCCTTGCACAAATAAAGGTAATTGTAATCAGCTACTGATAACTTTAAAATACCATAAGATGAGGGATCAAAGGTTATATACCACTAGATGGTGGCCCGATTCTAATGCATCGGGTATTCTAGAATATGCATGTCCACGTAGTATATAGCCCAGCCACGTAGTATATTGCCCAGCTACATAGTATATTGCCCAGTGACGTAGTATATTGCCCAGTGACGTAGTATACAGCACACAGCCACGTAGTATATTGCCCAGCGACGTAGTATATTGCCCAGTGACATAGTATATTGCCCAGTGACATAGTATATTGCCCAGCCACGTAGTATATTGCCCAGTGACGTAGTATATTGCCAAGCCACGTAGTATATTGCCCAGTGACGTAGTATACAGCACAGAGCCACGTAGTATATTTCACAGCGACATAGTATACAGCACCGCACAGAGCCACGTAGTATATTGCCCAGCCACGTAGTATATTGCCCAGTGACGTAGTATATTGCCCAGCCACGTATGTAACAGGTTAAAAAATAAAAAATAAACATACTCACCTAACGATCCGAGGGCCCCTTGTAGTTCTAACACTTACCATTCTCGTCACTGCTCCTCAGCATCCTGTCTCTCCGCCTCCTGGATTCCAACAGCGCTGTGCCGATGGGTGCGTGGCTGCCGCCATCTTGCATTCCCAGGATGCATTGCGAAATTACCCAGATGACTTAGCTAGGTCTTCTGGGTAATTTCGCAATGCATCACTGGGAAAGGAAGATGGCGGCAGACATGAGCGGCTCAGCGTACAACGGAGGGTGAGTATAGCAGGTTTTTTGTTTTTTTATTATTTTTAACATTACTTTTTTTACTATTGATGCCACATAGGCAGCATCAATAGTAAAAGGTTGGGGACACACAGGGTTAATAGCGGCGGTAACGGAGTACATTACCCGCGGCATAATGCGGTCCGTTACCGCCGGCATTAACCCTGTGTTAGCGGTGACCGGAGGGGAGTATGCGGGCGACAGGTACTGACTGTGGGGAGTAAGGAGCGGCCATTTTTTTCCGGACTGTGCCCGTTGCTGATTGGTCACGGCAGCCATGACAGGCAGCTGGCGAGACCAATCAGCGAATGAATAACCATGACAGAAGTACAGACAGACAGACAGAAGTGACCCTTAGACAATTATATATATATAGATAGGAGCTAATGTATCAGGAACAGACCCAAAAGAACATTTCTACATAGAGGTTCAGAATAGTACCATGTCAAGATCCAAGGAAGGTATGCCAGAAAGAACCATAATAGAGTCCATAGGGCCCATAGTTAGATTTTCTAACGTAAGTTATGTAGATAACTAGCTCTAAAGACAGACTATGAGGAGAATGGCTGAAATATACTGCAAAAAGCCTCAAAAAATTAAATTGTATATCTTGTGCAACAGCTAGACCACATTTAGGAACTGTCCCTTTTCCCCTCAATGATCAGGAAGATCCAGAAGGATTACAGTGTATAATTAACTTACCGGTATATAGTAAGACTTATGGCCCCTCAAAAAGGGAAGGAAAATGCAAAACATTATCCCTTTTATATTCCCCACCACAAGTGATTGTTTATCCTGGTAGCTATACTTGTTTTAGTCTTCCATGGCATGGGAATGACTTCGGTGAGCTCCAAGATGACTTTTGTAGAGAATGGATCATTGTATTCCCAGAGCATCAACTACTCAGCCACATGGTTAAAACAAACTACCCTGAAAGCGGATATATGGTGGTTATGCAGTGATGAAAGGATAAGAGCCAGATTACCACATGTTTTCTGAGGAGATTGTGTGGTGGTCCAGCTAATCATGCTGTTCCACTTGATGTCAACAGGGATATGACCAAAGGTACGGAGTGGGAAGAGACAGAAGCGTGAAACCCCACAAGAATCCTTTGATTCTAGTATCTACTGTACAAAGATGACATAGGAGTGTTGAGGGAGGATCTAAAGTGATCCTTCACGGTTGACTCAGTGATTTCCAAATTTATCTAAAGGGCGTTGCCGGCAACTGAAAATGACCAGACGGAGACTCGTGCCTCTGTGTGGGGGATCGAGCAGATCTCTGGGCCCCCGTTTTATTGTCTGACTTTTCATAGTCATAGAAATTATACTTCAACCAATCAGCATAAGAACACGTTCATAGTTATTAACCTATAAGAATACAGGAAAAACTTAACCCATGAGGATACAGGAAAAATGGGAACTACAGATATGGTCATGTCTTTTTGGCATAGAAAAACATATTAACATATGCCTCAGTCTTGTATAGCGATACCCCCACGAGTCTCTTATCTGGCTCACTTGAGTTAGAATACTCAAGGTCTTTATACCAATTATGAACCATAGACTAGCTGAATAACAAAATATTATCTTCGTGAGAAACAGGACAGTTAGTTCATAGCAGCTGTAACCTTCTACCTAAGTAAATAACAGAATTTATCTTTAACCAACAACAAAATGGAGTCAAAGCACAAAATGGAGAATCTTTCATAATTTGTTCCTTCACATTCCCCCCTAGATAAATTTTGTTAACTAATGTCCAGCATCAGAGGTACTATCCCAAGCTGTAAGCTCGAGGGGTACTGGTCTTCACATGACTGGTGCCATGTTACCAGCCATGGCTGTTGCGGCGTACCCGTCCCCCCTGTATACTAGAATTTATGAATAACAATTGTTGATAACAGTGGTGGGGATCTTTTGAAGGTAGCCATGCGCTTGGCTTCAACATCTTCATCAGGTAACTTTGTGAAATCGGTGTAGAGAAGAGCAGGGGTGGCAACGCTTTTGGTTTCATCATTAGTTGTCTTAGTGCAGAATTTCCTAATACATACAGAAATACACCAAAGAACAAGTTTTAGTATTACATATATGACAAGGATAAAGGCAGCGAAGTGTAACAAACTTTGCAAGATTCCAGCTATCCAGCCGCAAGTCCCTCAAACCAATTGGCTGGATTAAGAAAGGAGAAGGTGTCTGCCCACCAACTGTCCTTATTACGGTCATTGTCTTTATCATATTAATCTCTGAGTCTTTGAATATCTTCTAACTTATGTGAATACTGGCAGCCATCTTAAATACAGTTAAATTTGCATTAGCAAACATAAGGGGAAAAACTTATTGTTTCACAGCATAAGAATATATAAAAGTACAAAAGAGTATAAAGATATATATTTTCAACTTGACAACCCCCCCTAAACACTAAGTTTTTCCCTAAAAAGAAAGTTCCTTCGAGACTGTCCATGTGATGGGGAAAGGGGAGGTGGATTTCTTCATCCAGACACCTCAGAAGCTCTCCCCTTGTGAGAGGCCTCCAGGCAGCTGAACCCTTCACTAGCTTCACATGGAGTTCTCCCACTGTCCCTAAACTAAATCTCTTTGCATCATCTGAGAGTAAAGGGTATTGTCTATCTTCTTGAGGGGGACGTGCTTAGGGATCTCCCCTGGATCAGTGCCATCGCACTCTAGTGGGTCTACTTCTTGGTTGAGGAAGGTGCCAGTCGGAGTTGGCTCAGTAATAACCTTTTTATACAGGGGAATAACACAACAGAGGATTATCGATCCAACTACAAGGAGAGCAATCAGTACTAGACAAGCTTGTTGAAAGAATCCTTTGAGCCCACCCAACCAACCGGAAAAGAAAGATGGGTCTACTCCAGCATTTTAATTCTGCTGCTAACCCATTTATCTTTTTAAGGGCTATCATGGTCTTTCCATTTACCCCAGAGTTCTGAGGGATATAGGTACAACATTCCTCTCCCACCATCCCACAGACTCCTCCTTCCTCAGCTAAGATCATATCAAGGGCTAGTCGGTTTTGGAGGGTCATTCTAGTGTTAGGGCTCAACTCCTCAGCTATACCTTGGAAAGCATCACAGGTAAAATTGACAAACCTTTGTTCACTGTAATATATGTAATTGATCCAATCAACATTTTTATTAATCTGCACTTGTGGATTAATAAAGCAAAGCTAGCATAAATCTGGTTCTGGGCTTTAAATTGCTCAGGCACCCCCCTTGGCACTCCAATGCCATCGACATATACCAATGGATCTTCTTCATAACTCATGTGGAGCTGATCGAGACTTCTCCTCTTTCTGGTATATTCATCAGGTGTCTCTGGATCCCAAGGTAAAATCTTGAACTGCATAGCTAGTTTAACAAGGGTACATTGACCTGTCCAGGCATTAGGCAACCTAGGACGGAGCTTACCATCTCCACATAACCAATAAATATCGTACATATACTGTGTATGATCAGCTAGCAAGTCAGTATCTAGGGAACTGTTCTCTTTGCAGAAACCTGTCTCGAAGACCCCTACTGGTGTACCTGTAGTGTCGTGGGAATTATAACAGGTATAATTATCAGCTAATACGGTTATCCCCCCTCGGACCTTTAGTTTAGGTACTTCATGAATTAGTGGGACATAATCTGAGCAATCAGTGGACTTTAGACCCTTCAACAGATTCATAACACAGGCAGTGGTATTAAGTATATCCAATATATCCCAAATTTGATCATCTGGATAATCTGTGGCCCTAACCAATTTATCCCACATCTGTATAACTGACAATTTAATTGGCTATACCCATCTGTACTACTAATCTTTCATGATATTGTACAAACTTATTATTCAAGGATATTGGGGAATTTAGACTGTCCCATGCGGTTACCAATATTATTATATGGAAATACGAAAAACTAAAACATTATGTCCCCTTATTTGCTACTAGTCTGTTTGACCAGCTTGCAGTGCGATACATGGATCCATGTCGGCCTTCCTTCCAGCTTTACTGACATAGGAATATTGAGGAGGACTTGGTAGGGACCGTCATACAAGGGTTCTAGTCCGTGTTTTCTGACATAGCTTTTCACGACCATAAAATCAGCAGGCTTCAAATTGTGACAAGTGTCGGTTTCTGCTGAATCTGGAAGGGAAGAAGAAACTAAAACATGGGTGTTAGCAACATTTTTACTAAGCTGAATAACATATTGAACAGCACGGTCAGTTTCTTCTGATAACTACTGAGACTGAAATTTGCAACTGAGAACCTAGCACCAAACAATATCTCATTAGGGGACAGGCCATGTTTTGCAATAGGGGTAGTACGAATGTGTAAGAGCCCTAGCCATGGAGCCGTAGTCTCCTGCATCATTTTGGTCAATTGTCCCTTCAGTGTACCATTCAGCCTCTTAATTTTCCTACTAGATTGTGGATGGTACGGAGTATGGAGGGCTACAGTGGATCCAAGCATTGTCAGAACCTCCTGATACACATGAGAAGAAAAGTCCGGGCCTTGGTCACTTTCAACAACTTCTGGAACACCATATCTGCATATAACTTCCATCACCAGTTTCTTTGCTGTGGTCTTTGCAGTCACGTTGGTAACGGGAATACTTCTGGCCAACTGGAGAACATATCGACAACCACCAGACAATATTCATACCTTCCAGACTTAGGCAACGTGAGGTCCACCTGGAGCCTTTGGAAAGGATAGTCGGGCTTAGCAAGGTGCTTCGGGGTTACACGTTGAAGTTGACCGGGATTGCAGGTCTGACAGATACCTCGATGTGTGGGCCCATGCGCCCACGTGGCAATAGCAGGGTACATCCGCTTAGGGAGACACACAAGTTGGTCCTTTTTCCAGCGACCATTGTCCATACGTGCTCCATCAGCTTTCCACTGCTTCACTTCTTCCTTTGGAGACAATCTCTGCATCGTCATTAAGCGGTCTCGCGGGGTCCGGCAGAAAACCTCAGTCTGGCATAGATCATCAGGTTCCTGTAGAGTCAGTGTTTCTTGTAACTGTTTACGCTGAGAGCGTGTGGTCACCATAGCTGGTATGGTCAGTTCAACGGGTAGGAGAGCAGCGGCTTTTGCTTGCATATCCGCAAAGGTGTTACCAACAGTCTGTGGCCTGTTCCATAGTACCATGCTCCTTAACTTTGATAATGGCCACCTGGGTAGGTAATTTGATTGAGTCCATGAGGGCTTTAACAGCTTCAACATTCTTCACTGAGTCCCGGCAGTAGTAACAAATCCTCGATTGGTCCATAGAGCTCCGAAATCATGAGCAATACCAAATGCATACTGTGAGTCCGTATATATTAGCCCGCCTGTCTTTGGCCAAAGTACATGCAGTAGACAGATCCTGAAGTTCTGCTTCTTGTGCTGACAGGGAGGGAGGGAGTGCAGCTCCGAGCAATACAGTATCTTCCGTGGTAACAGCTTATCCGGTGTGGAATCTGCCAAAATCATCACCATATCTTGAACAGTCTTTCAGGGCCTTGTAGAGAGGTAGCATTATGCGGGATGTGTCCGGTATCCACTGACAACAATAAATACATAGTCCAAGGAAACGCTGGAGCTCAGTCTCATCCTTTGTAGCTGACGGCTATTTTTCTTTCTTCTGTGAGGTGTCTGGCACCCTGAAGGAGACAGTGACCCAAAAATATCACTTGACCAAGGCAGAACCGAAGTTTCTAGGCCGAAACCCGACAGTTCAGATCTGCCAGATACTTGTGAAAACTAACAGTGGCAACAATGGCTTCCTGCTCTGTCTGTGCACACAACAAAAGATCAGCCACATACTGAAGCAACGTGACATAGGGATATTCTAACTGACAGGGTTAAAGACACTCGCCCATATTTTTTTGCAAACTGATTGGGACTGTTTTGGGCCCCTTGTGGCATAACTGTCCACATCAATTGTCGTCCCTGATAAGTGAATGCAAACAAACTGGCAATCTGGGTGTAATGGAATGCTGAAGAAGGCATTGGCGAGGTCGATAACTGAACCAAGCAGCATCCTGAGATATCTGGGACAAGAATATGTGGATTAGGCACTACTGGAGTTTCTAGAACAGTAGCTGCATTATCTGCCCGTAGGTCTTGTACCAGCCAGTACCCAGGGGGTTGGCCGGGTGGGGTCTTTTTCTTAACGGGAAACAAGGGCGTGTTACATGGAGAAACACTGGATACCAGGGCACCATTATCGAGTAACGTTTGTATTTGCCCCTTGAGGCCCCGCTCCTGATCATATTTCAAAGGGTACTGATGGACTTTGGGAAAAGGGGCACCAGGTTTGAGAAACACTTTTACTGGTTTTACAGGTATTATTGGGGTGAATCTGGGCCTATCAGGGCCATCATAACCGTGGGAAGGGCATGTAAGATACACATCTCATTATACTCATCTGCATAGGGGTTATATAACATAAATACCATTTGACCATCATCTTGGCTCACCAACTCTCTAGGTCTGCTCAGGTGCACTTATACATCCATCATATTGTCTTTGTCTGAGAATTAACATGGCGAGGGAGATTTCCAGACACAGGGTTAAAATAGATATTGGAGCGTAAGACTGGATTTGTGTAAGGGAGGGGGGCTGGAGCTGAAATCTTCTGCTTGGGCCACTGATAAGGAACCGAGCTGGGAGCTGTGTCCTTGCAGCTGGGGGGGGGGACTAGAGAGCGAGTAAAGATCGCTGCAGCTGCTGATACAGAATGGGTTAAGTTCTTCTGGAAACTTTGTACTACTTTTAATGCATCGTCCGGAGTGGAATTCTCGATGTCAGGTCTAACTGACATTATTGCCTCTTTCAATTCAGATTTAAAACTCGGACATCAAAGCTACCACAAAAACGTGTGAATGGGCTTTATTATACAGTGAAAACCCCAGATCTTTAAACACTACCATAAGACGCCCCATAGAACTTCTCGGCAGTCTAGGATATATTGGTGCCTTGGGGTTAAGGGGCACAGAGCTTCAAGTCGGGAGAAGAGAATTAATTTCCTGGGGAGGGACCATATTACCTAACAGGGAGCCCCCCTGTACCAAATTTCTTATTGTTTGCTTTCCCAACACATTAATCTCAGTCACTTTCTCAGTTCCTTCCTGCACCACAAACATCCAGTTGTTTTTTTTTTTTTTTTGTCATAGTAATAGACAACTTTCCTTTTTTTTTTTTTTTTTTTTTTTTCAACGTAACAAAAACAGATCCGAATTCACTTTCTCTGTTAATCCTTAATTTGCTATATATCAACCACTCAACTTGAAGCAGGTGAATCTTTTACCAATCTTTCAATCACTTACACTGATAACCAAACAATCTCTTACATGTTTTCTTCTAAAATAGGCACAATTCTTTCACTTTCAAATTCCAACTTGAACTTACGATATTTCTTTCTAATTCAATACAACATTGTACTATTGCACATACTACACAACACAAGGATAGAAAATTCCGAGAGGACGCAGCGACTCGCCCCCTCCATACCAGAAACACAGATAAGAACATCACAGCATTCCTCAACACAAAAGAAAGCAATAGCGCAGATGTTTGACCCCTCCCATCCAAAATTTCACACAAACAGAATACAGCAGTTCTCAGACTTAATTAATTTCTACAAAACCTTCATTACACAATTCATATGAAAAAGCAGACCACCTTAGAAAAACCAATGATTGAGAATATTTTCCCCATCTTTGGGCTAACAATATCAGATTCATCACACAAATTCAAAGTCTTCTCTTACTTCCATGGAAACATGATTCTCCTTTAGAGCTAAATATCCTTACTTTGTCGTGCATAGTACTAGAGCGGCCGTATATAGTCTATTCCACTAGGTTTACCTGTCCCCCACTGGGACAACCCAAAAACGCGGTACTCAGTGAAAGGAGGAGGGCGTCTTAGACATCCCTCCGAATACCTCTGGATATATATATTGTATACTTCTATATATTCCTGAGTTACGTATCCTACCCAATCTTCGATCACCTCACCGCGCCTGATTCTAACAATGATCAGAAATTCAGGATATTTTGACTATAAAGAGAATTACATCACTGGTCAATCCGGGGTGTCCGTCCTTTATGAGGTTCGGTTCGAGCACTGGGCTCCCAACGGAACTACACCTCTATATGATTCCACCCAAAAATCACCCCATCATCGGGGACAAACCTCAGATCCTCTTTGCAGCAACAAACACAGGAAAACCACACCAAACGGTCAGTCTGGACAGTATAACTGCCAATTTACCGTGGTTGTTGTGGGGGATGATCAGTCCCAATTTTCCAGTGCCCGTGTCCGCTCCGAGGGTCCTTTGTCTGGTTGTCCTCCGGGGGGCAGAGGCGTTCCTGGTTGGGGCCCCACGTTTCCGGGCGCCAAGCTGTTGAGGGAGGATCTAAAGTGATCCTTCACGGTTGACTCAGTGATTTCCAAATTAATCTAAAGGGCGTTGCCGGCAACTGAAAATGACCAGACGGAGACTCGTGCCTCTGTGTGGGGGATCGAGCAGATCTCTGGGCCCCCGTTTTATTGTCGACTTTTGTAGAGAATGGATCATTGTATTCCCAGAGCATCAACTACTCAGCCACATGGTTAAAACAAACTACCCTGAAAGCGGATATATGGTGGTTATGCAGTGATGAAAGGATAAGAGCCAGATTACCACATGTTTTCTGAGGAGATTGTGTGGTGGTCCAGCTAATCATGCTGTTCCACTTGATGTCAACAGGGATATGACCAAAGGTACGGAGTGGGAAGAGACAGAAGCGTGAAACCCCACAAGAATCCTTTGATTCTAGTATCTACTGTACATAGATGACATAGGAGTGTTGAGGGAGGATCTAAAGTGATCCTTCACGGTTGACTCAGTGATTTCCAAATTAATCTAAAGGGCGTTGCCGGCAACTGAAAATGACCAGACGGAGACTCGTGCCTCTGTGTGGGGGATCGAGCAGATCTCTCGGCCCCCGTTTTATTGTCTATAAAGGCACGGATGATTGACCTCGTGGAGACCAAAACATCCAACACCGCGGAGACACCATCACGTGTTTCTCAACGCAGTGATCCAGAACACTGCCCCCAAATATGCAAATGCAAGTAGAGGAGCTGCGGAGACACCATCACGTGTTTCTCAACGCAGGCAGTGAATAGCCAGGCCTTTCACCGGGAAGGAACAACCAAGGGAAGGGCAGCATCCAATAAAGGAAAACATCCAATAAAGGAAAACCACCTATGCCAAGCATGGTATCCATCCACAGACAGCTGTTTCGGGGTTTTTGCCCCTCATCAGTGTGGAGTAGGAAACTGGCTATCAGGAGCAGTGACTAGTAGAAAGTCTATAAAGGCACGGATGATTGACCTCGTGGAGACCAAAACATCCAACACCGCGGAGACACCATCACGTGTTTCTCAACGCAGTGATCCAGAACACTGTCCCCAAATATGCAAATGCAAGTAGAGGAGCTGCGGAGACACCATCACGTGTTTCTCAACGCAGGCAGTGAATAGCCAGGCCTTTCAACGGGAAGGAACAACCAAGGGAAGGGCAGCATCCAATAAAGGAAAACATCCAATAAAGGAAAACCACCTATGCCAAGCATGGTATCCATCCACAGACAGCTGTTTCGGGGTTTTTGCCCCTCATCAGTGTGGAGTAGGAAACTGGCTATCAGGAGCAGTGCCTAGTAGAAAGTCTATAAAGGCACGGATGATTGACCTTGTGGAGACCAAAACATCCAACACCGCGGAGACACCATCACGTGTTTCTCAACGCAGTGATCCAGAACACTGCCCCCAAATATGCAAATGCAAGTAGAGGAGCTGCGGAGACACCATCACGTGTTTCTCAACGCAGGCAGTGAATAGCCAGGCCTTTCACCGGGAAGGAACAACCAAGGGAAGGGCAGCATCCAATAAAGGAAAACCACCTATGCCAAGCATGGTATCCATCCACAGACAGCTGTTTCGGGGTTTTTGCCCCTCATCAGTGTGGAGTAGGAAACTGGCTATCAGGAGCAGTGCCTAGTAGAAAGTCTATAAAGGCACGGATGATTGACCTCGTGGAGACCAAAACATCCAACACCGCGGAGACACCATCACGTGTTTCTCAACGCAGTGATCCAGAACACTGCCCCCAAATATGCAAATGCAAGTAGAGGAGCTGCGGAGACACCATCACGTGTTTCTCAACGCAGGCAGTGAATAGCCAGGCCTTTCACCGGGAAGGAACAACCAAGGGAAGGGCAGCATCCAATAAAGGAAAACCACCTATGCCAAGCATGGTATCCATCCACAGACAGCTGTTTCGGGGTTTTTGCCCCTCATCAGTGTGGAGTAGGAAACTGGCTATCAGGAGCAGTGCCTAGTAGAAAGTCTATAAAGGCACGGATGATTGACCTCGTGGAGACCAAAACATCCAACACCGCGGAGACACCATCACGTGTTTCTCAACGCAGTGATCCAGAACACTGCCCCCAAATATGCAAATGCAAGTAGAGGAGCTGCGGAGACACCATCACGTGTTTCTCAACGCAGGCAGTGAATAGCCAGGCCTTTCACCGGGAAGGAACAACCAAGGGAAGGGCAGCATCCAATAAAGGAAAAGCATCCAAGGAAAACCCCGAAACAGCTGTCTGTGGATGGATACCATGCTTGGCATAGGTGGTTTTCCTTTATTGGATGTTTTCCTTTATTGGATGCTGCCCTTCCCTTGGTTGTTCCTTCCAGGTGAAAGGCCTGGCTATTCACTGCCTGCGTTGAGAAACACGTGATGGTGTCTCCGCAGCTCCTCTACTTGCATTTGCATATTTGGGGGCAGTGTTCTGGATCACTGCGTTGAGAAACACGAGATGGTGTCTCCGCGGTGTTGGATGTTTTGGTCTCCACGAGGTCAATCATCCGTGCCTTTATAGACTTTCTACTAGGCACTGCTCCTGATAGCCAGTTTCCTACTCCACACTGATGAGGGGCAAAAACCCCGAAACAGCTGTCTGTGGATGGATACCATGCTTGGCATAGGTGGTTTTCCTTTATTGGATGTTTTCCTTTATTGGATGCTGCCCTTCCCTTGGTTGTTCCTTCCCGGTGAAAGGCCTGGCTATTCACTGCCTGCGTTGAGAAACACGTGATGGTGTCTCCGCAGCTCCTCTACTTGCATTTGCATATTTGGGGGCAGTGTTCTGGATCACTGCGTTGAGAAACACGTGATGGTGTCTCCGCGGTGTTGGATGTTTTGGTCTCCACGAGGTCAATCATCCGTGCCTTTATAGACTTTCTACTAGGCACTGCTCCTGATAGCCAGTTTCCTACTCCACACTGATGAGGGGCAAAAACCCCGAAACAGCTGTCTGTGGATTGATACCATGCTTGGCATAGGTGGTTTTCCTTTATTGGATGTTTTCCTTTATTGGATGCTGCCCTTCCCTTGGTTGTTCCTTCCCGGTGAAAGGCCTGGCTATTCACTGCCTGCGTTGAGAAACACGTGATGGTGTCTCCGCAGCTCCTCTACTTGCATTTGCATATTTGGGGGCAGTGTTCTGGATCCTTGCGTTGAAAAACACGTGATGGTGTCTCCGCGGTGTTGGATGTTTTGGTCTCCACGAGGTCAATCATCCGTGCCTTTATAGACTTTCTACTAGGCACTGCTCCTGATAGCCAGTTTCCTACTCCACACTGATGAGGGGCAAAAACCCCGAAACAGCTGTCTGTGGATGGATACCATGCTTGGCATAGGTGGTTTTCCTTTATTGGATGTTTTCCTTTATTGGATGCTGCCCTTCCCTTGATTGTTCCTTCCCGGTGAAAGGCCTGGCTATTCACTGCCTGCGTTGAGAAACACGTGATGGTGTCTCCGCAGCTCCTCTACTTGCATTTACATATTTGGGGGCAGTGTTCTGGATCACTGCGTTGAGAAACACGTGATGGTGTCTCCGCGGTGTTGGATGTTTTGGTCTCCATGAGGTCAATCATCCGTGCCTTTATAGACTTTCTACTAGGCACTGCTCCTGATAGCCAGTTTCCTATTCCACACTGATGAGGGGCAAAAACCCCGAAACAGCTGTCTGTGGATGGATACCATGCTTGGCATAGGTGGTTTTCCTTTATTGGATGTTTTCCTTTATTGGATGCTGCCCTTCCCTTGGTTGTTCCTTCCCGGTGAAAGGCCTGGCTATTCACTGCCTGCGTTGAGAAACACGTGATGGTGTCTCCGCAGCTCCTCTACTTGCATTTGCATATTTGGGGGCAGTGTTCTGGATCACTGCGTTGAGAAACACGTGATGGTGTCTCCGCGGTGTTGGATGTTTTGGTCTCCACGAGGTCAATCATCCGTGCCTTTATAGACTTTCTACTAGGCACTGCTCCTGATAGCCAGTTTCCTACTCCACACTGATGAGGGGCAAAAACCCCGAAACAGCTGTCTGTGAATGGATACCATGCTTGGCATAGGTGGTTTTCCTTTATTGGATGTTTTCCTTTATTGGATGCTGCCCTTCCCTTGGTTGTTCCTTCCCGGTGAAAGGCCTGGCTATTCACTGCCTGCGTTGAGAAACACGTGATGGTGTCTCCGCAGCTCCTCTACTTGCATTTGCATATTTGGGGGCAGTGTTCTGGATCACTGCGTTGAGAAACACGTGATGGTGTCTCCGCGATGTTGGATGTTTTGGTCTCCACGAGGTCAATCATCCGTGCCTTTATAGACTTTCTACTAGGCACTGCTCCTGATAGCCAGTTTCCTACTCCACACTGATGAGGGGCAAAAACCCCGAAACAGCTGTCTGTGGATGGATACCATGCTTGGCATAGGTGGTTTTCCTTTATTGGATGTTTTCCTTTATTGGATGCTGCCCTTCCCTTGGTTGTTCCTTCCCGGTGAAAGGCCTGGCTATTCACTGCCTGCGTTGAGAAACACGTGATGGTGTCTCCGCAGCTCCTCTACTTGCATTTGCATATTTGGGGGCAGTGTTCTGGATCACTGCATTGAGAAACACGTGATGGTGTCTCCGCGGTGTTGGATGTTTTGGTCTCCACGAGGTCAATCATCCGTGCCTTTATAGACTTTCTACTAGGCACTGCTCCTGATAGCCAGTTTCCTACTCCACACTGATGAGGGGCAAAAACCCCGAAACAGCTGTCTGTGGATGGATACCATGCTTGGCATAGGTGGTTTTCCTTTATTGGATGTTTTCCTTTATTGGATGCTGCCCTTCCCTTGGTTGTTCCTTCCCGGTGAAAGGCCTGGCTATTCACTGCCTGCGTTGAGAAACACGTGATGGTGTCTCCGCAGCTCCTCTACTTGCATTTGCATATTTGGGGGCAGTGTTCTGGATCACTGCGTTGAGAAACACGTGATGGTGTCTCCGCGGTGTTGGATGTTTTGGTCTCCACGAGGTCAATCATCCGTGCCTTTATAGACTTTCTACTAGGCACTGCTCCTGATAGCCAGTTTCCTACTCCACACTGATGAGGGGCAAAAACCCCGAAACAGCTGTCTGTGGATGGATACCATGCTTGGCATAGGTGGTTTTCCTTTATTGGATGTTTTCCTTTATTGGATGCTGCCCTTCCCTTGGTTGTTCCTTCCCGGTGAAAGGCCTGGCTATTCACTGCCTGCGTTGAGAAACACGTGATGGTGTCTCCGCAGCTCCTCTACTTGCATTTGCATATTTGGGGGCAGTGTTCTGGATCACTGCGTTGAGAAACACGTGATGGTGTCTCCGCGGTGTTGGATGTTTTGGTCTCCACGAGGTCAATCATCCGTGCCTTTATAGACTTTCTACTAGGCACTGCTCCTGATAGCCAGTTTCCTACTCCACACTGATGAGGGGCAAAAACCCCGAAACAGCTGTCTGTGGATGGATACCATGCTTGGCATAGGTGGTTTTCCTTTATTGGATGTTTTCCTTTATTGGATGCTGCCCTTCCCTTGGTTGTTCCTTCCCGGTGAAAGGCCTGGCTATTCACTGCCTGCGTTGAGAAACACGTGATGGTGTCTCCGCAGCTCCTCTACTCCCGTTTTATTGTCTGACTTTTCATAGTCATAGAAATTATACTTCAACCAATCAGCATAAGAACACGTTCATAGTTATTAACCTATAAGAATACAGGAAAAACTTAACCCATGAGGATACAGGAAAAATGGGACCTACAGATATGGTCATGTCTTTTTGGCATAGAAAAACATATTAACAGATGCCTCAGTCTTGTATAGCGATACCCCCACGAGTCTCTTATCTGGCTCACTTGAGTTAGAATACTCAAGGTCTTTATACCAATTATGAACCATAGACTAGCTGAATAACAAAATATTATCTTTGTGAGAAACAGGACAGTTAGTTCATAGCAGCTGTAACCTTCTACCTAAGTAAATAACAGAATTTATCTTTAACCAACAACAAAATGGAGTCAAAGCACAAAATGGAGAATCTTTCATAATTTGTTCCTTCACAGGAGTTTCCAGGGGAGAGCCCAATGAATACAAGGCTAGGAACCAGACAGCAGCCAAGTGAGAATCCATAATTTGGTGGGTGACTATAAATAAGAATGTAGATTGGATAAACTACTTATACTATGACCAGCAGAGATGTTTTAATTATACCCGAGACACAGTTAAAGGGATAGTTGAGCAAGTAGGACCAACTTCTCTCATGGCGTGGTAGAATAGAATGGCACTAGACATGCTCTTATCAGAAAAGGAAGGTGTATGTAAAATGGTTGGAGGATTTTGTTGCACCTTTATGCTTAATAATACAGCTCCTGATGGAAGTATCTCCAAAACTCTTGATGGACTGGCTGCCCTGTCTAATGAATTAGCTGAAAACTCTGGATATGATGACATATTTATTTCCTGGATTGAAGGATGGTTTGGAAAATGGACAAGATTAATCACTTCTGCGTTGATATCTCTTACCATCATGATCAGTGTGCTAATCGTTTGTGAATGCTGTGCTATTTCATGTATTAGAGAACTTGTTCAAAAACTAACTGACTCAGCCATAGCAAAAACTATGCATCAATGAATGAAGACTTTGAAACCCAATGAAGGAATGGAAATTTTGGGACTCAATGATAAATATTCTGAACATAATACTCCTCCATGAGATTATATGAAGTTCTTCTGTGCAATCTTGTCAAAGGAAATCTGTCTCCAATGTTTACAGATAAATGATTTTATTACAAGAAGATGGAATGTTATAATAAATGTATATATACAGCTCTGGCAAAAATTAAGAGACCCTGCCATGGCTAGCCCAATCTCCAGATCTGAACCCAATTTGAAACCTCTGGAAGGTAATCAAGAGGATGATGGATAGTCACAAGCCATCAAACAAAGAAGAACTGCTTACATTTTCGTGTCAGAAGCAGTGTGAAAGACTGGTGGAAAGCATGCCAGGACGCATGAAAGCTGTGATTAAAAATCATGGTTATTACACAAAATATTGATTTCTGAAATCTTCCTGAGTAAAAACATTAGTATTGTTACTTCTAAATGATTATTAACTTGTTTTCTTTGCATTATTTGAGGTCTGAAAGCACTGGGTTTTTTTTTTTTTTTGACTATTTTTCTTTGTCAGAAAAAAATAAAAAAAGTATTTCTTGGAAATTCGGAGACATGTCAGAAGTTTATAGAGTAAAAGAACAATTTACATTTTACTCAAAATATACCTATAAAGAGAAAAATCAGACAAACTGAATATTTTGTAGTGCCAGAGCTGTGTATATATTATACATCTAAGGGCTCATACTCACTTGCAAGAAATACAGGCGAGTGCAATCCGATAAAAAAAATCGGATTGCACTCGGACCAATGTTATTCAATGAGTTCCATCTCATCTGTTATTTTTTTCTCAGCTGGCTGAGAACAAAATTGCAGCATGCTGCGCATTGCTGCGTATCTCAGACGAGACTCGCCAATGTAAGTCAATGAGTGCAAAAAAAAAAAAATATCACAGCACTCGCACCATGCGAGTGCTGTCCGATTTTTACGCACTGGTGTCCTTTGAAAAGCCAGCAATCCATGTCTGGCGTACAGTAAAATCACACTGACATGTTAAGAATAGAAAAGATAGAATAGATACTGTATATATACACCTATTCTATGTGTGTATATATATATATATATATATATATATATATATACTATCTATTCTATTCTAGCCTATTTTATTCTATATTGTACGCGGCATCTGCCGGCTTTTAATCTATCTATCTATGTATCTATCTATATATATGTTTTGAAGATTATTTGTTTTTAAAATGATGTGTACAGTTGTATTTTACAATGAATATTTAGCACGAGCTTTTACATACAGAGAACTGCTGTATGTAAAACCTCATGATAAAATCGCATTGCATACGCATGTCAAACGGATGTTCTGTGGAAAAATCACTCGGAAATCGCATTGTACTTGCATGACACTCGCATGACACTCACATAGCACTCATCCATTTTTTCGGTACAGAAATCTGACCATTTTTTTTCTCGCAGATGGGTATGAGCCCTGAAGATAAGTGTATCATGACTTGTCTCTGTACCTCTATTTAGGGGATGCTAATAATTTTGGTGACGTTATATATGTGCTTTTGGTCACTTGGGGTCTTCAAGCTTGCATGTTGATTGCTTCCAAGCCTTACAGTTAATGTACGTAGTTCTAGAACCCATTGCAGCACTTGATATTACCTTTAGCAGTGGGCATTTCTACATATTTGTGACTACACTGATGTACATTATTAGACTTTGATTATTCCTGAGTGCTTTTACCTGATCTTAGTTTTCTGGGGGTAGGGTATACCAATTTGAGTGACATTTATACCCCGCATCTTAATCCCCGTTTATTAATAAGTGACCAGTATACCATACATTCTAATTTGTCATTTGGGAGGGAGCGGGACGGCCCATCCCTATGCTCCTTCAGACTACTCAATTATACTAAAGTATGGAAGTATGGTATATGGCCAAAATTACAACTTTTTGACATATGGCCAAAATTGCGATAGTTTTTTTTTTTTACACCACATTGGTCTTTTTGTTGAATGTGCCATTGACACATAGATGGGTTGCTGTGTGATTGTTTGTTTTGTAGTTTTGTGGTTTTTACTACACACTAGGGTAGGGGTGTACTAGGGTATTTAGTGTAGGGCTACTCATCGATGAGTGGGGGCGCCATACCACAGAAACTAAGGGTGATAACCTCCACTGATAGGTAGGGCATCCACCAGGGTATTCTAGTGCATACCAGCCGATATATTTCATAAGTTTCTATTGCTCCTTTAGTAGTGTACTCCTCCAATTACTCCTCCCCCTTTCCCATTTATATTTATCCTCATATTCATTGTTGTATTGTTTTTAAGATATGCAAGTTTTTTAAACTTTGTACTAAAAGTTATTTTTTAAGGGTCTTTCTTTTCTCTCCTGTTTTCTGCAATATGAAAATCAAACCTGAAACCAGATAAAAAGGGGAGTGTAAGACTAGTCATCATTCACGGACAAGCTGTGAAGCAGGATAGTGAAATGTTCCAGGGTCAGATACCAAGAGCCAAAGAACATAGATAATCGCAAAGTCAGGTCATGGTTCAAAGTCATAATATCAGGAGACTAGCAGATCAGAGAAAAGGGGTTGAGGAAGTGGATTGTCAGAATGAGGTTGAAAGTTAGGCAGCAGTACAAAGCAAAGAAAACCAAACCGCACCACCGAGCGAATACTGTCATTTGACACACTGAAAGCACAGCATGCCCCTGCACCCTATTGGCAGGTCAGTTTTAGCATTTAGTGAACCTAGCAATGTGAATACTTTTCTGCCCAATGATGGCAGAAGTATTCTGGGAGTGATACCTTTATTGGCTAACCAGAAAATATGTTTCCAAGCTTTCAGAGCCCAGAGGCTCCTTCTACAGGCAAGATTACAGATAGATTGCGTGAACCTAGCAAAAAAGCCAAACAAAAAACAAGTGTGGGATTGCACTTTTTTGCAATTTCACCACACTTTGAATTTGTATCCCATTTTCTAGTAC
Organism: Ranitomeya imitator; assembly: GCF_032444005.1. Classification (NCBI taxonomy): domain Eukaryota; kingdom Metazoa; phylum Chordata; class Amphibia; order Anura; family Dendrobatidae; genus Ranitomeya; species Ranitomeya imitator. Next base: position 315,660,816 of record NC_091285.1, on the reverse strand, counting down.
ATGACTTGCTAAAACCAATGATGTCGTTCAAAAGTACAGCTCGTCTTGCAAAAAATAAGCCCTCACATGGCCAAATTGATGGAAAAATAAAAAAGTTATGGCTCTGGGAAGGAGGGGAGCAAAAAACGAAAAGGAAAAAACGAAAATACCCTGGATCATGACGGGGTTAAAGGTGCAAAACTTTTGGCCATGATTGCATTTTGAGGAGGCTAACAATTTTATAATGGTCTAGTGGCAATTTATGTTATATTTTATTTTATTCTGTACAGGAAAATAGGAATTGTCTTTACTAATTTAAATTATAATAAATGACAGCAAAATCATGCTTACAGAAATACTAGTCAAGTAGCATTTAATAACTAATACTATCAGTAAAACTGCCCTAATACCTGCACTATGCAATTATTGACACATTGTTAAAAGGTTGCATAGTCTAAATACCTTTGAGAGAAGACATAAATCCTGATGTGATGAAAGAACCAGATGCACTGGCAGCTGGACCACAGAGTGGCACAGAAGGCTGCCACAGAGAAACTGTGCCAGTTTATATAATGATACATCTATTTTAAACATCACATACCTTATCTATTTTTTTTTTTTTCGCTCAGATGTGTTTAGCATGCACCTACTGTTTCTGTGACTAGAGATGAGCGAATCTGTTCTGGTCCCTCCTTTTTTGGCAAGCTATAGCACTTACCGAATAAGCTACAGATCGAACCCGGCTATCTGGATTGCTCCTGCTGATCAGCTGTCCGGCGCTGCAGATGCATGGTCTCGGCTGTTTCACTGTCACAGCACATTCATGGAGAGCCTGTTTGTTGCAGCTGCGGCGCCCGACAGGTGATCAGCAGGGACGATCCAGATAGCCGGGTTCGATCTGCAGCTTATTCAGTAAGTGCTATAGCTTGCCAAAAAATTAGATTGCTCATCTCTATCTGTCACATATTTTATATTGACAGGCTGGATATTCAGTAAGTTGTGATTCTTCTGAAAATGTTTTTCATTACCATAATGTCTGTTTTAAGCAAGGGTGGGATTCAGCCAGGTTTATCCAAACTAGCTGTTAATATTACAGTTGGGGAATCGCGAATGTGGCGGTAATGCCGTTCTTCAGTTCTCCATAGTTAGTAGAAAGAGACAACTTTGTAACTGTCCACAGGGCCGGTTTTAGACAAAAGCTGATTTCATACCGCTAAGCGAGTGACAATAAACTATATCAAGTAGTTTGGCACTTATTTACCAGCCTTTTTATACAGGCCCATGGGTACAGCCCATGGGAGAATTATGGGCTGTACCCATACATATCATGTTATCGGCAGTACATGTCCTGTTTACACAGAGTAATTTGCTGCTGATAACAATTATTTTTTATGACATAAATAGTATACAAAAACCAAGATTTAAATTACCGCCATACAGTGACCACTCAGTTATAAATACCAATTCTGAAGGATATGTTAAGAGATTACAATGCAGATATTGATTGTGATATAGAGGTGGCATTCTTTCTGAGTCGGTTACTTTTCCCATCTTTTCCATCTAGCCTAGATGGACTAAATTTGCTAGTAATGGTAAAGAACTAAAATACTCGGGTGCTCATTATGAGTATCAAATATAAAGGGAGTCAATGGGAAAGCCAAACTTTTTCCTGGCAGACTCTACAAAGAGGCCTGGGGGGCAGTGACAATGTTCAAATGGATGGGGGAAGTGCTGAATGGACAGAGAACAGCATAGGGAAGACCCCTGGAAGCATATCTGGCTCACAGATCACTGCTAAGAACAATGGTCACACTTGTGCTCCACTTTAAGGAGTGATAATAAAACATTCCAAACCAACGAGAAATTGCATTTTATGGGAAAAAAATGTTAAGAAACATTTTTTCCTGTATTATCACTTGTATGGAAGGCAAATTTTAAAAAGGATTAAAAAATATAATTTAAGTAAACCAAAATAGCTTTTTTAATTTCTGTATAATTTATGAAGCAAGAACTGCCAAAAATAAGGGACTGATATACACCCTGTATAATATAGATAACATTTTGAACACATTTTTTGAGGTGTTTATAGCATAGAAATGTACTCAAGAAGATGCAATACCCTATGGATGAGCAATATAATACCTAGGCGTTTTCAACAAGTTTTTTGAGAGTTATATACCAATGAAATGTACTCCAGACCTCGGAATAGTCTATGGGTGAGCAATATAATACCAATAAAATTTTGAACAATTTTTTTGAGGCTTATATAGCAACTGTAGCGTTTCACCCACTACGTGTCTTGGGGGACACTCGCTTGGCAGCAGAATAATCATAGACAGGCACATTTTTTCACATAAACAGTCCATGTGGTTTATTATTCTCTCAGCATAAACCACTGTAGGCCATGTTACATATCACAGACCTCACTTAGTTCTTTAGTTCATTATATATGGCTTTTCAAATCCTTCAATGGTCACACTGGTATCTCTCCAGTCACCGGGTGACTGCACAGTTCAGCAACAGTCCTATGTTAGCGCACACAGTTCTTTTCCCCATACCAGGGGTTACCTCTTAGGAGCTCCTGCTCCACAGGTTGACTCCACGTCAGTCCAAGGTCCACAACAGGACCATCCAGGTTGATGGTCTCACAGTGCTTCCAGGACACTCCACTCCCAGGAGCCTCCAACACTGACCGTGCAGGACCTACAGCACACAGGCTACTCAGTGCCAAAGCCCAACCATGTGCTATTCAGGAATTCCCAGGATTTCCAACACAGGCTTCCAGGGCCTTGCACTTGGACCATTCAGATCCAAACACAGGAAACATGTGACCCACACACTGGTCACATTACATACCCGTAACCACTTCCTTGGGTGAGAGTGTGGGTGTGTGTGGCTAGTTTGTCCCGCCCATCTCACATAACTAGCCCTGCCAAACTCCCATTAGAACTTACACATTTACATGTGGGACTACAGGTCCCAGACCACAACATAACTTTAGACTGACAGCGCAGGGTGTCCTCCTCTGCGACACACATACCGGCCATCTACAATTCTGCCGGACTTTGTCTCATCACAACTATGTCTCCAAGTGCATCTTGAAGTGCACACGCAGCGCCCCCTGGCTGTAACATTGGTCACTGCACCACACAACTAAATGTACCCAAGAATATGTAGTACCCTATGGGAGAGCAATATAATGCCAATAAATTTTGAATAAGTTTTCTTGAGGGTTACATACCAACAAAATGTAATCCAGGCCACAGAATAGCCAATGGGTGAGCAATATACCATACATATTCGAGTATAAGCCGAAATTTTCAGCTCTTTTTTTTAGGCTGAAAGTGCCCCTCTCGGCTTATACTGGAGTCGTCCCAGGGGGTCGGCGGGGGAGGGGGAGCAGCAGGAGCTGGGGCTGTTACATCATACTCACCCACTCCTCGTGTGATCACTGCAAGTCCTCCCTGCATCACTCTGTTGTCCCGATGCAGCAGGTCTTCCTGTGGTCAGCGGTCACTTGGTACCGCTCATTAAAGTAATGAATATGGATGCGTCTCCACTCCCATAGGTGTGGAACGCATATTCATTACTTTATTCATTCCATGTGACCGCTTTGCACTCGAAGGAGCTGCCGGCCTGGGATGATGGAGAAGCAGGGACGTGCGAGGAGGGGGTGAGTATGACGAGGGAGGGTGAGCCATGCGATATTCACCTGTCCCCGTTCCACCGATGGGCTCTGTCTTCCACGTCCTCTGGCTGTGACTTTCAGGTCAGAGGGCGCGATGACATGTTTATTGTGTGCCCTCTGCCTGAACAGTCACTGCAGAGACACGGAAGACACAGTAACACGTGGCGGTGGAATGGGGACAGGTGAATATCGCTAGTGCCAGGGGCCTGACACTGGCACCTTGCCCTATAGCACGTCAGTGTCCCTGCCATCAACCTTTATGGAACATTAGATGGGGCATATTATTCTATGGAGCATCTTATCGGGTCATCAACCTTTATGGAGCATTAGATGGGGCATATTATTATATTGAGCATCTTACGGGCCATCAACCTTTATGGAACATTAGATGGGGCATATAATTCTATGGAACATCTTATGGGGCCATCAACTTTTATGGAACATTAGATGGGGCATATTATTCTTTGGAGCATCTTATGGGGCCTTCAACTTTTATGGAACATTAGATGGGGCATATTATTCGACGGAGCATCTTATGGAGCCATCAACTTTTATGGAACATTAGATGGGACATATTATTCTATGGAGCATCTTATGGGGCCATCAACTTTTAAGGAACATTAGAAGGGGCATATTATTTTTTGGAACATCTTATGGGGCCATCAACTTTTATGGAACATTAGATGGGGCATATTATTCTATGGAGCATCTTATGGGGCCATCAACTTTTATGGAACATTAGATGGGGCATATTATTCTATGGAGCATCTTATGGGACCATCAACTTTTTTGGAACATTAGATGGGGCATATTATTCTATAGAGCATCTTATGGGGCCATCAACTTTTATGGAACATTAGATGGGGCATATTATTCTATGGAGCATCTTATGGGGCCATCAACCTTTATGGAACATTAGATGGGGCATATTATTCTATGAAGCATCTTATGGGGCCATCAACTTTTATGGAACATTAGATGGGGCATATTATTCTATGGAGCATCTTATGGGGACATCAATCTTTATGGAACACTAGATTGTGGCCCGATTCTAACGCATCGGGTATTCTAGAATATGCATGTCCCCGTAGTATATGGACAATGATGATTCCAGAATTCGCGGCAGACTGTGCCCGTCGCTGATTGGTCGAGGCAACCTTTATGACATCATCGTCGCCATGGCAACCATTATGACATCTACGTCGATACTGTGCTCGTTGCTGATTGGTCGAGGCCTGGCGGCCTCGACCAATCAGAGACACGGGATGTCTACGTCCTTTATGACATCATCGTCGCTGTGCCGGTCGCTGATTGGTCGAGGCCTGGCGGCCTCGACCAATAAGAGATGCGGGATTTCTACGTCGATGCTGTGCCGGTCTCTGATTGGTCGAGGCCTGGCAGCCTCGACCAATCAGAGACGCGGGATTTCCAGGACAGACAGACAGACAGAAAGACAGACAGACAGACGGAAAAACCCTTAGACAATTATATATGTAGATTAGATGGGGCATATTCTATGGAGCATTATCTGGGGCCATCAACTTTTATGTAACATTAGATGGGGCATATTATTTTATGGAGCATCTTATGGGGCCATCAACTTTTATGTAACATTAGATGGGGCATATTATTCTATGGAGCATCTTGCGGGCCATCAACCTTTATGGAACATTAGATGGGGCATATTATTCTATGGAGCATCTTATAGGGCCATCAACATTTATGTAACATTTGATGGGGCATATTATTCTATGGAGCATCTTATGGGGCCATCAACTTTTATGGAATATTAGATGGGGCGTATTATTCTATGGAACATCTGTTGGGGCCATCAACCTTTATGGAACATTAGAGGGGCATATTATTCTATGGATCCTCTTATGGGGCCATCCACTTTTATGGAGCACTAGATGGGGCACATTATTCTATGGAGCATCTTATGGGTCCATCAATCTTGATGGAGCATGTCACAGTTCCCTTCTCCGTGGTGTAACGAATTTGTCACGTGCCCGCTCTCAACACGAGAATTGGGTTGTGCCTGCAAGGGTTAATCTATCTCCCCATTCTCAGTCCAGCATTCAACCTCTGTCCTATGCTGCAATGGGAGCATAAATGTTGTGAATTCTGTGGCAGAGCTCCCTCCTGTGGTCACAAGTGGTACTTCGGCTGATTCTCTCTGTGAGCTTTCGTTGGTGGAGGAAAGTGGTACTGCGGCTTCTGAGTTTCCTCCTCAGGTGATGTGGGGAAGTCGTTAGGTGCTGCTCTATTTAACTCCACCTAGTGCTTTGATCCTGGCCTCCAGTCAATTGTTCTAGTATTGGACCTGTTTCCTCCTGGATCGTTCCTGTGGCCTGCTGCTCTGCATAGCTAAGTTCCACTTTTGCTATTTTGTTTGCTGTTTTTTCTGTCCAGCTTGTCTATTTGTTTTTTCCTGCATGCTGGAAGCTCTGGGACGCAGAGGGTGTACCTCCGTGCCGTTAGTTCGGTACAGAGGGTCTTTTTGCCCCCTTTGCTTGGTTTTTGTAGGGTTTTGTGTTGACCGCAAAGTTACCTTTCCTATCCTCGCTCTGTTCAGAAAGTTGGGCCTCACTTTGCTTAATCTATTTCATCTCTACGTTTGTCTTTTCATCTTAACTCACAGTCATTATATGTGGGGGCTGCCTTTTCCTTTGGGGTATTTCTCTGAGGCAAGGTAGGCTTATTTTCTATCTTCAGGCTAGCTAATTTCTCAGGCCGTGCCGAGTTGCATAGGGAGCGTTAGGCACAATCCACGGTTGCCTTTAGTGTTGTTGGAGAGGATTAGGGATTGCGGTCAACAGAGTTCCCACGTCTCAGAGCTCGTTCTTGTTTTTTGGGTTATTGCCAGGTCACTGTATGTGCGCTGACCTCTATGTCCATTGTGGTACTGAATTACCTTTCAGAACAGTACTGGAGGCCAAAAGTACTAATGATTCTCAATAGAGGGAAAAAAGAAGTTCTGAGACCATTTTTTTTTCTCTGCACTGTGTTTTGCCTTTTTTTTCCCCTAGACATTTGGGTGGTTCAGGACACAGGTGTAGCAATGAACATTAAAGGTCTGTCTTCATGTGTGGATCAGCTCACGGCAAGAGTACAAAGTATTCAAGACTTTGTGGTTCAGAATTCTATGTTAGAACCGAGAATTCCTATTCCTGATTTGTTTTTTGGAGATAGAACTAAATTTCTGAGTTTCAAAAATAATTGTAAACTATTTCTGGCTTTGAAACCTCGCTCCTCTGGTGACCCAGTTCAACAAGTTAGGATCGTTATTTCTTTTTTGCGTGGCGACCCTCAGGACTGGGCATTTTCTCTTGCGTCAGGAGATCCTGCATTAAGTAATATTGATGAGTTTTTCCTGGCGCTCGGATTGCTGTATTATGAGCCTAATTCTGTGGATCAGGCGGAGAGGAATTTGCTGGCTCTGTGTCAGGGTCAGGATGAAATAGAGGTGTATTGTCAGAAATTTAGAAAGTGGTCCGTACTCACTCAGTGGAATGAAGGTGCGCTCACAGCTATTTTCAGAAAAGGTCTCTCTGAAGCCCTTAAGGATGTCATGGTGGGATTTCCTATGCCTGCTGGTCTGAATGAGTCTATGTCTTTGGCCATTCAGATCGGTCGATGCTTGCGCGAGCGTAAATCTGTGCACCATTTGGCGGTATTACCTGAGCTTAAACCTGAGCCTATGCAGTGCGATAGGACTTTGACCAGAGTTGAACGGCAAGAACACAGACATCTGAATGGGCTGTGTTTCTACTGTGGTGATTCCATCATGCTTTCTCTGATTGTCCTAAGCGCACTAAGCGGTTCGCTAGGTCTGCCACCATTGGTACGGTACAGTCAAAATTTCTTCTGTCCGTTACCTTGATCTGCTCTTTGTCATCGTATTCTGTCATGGCATTTGTGGACTCAGGCGCTGCTCTGAATTTGATGGACTTGGAGTATGCCAGGCGTTGTGGGTTTTTCTTGGAGCCCTTGCAGTGTCCTATTCCATTGAGAGGAATTGATGCTACGCCTTTGGCCAAGAATAAGCCTCAGTACTGGACCCAGCTGACCATGTGCATGGCTCCTGCACATCAGGAGGTTATTCGCTTTCTGGTGTTGCATAATCTGCATGATGTGGTCATGTTAGGGTTGCCATGGCTACAAGTCCATAATCCAGTATTAGATTGGAAATCCATGTCTGTGTCCAGCTGGGGTTGTCATGGGGTACATGGTGATGTCCCATTTCTGACTATTTCGTCATCCACCCCTTCTGAGGTTCCTGAGTTCTTGTCTGATTACCGGGATTTATTTGATGAGCCCAAGTCCGATACCCTACCTCCGCATAGGGATTGTGATTGTGCTATCGATTTGATTCCTGGTAGTAAATTCACAAAAGGTCGACTGTTTAATTTATCTGTGCCTGAGCACGCCGCTATGCGGAGTTATGTGAAGGAGTCTTTGGAGAAAGGGCATATTCGCCCGTCATCGTCGCCATTAGGAGCAGGGTTCTTTTTTGTAGCCAAGAAGGATGGTTCACTGAGACCTTGTATAGATTACCGCCTTCTAAATAAGATCACGGTTAAATTTCAGTACCCCTTGCCATTGTTATCTGATTTGTTTGCTCGGATTAAGGGGGCTAGTTGGTTCACCAAGATAGATCTTCGTGGTGCGTATAATCTTGTGCGTATTAAGCGAGGCGATGAGTGGAAAACTGCATTTAATACGCCCGAGGGCCATTTTGAGTATCTAGTAATGCCATTTGGACTTGCAAATGCTCCATCAGTGTTTCAGTCCTTTATGCATGACATCTTCCGAGAGTACCTGGATAAATTCCTGATTGTGTACTTAGATGACATTTTGATCTTCTCGGATGATTGGGAGTCTCATGTGAAGCAGGTCAGAACGGTGTTCCAGGTCCTGCGTGCTAATTCTTTGTTTGTGAAGGGATCAAAGTGTCTCTTTGGTGTTCAGAAGGTTTCATTTTTGGGGTTCATCTTTTCCCCTTCTACTATCGAGATGGACCCTGTTAAGGTCCAAGCCATCCATAATTGGACTCAGCCGACATCTCTGAAAAGTCTGCAAAAGTTCCTGGGCTTTACTAATCTTTATCGTCGCTTCATCTGCAATTTTTCTAGTATTGCTAAACCATTGACCGATTTGACCAAGAAAGGTGCTGATGTGGTCAATTGGTCTTCTGCTGCTGTGGAAGCTTTTCAAGAGTTGAAGCGTCGTTTTTCTTCTGCCCCTGTGTTGTGTCAACCAGATGTTTCGCTTCCGTTCCAGGTCGAGGTTGATGCTTCTGAGATTGGAGCAGGGGCTGTTTTGTCGCAGAGAAGTTCTGATTGCTCGGTGATGAAACCATGCGCCTTCTTTTCCAGGAAGTTTTCGCCTGCTGAGCGAAATTATGATGTGGGCAACCGAGAGTTGCTGGCCATGAAGTGGGCATTCGAGGAGTGGCGTCATTGGCTTGAGGGAGCTAAGCATCGCGTGGTGGTCTTGACTGATCATAAGAACTTGACTTATCTCGAGTTCGCCAAGCGGTTGAATCCTAGACAAGCTCGTTGGTCGTTGTTTTTTGTCCGTTTTGACTTTGTGATTTCATACCTTCCGGGCTCTAAAAATGTGAAGGCGGATGCTCTGTCTAGGAGTTTTGTGCCCGACTCTCCGGGTGTATCTGAGCCGGCGGGTATCCTCAAAGAGGGAGTAATTGTGTCTGCCATCTCCCCTGATTTGCGGCAGGTGCTGCAGAAATTTCAGGCTAATAAACCTGATCGCTGCCCAGTGGAGAAGCTGTTTGTCCCTGATAGGTGGACGAATAAAGTCATCTCTGAGGTTCATTGTTCGGTGTTGGCTGGTCATCCTGGAATCTTTGGTACCAGAGAGTTAGTGGCTAGATCCTTTTGGTGGCCATCTCTGTCGCGGGATGTGCGTACTTTTGTGCAGTCCTGTGGGATTTGTGCCCGGGCTAAGCCCTGCTGTTCTCGTGCCAGTGGGTTGCTTTTGCCCTTGCCGATCCCGAAGAGGCCTTGGACACATATCTCTATGGATTTTATTTCAGATCTTCCCGTCTCTCAAAAGATGTCAGTCATTTGGGTGGTCTGTGATCGCTTCTCTAAGATGGTCCATTTGGTACCCTTGTCTAAATTGCCTTCCTCTGATTTGGTGCCATTGTTTTTCCAGCATGTGGTTCGTTTACATGGCATTCCAGAGAATATCGTTTCTGACAGAGGTTCCCAGTTTGTTTCGGGGTTTTGGCGAGCCTTTTGTGGTAGGATGGGCATTGACTTGTCTTTTTCCTCGGCTTTCCATCCTCAGACTAATGGCCAGACCGAACGAACCAATCAGACCTTGGAAACATATCTGAGATGCTTTGTTTCTGCTGATCAGGATGACTGGGTGTCCTTTTTGCCTTTGGCTGAGTTCGCCCTTAATAAGCGGGCCAGCTCGGCTACCTTGGTTTCACCGTTTTTCTGCAACTCTGGGTTCCATCCTCGTTTCTCTTCAGGGCAGGTTGAGTCTTCGGACTGTCCTGGTGTGGATACTGTGGTGGACAGGTTGCAGCAGATTTGGACTCATGTAGTGGACAATTTGACTTTGTCCCAGGAGAAGGCTCAACATTTCACTAATCGCAGACGCTGTGTGGGTCCCCGACTTCGGGTTGTGGACTTGGTTTGGTTATCTTCTCGTCATATTCCTATGAAGGTTTCCTCTCCTAAGTTTAAACCTCGTTTTATTGGTCCGTATAGGATTTCTGAGGTTCTTAATCCTGTGTCTTTTCGTCTGGCCCTTCCAGATTCTTTTTCCATACATAACGTATTCCATAGGTCATTGTTGCGGAGATACGTGGCACCTATGGTTCCATCTGTTGATCCTCCTGCCCCGGTTTTGGTGGAGGGGGAGTTGGAGTATATTGTGGAGAAGATTTTGGATTCAAGGCGGAAACTCCAGTATCTGGTTAAGTGGAAGGGTTATGCTCAGGAAGATAATTCCTGGGTCTTTGCCTCTGATGTCCATGCTCCCGATCTTGTTCGTGCCTTTCATATGGCTCATCCTGGTCGTCCTGGGAGCTCTGGTGAGGGTTCGGTGACCCCTCCTCAAGGGGGGGTACTGTTGTGAATTCTGTGGCAGAGCTCCCTCCTGTGGTCACAAGTGGTACTTCGGCTGATTCTCTCTGTGAGCTTCCGTTGGTGGAGGAAAGTGGTACTGCGGCTTCTGAGTTTCCTTCCTCAGGTGATGTGGGGAAGTCGTTAGGTGCTGCTCTATTTAACTCCACCTAGTGCTTTGATCCTGGCCTCCAGTCAATGTTCTAGTATTGGACCTGTTTCCTCCTGGATCGTTCCTGTGGCCTGCTGCTCTGCATAGCTAAGTTCCACTTTTGCTATTTTGTTTGCTGTTTTTTCTGTCCAGCTTGTCTATTTGTTTTTTCCTGCTTGCTGGAAGCTCTGGGACGCAGAGGGTGTACCTCCGTGCCGTTAGTTCGGTACGGAGGGTCTTTTTGCCCCCTTTGCGTGGTTTTTGTAGGGTTTTGTGTTGACCGCAAAGTTACCTTTCCTATCCTCGCTCTGTTCAGAAAGTTGGGCCTCACTTTGCTTAATCTATTTCATCTCTACGTTTGTCTTTTCATCTTAACTCACAGTCATTATATGTGGGGGCTGCCTTTTCCTTTGGGGTATTTCTCTGAGGCAAGGTAGGCTTATTTTCTATCTTCAGGCTAGCTAGTTTCTCAGGCCGTGCCGAGTTGCATAGGGAGCGTTAGGCGCAATCCACGGCTGCCTTTAGTGTTGTTGGAGAGGATTAGGGATTGCGGTCAACAGAGTTCCCACGTCTCAGAGCTCGTGGAAGCCCCCCACATGTAATAACTGTGAGTTGAGATGAAAATACAAACGCAGAGATGAAATAGATTTAGCAAAGTGAGGCCCAACTTACTGAACAGACCGAAGATAGGAAAGATTGCTTTGCGGTCAACACAAAACCCTACAAACAACCACGCAGAGGGGGCAAAAAGACCCTCCGTACCGTTAGTCGGTGCGGAGGGTCTTTTTGCCCCCTCTGCGTCCCAGAGCTTCCAGCAAGCAAGAAAAAACAATATAGCAAGCTGGACAGAAAAAATAGCAAACAAAAATAACACAAGCAAAACTTAGCTTATGCAGGACAGACAGGCCACAGGAACGATCCAGGAGGAAGCAAGACCAACACTAGAACATTGACTGGAGGCCAGGATCAAAGCACTAGGTGGAGTTAAATAGAGCAGCACCTAACAACTTAACCTCATCACCTGAGGAAGGAAACTCAGAAGCCGCAGTACCACTCTCATCCACCAAAGGAAGCTCATAGACAGAACCAGCCGAAGTACCACTCACGACCACAGGAGGGAGCCTGGCCACAGAATTCACAACAGTGGAGCACATCAGCGTCTCAGACTGCCCTCACATGTGAATGCGTTTCTCTGTATATAGCCCTAATTTATAGCTTTGGTCTGGAGGTCAGGTTTCTAGACTAGCCCCTCAGGTTAATATCATAATTGCTTGTTTTTTTTATTAGACAACGGCCATGCCCCCAATGAATATATTATTTTCTCTTGAGATCCTTTCTGTAAAAGTTCTCACAGAGATACTATCAGGCCGTAATTAACATCTCTCTTCCAAGAGCTAGGAGGTGTCAAGTGTTACCCTTTCTTCTTCATCCTAGCTAAACCCCCTGGTGAGATTTGGAGACAGAAGTTTGCTTGTCTCAGGAAAATACACATTAACACATGGGTGAGACCTGCCTTCACAACAGATGTTGCATTATCACTAGTAGTGGGTAAACGTGTGCACAACCTCAGAATGTGGTGCCCAGGTAGGTTCCAACACCTCAGTAGTATATAACAAAACCTGGCACTCAACTTGTATGCAAGTGGTTTTATTTTACAGCAACAAAAATGTTTCAGTCACAAAGTTTGACCTTCATCAGTTACGTTTTGTGGGTGGTAAGTTTGCATGTGTCAGCGCTGCAGTGTGATGCCTTATTTACTTAACTATATACGAGTTGGCAACTCTAGGTTCAGCACCTGTTCACACTTAAGGTACCTTCACACATAACGATATTGTTAACGATATCGTTGCTATTTGTGACGTAGCAACGATATCGTTAATGAAATCGTTCTGTGTGACAGCGACCAACGATCAGGCCCCTGCTGGGAGATCGTTGGTCGCTGAATAAAGTCCAGAACTTTATTTCGTCGCTGGACTCCCTGGAGACATCGCTGGATCGGCATGTGTGACACCGATCCAGCGATGTCTTCACTGGTAACCAGGGTAAACATCGGGTAACTAAGCGCAGGGCCGCGCTTAGTAACCCGATGTTTACCCTGGTTACCATGCTAAAAGTAAAAAAAACAAACACTAGATACTTACCTACCGCTGTCTGTCCTCCAGCGCTGTGCTCTGCACTCCTCCTGTACTGGCTGTGAGCCGGAAAGCAGAGCGGTGACGTCACCGCTCTGCTTTCCGGCTCCCAGACAGTACAGGAGGAGAGCAGAGAAGCAGAGCGCAGCGCTGGAGGACAGACATCGGTAGGTAAGTATCTAGTGTTTGTTTTTTTTTACTTTTAGCATGGTAACCAGGGTAAACATCGGGTTACTAAGCGCGGCCCTGCGCTTAGTTACCTGATGTTTACCCTGGTTACCGGCATCGTTGGTCGCTGGAGAGCGGTCTGTGTGACAGCTCTCCAGCGACCAAACAGCGACGCTGCAGCGATCCGGATCGTTGTCGGTATCGCTGCAGCGTCGCTAAATGTGAAGGGGCCTTTAGTCTATGTTTGGATGTGCCGGTCAGGTTTTTGAAATGTATTCTTTAGCCTTCTGATCGTGCACTCCGCCTCCTAGCCACAGGTGTTTTAATTACAGCAGGTCCCATACCCCTCCAGAGAGAGAGAATTTTAGTCTAGGAAGAGGTTTCACATGTACTTATTCAGATGGAGACGTTTATTCTCAGTGAGGTAAGGCAAGTGTAGGACCTGGTATAAGAGAGATGCCGTAAAGGGGCTACCAGGTACACATAAAATTGGCCATTTTTATGCACTAAACGCTCTCATTTTTTATATTTCTAGTGCAGTAATGCAGTTCAAATTTCGTGTTTCAAGTTTGCATGTGTCAGCGCTGCAGTGTGCTGCCTTATTTACTTAACTATATACGAGTTGGCGACTCTAGGTTCAGCACCTGTTCACACTAAGTCTATGTTTGGATGTGCCGGTCAGGTTTTTGAAATGCATTAGCCAATGATGGCACAGTAGTAGTCCCATCATCTGGAATGTGTTGAATGTAAAAAAAACCCCACACATATACAGTACAAACATACAACATACATTACACACATACAATACATGCTACATACACCATGCGACGTGTGACATGTGACATGTGACATGCGACATGGGACATGCGACATGCAACATGCAACATGTGACATGCAACATGCAACTTACGACATGCAACATACGACATGCAACATGCCACATACAGTACACACATACAACATACATATAGACATACAGTATACTAAACATAGAGTACATACTCATCATCACTTGTCACCTTGATCCCCGAAGCCAGTGTCACCTGTAAAAAATATTAAAATAATAAACAAACACTATACTCCCTGATCCGCAAATATCCAATTAAAACGAGTTTCCCACGACGATCTCCCGTGGAGAGCAGCAGCATCAGCTGATGCGACCGCTCTCCATGGGCTCCAGGAATACAATTATGGAAGGTATCGTTCTACAATGTATTCCTACGCCCCTGTGAGAAAATAGTCCCTAGTCTCACTTCTGGCACTGCTGTGTGAGAAAGTATCCACGCAGCAATGCCATAAAGTGAGACCAGTGAACTAAGGTAACCTCAGTGATGCACTGCAAGAGCCATTGTCTCCTGTCAGTGTGTCACTGGAGGCCTATAGAGCAGTGACATCACCTGAAGTCACTGTTCTATAGGGGAGATCATCGTGGGACACTCGTTATTAATTGGACTGCGTCGGACAGGGAATATAAGGTTTATTATTTTATGTTTTTTGCAGGTGATCGAGTATGGTAAGCATGGTTAAATTAAGAATAATAAAATACTTTTTTTCTGGCTGTGTCTTTATTTTGTTTTTAACCCTTTCACTACTATAGAATTAATAATGGATAGTCGTCATATTGGCGCCTCTCCATTATTAACGCGGCCTAATGTCACCTTACAATAGCAAGGTGACATTAACCCCTTATTACCCCATATCCCACCGTTACTCGGGAGTGGGAAGAGAGGGGCTAAGTGCAGGAATTGGCGCCATTTCTGGGGCAGCTGCGGACTGGTATTTGTAGCCGGGAGGGCAATATCCATGGCCCCTCTCTAGGCTATGAATAACAGCCTGCAGCTGTTTGTATAGCCTTTCCGGCTATAAAATATAGAGGGACCCCACGTCATTTTTGGGGGGTCCCCCTAGTTTACTAGCCAGTAAAGGCTATGCAGACAGATGTGAGCTGATATTCATAGCCTAGAGAGGAACCTTGGGTATTACCCCCTTCCCAGGCTACAAATATTGGCCCCGGCCGTCGACTTTCCCCCTCTGGCGCAAAAAATTGCGCAGTAGCCCACGGCTTTTTTTTTTCATTTTTTTTAACTTAAACATATTGTTCATTAACCCCTTTCTGCCAGCTGACGGAATAGTACGTCAGCTGGCAGCATCCCCCGCTTTGAGGTGGGCTTTGGCGGTGAGCCCACTACAAAACCGCAAGATGTCAGCTGTTTTCAATAAAAAAAGGATTATCCTGACTAGGGTTGAGCGAAACGGGTCGGCCACTTTCAGAAGTCGCCGACTTTTGGCAAAGGAAACCCGACCCGACCCCTGTGTGGGGTCGGCCATGAAGTCGGCGATCTTCTGAATGTGGTATCGGAATTCTGATCCCGATTTCCGATGTTTGCAATATCGGAAATTGGTATCGGAATCCATATTTAATGTAAAATAAAGAATTAAAATAAAAAATATCGCTATACTTACCCTCTGACGCGCCCTTCTACTAACCGGGAACCTTCCTTCCTTCGAATCAGCGCTTGCAGGACCTTGCGGTGACGTCGCGGTGACGTCGCGGCTTGTGATTGGTCGCGCGGCCGCCCATGTGACCACTTGCGCGAACAATCACAAGCCACGACGTCACCGCGACATCACGCAAGGTCCTGCAAGCGCTGATTCGAAGGAAGGAAGGCTGCCGGAAAGAAGCAGGGCGCGTCCGAGGGTGAGTATATACCTAATAGGAATATACTCACCCTCGGACGCGCCCTGCTTCTTTCCGGCAGCCTTCCTTCCTAAGAATCAGCGCTTGCAGGACCTTGCGTGACGTCGCGGCTTGTGATTGGTCGCGCGAGCGGTCACATGGGCGGTCGAAAAAACCAATCACAAGCTGCGACGTCACCGCGAGGTCCTGGAAGCGCTGATTCGAAGGAAGGAAGGTTCCCGGTTAGTACCAGGGCACGTCAGAGGGTAAGTATAGCGATATTTTGATATTTTTTATTTTAATTCTTTATTTTACACTTAAATATGGATCCCAGGGCCTGAAGGAGAGTTTCCGCTCCTTCAGACCCTGGGAACCAATGGAAACCCAATGCACTGCATTGGGTTTCGAGTTTCGGCCGACCCCGACTTTTTTATAGGATCGGCTGATTTCACGTGAAACCCGACCCGATCCTACAAAAGTAAAGGTCGCTCAACCCTAATCCTGACCGCTAAATGGCGTAGCGAGAAAAAAAAATCAAAAGCAAAAATTATGGTTTTTTTGTCACCGCAACATTGCATTAAAATGCAATAACGGGCAATCAAAAGAACATATCTGCACAAAAGTGATATCACTGATTCCGTTTTTGGTGTAGTTTTGATGCGTTTTTGATTCAGCTTTTGGTGCAGTTTTGATGCATTTTTTGCGCGGTTTAGATTCGTTTTTTGATGCAGTTTTTGGTGCGGTTTTTATGCAGTTTTTAGTGCAGTTTTTGTGCGGTTTTGATTCAGTTTTTGGTGCAGTTTTGATGCGTTTTTGATTCAGCTTTTGGTGCAGTTTTGATGCCGTTTTTGGCGGTTTTGATACGTTTTTGGTGCGGTTTTTGCGCGGTTTTGATGTAGCTTTTGGTGCGGTTTTGATGTAGTTTTTGGTGCAGTTTTTGTGCATTTTTGATTCATTTCTTGGTGCAATTTTGATGCATTTTTGGTGCAGTTTTTGTGCAGTTTTGGTGTAGTTTTTGGTGCAGTTTTGATTCCGTTTTGGTGCAGTTTTTGTGCGTTTTTTATTAATTCTTGGTGCAGTTTTGATGCGTTTTTAATGCGTTTTGGTGCAGTTTTTGCGCGGTCTTGGTGGTTTTTGGTGCAGTTTTGATTCCGTTTAGGTGCAGTTTTTGTGCGTTTTTCATTTATTTCTTGTTGCAATTTTGATGCGTTTTTGATGCAGTTTTTGGTGCAGTTTTTGTGCGTTTTTTAATACTTTTTTGTATGCGTTTTTGAAAGCTAAATAAAGACGTATTATTGAACAAAAAAAAATTTGTGATGTCACTATTGTCCAACATCCTCTTTTACATTTGTCCAACCCACATTTCATTGATACACTCACAAATAGACAGATAGATGGATGATATGGATAGATAGATCTACATATATATAGATCTATAGATGCATACATCTATCTATTCATATATCTATCTATAGATATATCTGAATCGATATATCTATGAATAGATATATCTATTGATAGATGTATGGATAGTGTAGGGTGCGCGTCCACTGTCCAGATTACATCCGGATTAGCTGCAGATTGGATGCTGCGTACTTGTAGTCCCATCGGATGATGCCTGCACACACACACACCCCCCCAAAGACCCACCGCACAGACCTGCACACACCCTGACAGCCCCGCACACCCTGACAGCCCTGCACACACCCGAACAGTCCCGCACACACATACACACACACAGTCGCCGCCCACACACTTCCCTCCTCCCGGACTGCAGCGTTTCTCGGACCCACATCCGCAGCAAAACTGCAGATCTTTTTTACATCTGCAGTTTTGCTGCGGATGTGCCCGACTCAATGCAAGTCTATTGGTGCAGAAACACTGCAGTTCTGCACAAAAGAAGTGATATACTGCGGAAAAAAAAGCTGCGTTTCGGTGCGGTCTTTTCGGCAGCATCTGCACAACAAGTGTGCGGCTCCCATAGACTTACATTGGTTGTGCACTACACTGCGGATTTGATGCAATTCCGTGCGGCAAAAAAAGCTGCGGATCTGCAATTAAATCCACAATATGTGCACCCAGCCTTAACATTTAGTGAACCTAGCAAAAAAGCTAAGCAAAAAACAAGTGTGGGATTGCACTTTTTTGTAATTTCATCGCACTTTGAATTTTTTTCACATTTTTTGTTACACGACATGGTAAAACCAATGGTGTCGTTAAAAAGTAGAACTTGTCCCGCAAAAGATAAGCCCTCACATGGCCAAATTGACGGAAAATATATGGCTCTAGAAAGAAGGGCAGCGATAAGCGAAAAAAGCTCCAGGGGTGAAGGGGTTTAGAGACATGGATATGGACATAACTATGCAAATAGACATAGATATATAGATATATCTCTGTATGTGTCTATCTATCTATCTATCTATCTATCTATCTATCTATCTATCTATCCCATATCTATCTATCTACTTATCCATCCCATATCTATCTATCTATCTATCTATCTATCTATCTATCTATCTGTGTGTGTAATGGAGTGTGGGTTGGACAAATGTAAAAGAGGAGGTTGGACAAAAATGACATCACAAATCTTTTTGAAGATAGAGGAGGGAGGGGATTGGGTGTGTTTTGGAGTGGGTGTGGTAGGTTTGGGCTTAGAGGCCTGTGCAAAGCATCATGGAACTTGTAGTATTAGAGCACAATAAGTCAGGAGAACGGAAGTTGGCGGTTAACACCGTGAGAGCTGGATCCAGCACTGAAGATGTGCTGCTACAGCATGATTAAAGGTAATATTGCTAAAATAAACACAGTGGATGTTTTCAGTGGCACATAATAGCAAGATTTATGAAAAAAAGTTATAGTAGTGGACAACTTCTTTAATGTTCCGTTAAAACGCTCGCAGAGTCCGTTGGTTTGGGGATGATAGGCGCTGGCCACAAAATGCTGTACTTGTATTTTTTCGCAGAGGTTGTCCATCAGATCGGACATGAACTGGGTATCCTGATCGGTTAACATTTCCCTGGGGAAGCCCACATGTGAGAAAACAGTCAGTAAAGCATCTGCCACTTTGTCTGCTCGGATGGAGGACAGTGCCACAGCTTCCGGGTATCGTGTAGCATAGTCCACCACTTTGAGGATGTACTTTTTGCCAGAGCTGCTAGGGATAACAAGTGGCCCTCTGATATCTACAGCCACTCTCTGGAAAGGCTCATCGATCACAGGCAGTGGCATCAATGGAGCTTTCTGTATATTCCCGGACTTTCCAACTCTCTGACAAACTACCCATGATCGACAGTAATTGGCAATATCTGTCCCCATCTTGGGCCAATAGAAGTTATGTGTCAGGCGAGCTTTAGTCTTTTGTATTCCAAGGAAGAGGAATTTCATGGGCAATTCTCAATAATTGTTCCCTAAATGAATAAGGGACGATCAGCCACCTTTCATAGTTCCAAGATTCTGTAGTATTCGTGGGGGAGTCTCTTTATACAGTCTTCCCTGGTTCCGGTATACTCTCTCTTTGCCAGAAGCAGCAGGGTCGGTCTGCAAGACGTCTGAGCTCCTCCAGACTGACATCTGTCCGCAGAGCCTCCTGGAAGCCCTGACTGTCAGTCTGCAGGCCCTGGCCTATTGTGACTGCCAGTCCCTGGTCTGAAGCTGAGTCTTCAGTGTCTGTTATCAGGGACCTTGTTGGGTCTGCCATGTGAAGAGGCTCCGGGGACACAGTATGGGCCTCCTGTTCTGGCAGTTCTGTCTGAGATTCATCCTCTAATCTCTGGGCCTGAGTCTGAGCTGCAGCCTGACTCCGGGTCACAGCTGCAACATATTTACAGTACTGTGCATAGGGATATTTTCCCTCCCCGCAAGGGATCTCAGGTGGGTCACTTGCTTCCACCTTCTCTGTAGCATTTACTTGCAAGGGAGAAACATAGTGGGTCACCATCCACCCCAGGTCCGTGCCTAGCAACATATTGGTGGGAATAGCCTCTGATACTCCCACTTCTTTCAATCCTTTCCCTGCCCCCCAGTCCAGGTACACACGGGCCATGGGTATGGCAGGGCTGACCACTCCAATCCCAGTTATAGACATAGTCTTTCCTGGTTTGATATCGGCAAGGGTTATCATGGCTGGACGCACAAGGGTCACCTCTGCCCCAGTGTCCCTGAGACCACTGGTGACTTTATTGCCTTGCGCAGGCGTGTACTACGGAGGACAGAGAATGAACTTCAATCCAATATTGGATCCAGCATGCAGCCAGCGGGTAAGGAAAAGGTGAATCAAACACCCAAAAACTCCGCCCATATGACCCCAAACCAGTCCCGCCAAATTCAGGTGACAGGTTCCCTTTAAGCCATCTGAAGCTGGAAAGCTCTGTCCTCCCGGCGTTCTGCAGCCTCTCTCTCAGCCTGGCGTTCTGCAGCCTGTCGGTACTGTAGAATAAGCTGCATGTTCAGATTGGGATCACTTGTTCCCAACCGTTGTAAGTCCATTTGTAAAGTACAGTCCATAGGCTCCTCAGCACTGGCATTTCCATCAGCTATCTCCGGAGCTGGCATTGCTGGGTCTCTCTGAGGTGAACTCTCTCCTTGCCCAGATGTTCCAGCACTTTTCTCTATGTCCTGCTTGACCAAGGCGTATATTAGCAGCTCCCTGGATCTGTCGGCCGTCTCTATTCCTCTCTGCTCACAGAGGCCTGTCAGAGGCTCTTTGCTCTGCTTCTTGTACTGGGCTGCTATATCGATGAACAGCCTTTGCCAAATAAAAGATAGAAAAGAAAAACCGGGAGGGGAAACTGCTTACAAGTATGTCTAAGTAAGCACTGAGTTGAACCTTGTAGAACTGGTGCAATCCTCACAAGGATACCAATTCTTTAGTACAGGGAAAAATAGCTTAAACCATGCACTAATGCTCTAATAGAAATAATTCTATCGCACCACTCTGCCACCAATTGTCACGGATCACTTCTCCGTTGTGTAACTAATTTGTCACGTGCCTGCTCTCAGCACGTGACTTGGGTTGTGCCTGCAAGGGTTAATCTATCTCCCCACTCTCAGTCCAGCATTCAACCTCTGTCCTATGCTGCAATGGGAGCATAAATCACACACCGACCCAGGGAACACACCCGCTCATACACACTGCCACCACTCACCGAATACACGGGCGATGAGTCCCGGAAATATTAGTACTAACAATGTCTACCACCCATAAGGCTCACACTCCTTAGGCTATGGATTCTTTTAGAACATTCAAGGTTCAACTTGTTAAAGTTTTATACTTTAATACAGAAAGGTTCAGTGATTACAGTAAGAAAATATATAAAAATATGATAATAAAAAGACATACAACTTATGCAAAACAGTATAAAAATTAACAGGAGAAACTTACAGAAATCATCTAACTGGTAGTTTGCTTTCTGCTCCCTGAGGGGGGGGGGGACTAGAGTTGGTGGAACACATCAGTGTCTCAGACTGCCCTCACATGTGAACGTGTTTCTCTGTATACAGCCTTATTTTATAGCTTTGGTCTGGTGGTCAGGTTTCTAGATCAGTCCCTCAGGTTAATATCATAATTGCTTGTTTTTTGATTGGACCACGGCCACGCCCCACAATGAATATATTATTTTCTCTTGAGATCCTTTGTGTAAAAGTTCTCACAGAGATACTATCAGGCCGTAATTAACATCTCTCTTCCAAGAGCTAGGAGGTGTCAAGTGTTACCCTTTCTTCTTGGTCCTAGCTAGTCCCCCTGGTGAGATTTGGAGACAGAAGTCTGCTTGTCTCAGGAAAATACACATTAACATATGGGTGAGACCTGCCTGAAGCATCTTATGGGGCCATCATTAACCTTTGTGCATCATTATATGGGGCATATTTTGTATGGAGCATCTTATGGGGCCTATCATGAACTGTACGGAGCATTATCTGGGGCTCCTGATTCAATATGGATATTCAAAAACCTTTAACCTACTGATGCCTAAATTCATTTTACTTTTATTGATATCTATTTTCAAAAAAAAATTTATCAGGGTCTGCTGCATTTCCCACCCTAGGCTTATACTCCAGGCAATAAGTTTTCCAAGTTTTTTGTGGCAAAATTAGGGGCCTTGGCTTATACTTTGGTCGGCTTATACTCGAGTATATATGGTAATAAAGATTGACAAAAGACAGAGGACACCACTTAATGAATGGGTTCCACCCGTTACATGTCAAAATACAGACTTATGAACATATAGAAAATAACAGGTACATGCCATGTAAAAACAGGGATCAACAAAAAATCTAAAATTTTATTATAGTACATAAAGCCACAAACAATAAAAACATTAAAATAGTCAAAAGATGACATTAGAACACAACAACCCATAATAGAGTTATATGCGCCACAGCTAATGAAAAAATAAAGACACAATAATTTGAAAATAAAGTATGTATATATTATTACTAGATGGTGGCCCAATTCTAGCGCATCGGGTATTCTAGAATATGCATGTCCACATAGTATATTGCACAGCCCACGTAGTATATTGCCCATCCACATAGTATATTGTCCATCCACGTAGTATATTGCCCAGACACGTATTATGTTGCCCAGTGACGTAGTATATTGCCCAGTGACGTAGTATAGCTACCTAGTATATTGCCCACTGACGTAGTATATTGCCCAGTGACCTAGTATACAGCACAGAACCACATAGTATATTGCACAGCGACGTAGTATATTTCCCAGTGAAGTAGTACACAGCACAGAGCCACATAGTATATTGCACAGCGACGTAGTATATTGCCCAGTCACGTAGCATATTGCCCAGTCACGTAGTATATTGCCCAGACAAGTAATATATTGCCCAGTGATGTAGTATATTGCCCAGCCACGTAGTATATTGACCAGTGACGTAGTATATTGCCCAGTGACATAGTATAGCTATGTAGTATATTGCCCAGTGACGTAGTATATTGCCCAGTGACGTAGTATACAGCACAGAACCACGTAGTTTATTGCACAGCGACGTAGTATATTTCCCAGCGAAGTAATACACAGCACAGAGCCACGTAGTATATTGCACAGCGACGTAGTATATTGCCCAGTCACGTAGTATATTTCCCAGGGAATTAGTATACAGCACAGAGCCACGTAGTATATTGCCCAGCTACGTACTACATTGGCCAGTCACGTAGTATATTGCCCAGCTATGTAGTATATAGCCCAGCCAGGTTTGTCACAGGTTAAAAAATAAAAAAAAAACGTATACTCACCTTTCCAAGGGAGCCCTTGTAGTCCACGGCAGCTTCCGGTCCCAGGGTTGGTATGAGCGCAGGACCTGTGATGACATCGCGGTCACATGACCGTGACGTCATGGCAGGTCCTTCTGCCACCGGAAACTGCAACGGAAGATGGCGGCCGGCGCGAGCTGCTACGGAGGGTGAGTATAGCAGGTTTTTTAATTTTTATTATTTTTAACATTACATTTTTTACTATTGATGCCGCATAGGCAGCGTCAATAGTAAAAAGTTGGGGACACACAGGGTTAATAGCAGCGGTAACGGAGTGCGTTACCCGTGGCATAACGCGGTCCGTTACCGCCGGCATTAACCCTGCGCTAGCGGTGACCGGAGGGGAGTATGCGGGCGACAGGCACTGTCTTCAGGGAGTAAGGAGCGGCCATTTTCTTCTGGACTGTGCCCATCGCTGATTGGTCGCGGCAGCCATGACAGGCAGCTGCCAAAACCAATAAGCGAATGAATAACTGTGACAGAAAGAAAGAAGGACAGAAAGACGGAAGTGACCCTTAGACAATTATATAGTAGATGTATGTGTATATTAGTGCATGTGATATTATTCGGTCACTGTGATGGTAATATGTGGTCTGGACATGGTATGGTGATATTTGTTCCTTTTATGTGATATTACTGGTATTTTAAAAATCGAAAAATAAATAAAAATATACCTAAATTGTATTGGATATTTTAACAAATGATTAATAGGATAGAGTAGACTAGAGCTCAGCCAAATGAGTCTACCTTGTCGTTTTGGAGGCTTAAAACATCTTTTGGCCGAAGCAAAAGCTGCTGGCTAAATGTGTGATCTGGTGATGGGAACTATTAATTTGTGATTGGTGAGAAGTGGAGTTTTTCCAAGACAGAGCGGTGGCAAAATCTTGCCAGTATGGAGCCCCGAATTTCCTAGTGGCAGCCCTGCCTGCCAGAGTTGGACCGCAACGGCTGTGCTGTCCCTTTAATTAAATGTGCGTGCCATCGTCACTCTGTACCTGTCTTCTCTTAACTACTCCTTTCTAGTCCTGCACTGTTCCCTGCTGAACTCTCTGGCTGGATTTGCATAAGGAAGCCACGCCTCCTGGCTGATGTGGCTTTCCAGCCAGAGAGAGCAGTGTATGCTGGGCCCGGCCTGAAGTAGTTACACATGCAGGGACAACACTGCACTTTTGTGGTGAGCCATCAAAGAATAGTGAGTGCCCATAGGTAGACTGAATCCGGAGATCAGTATAGACGACTCTAGAGCCACATAGTGTTTACATTGGTGGAACACGAGCACTGCCCTCTGGAACGCACCACCATCTTGACAACATCACTTCCTGTCCCATCTAGCACTGAGCAGCTCCGGGACCTGCCCACTTCCTGTCGGCAGGTACTGCCCCCTCCCTGCTGCCTTTCAGTGCTCAAATAAGAGCGGTCTCACATAGGACGCCAGAGAAGCGGTGGACATCTCATTTGCAGCGATCGGTTTCTTCTCCTGATTCCTATGTACAACATTGTTTTTCCAATATCATGCCACATTATCCTCTTGCTTGGAATTGAGTTATGTATATACTTTATTTTTCGTTTTTACACTGAGTTCTGTTATATTGTGTTTACAGTAACTGATGAAGGTCGTATTGTGTGACGGAAACATTTTGTTACTTGAACAATAAACTGCTTGCATATGAGCTGAGTGCCAGGTGTGTCTTACTTGTATGTGCATATATGTCTGTTGATGTTCACATACAGCCATAAAGACTTTGCAGAAAGCGCAAAGCCAGACAGAAAACATGACTAGCATCATCCATAGACCCGTGAAAGGCAACAACTGGCGGGCCTCATTAAAATATTGAAGCTTACAAACACTTTATGTGCTCCTGTCATCTGGTGGTGATGTGGAAAAGTGAGGGATATTCCAGACTTTGTTAATTTTTACGATAATGAGCCTGTCTGTATTTTTTGCTGACAGGTGAAAGCGCCTCCAAGGCATTGAAGGACAGATCAAGCCTGGTATCCAGTTTTGAGACCCAATAGTTGAAAGTCGCAGCAAAATTAGGGAGTATGCTTGTTTGTTCAGCCAGGCATTGCTTGATCATCTTTTAAAACTTCATTAGGCCATGGGCGCTAGGCTGGTGTCATGAAATTGGCCCTCATCTTTGACAGTATCCTCTGCTGTGTGTCTCCCTAGCCTTTCCTCCTTGGTTGGGCAAGGAAGCTTGCCCCCTGCTGCTACAGTTGTCTGATGGGAATTTTCATAACGTATATTCCAGAATGGCCTTCTGGTGTAGCATCAATTTAGAAGTCCTCTCCACCTCAGGAAGAAAATATGCAAATTTCTTCTTGTAGCATTGGTCTAGCAGGGTGAAAAACCAGTACTCTTTTTTTGGCCAAGATAAATGTAACCCAAAAAAGGACATCAAAGCACGTAGTACTTGATGGATCAAAATTTCTAGGACCCATAAAAAGAACTGCAGCTATGTATTTGGTAACAGAATTCACAGGCCTAATCTCTGTCTACAGACTGGATTCTGTCACTCTTCCTGCACCTGCGACTCTCTTTCTGTCCCTTGGCTAAATGTAGATTGTGTGTGCTGCAAACGATTAGCCCTTAGAACAGGTATGGACTGGGGCTGAAATTCAGACCTGGCATTTGAAATTACACAGGCCCATGGAGTCCCCATTCCCATGAACCAGATGGGATACATTATTAATATTACCCTGGATGGAGGAAAGGAAGATTTTCTACAAGTCCAATATTTCTAATGATACCCGTGGCCTGCTGGGGTAAGTGATGGAGTCAGCAACTTTGTGCTCCATCACAACTCTTAACAGTATGGGTGTCTTGAGAACACCGTTTCTGTTAACAATTTAGCAGACAGGCAGCCCATGACAAGACAGGCCCTTCTGGCATTTGCCAGAATTGCCAGATGGCCAGTCTGGCCCTACCTTAGAAGAACCGTTAGTATGCTGGCTCAGCTTCAGCACCAGTATCAATTCAATACTACAGGCCTCTAATTCGTTATACTGTGCACACAGGACTAAACAAGCACTCTCTCCCTCCAATACGAAGTGTAACAGAGCTGTGCAATGACTTAAGTGTGCCGAGCTGGGCAGTGCCTGTCCTTTTATAATCCCTGATTATGTTAGATGGCCAGCCAATCACAGTAATGCCACAACCAAGATGGCTATGGCATTACAGTGACTCGCAGGCAATCCCAATATGCTTATTGGCTGCGTAACAGGCACCAAAGTTGCAGGCCGAGAATTTGAACTCAATTAATGGCAATTGCTCACTGAGTAATGAGAACATCCGAACACCTTGCTCAGCGGAGACGTCGGTCACAGCGTCTTGCTCAGTCTTAGTCTGTGCATAGGGTTGCTGCTGCTTTTCCAGCTTCTGCCATTGAAGCCAGTGCTGGGCAGCAGCGAGCAGACGCTTCTGAGACTAAGTCCTACTTTGCACACACTGAGCATGCTCAGGGCAAGATCTCTCAGTGGAGATCTAGGGTAACACGCTCAGGTACTGCAACAACTTCCATTGGTCCTTCTCATGGAAGGTCCTGTAGGTACTAGGACTAAGTTCTGCTTTGCACATTGAGCATGCCCAGGGCAAGTTCTCTCAGTGGAGATCTAGGGTCACATGCTCAGGTACTGCAGCAATTCCATTGGTCCTTCTTTGAAAGGTCCTATACGTGCTGCAGCTATTTAAGGCTCGCATGGCCGCACGGCCATGCGCTAGTGTACATTTGTAAATGTGTGTGTGTTGTGAGTGAAAGTCGCTCTTTAAATAACCCTCCCTATTGGATGACTGTTCGCGGAAGGTGTATGATTGCTATCTAGCGCCCAACTTATCCAACAGCACGTTACACACTAATACAGCGTCTAGTTCCTGTGTCCGCCAGTGCAGCGCCGTACGCTTTCACAGTGCTTTCCTGACCCAAGCCTGGGTGGTTAGTGGCATCCGCCAGTGCGGCACCGCACGCACTCTCGTGCATTCCTTTGTTATTATTTTGGTTACACTGACACCCCAGTTGCGGTGTCGACCGCAAGTAGTCTACACAGACTCAGATCCCAAGTCTTAGGACTGAGCTCGGAGACTCCTTGCTTGTTCTCTTGTGTGTGGTACCGCGGCCCTGTGACTTAACAGGGTTTGCTTCCTTCACACAGGGTGAAGTTAACCCGTGTGTATTCACATTGTACCACCATATAGTCCGTCATTACTTGGCAGCAGGTTCCATCTCTGCACAGTGGACCCCGGGCTGCGAACGCACCTTATTCTACCTATCTTATTATTTGGTGCGTTCCGCTAGCCCTAACATTACACTAGCGCCAGGGTCTGGCTAGTAATGACGGACAAACAGCAATCCTTGCGGTACATCCAGCAGCTGGAGGGAAGGTTGGTGGCTCTCGAGCGCACAACCTCAGCTGTGGATGTAATTGCAGTTGCTGTTCAAGCTGCTTGCGTGGCTGCAGCAACCTTGTACACTGCCACCCCTGTACTGACTCTATCACGCCCCTGCTGCCAGAAAAATTTTCTGGTGATAGTAAGTCTTGTAGGTGTTTCGTGAGTCAGTGCTCTATACATCTCGAGCTTCTGGCCTCTCGTTTCCCTACAGAGCGGGCAAAAGTGGGGTTTATTGTGTCTCTTCTGTTGGACAGGGCGTTAGAGTGGGCTACGCCGCTGTGGGAGCGTGGCGATCATGTGGTGCAGAGTGCTTCGTTTTTCCTGAGCACTCTGAAACAGGTCTTTTTAGGACCTCGTGTCACCCATGATACGGCGCTCCAACTGTTGGCATTGACTCAGGGCTCGTCCTTGGTCAGCCATTTTGCCGTCCACTTCCGCACCCTAGCATCTGAGCTGGAGTGGTCGGATAAAGCCCTAATTCCGATATTTTGGAGGGGGCTGGCTGACCACGTGAAGGACGCCCTGGCCACTAGGGAGATTCCCGCCACACTGGAGGAGTTAACAGCTGTGTCCACTCGTATTGACCTCCGTTTTCACGAGCGGAGGTTAGAGCAAGCCCAGTGTAGGCAGAGGTTTCAGCTGGCTCCCACCTTCGCCAAACCTTTGGAATCTCCAGTCCAGGCCCCTGAGTCACATGAGGCCATGGAAGTGTCACGAGTAGTGTTGAGCATTCCGATACCGCAAGTATCGGGTATCGGCCGATATTTGCGGTATCGGAATTCCGATACCGAGTTCCGATATTTTTGTGATATCGGGAATCGGTATTGGGATTAAGATTCAGGTGTAAAATAAAGAATAAAAATAAAAAATATTGATATACTTACCCTCGGACGCGCCCTGGTTGTCACCGCTGCAACCGCCATGCTTCCGTTCCTAAGAATGAGCGCATTAAGGACCTTCGATGACATCGCGGCTTGTGATTGGTCGCTGAGCGGCCATGTGACCGCTCAGCGACCAATCACAAGCCGCGACGTCATCGAAAGTCCCTAACGCGCTCATTCTTAGGAACGGAAGCATGGCGGTTGCAGCGGTGACAACCAGGGCGTGTCCGAGGGCAAGTATATCAATATTTTTTATTTTTATTCTTTATTTTACACATGAATATGGATCCCAGGGCCTGAAAGAGAGTTTCCTCTCCTTCAGACCCTGGGAACCATAGAGGATACCTTCCGATATTTGTGTCCCATTGACTTGTATTGGTATCGGATATCGGTATCGGCGATATCCGATATTTTTCGGATATCGGCCAATACCATCCGATACCGATACTTTCAAATATCGGACGGTATCGCTCAACACTAGTCATGAGCGGGATCTAAGTCCCAGACCGCTCGTGCACTCCAGGTTTGTCATGTTTGCCAGCAGTCAGGACATCTTGCCACCAGATGTTCCCAGCGGTCGAGGAAACGTCAGCATCTAGTGGTAGTAGGTGGAGGTACACTAGACACGGCGACGTTTTCCTCCAAATTGTCCTTTAAGGGGACAATAACAATAGGCTCATTCACTCACTCGGTAGAGCTCTGCGTGGATTCTGGGGTGGAGGGCAATTTTATGTCTGCCTTCGCCCAATGTCACGCAATACCCCTGGTTATGCTAGCTCAACCAGTAATGGTACGAGTGGTGAATGGGTCGACACTGCCCTCACAGATAACACACCAGACCATCCCTTTTACTCTGTCCATGTTGCCATCCCATCAGGAGATTATATCTCTGCTCGTCATTCCTGAGGGAATTAATGAGGTCCTGTTGGGAATACCTTGGCTGCGGTACCACTCTCCTCATATCGAGTGGTCCTCAGGCAGAATTCTGGGATGGGGTGAATCTTGTGGGGGTAGGTGTCTGAGGGAGTGCATTCAGGTTGCTACTACAGAGGTACACGCAGATTTATCCTCTCTCCCCAAGCAATATTGGTCTTATGCAGATGTATTCTCCAAAAAGGCAGCAGAGATCCTTCCGCCGCATCGCCCCCATGACTGTCCTATTGGTTTCTTGCCTGGTGCTGAGCCTCCCCGGGGTCGAGTTTATCCGTTATCTCTCCCGGAGACGGAGGCAATGTCACAGTACATCCAGGAAAATCTGGCAAGAGGATTCATTAGGAGGTCAGTGTCACCTGTTGGGGCAGGGTTCTTCTTCGTGCAGAAGAAGAATGGGGAAAGGCATCCATGCATAGACTACAGGGGTCTTAACGCCATCACCATTAAGAATAAGTATCCTTTGCCCTTGATATCTGAGCTCTTTAATAGGCTTCGGGGAGAAAGGGTATTTACTAAATTAGATCTGCCGGGTGCTTACAACCTGATTCGCATCCGTGCGGGGGAGGAATGGAAGACGGCTTTTAACACCAGGGATGGGCACTATGAATATCTGGTGATGCTCTTCGGGCTCTGTAATGCCCCAGCCGTTTTCCAAGACTTTGTGAACGACATCTTCTGGGATATGCTCTCCACCTCGGTCGTAGTCTATCTGGATGATATTCTCATCTACTCTCCAGATATTGACTCCCACTGGAGAGATGTTTGCAAAGTCTTCGACCTCCTACGTGCAAACTCCCTCTATGCCAAGTTGGAGAAGTGTATGTTCGAGCAGGAGTCCTTACTATTCCTAGGCTATATCATCTCCGCCCAGGGATTGGCTATGGATCCTGCCAAACTACAGGCTCAGGCTGTGATGGACTGGCGGGAACCCCATTCTCTTAAAGCGGTGCAGCGCTTTATGGGGTTCATTAATTATTATCGCCAATTCATTCCGCACTTCTCAACTTTGGTAGCTCCCTTGGTTGCCCTCACCAAGAAGGGGGCAAATCCCAAATTGTGGTCTGAGGAGTTCTCCAAGGCCTTTAACTCCATAAAGTCACACTTCGCTAGCGCTCCCATCCTACATCGCCCCGATGTAGATAAGCCATTTATCATGGAGGTGGATGCCTCTTCTGTTGGTGCTGGAGCAGTCCTCTTAATAATAATAATAATAATAATCTTTATTTTTATATAGCGCTAACATATTCCGCAGCGCTTTACAGTTTTGCACACATTATCATCACTGTCCCCGATGGGGCTCACAATCTAGATTTCCTATCAGTATGTCTTCCAAAAGGATGCTCAAGGTCGGAAGCAACCTTGCTTCTTCTTTTCTAAGACCTTCTCACCAGCAGAGAGGAATTATTCCATCGGGGACAGGGAGTTGCTAGCCATGAAGTTGGCTTTCTCTGAGTGGAGACATCTCTTGGAGGGAGCTCGTTTTCCCTTCCAAGTCTTCACAGATCACAAGAATTTGGTGTACCTGCAGACAGCCCAGCGGTTAAATTCTCGCCAGGCCATATGGTCCTTGTTCTTCTCCCGGTTTCATTTCACCCTCCATTTTCGTTCTGGGGAGAAGAACATTCAGGCCGACGCTCTCTCTCGCTCCGTTGTGTCATCTATAGAGTAGGAGCAGGAGCCTCGGCTTATTGTCCCTTCAGAGAGCCTGAGAACAGTGGCTCCGGTTTTGCTAGAGTCTGTGGCCCCAGGCAAGACTTTCATTCCATCTAATTTGCGACCGGAGGTTCTCTTTTGGGCTCACTCGTCCATGGTGGGTGGACACTTTGGGACCAAGAAGACATCTGAGCTCTTGGCGAGGACTTACTGGTGGCCGCATATGGCTTGTGACGTCGCAGACTATGTTCGGGCATGTGTTTCCTGCGCCAAGAACAAGTCTGCTCGGCAACGGCCAGCTGGGTTGCTTTACCCAATGACGGTGGCAGACAGGCCCTGGGAGATGGTCGGGATGGATTTTGTGGTGGGCTTACCCAAATCTCGTAACTGCACCATTATCTGGGTGATCACCGACCATTTTTCCAAAATGGTGCACTTGGTGCCTCTTCCACGGCTACCTTCTGCACGGGCTCTGGCTGTGTTGTTCATCAAGCATATCTTTCGCCTACACGGTATGCCAGACAAAATTGTCAGTGACCGGGGTCCCCAGTTTGCGTCTCGATTCTGAAGAGAGCTTTGTCGTCTACTCAGTATTGAGTTGAATCTCTCTTCGGCATATCATCCCGAGACGAATGGGTTGGTAGAGAGGGCCAACCAGACCCTGGTCACATATTTACGACATTTTGTTTCTGCCAGGCATAATGACTGGGCATCCTTGCTACAGTGGGCAGAGTTTGCGCTTAACAATGCCGTAGCCGACTCCACCGGTCAGACTCCATTCCTCCTAAATTACGGCCAGCATCCGCGTGTCCCTGTGCCCATGCCCGTGTCTTCCGCCAACTCCAGGGTAGCAGACTGGGCTGTGGAGGCACGGGACATTTGGGACCGCACTCAGGATGCCATTCGGGCCTACAAGGAGAGAATGAGGTCCTCCGCCGATGCTCATCGGCGCCCTGCTCCGACCTTTGTTCCTGGCAACTTAGTGTGGCTCTCCGCCTGTAACATCAGGCTGCATGTTGAGTCCACTAAGTTTGCACCTCGCTACTTGGGTCCCTTCAAGGTCTTTGAACAGGTTAACCCTGTGGTCTACCGTCTGGCCCTTCCTCCACGCCTGGGTATCACCGACACTTTTTATGTGTCCCTCTTGAAACCCGTATACATGTCCCGGTTTTCCGAGTCATCTGCCGGGACATCGGGTTCGTCTACGAACGATTACGAGGTGAACGCTATTTTGGGGTGCAAGGTGGTACGTGGCAAAAAACTCTATTTGGTGGATTGGAAGGGTTACGGCCCAGAGGACAGGTCCTGGGAGCCTGCTGAACACATTTGAGCTCCACAACTCATTACTGCCTTCAAGCGTAGTGGGGTCCAAGGGGGGGGGGCCCTAGGAGGGGGGGGGAGTAATGTTAGGTGTCGAGTTCCCGCCTCTGCACAGGGGGAATCTCGAACCATCTCTGCTGCAGTCTCCCATTCTTCTCCAGCCGCAGTGGAGTCTGCTCAGCGGAGATGTCGGTCCCAGCGTCTTGCTCAGTGTCACTCTGTGCATAGGGTTGCTGCTGCTTTTTCAACTTCTGCCATTGAAGCCAGTGCTGGGCAGCGGCGAGCAGACGTTTCTGAGACTAAGTCCTACTTTGCACACACTGAGCATGCCCAGGGCAAGATCTCTCAGTGGAGATCTAGGGTCACATGCTCAGGTACTGCAGCAATTCCATTGGTCTTTCTTTGATAGGTCCTATACGTGCTGCAGCTATTTAAGGCTCGCATGGCCGCACAGCCATGCGCTAGTGTACATTTGTAAACGTGTGTGTGTTGTGAGTGAAAGTCGCTCTTTAAATAACCCTCCCTATTGGATGACTGTTCATTGAAGGTGTATGATTGCTATCTAGCGCCCAACTTATCCAACAGCACGTTACACACTAATACAGCATCTAGTTGCTGTGTCTGCCAGTGCGGCACCGTGCGCTTTCACAGTACTTTCCTGACCCAAGCCTGGGTGGTTAGTGGCGTCCGCCCATTATTTTGGTTACGCTGACACCCCAGTTGTGGTGTCGACCGCAAGTAGTCTACACAGACTCAGATCCCAAGTCTTAGGACTGAGCTCGGAGACTCCTTGCTTGTGCTCTTGTGTGCGGTACTGCGGCCCTGTGACTTAACAGGGTTTGCTTCCTTCACACAGGGTGAAGTTAACCCGTGTGTATTCACATTGTACCGCCATATAGTCCGTCATTACTTGGCAGCAGGTTCCATCTCTGCACGGTGTACCCCGGGCTGCGAACGCACCTTATTCTACCTATCTTAATATTTGGTGCGTTCCACTAGCCCTAACACAGCCCACACAAAATCTCCAAGGAGACTATTTACCCCTTGCCTATGGTACAATTTTACTGTGTTGGTGATATAGTTATAAATGATGGTCCCTCTGGGTAAGCCCTTCCATGTCAATGTCCCCATTGGCTTTCTGTTGCTGCTGGGGGCCCTCTTGGAGATGAGGCTCAATATGTCACTTCCCTGTCACAGGCCATGACTATATATTGTCACTCAATAGGTTGGATAACAACTGGTCAATGTAGCACAGAGGAAACGCAGTCTAGAGAGCTGTTAGAACAGCAATGCTGTTAAGGCCCCGTCACACATAGCGACGCTTAAGCGATCCCGACAACGATACGACCTGTCAGGGATCGTTGCTGCGTCGCTATGTGGTCGCTGGTGAGATGTCACACAGTGCGATCTCCCCAACGACGCAGCAGCGATGCGGCGACCTGTAGCGACCTGTACAACGATGCTATTTCATGATGATTCAATGGGACGTCCTGTCAACGAGGTCGTTGGTAAGGTGTCAAACACAGCGATGTGTGCTACCCAGCGGGACCTCAATGATCAAAAAACGGTCCAGGCCATTCCGACACGACCAGCGATCTCACAGCAGGAGCCTGGTCGCTGCTACGTGTCACACATAGCGAGATCGCTACTGAGGTCGCTGTTGCGTCACAAAACTTGTGACTCAGCAGCGATCTCGCTAGCGATCTCGCTGTGTGTGACGGGGGCTTTAGAATACACAACTAGAGTGTCTTTAGTCTGCATCTCCCCTGTGTTATGCAAATGCTGGCTGTCCTCTAGCCTATTGAGTGAGGAGACATCATACAGCAATAAAGCTGTTTCCTGCCACTAAAAAAGGAGAACTGGCTATAGGAACATCTAATAGAGTGACCGTTCATTACTGGAGCTTACAGGCAGCAGTGACACTTTTTTATTCATGGGGCACAGTGTGATGGCATGGATCATAAGTGGCACACTGTCGGGGGACTTTTACCATAAGTGGGGGCATGTTTACTAAGTGAAAGGGCGCAGAGAGGTCACTATTATTAAGTGGGGGCACATAAGGAGTACTTTTCTTCCTATGTGTAAGGGCACCTAGTAGACAACTATATCATGTATGGGAACACAGAAGGGTCTCTATTATGATGTCACCATTCCCATGTGCATGCACAGATGGGCACTGTTACCATTTGTGGTGGTGTAAGGGTTGCAAGGCCTGGGGCGTTCTGTTATGACCACTGACACTAGAGAAACCGCTTCCTATGGGTGTGAGATTGGTGTTAAGCTCCTGGTGTTCTTGACTACTCCTCCAGGTCCTCAGATGTCTCAGAAACCCCAGATATAATCCACAAGTAAGTATACAGCCCATTTTACAAGAATAAAATGAACTTTACTGTTGGAGCTGATGAAAACATATGAACAGTAGGTAGCAGATACAAAGCTGTGTTATATGTGATGCTACTTACTATAGGACTGCAGGTTACATTTGAAGAAAGGTTCGTGACTTTTATTTTAATGGTCAGGAAGGGGTGTAAAGAGTTTGGTCTGCAAAAGAGACCTGGTTTCTCACATGCAAGCAGGATCCAGTTGCTAGAAATTTGAATCTGCTGGTTTTAACCCCTTTACCCCCAAGGGTGGTTTGCACGTTAACCCCTTAGCGACCGCCGATATGCCTTTTAACGGCGGCCGCTAAGGGTACTTAAACCACAGCGCCGTTAATTAACGGCGCTATGGAAAAAGTAAATAGCGCCCCCCCAGAGTCGGATTTTCTCCGGGGTCTCGGCTGCCGAGGGTAGCCGAGACCCCAGAGAACATGATTCGGGGTTTTTTTAACCCACCCCGCATTTGCGATCGCCGGTAATTAACCGTTTACCGGTGATCGCAAAAAAAAAAAAAAAACGCGATCTCTTTTTAATTTCTCTGTCCTCCGATGTGATCGCACATCGGAGGACAGAGAAAAGGGGTCCCAGGTGTCCCCCCAATACTCACCTATCTCCCCCGATGCTCCTCGTGTCTCCCGGTGGGCGCCGCCATCTTCAAAATGGCGGGCGCATGCGCAGTGAGCCCGCCGGCCGGCCCCGCGAGAATCTTTGGGGTCTCGGCTGCCGGGGGTAGCCGAGACCCCAAAGAGCATGATCGGTGTCGGTTTTAGCGACCCCTGTTTTGCGATCGCCGGTAATTAACTGTTTACCGGCGACCGCAAAAAAAAAAAAAAAGTCAAAGTGTAATTCTCTGTCCTCTGATGTGATCGCACATGAGAGGACAGAGAAATAGGGGGATTCGGGGACCCTATTATACTCACCTGTGTCCCTGGGTCCTCCTGCTGCTCCTCCTGGCCGCCGGCTTCTTCCTCCGGTAAGAAAATGGCGGGCGCATGCGCAGTGCGCCCGCCATCTGTCTCCATCTGCCGGCCGGCAGGAGAAGAGCAGTTGGGGCTAAAATTAGGGTTAGGGTTAGGGTTAGGGTTAGGGGTAGGGTTAGGGGTAGGGTTAGGGGTAGGGTTAGGGGTAGGGTTAGGGGTAGGGTTAGGGGTAGGGTTAGGGGTAGGGTTAGGGTTAGGGGTAGGGTTAGGGGAAGGGTTAGGGGTAGGGTTAGGGTTAGGGGTAGGGTTAGGGCTAGGGGTAGGGTTAGGGGTAGGGTTAGGGTTAGGGTTAGGGCTAGGGGTAGGGTTAGGGCTAGGGGTAGGGTTAGGGCTAGGGGTAGGGTTAGGGGTAGGGTTAGGGTTAGGGCTAGGGGTAGGGTTAGGGCTAGGATTAGGGTTAGGATTAGGGCTAAATTTAGGGTTAGGGTTGGGGCTAAATTTAGAGTTAGGGTTGGCGCTAAATTTAGGGTTAGGCTTCTTTCACACTTACGTCGGTACGGGGCTGTCGCAATGCATCGGCTCGACATACCGACGCACGTTGTGAAAATTGTGCACAACGTGGGCAGCGGATGAAGTTTATCAACGCATCCGCTGCCCAATCTATGTCCTGGGGAGGAGGGGGCGGAGTTAAGGCCACGCATGCGCGGTAAGAAATTGCGGATGCGACGTACAAAAAAACGTTACATTGAACGTTTTTTTGTGCTGACAGTCCGCCAAAACACTGATCCAGTGCACGACGGACGCGACGTGTGGCCATCCGTCACGATCCGTCGGCAATACAAGTCTATGGGCAAAAAACGCATCCTGCGGGCACATTTGCAGGATCCGTTTCTTGTCCAAAACGACGGATTGCGACAGATGCCAAACAACGCAAGTGTGAAAGTAGCCTTAGGGCTAGGGTTAGGGTTGGGGCTAAAGTTAGGGCTAGGGTTGGGGCTAAAGTTAGGGTTAGAGCTGGGATTAGGGTTAGGGTTTGGATTAGGGTTGGTATTAGGGTTAGGGTTGGAATTAGGGTTACGCTTGGGATTAGGGTTAGGTTTGGGATTAGGGTTAAGGTTAGGGTTGTGATTAGGGGTGTATTGGGATTAGGGTTAGGTTTGAGGTTAGGGTTGAGATTAGGATTAGGGGTGTGTTGGATTTAGGGTTTTGATTAGGGTTATGGTTAGGGTTGACATTAGGGTTGTTTTGGGGTAAGGGTTGTGATTATGGTTAAGGTTAGTGATTAGGATTATGGATCAGGTTGAGATTAGGGTTAGGGGTGTGATGGGGTTAGGGTTGGAGCTAGAATTGGGGGGTTTCCACTGTTTAGGTACATCAGGTGGTCTCAAAACACGACAGCCAATTTTGCGCTCAAAAAGTCAAATGGTGCTCCCTCCCTTCTGAGCTCTGCCGTGCGCCCAAACAGTGGGTTACCCCCACATATGGGGCATCAGCATACTCGGGATAAATTGGACAACAACTTCTGGGGTCCAATTTCTCTTGTTACCCTTGTGAAAATAAAAACTTGGGGGCTACAAAATCCTTTTTGCAGAAAAATATATATATATATTTTTTTTATGACTCTGCATTATAAACTTCTGTGAAGCACTTGGGCATTCAAAGTTCTCACCACACATTGATATAAGTTCCTTGGGGGGTCTAGTTTCCAAAACGGGGTCACTTGTGGGGGGTTACTACTGTTTAGGTACATCAGGGGCTCTGCAAATGCAACATAACGCCCACAGACCATTCTATCAAAGTCTGCATTCCAAAAAGGCGCTCCTTCCCTTCCGAGCTCTGCCGTGCGCCCAATCAGTGGTTTACCCCCACATATGGCGCATCAGCGTACTCGGGATAAATTGGACAACAACAATTGCAGTCCAATTTCTCCTGTTACCCTTGTGAAAATAAAAACTTGGGGGCTACAATATCTTTTTTGTGGAAAAAAAATATTTTTTATTTTCACGACTCTTTTCCAAAATGGGGTCACTTGTGGGGGATTTCTACTCTTTAGACACATCAGGGGCTCTCCAAACGCGACATGGCGTCCGATCTCAATTCCAGCCAATTCTACATTGAAAAAGTAAAACGGCACTCTTTCTCTTCCAAGCTCTGCGGTGCGCCCAAACAGTGGTTTACCCCCACATATTGGGTATCGACATACTCAGGAGAAATTGCACAACAACTTTTGTGTTCTAATTTCTCCTGTTACCCTTGTGAAAATAAAAATTTGTGGGCAAAAAGATAATTTTTGTAGAAAAAATGCGATTTTTTTTCACGGCTCTACGTTATAAACTTCTGTGAAGCACATGGGGGTTCAAAGTGCTCACCACACATCTAGATAAGTTCCTTAAGGGGTCTAGTTTCCAAAATGGGGTCACTTGTTGGGGGTTTCTACTGTTTAGGCACATCAGGGGCTCTCCAAACGCGACATGGCGTCCAATCTCAATTCCAGCCAATTCTACATTGAAAAAGTAAAACGGCGCTCCTTCACTTCTATGTTCTGCGGTGCGCCCAAAAAGTGGTTTACCCCCACATTTGGGGTATTGGCGTATTCAGGAGAAATTGCATAACAAAATTGATGGTTACATTTCTGTTTTTACACTTGTGAAAATAAAAACAAATGGTTCTGAATTAAGATGTTTGCAAAAAAAGTTAAATGTTCATTTTATCCTTCCACATTGTTTCAGTTCCTGTGAAGCACGTAAAGGGTTAATAAACTTCTTGAATGTGGTTTTGAGAACCTTGAGGGGTGTAGTTTTTAGAATGGTGTCACACTTCATTATTTTCTATCATATAGACCCCTCAAAATGACTTCAAATGTGATGTGGTCCCTAAAAAAAATGGTGTTGTAAAAATGAGAAATTGCTGGTCAACTTTTAACCCTTATAACTCCCTAACAAAAAAAAATTTTGTTTCCAAAATTGTGCTGTTGTAAAGTAGACATGTGGGAAATGTTATTTATTAACTATTTTTCATGACATATCTCTCTGATTTAAGGGCATAAAAATACAAAGTTTGAAAATTGCAAAATTTTAAAAATTTTCGCCATATTTCCGTTTTTTTCATAAATAATCGCAAGTAATATCGAAGAAATGTTACCACTAACATGAAGTACAATATGTCACGAAAAAACAATCTCAGAATCAGCGGGATCCGTTGAAGCATTCCAGAGTTATAACCTCATAAATTGACAGTGGTCAGAATGACCAAGCCAATTTTTACAATTCTAACCACTGTCCCTTTATGAGGTTATAACTCTGGAACGCTTCAACGGATCCCAGTGAATCTGACATTGTTTTCTCGTGACATATTGTACTTCATGACAATGGTAAAAATTCTTTGATAGTACCTGCGTTTATTTGTGAAAAAAACGGAAATTTGGCGAAAATTATGAAAATTTCGCAATTTTCCAAATTTGAATTTTTATGCAATTAAATCACAGAGATATGTCACACAAAATACTTAATAAGTAACATTTCCCACATGTCTACTTTACATCAGCACAATTTTGGAAACAAAATGTTTTTTTGTTAGGGAGTTATAAGGGTGAAAAGTTGACCAGAAATTTCTCATTTCTACAACACCATTTTTTTTAGGGACCACATCTCATTTGAAGTCATTTTGAGGGGTCTATATGATAGAAAATACCCAAGTGTGACACCATTCTAAAAACTACACCCCTCAAGGTGCTCAAAACCACATTCAAGAAGTTTATTAACCCTTCTGGTGCTTCACAGGAATTTTTTGAATGTGTAAATAAAAATGAACATTTAACTTTTTTTCACAAAAAATTTAATTCAGCTCCAATTTGTTTTATTTTACCAAGGGTAATAGGAGAAAATGGACCCCAAACATTGTTGTACAATTTGTCCTGAGTACGCCAATACCCCACATGTGGGGGTAAACCACTGTTTGGGCGCATGGCACAGCTCGGAAGCGAAGGAGCGCCATTTGACTTTTCAATGCAAAACTGACTGGAATTGAGATGGGACGCCATGTTTCGTTTGGAGAGCCCCTGATGTGCCTAAACATTGAACCCCCCCACAAGTGACACCATTTTGGAAAGTAGACCCCCTAAGGAACTTATCTAGAGGTGTGGTGAGCTCTTTGACCCACCAAGTGCTTCACAGAAGTTTATAATGTAGAACCGTAAAAATAAAAAATCATATTTTTTCACAAAAATTATCTTTTCGCCCCCAATTTTTTATTTTCCCAATGGTAAGAGAAGAAATTGGACCCCAAAAGTTGTTGCACAATTTGTCCTGAGTACGCTGATACCCCATATGTGGGGGTAAACCACTGTTTGGGCGGATGGGAGAGCTCAGAAAGGAAGGAGCGCCGTTTGACTTTTCAATGCAAAATTGACAGTAATTGAGATGGGACGCCATGTTGCGTTTGGAGAGCCACTGATGTGCCTAAACATTGAAACCCCCCACAAGTGACACCATTTTGGAAAGTAGACCCCCTAAGGAACTTATCTAGAGGTGTGGTGAGCACTTTAACCCACCCAGTGCTTCACAGAAGTTTATAATGGAGAGCCGTAAAAATAAAACAAAAATTTTTTCCCACAAAAATTATTTTTTAGCCCCCAGTTTTGTATTTTCCCGAGGGTAACAGGAGAAATTGGACCCCAAAATTTGTTGTCCAATTTGTCCTGAGTGCGCGGATACCCCGTATGTGGGGGGAAACCACTGTTTGGGCGCATGGGAGGGTTCGGAAGGGAAGGAGTGCCATTTGAATGCAGACTTAGATGGAATGGTCTGCAGGTGTCACATTGCGTTTGCAGAGCCCCTAATGTACCTAAACAGTAGAACCCCCCACAAGTGACACCATTTTGGAAAGTAGACCCCCTAAGGAACTTATCTAGATGTGTGGTGAGCGCTTTGACCCTCCAGGGGCTTCATAGAAGTTTATAATGGAGAGCCGTAAAAATAAAACAAAAATTTTTTCCCACAAAAATTATTTTTTAGCCCCCAGTTTTGTATTTTCCCAAGGGTAACAGGAGAAATTGGACCTCAAAATTTGTTGTCCAATTTGTCCTGAGTGCGCTGATGCCCCATATGTGGGGGGGGGAACCACTGTTTGGGCGCATGGGAGGGCTCGGAAGGGAAGGAGCTCCATTTGGAATGCAGACTTAGATGGAATGGTCTGCAGGTGTCACTTTGCATTTGCAGAGCCCCTAATGTACCTAAACAGTAGAAACCCCCCACAAGTGACACAATTTTGGAAACTAGACCCCCTAAGGAACTCATCTAGATGTGTTGTGAGAGCTTTGAACCCCCAAGTGTTTCACTACAGTTTGTAACGCAGAGCCGTGAAAATTAAAAAAAAAAAATCTTTCCCCCCAAAATTATTTTTTAGCCCCCAGTTTTGTATTTTCCCGAGGGTAAGAGGAGAAATTCGACCCCAAAAGTTGTTGTCCAATTTGTCCTGAGTACGCTGATATCCCATATGTTGGGGGGAACCACTGTTTGGGCGCATGGGAGGGCTCGGAAGGGAAGGAGTGCTATTTGGAATGCAGACTTAGATGGAATGGTCTGCAGGCGTCACATTGCGTTTGCAGAATCCCTAATGTACCTAAACAGTAGAAACCCCCCACAATTAACCCCATATTGGAAACTAGACCCCCCCAGGGAACTTATCTAGATGTGTTGTGAGAACTTTGAACCCCCAAGTGTTTCACTACAGTTTATAACGCAGAGCTGTAAAAATAAAAAATCTTTTTTTCCCACAAAAATTATTTTTTAGCCCCCAGTTTTGTATTTTCCCAAGGGTAACAGGAGAAATTGGACCCCGACAGTTGTTGTCCTATTTGTTCTGAGTACGCTGATACCCCATATGTTGGGGTAAACCCCTGTTTGGGCACACGGGCGAGCTCGGAAGGGAAGAAGCACTGTTTTACTTTTTCAACGCAGAATTGGCTGGAATTGAGATCGGACGCCATGTCGCTTTTGGAGAGCCCCTGATGTGCCTAAACAGTGGAAACCCCCCAATTATAACTGAAACCCTAATCCAAACACTCCCCTTACCCTAATTCCAACGGTAACCCTAACCACACCTCTAACCCTGACACACCCCTAACCCTAATCCCAAACCTATTCCCAACTGTAAATGTAATCTAAACCCTAACTGTAACTTTAGCCCCAACCCAAACTGTAGCCCTAGCCCTAACCCTAGCCCTAACCCTAGCCCTAACCCTAGCCCTAACCCTAGCCCTAACCCTAACCCTAACCCTAGCCCTAACCCTAACCCTAACCCTAGCCCTAACCCTAGCCCTAACCCTAACCCTAGCCCTAACCCTAGCCCTAACCCTAGCCCTAACCCTAACCCTAGCCCTAACCCTAACCCTAGTCCTAACTCTAGCCCTAACCCTAGCCCTAACCCTAGCCCTAATGGGAAAATGGAGATAAATACATTTTTTTATTTTTTCCCTTACTAAGGGGGTGATGAAGGGGGGTTTGATTTACTTTTATAGTGGGTTTTTTAGCGGATTTTTATGATTGGCAGCCGTCACACACTGAAAGACGCTTTTTATTGCAAAAAATATTTTATGCGTTACCACATTTTGAGAGCTATAATTTTTCCATATTTTGGCCCACAGAGTCATGTGAGGTCTTGTTTTTTGCAGGACGAGTTGACGTTTTTATTGGTAACATTTTCGGGCACGTGACATTTTTTGATCGCTTTTTATTCCGATTTTTGTGAGACAGAATGACCAAAAACCAGCTATTCATGAATTTTTTTTGGGGGGAGGCGTTTATACCGTTCCGCGTTTGGTAAAATTGATAAAGCAGTTTTATTCTTCGGGTCAGTACGATTACAGCGACACCTCATTTATATCATTTTTTTATGTTTTGGCGCTTTTATACGATAAAAACTATTTTATAGAAAAAATAATTATTTTGGCATCCCTTTATTCTCAGGACTATAACTTTTTTATTTTTTTGCTGATGATGCTGTATTGTGGCTCGTTTTTTGCGGGATAAGATGACGCTTTCAGCAGTACTATGGTTATTTATATCTGTCCTTTTGATCGCGTGTTATTCCACTTTTTGTTCGGCGGTATGATAATAAAGCGTTGTTTTTTGCCTCGTTTTTTTTTTTTTTTCCTTACGGTGTTTACTGAAGGGGTTAACTAGTGGGCCAGTTTTATAGGTCGGGTCGTTACGGACGCGGCGATACTAAATATGTGTACTTTTATTGTTTTTTTTATTTATTTAGATAAAGAAATGTATTTATGGGAATAATATTTTTTTTATCTTTCATTATTTAGGAATATATATATATATATTTTTTTTTTTTACACATTTGGAAAAATTTTGTTTTACTTTTTTACTTTGCCCCAGGGGGGGACAATACAGATCGGTGATCTGCCAGTTTGCACAGCACTCTGACTGATCACCGATCTGAGAGAAGTGCAGGCTGCTTCACAGTGCCTGCTCTGACAGGCTTCTGTGAAGCCACCTCCCTCCCTGCAGGATCCGGATCCGCGGCCATCTTGGATCCGGGGCTGCAGCAAGCAGGGAGGGAGGTAAGATCCTCGCAGCAACGCGATCACATCGCGTTGCTGCGGGGGGCTCAGGGAAGCCCGCAGGGAGCCCCCTCCCTGCGGGAAGCTTCCCTATACCGCCGGCACATCGCGATCATGTTTGATCGCGGTGTGCCGGGGGTTAATGTGCCGGGGGCGGTCCGTGACTGCTCCTGGCACATAGTGCCGAATGTCAGCTGCGATAGGCAGCTGACACCCGGCCGCGATCGGCCGCGCTCCCCCCGTGAGCGCCGCCGATCGCGCTGGACGTACTATCCCGTCCGTGGTCATGGGGGCCCACCCCACCTCGACGGGATAGTACGTCCAATGTCAGAAAGGGGTTAAGGATACTACTTGAGTAATTGCATTAGAACCTATAATCATTTAAGTACCGGTACATAGAAATCTCGCTACTTTTTTGTGAAGGCAACTCCTCTATTCAGAACAGATTCAGTTGACAAACTAGCTATATTCTGAACGGATACCCCTGCAGAGAACTATATTCCGATGTAATTTTATGAGATTTCATTGCATTATTTTTCATTTTATTTGACAGATACAGCTGAGCATCATGACATGCATAATGGATAATTCCATAATTTTAAGTACTGTAATGAAGAGAACAACATACTGTCTTCAAAGTGTGCAAATAAATCTGCTTTGGCCTTCCTTAAATGTGGAATTTTTATTATTTTTCTTGCACTCTATAAGCATTAGAAGCTACATAAAAAATGAAGTAAGAATGGATTATAAGGATTATTAGGATTTCGTAAAGTTAAGGGATACCATTAATTTTTTTTAATTAATATATAAGGTTTTCTTTGCCTTTCGTTCATCACATTTTCTACCACTTTATCTAACAGAGCATGTGTCCTCCTGGTGAATCTGGCATATTCTGCATACATTTCATGGTCTGCTTATATCTTCAATCCAGCAGAGAAGGAATGGAGAAATAGCCAAAAATTCTTTAATCAAGTTAAAAAATATAAATGAAAATATATTAATTTTTTCCCATTGCATATATAGTATATATAGCTAATATCAGAGGCATAGCTAGCAAGAAGGAAAGGGGTAGGCAGCCATAGACCCACTTACATTGCTGCTCCCACTAGCAAATCAGAAAGCTGGTAAATCTTCTGAACTCTGCTTCTTTCTTGGTAATCCACACAATGGATGGACACAATACCTTCAACAAGAAAAACAATCAATAGTTCTTTAGTCATCTCTGTCACTATGTTACATTGCACGTGCATTGACAGAAATAGCCAAGATCTGCATAAAGAAGTATTCTGCTCCTCAAGGGAAGGACTAACTGTGTCCTGTCCAGTTTCAATGTGCAGTAGAATAGTCTGAGAGTCGAACCTTCCACCCCAATGTGACAGCTCAGGGCAGTCTATTATCTTTTAGCTTCCTGCTGCCTGACACTGTGTGAGTGATTCACATACC
Organism: Ranitomeya imitator; assembly: GCF_032444005.1. Taxonomy (NCBI): domain Eukaryota; kingdom Metazoa; phylum Chordata; class Amphibia; order Anura; family Dendrobatidae; genus Ranitomeya; species Ranitomeya imitator. Next base: position 315,616,164 of record NC_091285.1, on the reverse strand, counting down.
TGCCAACACTCATCGCTTGTCAATGTATCATCAGGAGTAAGGACCAGATAAAATATATAATGCATTGCACTTGAGAAAAATGAAAGCAATTAATCTTACCTTTTCTTACCTTACAAATATACCCACTGTTGTCTGGAAATGATAAAAAAAAAAAACTTACCTACTGGTCACCACCTCCCCGTTTGTCCTTCATCAGGCTCGTCTCTTCCTGTTGTAGTGGGTGCAGCGCGTGACTGCTGCTATCAAACAAAAAGACAGAAATTGTCACCATTGTTACTAAAATTGTCACTAAAGGTAGCCAAGTTAATATTGATGGTCTTTTTTTAATCTTTTATAGTTATATATAAGGGAAATTATGAAAACAAAAGAAGCATTATAGCGTGAGCTACATGTTGTTCTTTAATATCTTGTACCTACTGGTAGTATGCATAGAAACTGAAGGGAACATAATTTTTCCCCTTTTGTTGTAATTCTAAAATATTTGTGTATATCTATGATGAAATGTAGCACATATGGGAAACTAAGTCATTTTTATTTGTATTTTTTATGGTGATATTGTGCAGAATTATTATTATTATTATATTTTGTCTAACGCATTATTGATTTTTTTTGTGATGAGTGAATATACTCATTACTCGAGATTTCTCGAGCAGTCCTCCGAGTATTTTTTAGTGCTCGGAGATATCGTTTTCTTGCCGCTAGCTGAATGATTTACATCTGTTAGCCAGCTTAAGTACATGTGGGCATTCCCTAGCAACCAGGCAACCCCCACATGTACATATGCTGGCTAACAGATGTAAATCATTCAGCTGCAGCAAGAAAAACTAAATCTCCGAGCACTAAAAAATACTTGGAGGACCCCCGAGCATGCTCGAGAAATCTCGAGTAACGAGTATATTCGTTCATCACTAATTTTTTTTTCAAAATATCTAAAGGTAGTGCACATGTTCATCTAGTGCATAAAATAGCATATCAAGAAGAAGTCCTCTGATAACCTATAGCAACATTGTGTAAAGGAACAGGCTGATTAAAATGCGTCTGCAGCTATTCATTCTTGTCCTTTCTGTGAAGCAGCAGGAATAGACCCATGGGAAGGTGAATCAGACTCCAGCTGCATTAGATTTCAGAATATATGTCATCTTAGGCCTTATAATTGCACAATTAAACTACAGGATATATGTAATAACCATTTCTCTATTTTACTTTCGCAGATTCCTATTCCACTCTTTATTAGTTGATAATTTTAAACAATTTGTTTCTTATTTCCTTGTATGTATTAATTTTGGCATATTCATATTTGTGATCAGTGTTGTTTATTTGCTTCTGTTTAACCACTACTACATACAGTTCCTAGGGAAATGCTCACCATGATGGTTCCTTTGGTATCTGTATGATGTCTTATCAAAGCTAAATTACTTGGTATAACTACAGAAAACTAAATCGTCGTTTCACATTTTTGGCCATCTGTTTGGCACTTTGAAGCGCCATTAAATCACTGCAATTACACTCCTGAGTTCAGCTTTTATAAGCCACTATACACATAACTTAATCTGATCTGAACTGGCATTGGTTCTTTTCCTGACAATTCCTGTCATTGAACAGATTGACCAGTAAACTAGATACAATTACTGATGTGGTAAGAATTTAAACTAACAAACAATTCTGGTGCAAATTTCTAAATAGAGATAATCTTGGCACTCTATGGTAACCAGGGCTGTTTTTATAAATCAAACAGACCTAGGCTCTACGGGCTCATTCAGATATCTGTGCCCATAGGTCTGAGAACATACTGTGAATACACGGATTGGCAGGGGTTCTCCCAAACTGAGCGGGCCAGGTTCATGTATTTCCCAACCATGCTTTAGTCAATGTTTTGTATAGAATATGGTTACGTTTTTTGGTTCCCAGGTGATGGTTAACTGATCAACACGTATAAATAAAGATCAACTAGATAGAGATATGGAGAAACCATCACTAAGGCGTAAGCCGAACCACATTGGTTTGGTCTGTGTTGATTTACTTTGGATTGCAAAATGGGATGTTTTTAAAGAATATGTAAATACATGTGAAGTATTATACTTACCTGGTGGATCATCGCTGGAGAATATCTTCTATTCTTCTGCATTTCTGTCTTGGACTAATGTAGCTCCGTGCAATGAGAATCAAGCCAACATGGTGCAGCTGAAACCAGTGAGATAACTCTCCTTTTCCCCTTCCCTATTATGCATATTATTTGAATATCTGAAGAAGAAAAACTGTTACAGCTCATTAACCCCTATACGACATCCGCGATACATGTATGGTGCTGCAAGTTCTGGTCACTGCACTGCATCAACAGGTGACCAACTTAAGGTGGCTGATGGCTCTCTGATAGCAGACCATCACTGCATTTTGTTCTGGGGGGCTGTACTGCCCCCACGTGTCAGCTATCGCTGTGGTTTACCATTCTATTCTGAGTAGACAATCACAGCATTTTACAATAAAGCTGATAAAAAAATCAATGTGACATGGTGTGTTCAGAGTTGTCTGAGACAGCACCAATCTCAGCAATTAAAATGAATGGGGTGGTTGCAACTTCACAGCTGTTTGTTATCCCTTTTGACACTGATTGGCTGATCAATAGTTGCTGACCACTTGGTTTAAAAACTGTTTTGCACGCCATATTTTCCAGGAGTGTTCACATTTCCAAAAATTATTGGCAGACAATACCAAAGAGGCATCAATTTCACCACAGTAGAAATAGTATAATAGGTAGAGTTGAGCAAATTTGTTCGGATTTGGGGCCGAACACAATCAGCAGTGAATATTGTTTTTGCAATATTCGTCGTACACAGCCGAACGTCATTAGAGTCAATGGGAGTAGAAATAACCGGATATGTTCAGAACCGATCATCAAACATAAATTCGGTACTAATAGGGTACCAATATGGCACAAATTCACCAAATTCAGATTCGGCAGTACTCAAGGTTTAGAACAGTGTTTCTCAACTCCGGTCCTCAAGACCCACCAACAGGTCAAGTTTTCAGGATCTCTTAGTATTGCACAGGTGATAATTTCATTATCAAGCATTAACTCCATCACCTATGGAAATCCTGAAAACATGGCCTGTTGGTGGGTCTTGAGGACTGGAGTTCAGAAACACTGGTTTAGAAGAACCTCACATATGTTGGCCATCCACATCCGCTCAGCAGTTGTTATGTGTTTGGGCTGAGTAAGAGCAATCGGATATATGAATATGGTACATTCGAATTAGTGATCGGTAACATGAGCATTTTTCTTAAAATCGGAAAAAAAAGAGTAAGATTCAGTAAAAGATAGAATAAAAGCCAGTAATTCATGTGCCGTGTTCAGTAAAATCACAACGTGACAGGTTAGAATAGAATAGATATATACACATAGCATACATAGATATATACATTGTTTACGGAAAGTATTCAGCCCCCTTTTTCACTCTTTGCTTCATTGCAGCCATTTGGTAAATTAAAAAAGTTCATTTTTTCACATTAATGTACACTCTGCACCCCATCTTGACTGATAAAAACAGAAATGTAGAAATGTTTGCAAATTTAATAAAAAAGAAAAAATGAGAATTATGAGGTCAAAGGAAATGGCCAAGGAGCTCAGAGACAGAATTGTGGCAAGGCACAGATCAGGCCAAGTTTACAACAGAATTTCTGCAGTACTCAAGATTTCCAAGAGCACAGTGGCCTTCATAATTTTTAAATGGAAGAAGTTTGGGACCACCAGAAGTCCTTCAAACTGAGTAATCGTGGAAAAGAGCCCTGGTGAGAGAGGTAAAGAAGAACCCAAAGATCACTGTGGCTCAGCTGCAGACATGCAGTAGGGAGATGGGAGAAAGTTCCACAAAGTCAACTATCATTGCAGCTCTCAACCAGTCAGGCCATTAATGTAGAGTGGCCCGACGGAAGCCTCTCCTCAGTGCAAGACATATGAAAGCACGCACAGAGTTTGCTAAAAAAAAACACATGAATGACTCCCAGACTATGAAAAATAAGATTATCTGGTCTGATGAGATGAAGATAGACCTTTTTGGTGATAATTCTAAGTGGTATGTGTGGAGAAGATGAGGAAATGCAAATCACCTGCCCAATACAATCCCAACAGTGAAACATGGTGGTGGCAGCATCATGCTATAGGAGTGTTTTTCAGCTGCAGGGAAAGGACGACTGGTTGTCATTGAAGGAAAAATGAATGAAGCCAAGTACAGAGATATCCTGGATGAAAACCTCTTCTAGAGTGCTCTGGACCTCAGACTAGACTGAAGGTTCACCTTTAAATAAAACAATGACGCTAAGCACACAGCTAAAAAAACAAAGGAGTGGCTTCAGAACAACTCTGTGACCATTATTGATTTGCCTAGCCATAGCCCTGACCTAAACCCAATTGAGCATCTCTGGAGAGACCTGAAAATGGCTGTTCACCAACATTCAACATCGAACCAGACGGAACTGGAGAGGATCTGCAAGGAAGAATGGCAGAGGATCTCGAAATCCAGGTGTGAAAAACTTGTTAAATCATTCCCAAGAAGACTCATGGCTGTACTAGCTCAAAATGATATTTCTACTCAATACTGAGCGAAGGGTCTGAATACTTGATGACCATGTGATATTTCAGTTTTTCTTTTTTTAGCAAATTTGCAAAAATTACTACATTTTTTTTCAGTCAAGATGGGGTGCAGAGTGAACAGTAATGAGAAAAAAATGAACTTTTTTTGAATTTACCAAATGGCTGCAATGAAACAAAGAGTGAAAAATTTATAGGGGCCTGAATACTTTCCATACCCACTGTAGATGTCAGTGACACATATAGATAGATAGATAGATAGATAGATAGATAGATAGATAGATAGATAGATAGATAGATAGATAGATAGATTAATAGAAGAAAAGCCGGCAATTCAGCAGCTGCTGTAGAATATTTATAAACAGCCATTGCCCTTGTCCCACCCACTAAACATCAGGTGAAAGTATCTCATTAATTATGAACAAGTGAAAAGCAAAAAAATGCAATACAAAAATACTGTTAAAAACAAATGTATATAAAAAAAATCACAAAAACACAGCCATGTCGAGTTTGTCATTGAAATCTGATAGACCTTGAGCAAGTGTCCGAATAATCCATCTAACCTCCTTTCTTAATAATCATTTATTAAGGTCGCCTCCTTGTGCAGGCATTTTAACGGTTTCAATCCCTGCAAACCACAATACTTCAGGATTGCCTGCATGTTATTTCCTTACATGTTCAATTAGTCTAGGGACCCCTTTACCTGAGGTGATGGAATTAACTCCTTCCCGACCTGTGACACAGCGTATGCGTCATGAAAGTCGGTGCCAATCCGACCTGTGACGCATATGCTGTGTCACAGAAAGATCGCGTCCCTGCAGGCCGGGTGAAAGGGTTAACTCCAATTTCACCCGGCCTGCAGGGACAGGGGGAGTGGTAGTTTAGCCCAGGGGGGGTGGCTTCACCCCCCCGTGGCTACGATCGCTCTGATTGGCTGTTGAAAGTGAAACTGCCAATCAGAGCGATTTGTAATATTTCACCTAAAAAACTGGTGAAATATTACAATCCAGCCATGGCCGATGCTGCAATATCATCGGCCATGGCTGGAAACACTTATGTGCACCCACCCCACCCCACCGATCGCCCCCCCAGCCCCCTGATCTGTGGTCCGCTCCCCTCCGTCCTGTGCTCCACTCCCCCGTCCTCCTGTCCGCTCCCCCCGTGCTCCAATCACACCCCCTCGTGCTCCAATCAAACCCCCGCACTCCGATCTCCCCCCCCCGCACAGCGATTTCCCCCCCGTGCTCCGATCCACCCCCCTGCACAGCGATCCCCCACCCCGTGCTCCAATCCACCCCCCCGTGTTCCGATCCACCCCCCATGCTCCGATCCACCCCCCCCCATGCTCCGACGCCCCCCCGTGCCCTGATCTCCCCCCCCCCTTATACTTACCTCCCGGGATCCGTCCGTCTTCTTTCCTGGGCACCGCCATCTTCCAAAATGGCGGGCGCATGTGCAGTGCGCCCGCCGAATCTGCCGGCCGGCAGATTCGTTCCAAAGCGAGTTTTGATCACTGAGATATAACCTATCTCAGTGATCAAAATAAAAAAATTAGTAAATGCCCCCCCCCCTTTGTCACCCCCATAGGTAGGGACAATAAAAAAAAAAATATTTTTTTTTCCACTAAGGTCCGGGTAAGAACTAGGGTTAGGGGTAGGGTTAGGGTTAGGGTTAGGGGTAGGGTTAGGGGTAGGGTTAGGGTTAGGGGTAGGGTTAGGGTTAGGGTTAGGGGTAGGGTTAGGGTTAGGGGTAAGGTTAGGGGTAGGGGTAGGGTTAGGGGTAGGGGTAGGGTTAGGGGTAGGGTTAGGGGTAGGGTTAGGGGTAGGGTTAGGGTTAGGGGTAGGGTTAGGGCTAGGGTTAGGGCTAGGGTTAGGGTTAGGGTTTCGGTATGTGCACACGTATTCTGTTCCTCTGCGGATTTTTCCTCTGCGGATTTGATAAATCCGCAGTGCTAAACCGCTGTGGATTTATCGCGGATTTACCGCGGTTTTTCTGCGCATTTCACTGCGGTTTTACAACTGCGATTTTCTATTGGAGCAGTTGTAAAACCGCTGCGGAATCCGCAGAAAGAAGTGACATGCTGCGGAATGTAAACCGCTGCGTTTCCGTGCAGTTTTTCTGCAGCATGTGTACAGCGATTTTCGTTTCCCATAGGTTTACATTGAACTGTAAACTCATGGGAAACTGCTGCGGATCCGCAGTGTTTTCTGCAGTGTGTGCACATACCTTTAGAATTAAGCTATGTGCCCACACTGCGGATTGGCCGCTGCGGATTTGCAGCAGTGTTCCATCAGGTTTACAGTTCCATGTAAACATATGGAAAACCAAATCCGCTGTGCCCATGGTGCGGAAAATACCACGCGGAAATGCTGCGTTGTATTTTCCGCAGCATGTCAATTCTTTGTGCGGATTCCGCAGCGTTTTACACCTTTTCCTCAATAGGAATCCACAGGTGAAATCCGCACAAAAAACACTGGAAATCCACGGTAAATCCGCAGGTAAAACGCAGTGCCCTTTACCTGCGGATTTTTCAAAAATGGTGCTGAAAAATCTCACACGAATCCGCAACGTGGGCACATAGCCTTAGGGTTAGGGTTGGAATTAGGGTTGTGGTTAGGGTTGTGATTAGGGTTATGGCTACAGTTGGGATTATGGTTAGGGGTGTGTTGGGGTTAGTGTTGGAGGTAGAATTGAGGGGTTTCCACTGTTTAGGCACATCAGGGGTCTCCAAACGCAACATGGCGCCACCATTGATTCCAGCCAATCTTGTATTCAAAAAGTCAAATGGTGCTCCCTCCCTTCCGAGCCCCGACGTGTGCCCAAACAGTGGTTTACCCCCACATATGGGGTATCAGTGTACTCAGGACAAACTGCGCAACAATTACTGTGGTCCAATTTCTCCTGTTACCCTTGTGAAAATAAAAAATTGCTTGCTAAAACATCATTTTTGAGGAAAGAAAAATGATTTTTTATTTTCACGGCTCTGCGTTGTAAACGTCTGTGAAGCACTTGGGGGTTCAAAGTTCTCACCACATATCTAGATAAGTACAATTAAAATTAAATAGATATATGCACAAAGTGCATATATCGGTATGCGCTGAAGAAATAGCGGTAACAGTAGGGACAAATAATCTATTAGAAACAAAGTCCCCCGATTGCAAAAGGGGGGTAAGGAGCTGGTAATAGTCTGACAACCAAATCCACGCTGATATATTAGCACTATGTGTGATTCACAGAGGAAAAAATGAATGAATGAATAGCAGCGCTTAGAAGTACTCCCTACCTCCGTCGCTGATGGTAAAATATAAACGTTCCTCCTGCGAAACAGATGTCCGTGTGGTGAAGATGCTGTAAGCGGGTGGCTGCCCCGGCCGGCGGCGAGCCCCCTCCAACTGAACTCCGGGTGGAGACGGGATCCTGCAGAACCGACGCCGCGCGTGGTAGCGGCGGTAAGAACAAACGGTGCGCAGGACCTGGGTGACGTAGTATGTCACGTGCCCGAATCCCCCAGTGAGTAAGTGAATACAGGGTGCAGCTAGGACCAAACTACCAATCTAGATAAGTTCCTTGGGGGGTCTAGTTTCCAAAATAGGGTCACTTGTGGAGGGTTTCCACTGTTTAGGCACATCAGGGGCTCTCCAAACGCGACATGGCGTCCAATCTCAATTCCAGCCAATTCTACATTAAAAAAGTTAAACGGCACTCCTTCTCTTCCAAGCTCTGCGGTGCGCCCAAACAGTGGTTTACCCCCACACATGGGGTATCAGCGTACTCAAGAGAAACTGCACAGCAACTTTTGTGGTCCAATTTCTCCTGTAACCCTTGGGAAATTAAAACATTCTGGGCTAAATAATTATTTTTGGAGGAAAGAAAACGTATTTATTATTTTCACAGCTCTGCGTTATAAACTTCTGTGAAGCACTTGGGGGATCAAAGTGCTCACCACACATCTAGATAAGTTCCTTTCGGGGTCTAGTTTCCAAAATGGGGTCATTTGTGGGGGGTTTCTACTGTTTAGCCACATCAGGGTCTCTGCAAACGCAACGTGACGCCCGCAGAGCATTCCATCAAAGTCTGCATTTCAAAACGTCACTACTTCACTTCCGAGCCCCGGCATGTGCCCAAACAGTGGTTTACCCCCACATATGGGGTATCAGCATACTCAGGAGAAACTGGACAACAACTTTTGGGGTCAAATTTCTCCTGTTACCCTTGGAAAAATAAAAAATTGCGGGGTAAAAAATCATTTTTGAGAAAAGAATTTTTTTTTTCACTGCTCTGCGTTATAAACTTCTGTGAAGCAGTTGGGGGTTCAAAGTGCTCACCACTCATCTAGGTTAGTTCCTTTGGGGGTCTAGTTTCCAAAATGGGGTCATTTGTGGGGTATCTCCAATGTTTAGGCACACAGGGGCTCTCCAAACGTGACATAGTGTCCGCTAATGATTGGAGCTAATTTTCCATTTAAAAAGCCAAATGGCGTGCCTTCCCTTCCGAGCCCTGCCGTGCGCCCAAACAGTGGTTTACCCCCACATATGGGGTATCAGCGTACTCAGGACAAACTGGACAACAACCTTTGGGGTCCATTTTCTCCTGTTAACCTTGGTAAAATAAAACAAATTGGAGCTGAATTAAATTTTTTGTGAAAAAAAGTTAAATGTTCATTTTTATTTAAACATTCTAAAAATTCCTGTGAAACACCTGAAGGGTTAATAAACTTCTTGAATGTGGTTTTGAGCACCGTGAGGGGTGCAGTTTTTAGAATGGTGTCACACTTGGTTATTTTATATCATATAGACCCCTCAAAATGACTTCAAATGAAATGTGGTCCCTAAAAAAAATTGCTGGTCAACTTTTAACCCTTATAACTCCCTAACAAAAAAAAATTTTGGTTCCAAAATTGTGCTGATGTAAAGTAGACATGAGAGAAATGTTACTTATTAAGTATTTTGTGTGACATATCTCTGTGATTTAATTGCATAAAAATTCAAAGTTGGAAAATTGTGACATTTTCAAAATTTTCGCCAAATTTCTGTTTTTTTCACAAATAAATGCAGGTAATATCAAAGAAATTTTACCACTATCATGAATTATAATAAGTCACAAGAAAACACTGTCAGAATCACCAGGATCCGTTGAAGCGTTCCAGAGTTATAACCTCATAAAGGGACAGTGGTCAGAATTGTAAAAATTGGCCTGGTCATTGACGTGCAAACCACTCTTGGGGGTAAAGGGGTTAATGTCAAATGCCAATGTTTACAATTCTGACCACTGTAACTTTATGATAATAATAATTCTGGAATGCTTCAACAGATCCCAGATTCTGAAATTGTTTTTTTCAATGCATATTGTACTTCATGAGAATGGTAAATTTCTTTCATATGACTTGTGTTTAATTTTTGGAAAAAGCAGAAATTTTACAAAAAAGTCCGAAAATTATGCAATTTTCCAACTTGAAAGGTAAGAAAAACAGGTTATATTATACTCACCCAGGGACAATCCCGCAGCTGTCCGGGTCCAATGGGCATCGAGGTCCAGGTCCGGGGCCTCTTATCTTCATACTATGACGTCCTCTTCTTGTCTTTCTGCCACAGCTCTGGTGCAGGCGCACTTTGCCCTGTTGAGGGCAGAGCAAAGTACTGCAGTGCACAGACGCTGGGCCTCTCTGACCTTAGCCATGGATAAGCGACATAACTTCTGTCAGGGAGTGTAGGAAATCTTCTGCTAGAGGTTCTGTCTGAATCATGTATTTCAGAGATTTATAACCAAACCCCAGTGCAAGTGCTCAGCTCAAAGCGCAGGATAAATGTGCACCGAGCCTTACTGCGGTCTTTGGGAGGCAGAATGAAAACATCAACAGCAGTTGAAGAATTTGTTTTATTTTTTTATGCTGTTCCTCATGCGGTATAAGTTATTAGGGGACTTTATTCTTCGGGTTGGTGCGATTACAGCAATACTAGATTTATATTGGGTTTTGATGTTTGGCTGCTGTCAAACACTAAAATACGCTTTTTATTGCAAAAAATAGTTTTTGCATCACCACATTTTGAGAGCTATAATTTTTCCATATTTTGGCCCACAGACTCATGTGAGGGTTTGTACTTTGCAGGATGAATTGACATTTTTATTGGTACCATTTCAGGAACATGAAATTTTTTGATCACTTTCTATTCCAATTTTTGGGAGGCAGAATGAACAAAAACCTTCTAGTGATGAAATTCTTTTAGGGGGAAGGTTTATGCCATTCCCTGTGTGGTAACATTGATAATTCAAAAAAGATTACCGCACACTCAAGACTGGTAAGATGCAAAAGGTGTATGCCAATTTTATTGAAGAAAACAAAACAAAAAAGAAGTGGTTGCCACATTCATATTCATTTGAAATAGACAAAAACCCGACGTTTCGACCCTCCCGGGTTTTACTCATGGGGTTACTGAAAGGCAAAGAAACTGTATAAGACAATGTTTTACATAGGGCAACATTATAGAAAGAAAAAAAAGGGGGGGGAGAAAATTACAAGAAGAGAACAAAACAAGAAAACAATACAGTACATGCAATAATAAAACACCAATAAGAGAACGAAAAGAACTATTATGTACAAAGCAACCTAGAAGGCGAGGTAGTATGGTCAGGAACAACAAAAGGTTCTAGTAACAGGGTATAATAGTAAACAAGGTATAATAATAGAGAAGCATGGTAATGTACTGTACAGTGTATTACCTCAAGTCCTTTGACATGGATGCATAATAGTGGCAGTGGTAGGGGGTGTACAACCGATCCCTTGTTAAGGCACAACCTGTCATAGTGGCAAGATGACATAATAATTAAATAGGAATGAAGAGTAGGGAATGTCGATAGAGCCTAACGGAGGAGGGTGGGATCCAGACACGTGTATCCAGTGTGGCATATATAAGAGAGTAGTGTTAGGTTATAGAGATAGGAGAGGAATAATAATGCTACGGGGGCCCAAAAGGGCAGATAGGAGATAATGGAGTTAGTCCAGCCATAGAACTGATAGGTGTAGGGTACTGGGATAAAGTACCATACGGGGGAACCACAAGAGCATTTGAAACTAGCAACACACGGGACAGAGTAAACATATGCTGTACCTTATAATAAAGCCAGTCCAGGCAGAAGTGTCCCGGGAGCACAGAATCTGGGTGGTGAGGGCCGTTAGACACCTAGTGGGTCTGTAAAAATAGGTACAGGTACGAGGGGTCAGAGGATGATATCAGGAAAAAAGTGGCCGTAAATCGCCAGAGAAGAGGCAGCATATGTATACCTGAAAAGGGTCCCTGGGAGGATTAGCGGCGCATCCCGCGCCTTGCTGCGATGTCCTGGGTAGAGACCCGGAAAGTGAGAGTGGCTGGGGCTGCCACCCTCAAATAGCGCCGGACCGGAAGTACCGGACCGGAAGTGACATCGGAGCCACGCCGCCGCACTGAGCTCTGTGTGAGAGTATGGGCAAGAAGTTGCCCTTGAGTGGGAGTGGCTAAGTGCTTCTGAGTGTGTAAGGGGAAGGGGGTGGACATGAGAGCATTGTCCTGGTAATGGATGCTAGCAATGTAATTAACCTGTGGTGAACTGCAGGGCCCGCTGTAGGAAGATGGAAGTTGGTAAAGGGAGGGGGGCAAAAAAGACTAGTGATATGTTGCGGCAGAAAAGAAATAGTAGCTGAGATGGATATGAGTGGATAAAAAATAAATAATAAATACATAAGGAGGAAAGAAAAAAATGAAAAAAAGGGGAAAAAAAAAAATCGTGAAAAAAAATCCTGAAAAAAACCATGAAAACATGGGTGAAGATAACAAGGTAAAAAATAAAAACCAATAAAAAATAATAACAATTGGGGGCAAAGATGAATGAAAATAAATACCAAAAAATGCAAAAAGGAAAATAAGTAAATGAGCCAAAGTAAAAGAATAAAAAATTAAAATGAAAAGTGAAAAATAAGAATAAATATAAAAAAACAAAAAAATAAAAAATAATAAATAATAAAATAAAAATAATAAAGGATAAATAAGAAAATGGTAACATTGATAAGGCAGTTTTATTCTTCAGATTAGTACAATTATAGCAATACCTTATTTATATTTTTTTATGTTTTGGCACTTACACAATAAAAACTATTTTGTAGAAAAAATTATTATTATATAACTTTTTTATTTTTCTTCTGATGGCTTGTTTTTTGTAGGACAAGATGACGTTTTCAGAGTACAATGTTTATGACCATCTTTTTGATCACATTTTTTGTTTGGCGGAATGAAAAGCATTGTTATTGCCTTGTTTTTAATTACATTTTTATGGTGTTCACTAAAGGGGTTAACTAATGGAACCATTTTAACAGTTGGGACATTGCAGACGCAACGATACCAAACATGTGTTCTTTTATTGTTTATATTTTTTTCATACAAATATTTACCGATGCAACATCTTTTGATTTTCTTATTAATATTTTTATTTTTTATAAATATATTTTTACAATTATTTATTTATTTATTTATTTATTTTGTGTTGGCCCACTATGGGATCAGCAAGTTTCCTAGCTCTGGTGACATGGATGTCGACATGACGATATCGGGTCACCATGGCAATGATAGGGACACGTCACGCTGCGGGGTCTCCGATCCAATGGCAGATGGTCTGTCAGCCCTCTGCCGGCTCCCGGAATGCTGCGATCACGTTCGATCGCATAATTTTGGGGGTTAAAGTGCAGGCAGCGGTACATGACCTCTCCTGGCACTTAATGCCGGGTGCTAGTTGTCAGAGTCAGCTGACACCCGGCGGCAATTGCCTGCGCACAACCCGTGTGCGTTGGCAATCAAAACGACATAATAATACATCCCTGGTCAAATAAGGCCAGGGAACAAGTTCGGATTCTCATGTCAGATGTCAAAAATGGGTTAAAACTTGGGCGGAAATGGGTCTTCCACATGAACAAGACCTGAAGCATACTGCCAAAATGATAACAAAGTTGCTTAAGGATAACAAAGTCAATGTTTTAGAGTGGCCATCACAAATCCCTGATCTCAATCCTATTGAAAATTTAGGGGCAAAGCTGAAAAGGCAGGTGCAATCATGGCGACCCACAAACCTGGATCAGTTACACCAGTTTTGTCAGGAGGAATGGGCCCAAATTCCAACTGCGGTAACTATTGTGAGAAGCTTGTGGAAGGATATCCCAAACATTTGACCCAAGTCATCCAGTTTAACCCCTTAAGGTACCGTCACACTTAGCGACGCTGCAGCGATACCGACAACGATCCGGATCGCTGCAGCGTCGCTGTTTGGTCGCTGGAGAGCTGTCACACAGACAGCTCTCCAGCGACCAACGATCCCGAGGTCCCCGGTAACCAGGGTAAACATCGGGTAACTAAGCGCAGGGCCGCGCTTAGTAACCCGATGTTTACCCTGGTTGCCAGCGTAAAAAAACAAACAGTACATACTTACATTCAGCTGTCTGTCCCTTGCCGTCTGGTTCCTGCACTGACTGCTGGCCGTAAAGTGAAAGTGAAAGCACAGCACAGCAGTGAGTCACACAGCGGTGACTCACCGCTGTGGCTGTGCTCTGCTTTCACTTTACGGCCAGCAGTCAGTGCAGGAACCAGACGGCAAGGGACAGACAGCTGAATGTAAGTATGTACTGTTTGTTTTTTTACGCTGGTAACCAGGGTAAACATCGGGTTACTAAGCGCGGCCCTGCGCTTAGTTACCCGATGTTTACCCTGGTTACCAGTGAAGACATCGCTGAATCGGTGTCACACACGCCGATTCAGCGATGTCTGCGGGGAGTACAGCGACGAAATAAAGTTCTGGACTTTCTTCCCCGACCAGCGACAGCACAGCAGGGGCCTGATCGTTGCTGCCTGTCACACTGGACGATATTGCTAGCGAGGACGCTGCAACGTCACGGATCGCTAGCGATATCGTCTAGTGTGACGGTACCTTTAGTGACAGAGCCAATTTGGTACTTAATGACCGAGCCAATTTTTGCAATTCTGACCACTGTCACTTTATGAGGTTATAACTCTGGAACGCTTCAACGGATCCCGTTGATTCTGAGAAAGTTTTTTCGTGACATATTTTACTTCATGTTAGTGGTAACATTTCTTTGATACTACTTGCGATTATTTATGAAAAAAACGGAAATATGGCGAAAATTTTTAAAATTTTGCACTTTTCAAACTTTGTATTTTTATGCCCTTAAATCAGAGAGATATGTCACGAAAAATAGTTAATAAATAACATTTCCCACATGTCTACTTTACATCAGCACAATTTTGGAACCAAAATTTTTGTTAGGGAGTTATACGGGTTAAAAGTTGACCAGCAATTTCTCATTTTTACAACACCATTTTTTTTTAGGGACCACATTTCATTTGAAGTCATTTTGAGGGGTCTATATGATAGAAAATAATGAAGTGTGACACTATTCTAAAAACTACACCCGTCAAGGTTCTCAAAACCACATTCAAAAAGTTTATTAACCCTTTACTTGCTTCACAGGAACTGAAACAATGTGGAAGGAAAAAATGAACATTTAACTTTTTTTTGCAAACATCTTAATTCAGAAACATTTTTTTTATTTTCACAAGTGTAAAAACAGAAATGTAACCATAAATTTTGTTGTGCGATTTCTCCTGAATACGCCAATACCTCATATGTGAGGGTAAACCACTATTTGGGTGCACCGCAGAGCTTGGAATTGAAGGAGCGCCGTTTTACTTTTTCAATGTAGAATTGGCTGGAATTGAGATTGGACGCCATGTCGCGTTTGGAGAGCCCCTGATGTGCCTAAACAGTGGAAACCCCCCACAAGTGACCCCATTTTGGAAACTAGACCCCTTAAGGAACTTATCTAGATGTGTGGTGAGCACATTGAACCCCCATGTGCTTCACAGAAGTTTATAATGTAGAGCCGTGAAAAAAAAATCGCATTTTTTCTACAAAAATGATCTTTTTGCCCACAAATTTTTATTTTCACAAGGGTAACAGGAGAAATTAGACCACAAAAGTTGTTGTGCAATTTCTCCTGAGTACGCTGATACCCAATATGTGGGGGTAAACCACTGTTAGGGCGCACCGCAGAGCTTGGAAGAGAAGGAGTGCCGTTTAACTTTTTTAATGTAGAATTGGCTGGAATTGAGATTGGACGCCATGTCGCGTTTGGAGAGCCCCTGATGTGCCTAAACAGTGGAAACCCTCCACAAGTGACCCTATTTTGGAAACTAGACCCCCCAAGGAACTTATCTAGATGTGTTGTGAGAACTTTGAATGCCCAAGTGCTTCACAGAAGTTTAGAATGCAGAGTCGTAAAAATAAAAAATATTTTTTTTTCACAAAAAAGATATTGTAGCCCCCAAGTTTTTATTTTCACAAGGGTAACAGGAGAAATTGGACCACAAAAGTTGTTGTGCACTTTATCCTGAGTATGCTGGTACCCCATATGTGGGGGTAAACTACTGTTTGGGCGCACGGCAGAGCTCGGAAGGGAAGGAGCGCCGTTTTGGAATGCAGACTTAGATAGAATGGTCTGTGGGCGTTATGTTGCGTTTGCAGAGCCCCTGATGTACCTAAACAGTAGTAACCCCCCACAAGTGACCCCGTTTTGGAAACTAGACCCCCCAAGGAACTTATCTAGATGTGTGGTGAGAACTTTGAATGCCCAAGTGCTTCACAGAAGTTTAGAATGCAGAGTCGTGAAAATAAAAAATATTTTTTTTTCACAAAAAAGATATTGTAGCCCCCAAGTTTTTATTTTCACAAGGGTAACAGGAGAAATTGGACCACTACAGTTGTTGTCCAATTTATCCTGAGTATGCTGATGCCCCATATGTGGGGGTAAACAACTGTTTGGGCGCACGGCAGAGCTCGGAAGGGAAGGAGCGCCGTTTTGGAATGCAGACTTAGATAGAATGGTTTGTGTGCGTTATGTTGCGTTTGCAGAGCCCCTGATGTACCTAAACAGTAGTAACCCCCCACAAGTGACCCCGTTTTGGAAATTAGACCCCCCAAGGAACTTATCTAGATGTGTGGTGAGAACTTTGAATGCCCAAGTGCTTCACAGAAGTTAAGAATGCAGAGTCATAAAAAAAATATATATATTTTTCCACAAAAAAGATTTTGTAGCCCCCAAGTTTTTATTTTCACAAGGGTAACAAGAGAAATTGGACCCCAGAAGCTGTTGTCCAATTTATCCCGAGTACACTGATGCCCCACATGTGGGGGTAACCCACTGTTTGGGCGCACGGCAGAGCTCAGAAGGGAGGGAGCACCATTTGACTTTTTGAGCACAAAATTGGCTGTCGTGTTTGGAGACCCCCTGATGTACCTAAACAGTGGAAACCCCCCAATTCTAGCTCCAACCCTAACCCCAACACACCCCTAACCCTAATCTCAACCTGATCCATAATCCTAATCACTAACCCTAACCATAATCACAACCCGTACCCCAAAACAACCCTAATGTCAACCCTAACCATAACCCTAATCAAAACCCTAAATCCAACACACCCCTAATTCTAATCTCAACCCTAACCTCAAACCTAATCCTAATCCTAATCCCAATACACCCCTAATCAATACCCTAACCTTAACCCTAATCCCAAACCTAACCCTAATCCCAAGCATAACCCTAATTCCAACCCTAACCCTAATACCAACCCTAATCCAAACCCTAACCCTAATCCCAACTCTAACCCTAACTTTAGCCCCAACCCTAGCCCTAACTTTAGCCCCAACCCTAAGGCTACTTTCACACTTGCATCGTTTGGCATCCGTCGCAATCCGTCGTTTTGGAGAAGAAACGGATCCTGCAAATGTGCCCTCAGGATGCGTTTTTTGCCCATAGACTCGTATTGCCGACGGATCGTGACGGATGGCCACACGTCTCGTCCGTCGTGCACTGGATCAGTTGTGTTTTGGCGGACCATCGGCACAAAAAACATTCAATGAAACGTTTTTTTGTACGTCGCATCCGCCATTTCTGACCGTGCATGCGTGGCCGTAACTCCGCCCCCTCCTCCCCAGGACATAGATTGGGCAGCGGATGCGTTGAAAAACTACAGCCGCTGCCCACGTTGTGCACAATTTTCACAACGTGCGTCGGTATGTCGGGCCGACGCATTGCGACGGCCCCGTACCGACGTAAGTGTGAAATTAGCCTAACCCTAAATTTAGCCCCAACCCTAACCCTAAATTTAGCCCCAACCCTAACCCTAAATTTAGCCCCAACCCTAGCCCTAACCCTAGCCCTAACCCTAACCCTAGCCCTAACCCTAGCCCTAACCCTAGCCCTAACCCTAACCCTAACCCTAACCCTAGCCCTAACCCTAGACCTAACCCTAGCCCTAGCTCTAACCCTAGCTCTAACCCTAACCCTAGCCCTAACCCTAGCCGTAGCCCTAACCCTAGCCCTAGCCCTAACCCTAACCCTAGCCCTAACCCTAGCCCTAACCCTAACCCTAGCCCTAACCCTAGCCCTAACCCTAGCCCTAACCTTAGCCCTAACCCTAGCCCTAACCCTAACCCTAGCCCTAACCCTAACCCTAATTTTAGCCCCAACTGCTGTTCTCCTGCCGGCCAGCAGATGGAGACAGATGGCGGGCGCACTGCGCATGCGCCCGCCATTTTCTTTTGCCGGCAGCCAGGAGGAGCAGCAGGAGGATCCAGGGACACAGGTGAGTATGACAGGGTCCCCGAATCCCCCTATTTCTCTGTCCTCTGATGTGCGATCACATCAGAGGACAGAGAATTACACTTTACTTTTTTTTTTTTTTGCGGTCGCCGGTAAACAGTTAATTACCGGCGATCGCAAAACAGGGGTCGGTAAAACCGACCCCGATCATGCTCTTTGGGGGTAGCCGAGACCCCAAAGATTCTCACGGGGCCGGCCGGCGGGCGCACTGCGCATGCGCCCGCCATTTTGAAGATGGCGGCGCCCACCGGGAGCCACGAGGAGCACCGGGGGAGACAGGTAAGTATTGGGGGGCTACCTGGGACCCCTTTTCTCTGTCCTTCGATGTGCGATCACATCAGAGGACAGAGAAATTAAAAAGAGATCGCGTTTTTTTTTTGCGATCGCCGGTAAACGGTTAATTACCAGCGATCGCAAATGCGGGGTGGGTAAAAAAAAACCCGAATCATGTTCTCTGGGGTCTCGGCTACCCCCGGCAGCCGAGACCCTGGAGAAAATCCGACTCTGGGGGGCGCTATTCACTTTTTCCACAGCGCCGTTAATAACGGCGCTTTGGTTTGAGTACCCTTAGCGGCCGCCGTTAAAAGGCATATCGGCGGTCGCTAAGGGGTTAAGGGCAAAGGTACCAAATACTTATGAAATGTATGTAAACTTTTGACTTTGCAGTATATAATAAAAATGCCTTAAAACTTTCTCTCTATCTCATTATTCTGGCATTTGGCAAATATTAATAATTAAGGTAATCCTAATTTACCTAAAACGGGAAAGGTTTATTCTGATTTCATGTCAGATATTGAGAAAAACATGCAGATGTGTCTTTCTATATAGAATATGTAAACTTCTGGTTTCTACTGTACCACACGGAATACCACTGTATCTGCAACATTTGTAACTTTAAATTACAATATTTGAGGTTGTTTTTTAAGAGTGAATTTTCTTAACTTCCTGCATATCAACTATTAATATTCACTTATTTTCAATCATTGACCTGTCTGGCATAATGCACATGCTGTAGTATTTCCTTTGAGCAATCAGTATATCAGATCCCAATGCTTTTTAACCCCTTAGCCCCCAGAGCTTTTTTCGCTTTTGCATTTTCGTTTTACGCTCCCCATCTTCCCAGAGCCATAACTTTTATATTTTTCTGGCAATATGGCCTTGTGAGGGCTTGTTTTTTTGTGGGATGAGTTGTACTTTTTAATGACATAATTGGTTTTACCAGAAACCAGGAAATAAATTCCAAGTGCAGTGAAATTGCAAAAAAAGTGCAATCCCACACTTGTTTTATTTTGGCTTTTTTCACTTGGTTCACTAAATGCTAAAACTGACCTGCCATTATGATTCTCCAGGTCATTACGAGTTCATAAACACTAAACATATCTAGGTTCTTTTTCATCTAAATGGTGAAAAAAAATTCCAAACTTTGTTAAAAAAAATTGCGCAATTTTCTGATACCCATAGCATCCCCATTTTTCATGATCTTGGCTTGGGTGAGGGCTTATTTTTTGTGTGCCAAGCTGATGTTTTTATTGATTCCATTTTGATGCAGATACGATCTTTTGATCATCCATTACTGCATTTTAATGCAATGTCACGGCGACAAAAAAACGTAATTCTGGAATTTTGACTTTTTTTTTTCGCTATGCCGTTTAGCGATCAGGTTAATCCTTTTTGTTATTGATAGATCGGGCAATTCTGAACTTGACGATACCAAATATGTTTATGTTTGATTTTATTTTTATTGATTTTTTTTTTGAATGTGGCAAAAGGAGGGTGATTTGAACTTTTATATATATTTTTTTTACTTTTTTTTTTACTTTTAGCATGCTTCAATTGTCTCCATGGGAGACTAGAAGCTGCCACAACCCAATCGCCTTAGCTACCTAGAGACAATGATCAGATCGCCTCCATATAGCAGATGTACTCACTTGCTATGAGCGTCGACCACTGGGTGGCGCTCACAGCAAGCTGGCACTGACAACCATAAAAGTCTCCAGGAGACCTCCGGTTGTCATGCCAACCCACCAGTGAACCGCGATCACGTGACGCAGGTCACCGGCGAGTGTATTTCCGGATTGCCAGAAGCTCTTGTTAAATTCCGCTGTCATGGGTATACCTTGACGATTGGTGGAGCAGCTTAGTATACATTTTTTTTGCAAAAAAACATATCAACTAAATACCCTGTTTTCTCCATCTTTTGACTAGCACTTGCTTATTACTGTGATTTTTTTTTACAACAGAGTGTTTTTGACCTCACTGTGCTCTTTTGTGTCTTCAAGTTTCTTGGTGGTGTGTGAACAGGTTCTTTCAGACTCGTTCAATGTGCAAGTAGCCCATGTGTTTCTGGTTCTATAATTGTTCTCTTGTTTCTACAAGACTAGGGAGTCCACCACTCCTTATGGATCATTTGCATCAAAGCTGTTCCATCCAGCATGTCCACATGGATATTCCCTCTCTGAACCCTGCTTATACAGGTACTATACAGATGATCAGGTTTTTAAATACATCAGATAGGGATTATATAACAGGTTCCTACAGACTTGTTCAATGTGCAAGTAGCCCTTGTGTTTCTGGTTCTATAATTGCATTATTATCATCAGCCCCAGTGGTCTCTTTAAGCAGCGTCGGCCATCCATAGCCAAGTACCACAGGTGGTGTCACAAACAATTCCCCTATAAACTTTATTTCCCCTTTAATGATCATTTTTCATTGGACACCCAGGGCCACGGACCGGGTCACTGCTGCCGTGACATATCCCTTTAAGAACCGGCTGGGTACCGAGTATCCCCACAGCCCTGGCAGGTGCTCCATGAACATGGGTGGCCAATTGTTTCCATGACAGCCATGGATCTGTTGAAGACCTTTGTGCTTGTCATTACAGAGCTCCTTTGAAACCCTGCCTGTGGCCAGGCTTCAAAGAAGACCTTGATTTTTTTTTATATACAAGCAATCAAACGATCTCAGCTTTAAGTCCCCTAAGGGGACTATTAACAAAAGTGAAAACAAATGTCTTAAAAAATATGAAACAAATTTAAAAAAAAAAAATATTACCCCCTTTTCCCCATTTGGAAAATAGCAAAAAAATATATACACATATGTGGTATTGCCACATTCATAATAGTCTAATCTATCAAAATATTTAAAAAAATTAACCTATTCGGTAAACACTGTAAACAAAATATATTCAAGAATGACCAAAACATTTTTGGCTGCTGCAAATTCCACAAAAAAATGCTGTTAAAAGCAATCAAAACTTCATATTCATCCCCAAATAGTATCAATAAAAATATAATCTTGTCCCACAAAAAATAAGCCATCACACAGCTCCATCAACCAAAAAATAAAACAGGTCTTGAAAAATAGCGACACAACCACACAATTTTTTTTTTTTTTGCAAACTTCTGTAAAACAATTCCTAAAAAACAATGTCAGAATTGTGGATTTTTTTTCTCCAATTTCTCCCCACTTTGATTTTTTTTTCCCATTTTTCAGTACAATATGTGGTAAAATGAATGGTGCCATTCAAAAGTACTACTCATTCCACAAAAACCAAGCCCTGATATGTCTATGTGCACAGAAAAAAAAAAGTTTTGGCTGTGGGAAGAATGTGAGAAAAAAATGAAAATGTAAATATGCAAATTGATCATTTCGAGATTGCGTTAGTAAAATAAAATAGCAGCCTGGAGTCGGGTTTACTGAAACTGTATAATCCCTTCCACTCTACTGATGGTGCTTGCTGCATCTGAACTGATGCAAACTACTGACCATAATATGTTAATAGAGAAGAGTCACCTTAAAGGGACTCTGTCACCTGAATTTGGCGGGACTGGTTTTGGGTCATATGGGCGGAGTTTTCGGGTGTTTGATTCACCCTTTCCTTACCCGCTGGCTGCATGCTGGCTGCAATATTGGATTGAAGTTCACTCTCTGTCCTCCGTAGTACATGCCTGCACAAGGCAATCTTGCTTTGCGCAGGCATGTACTATGGAGGACAGAGAATGAACTTCAATCCAATATTGCAGCCAGCATGCAGCCAGCGGGTAAGGAAAGGGTGAATCAAACACCTGAAAACTCCGCCCATATGACCCAAAACCATTCCCGCCAAATTCAGGTGACAGAGTCCCTTTAATCTTTCTTTGACGTAACACTGGGCATTTCATTCCCCATCCAAATCTACAGAAAGCTGCAGCCTTTTTATTGTGTTTGCAGAAAAACACTAATCTGCATTAACGTGGAGTTAATTTATTGTGCACCATGTATAAGCTACAAATTCAGTTTTGCTCCTGCTGTTTTATTACTGACATAATTATCCTGTAATGGTTTTGTTAACAAATATTGCAAAATCTGCAGTATTTATGTGGAGTTTCGCTAAATTATAATAGAAAATCATCTTTTTTCTTCTATTTTTCCATTTTCAAAGTTTCAAATAAATGTTTAATTAAAATCAGAAAAATGTGCTCTGGACATGAAGGTAGTCTGACTAAAGCCCCTGAATAAGTAAATTAATATGAATTTTATTTTTTTGCAATAAGCCATTTCTATCAAAGACTGCAATTGCAGAAACTTGACTTATACAAATTTTCCAAATATGATTTCTTATCAAATGGAAACTATAGTACGAATTATACTATAAGGTTATGCTTAATATATGCAAAAATTAATCAGTCAGAATGAGCCACACAAATGGATGTTTGCCTGATACTATATATGTGCTAAGAGATATAATGAGAATTTAAATTATGAGCTTCTATTAATTGAAGTATTTTTCAAAATAAAACATGTATTTCTGTATTGTGAGAAATATATAGCACTTATAGTATTCATAAAATTCAAATATAATTAAACATGTAATAGGATGAAAATAAAAATATTCTAATAACATACAAGAAGATCTTTATTTGGCCATATTCACACATCCACGTGTCGCCTTCCAAGCACAGGTCATAATTCACAAAGTGGCTGTGGATCTCCTGACCCAAACTTATCAGCCTGATAGGAATTTTCTCCAGTAATGAAGAATTTATTTGCAGGTAGTCTTGATACTCTGGATAAGGATTAAAATATTTTCAGATTTTCCCCATGATCATTTCACATTAGTTCATGGTTAATTAATAGTGTTGAGCATTCCGATACCGCAAGTATCGGGTATCGGCCGATATTTGCGGTATCGGAATTCCGATACCGAATTCCGATACTTCCCGCGTATCGGATACCGGAATCGGAAGTTCCCAGAATTCAAACTGAACGCAGCAGCCAATGAGGAATGATTGGAAGTGTGGGCACATCCTGTTTAGCATGGTGGGCATGTAAGTACTGGCAAGGCTTGGATTGGCTGCTGAAATTATTTCACTCTGCACTATAAAAAACGCTGCCGCCATTTTGCGCTCACTCTGCTGTGATTTCAGTTAGGGACAGGACGCTGTGCTCTAACTGAGGGCCAGTCGAGCTAGCTAATTGCTTTATTTTCCTTTCCAAAGGCTAATTTAGCAAAACGCTGTGTGTTCTTCACTGTTCACCTTGCTCTTGCCTTGCAGCGCTGTTTTAACAGCGTTCTGCAAGGTCTCTGTGTGTGTGTGTGTGCAGCTCACTCTGTAGTCTGTGTGCAGCCATATACCCGGTTGTATTCAGCTCAGGGGGGGTTCACACTGCCTCACACAGTTGTCCTTTTTTGCTCTTAGTGCAGCCTGCTGCACATTTTTTCTCAAATTTCCTATTAGTGTTTTTCCACCAGTCTCCAGCTCTATTGTGGAAAAACACTACATAGGATAACCTAGAGGGGGGTTTTTGGGCCTTGCAGCGCCGTTTACGGCTGTCTGCACGGTCTCCGTGTGAGCCCAGCTCGCCCTGTAGTCTGTGTGCAGCCATAGCCGGTTGGATTCAGCTCAGGGTTCGTTACTGGCTCATACCTTGAGAAAAATTTTACTTTTTTCAAATAGTGCAGCCTGTTTAAAATTTGAAAAAAAAAAGTTCCTATTAGTGTCTTTCCACTCGTATCCAGCTAAATAGTGGAAAAACACTATATAGGATAACCTAGAGGAGGGTTTTTTGGCCTTGCAGCGCCGTTTACGGCTGTCTGCACGGTCTCCGTGTGAGCCCAGCTCGCCCTGTAGTCTGTGTGCAGCCAT
This sequence comes from Ranitomeya imitator, assembly GCF_032444005.1. Classification (NCBI taxonomy): domain Eukaryota; kingdom Metazoa; phylum Chordata; class Amphibia; order Anura; family Dendrobatidae; genus Ranitomeya; species Ranitomeya imitator. The sequence goes on along the minus strand of NC_091285.1, from coordinate 315,591,761 downwards.
AGCCGGTTGGATTCAGCTCAGGGTTCGTTACTGGCTCATACCTAGAGAAAAATTTTACTTTTTTTCAAATGGTGCAGCCAGTTTAAAATTTGAAAAACAAAAATTCCTATTAGTGTCTTTCCACTCGTATCCAGCTAAATAGTGGAAAAACACTATATAGGATAACCTAGAGGAGGGTTTTTTGGCCTTGCAGCGCCAATTACGGCTGTCTGCACGGTCTCTGTGTGAGCGCAGCTCGCCCTGTAGTCTGTGTGCAGCCATAGCCGGTTGGATTCAGCTCAGGGTGTGTTACTGCCTCATACCTTGAAAAACAATTTCCTTTTTTTCAAATAGTGCAGCCTGTTTAAAATTTGAAAAAAAAAAATCCTATTAGTGTCTTTCCACTCGTATCCAGCTAAATAGTGGAAAAACACTATATAGGATAACCTAGAGGAGGTTTTTTTGGCCTTGCAGCGCCGTTTACGGCTGTCTGCACGGTCTCCGTGTGAGCCCAGCTCGCCCTGTAGTCTGTGTGCAGCCATAGCCGGTTGGATTCAGCTCAGGGTTCGTTACTGCCTCATACCTTGAGAAAAATTTTACTTTTTTTCAAATAGTGCAGCCTGTTTAAAATTTGAAAAAAAAAATTCCTATTAGTGTCTTTCCACTCGTATCCAGCTAAATAGTGGAAAAACACTATATAGGATAACCTAGAGGAGGGTTTGTTGGCCTTGCAGCGCCGTTTACGGCTGTCTGCACGGTCTCTGTGTGAGCGCAGCTCGCCCTGTAGTCTGTGTGCAGCCATAGCCGGTTGGATTCAGCTCAGGGTGCGTTACTGCCTCATACCTTGAAAAACAATTTCCTTTTTTTCAAATAGTGCAGCCAGTTTAAAATTTGAAAAAAAAAATTCCTATTAGTGTCTTTCCACTCGTATCCAGCTAAATAGTGGAAAAACACTATATAGGATAACCGAGAGGAGGGTTTTTTGGCCTTGCAGCGCCGTTTACGGCTGTCTACACGGTCTCCGTGTGATTTAAACTAGCTCTGTAGCCCGATCTGCACCAAAAAAAAAGTAAAGTTCACCAAACACACTTGTGTAGGCCACATTTGAAAAATAATAAAGTTTAGTCCACAATTTACAACATTAGTGTTTCTTACACCTGTTAGGAGGAGCATTTCAGGAATAAGCACACTAAGGCCTTAGTACTTTTCTGCTTATCTTTATCTGTCAACCAAGATGAAGAGGGCAGGGAGTAAGGCACGTGGGCGTGGGCGCGGAGCAGGGAGAGGAGCAGGGAGAGGACGTGGTGATTCTGTGCCTGCTGCGGGCGCCGGTGACTCGTCGTCACTCAGTTTCAGCAGGGAACAGTCCTTCATGCGCAGCTTTGTCGGAGAGCGCCGTGCACCGCTGCTACATGAAGACCAAATTGAAGCCGTTGTCGGGTGGATGGCAGCTAACGCCTCGGCATCGACTTCAGTTAGTGCCACATCCTCTCAGGCACAGAGCACTGGAGAGCAGCCATCTGTCTCTTCACCACCTGCCAAATTGGCCAGGCAGTCAGAGAGCCCAGGACAGGAGCCGTCTCTACTTCTGTTCTCTGAATCTCTTGGCTTGGAAACAGGGGGCCAGCCAAGCAGCATTGGAGAAATGGAAGAAGAGGCAGTGTGCAGTGATGCCCAAAAGCTTTATCTCTCTGACTCTGAAGAGGCAGGTGGGCCAGTGCCTCCGGTGACCACAGCGCAGTACGCATCTGATGATGAAACTCAGGTGCCGCTTTCTGATGCGTACTGTGCTGCCGAGACTACCCAGGAGGAGCAGTTGGTGGCAGAGGGTAGTGGAGATGATGAGGTCCTTGACCCATCGTGGCGTGAGGAACAGGAAGGTGGTGGGAGCAGCTCTGAGGAAGAGCTTCCCCTTACGGGCCAAAGAGGGAGAGGGAGGGGGAAGACTGCGGAGCCTGTAGCCTCCACTTTGGCACCCGTTAGGAGCCTGTCTCTTTCCAAAGCCAAAAAGGGCGCTCCCAAGACTTGCAGTGCCTGGTCCTTTTTTGACACAGTTGCAGATGACATTTGTTTTGTCAAATGCAAGCTGTGTCATCAGAAAGTAAAAAGAGGGAAAAGTGTCAGCAACCTCAATACCACAAATATGTGGAAACATGTGCGGAACAGGCACGCGGTGGAGTTACAGAAACACAGTGAAGACGTAGGCCAACCAACAGCGGCAGCTACCACCTCTTCATCTCGTGTTGCCTCTTCCTCCACTGTTGTCCAGACACCTAGTGTAATTCCACCCACAGCACCACCTTCCCAGTCATCCTCACACTCCCAGTCTACTCTACAGCCATCGGTAGTCCAGGCATGGGAGAAAAGGCGGGCATTCTCGGCCAACCACCCCCGAGCACAGGCTCTGAATGCAGGCATTGCCAAACTGTTGTCCCTGGAAATGCTCTCGTTCAGGCTGGTGGAGACTGACAGCTTCCGTGACTTGATGGCATTGGCAGTCCCACAGTACAAGGTGCCCAGCCGCTTTTACTTCAGCAGGCAGGCTGTCCCTGCCCTGCACAGGCATGTTGAGGCAAACATAAAACATGCGCTACTGAACGCCGTCAGTAGCAAGGTCCACCTCACCACCGATGCGTGGACCAGTCAGCATGGACAGGGGCGATATGTTTCCCTCACTGCCCATTGGGTTAATGTTGTTGAGCCAGGTACAGATCGTGCGAGTGGCGCAGGACGTGTCCTGCCCACTCCAAGGATTGCAGGAATCCAGTCTGTACGCATCGACTCCTCCTCTTACACCAGTTCCTCTGATTCCTCTCTGCAGGATCCGTCACAGTCCACCCCCACATGGACCTGTGAACGTTTACCTATGACCGACATGAGCACAGCCGTGGCCAAACGTCAGCAGGCCATCTTGAAACTAGTTTCATTGGGGCATCGAAGCCACACAGCGCAGGAGCTCTGGAATGCCATCAAGCAGGAGAGCGATGTGTGGTTACTGCCAGCGAATCTCCAGCCAGGCATGGTAGTGTGTGACAATGGCCGAAATCTGGTGGCAGCTTTGGCCCTTGGCAACCTCACTCACATCCCATGTCTGGCACATGTGCTCAATTTGGTTGTGCAGAGTTTTCTGAGGGACTATCCGGATCTTGATGCCCTGCTGCAGAAGGTCCGCCTAGAGTGTGCTCACTTGCGGCGTTCCAGCTTGGCCAGATCCCGCATTGCTGCTCTGCAGCGCAGATAACGCCTTCCGGAACACCGCATCATATGTGACCTACCTACCCGGTGGAATTCCACGTTACATATGTTGGAGCGGTTGTATGAGCAGCAGCAAGCAGTTATGGAGTACCAGCTGCATCAGGCGCAAAGAAGTCGCAGTCAGCGCCGATCAGACTTCACAACCACAGAGTGGGCCACTCTGAAGGACGTCTGCCAGGTTTTGCGTCCTTTTGATTATTCCACGCGGATGGCAAGTGCAGATGATGCACTAGTCAGCATGACTGTCCCCCTTATCTGCCTGCTTCAGCAAACTTTGCAAGGGTTAAGGGATGATGTTGTGGAAGAGGTGGAGGATGAGGAGTCACCTTTTCCATCAGCTTCTGGAGAGTCAGCGCCACGTGGTTCCTCACAAAGGGGTACGCAGGGGCCAATTTGTGAGGAGGAGTCAATGGAGGAGGAAGAGCTCCGTCCAGAGGAGGGAGCGACACAATTGTCCAGTGGTCAGTGTGTACAGCGAGGGTGGGGTGATGACGAGTGGGCAGAGATCATGTCTCAAGCAGGGGACAGCGTTTCTGGGCCAGTTGGCACTCTGCAGCACATGGTGGATTTCATGCTGCAGTGCCTGAGAAACGACCGCCGCATCGACCACATTCTCAACATGCCTGATTATTGGGTGTTCACCCTCCTCGATCCTCGCTACCGGGACAACGTCCAAAACCTCATCCCTGCGTTGACCCGGGAGCGTAAATTGCGGGAGTACCACGACACACTGGTGAATTCCATCATCTTCTCCTGTCCAACTGAGAGGAGTGCTGCTAGTGCTTTACAAAGCAGCTCAGTGCGTCGAGGCAGTGGGGAAGGCTCTGCCCAAAGAGGGAGCAGAAGCAGTGCCTCTGCCCAAGGCAAGCCCAGTATGGCACAACTCTGGCACACTTTTGTGTGCCCGCCCCAAATGTCTACACCATCACCGGCGGCTCCAGTCAGCAGGAGGCAACGGTTCCGTCAGATGGTGACAGACTACATGGCTTGCCCTCTTACTGTACTCCCAGACGGCTCTTCCCCGTTCAAGTTTTGGGTCTCTAAGCTGGATACATGGCCAGAGCTAAGCCAGTATGCATTGGAGGTGCTGGCTTGCCCTGCGGCTAGTGTCTTATCGGAACATGTCTTTAGTGCCGCAGGTGGTGTACTAACAGACCGTCGCATGCGACTATCCTCCGATAACGTTGACCGGCTTACTTTCCTGAAAATGAACCAGGCCTGGATCTCGCAGGAATTTGCCACTCCTCTGCCTGATTAAGTAATTGGGTGTCATCCAGGTCTCCTGCTGTGTTCATCTTTCTACCACCTGAACTGCTATTCCTGGGCTCCAACACCGCCAGTTGCGGCTCAGAAGTGCAGGCTGCACAGTAAAAACATACGACCCAGTGTTATTGGGTTTCAGTAACGTCAGCTGATCCCCAGCTGTGTAGCCGGCAATGTGTCCTGCGACCGCCACGCTGGCACAACAACCTAAATGTAAGGGAACCTGTCCCCCCCCCCGTCGTTTGTTACTGAAAGAGCCATCTTGTGCAGCAGTAATGCTGCACAAGGAAAAGGTAGCTCTTTTTTTTTTTAGCTCTTTGCACACGCAGAACTTAACACTTATAAAATGTGTTCACTGATACCGTTATACCGTCCCGGAGCTGGGACTTTCCTTCTTAATGTGACGCAGCACAGCCGTCATTCCTACCCCCTTGGTGCCATGCGCTGCCTCCTCAGCGTTGTTTTAAGCTGTCACGGAGCCTGCGCTGTTCTGTTATCCCTTGGGCATGCCCTATTTGCGCTGCCTGTCTTCTGACATAATTTGGTGTCAGGCTGGCTGCGCCTGTGCGGCCGCGCTGCCCGAGATCCCGCCTCGCAGTGTCTTCTGATTGAGTCACACTGCGGGCCTGGGATCCGTGCATATCTTCCCCTCGGGCTCTCGCTCATTTCCCTCCGCCTTCTTTAGACTGTGCGCCGTCAGCTGATCCCTAGCATGCCACGGCCGTGACACCGCACAGTCTGAAGAAGAGGGAAGGAGGGGAGTGAGAGTCGAGGTTATGCACTGTGCATGCCCATGGTTCCAAGGCCCGCAGTGGGATTACGTTAGATGAGACTGCGAGGTGGGATCTGGAGCAGCGTGGACGCACAGGCACTGACAGCCTGACACCAAATTATGTCAGAAGACAGGCAGCGCTAATTGGGCATGGCCAAGGGCTAACAGAACAGCGCAGGCTCCGTGACAGCTTAAAACAACGCTGAGGAGGCAGCGCACGGCATCAAGGGGATAGGAATGACAGCTGTGCTGTGTCCCATTACGAAGGAAATTCGCACCTCCGGAACGGTTTAACGGTATAAAGGGACACATTTTTAGTGTTTACTTCGGTGTTTGCAAGGAGCATAATTAAAAGAGCAACCTTTTCCTTTTGCATCCTTAGTGCTGCACAAGATGGCTCTTTCAGCTACAAACGTCTTGGGGGGGGGGGGTTAAAGGTTTCCTTTCAACTTGCTCCAATCAGGCTTCGGCCTACACTCTGTTCCTCTGCTCCTCCTGCTGTCCCTGGGCTCTAACACCGCCAGTTGGTGCCTGGAAGTGCTGTGTGCACAGTCAACAGTCGCTCCTCTGTTATTGGGGTTCAGTAACGTCAGCTGATCCCCAGCTGTGTATCCGGCAACGTGTCATGCGACCGCCACGCTGGCACAACTAAAATGTAAGGGGACCTGTCCCCCCCCCCCCCCCTAGGCGTTTGTTACTGAAAGAGCCACCATGTGCAGCACTAATTCTGCACAAGGGAAAGGTCGCTCTTGAAATTATGCTCCTTGCAAACGCTGAACTACACACTCATGTAATGTGTCCCCTCACACCGTCCAACCGTCCCGGAGGTGGGACTTTCCTTTGTAATGTGACGCAGCACAGCCATCATTGCTACCCCCTTGGCACCGTGCGCTGCCTCCTTAGCGTTGTTTGATTCCGTCATGGACCCTGCGCTGTTATGTTATCCCTTGGCCATGCACAGTTTGCACTGCCCGTCCTCTGACATCATTTGTTGTCGTCCTGGCTGCGCCTGTGCGTCCACGCTGCCCGAAATCACACCTCGCAGTGTCGTCTAATGTGATCCCACAGTGGGCCTGGTATCCATGGCCATGCGCAGTGCATATACTAGCCTCTCACTCCCCTTCTTCACGCTTCTTCAGACTAGGCGGCGTCAGCTGATCCCTAATAGCATGCCACGGCCGTGACGCCGCACAGTCTGAAGAAGCAGGAAGCAGGTGAGTGAGAGGCGATGATATGCACTGCGCATGCCCATGGATCCCTGGCCCGCAGTGGGACTACATTAGATGACACTGCAAGGTTGGATCTCGGGCAGCTTGGACGCACAGGCACTGCCAGCCTGACACCTACATGATGTCAGAAGACGGGCACCGCTAACTGTGCATGGCCAAGGGATAACATTACAGCGCGGGCTCCGTGACAGAACCAAACAACGTTGAGGAGGTGGCGCCCGGCACCAAGGGGGTTGGAATGACGGCTGTGCTGTGTCACATTACAAAGGAAAGTCCCACTTCCGGGATGGTTTGACGGTGTGAGGGGACACATTATATGAGTGTGTACTTCAGCGTTTGCAAGGAGCATAATTTTCGGAGCCACCATTTTCCATGTGCAGTATTACTGCTGTACAAGATGGCTCTTTCAGCAACAAATGCCGGGGGGGGGGGGGGGGGGGTTAAAGGTTCCCTTTCAACTTGCTCCACTGCAGGCTTCGGCCTACACTCTGCTCCTCTTTGATTCCCTGGGTTTCAACACTGTCAGTTGCCACCTGGAAGTGTTGTCTACACAGAAAAAACACTAGGTGATGTGTCAGTGGGGTTCAGCACCGCCAGCTGTTCCCCTGCTGTGTAGTCGGCAACGTGTCCAGCACAAGCCACGCTGGCACAACAGAACAAAAGCTGCCACCAGTGCAGGCTTCGGCCTACACTCTGCTCCTCTCCTCCTCCTGCTGACCCTGGGCTCAAACACCGCTAGTTTTTGCCCGGAAGTGCTAGCTGCACAGAGAAAAACACCAGCCAATGTGTTAGTGGGGTTCAGCAACGCCAGCTGTTCCCCTGCTGTGTAGGCCGGCAACGTGTCCTGCAAACGCCACGCAGGCACATGAACTGAAATTGAAGGGAGCCTGCCCCCCACCCCCAGGTGTTTCTATGTATAACAGCCACCTTGTACAGCAGTACTGCTGCATTTGTACAAGGTGGCTGACTTTTTATCCTTGCCCACGTGGAACTCAAAACGTACAAAATGTGTCTCATTGAGACCATTCCACTGTCCCTGAGGTGTGACTTTCCTTTCTAATGATACGCAGCACCCCCCTTGGTAGCGTTTCCCGTCTTTTGTCATCATGGTTAGCTGGCTGCGCCTGTGCATCCGCCCTGCTAGAAACAACGCCCCTCGTTGTCATATTTATTTTGTCAGCGAGGGTGTGGTTTATGGGCACGAGCAGTGCATATGTTCGCCTGTCTTAACTCATCTCCTTCCGCCTTCTTCAGACTGTGCGGCCTCCTGGCCGTGGTAGGCGATAAGGGATCAGCTGAGGCCGCCCAGTCTGGAGCAGGTGTAAGGACATGTGTAAGCGGCAAACCTATTTACTGCACAAGGCCACGAATCCCAGCCACGCAGTGTGATTTTTTGAAAACACACTGTGGGTCTGGGATTAATGTCCATCGCTAACCGCAATGGCCGACATGAAGTGAGGTCAGAAGACAGGAAGCGCTCACAGCGCATGGCCAAGGGATCACAATAGCGCAGACTCCTGTACAGCAAATAACAACGCTCAGGAATCTGCGCCCAGTACCTAGGTGCAAATTTGTACACCTGTGCTGCGTCTCCTTAAAAAGACTAGTAGTCACGCCTCCACTACTGTTTGACAGTATAATGGGCTAAATAGTGTACGTGTTTTATTCAGCGTGTGCAAGGAGCAAAATTAAATAGAGCAACCTTTGACTTGTGCGTCATTAATGCTGTTCAAGGTGTGGCTCTTGTACCTTGCAACAGCTGAGGGGGGGTTAAAGGTAACCTTTGAAATTGGTTCAACTAGGCTTCGGCCTACACTCTGCTCCTCTACTCCTCCTGCTGACCCTGGGCTCAAACAACGCCAGTTTCTGCCCGGACATGCTAGCTGCACAGAGAAAAACACCAGCCAATGTGTTAGTGGGGTTCAGCACCGCCAGCTGTTCCCCTGCTGTGTAGTCGGCATCGTGTCCAGCACAAGCCACGCTGGCACAACTGACCAAAAGCTGCCACCAGTGCAGGCTTCGGCCTACACTTTTCTCCTCTCCTCCTCCTGCTGACCCTGGGCTCAAACACCGCTAGTTTTTGCCCGGAACTGCTAGCTGCACAGAGAAAAACACCAGTCAATGTGTTAGTGGGGTTCAGCAATGCCAGCTGTTCCCCTGCTGTGTAGTCGGCAACGTGTCCAGCACAAGCCACGCTGGCACAACCGACCAAAAGCTGCCACCAGTGCAGGCTTCGGCCTACACTTTTCTCCTCTCCTCCTCCTGCTGACCCTGGGCTCAAACAACGCCAGTTTCTGCCCGGACATGCTAGCTGCACAGAGAAAAACACCAGCCAATGTGTTAGTGGGGTTCAGCACCGCCAGCTGTTCCCCTGCTGTGTAGCTGGCAACGTGTCCTGCAAACGCCACGCAGGCACATGAACTGAAATTGAAGGGAGCCTGCCCCCCACCCCCAGGTGTTTCTATGTATAACAGCCACCTTGTACAGCAGTACTGCTGCATTTGTACAAGGTGGCTGACTTTTTCTCCTTGCCCACGTGGAACTCAAAACGTACAAAATGTGTCTCATTGAGACCATTCCACTGTCCCTGAGGTGTGACTTTCCTTTCTAATGATACGCAGCACCCCCCTTGGTAGCGCTTCCCGTCTTCTGACATCATTGGTTGGCTTGTTGCGCCTGTGCGTCCGCCCTGCCTGAAACAATGCTCCTTGTTGTCTTATTTTGACTGCGAGGGTGTGATTGATGGGCACGAGCAGTGCATATCTTCACCTGTCTTAACTCATCTCCTTCCGCCTTCTTCAGACTGTGCAGCCTCATGGCCGCGGCATGCGAGAAGGGATCAGCAGAGGCCGCCCAGTCTGAAGCAGGTGTAAGGACGTGTGTGAGCGGCCAAAATATTTACTGCTCAAGGCCACGAATCACAGCACCGCAGTGTGACTTTATGAAAAGGCACTGTGGGTCTGGGATTTATGGCCATTGTTAACCGCACCGGCCAACATGAAATGAGGTCATAAGACGGGCAGCTCTAACAGGGCATAGCCAAGGGATAACACAAGAGCGCAGACTCCTTGTACAGCAAATAACAACGCTCAGGAAGCTGTGCCAAGCACTAAGGCGTTATTTGGGACACCTGTGCTGCGTCTCCTTAAAAAGCCAAGTCACGCATCCACTACAGTTTGACTGTAGAATGGGCTAAATTGTGTATGTCTTTCATTCAGCGTGTGCAAGTAGACAAATTAATAGAGCAACCATTCACTTGTGCAGCATTAATACTGCACAAGGTGTGTCTCTTGTACTTTGTAACACCTGAGGGGGGGTTAAAGGTTTCCTTTGAAATTGGTTCAAATAGGCTTCGGCCTACACTCTGCTCCTCTCCTCCTCCTCCTGCTTCAACACGGGCTCTAACATCGCTAGTTTTTGACCGCAAGTGCTAGCTGCACAGAGAAAAACACACGCCATTGTGTTAGTGGGGTTCAGCAACGCCAGCTGTTCCCCCACTGTGTAGCCGGCAAAGTGTCCTGCAAAGGAAACGCAGACACAAAGCTGCCTCCAGTGCAGGCTTCGGCCTACACTCTGCTCCCCCTGCTTACCCTTAGCTCCAACACCGCTAGTTGGGGCTCTAGGAAGACAATCTTTAATAGGCAACGCATCTGGGTTCCAGCACCGCCAGCTGGTTCTCGGCAGTGTTCTTGTCACAGGTACTCCCTCGTGCCAAGCCTGGTTTCAGCACCGTCAGCTGTTTCCGGGTTGTGTCAAGCTCGCTGAGACGCCTATGCTTGCCCCGTCGTGGTGCGGTCGGGTTAGCCAACTCCAGGGTGCCTCCAGTTTAGGAGCTTCCTATGTGGGCTGCGTGAACTGGTAGTCAAGGCTGGTTCTGTAGTGCCAGTAGGCCCAGCTCCCCCTGTAGGACTGTTGGGGTTCGGTAACTGCGGCTGCCTCGCGGCCTAGCTGTTCTCTCCTCTCCTGTGGGCCTTGGGGTCCACCACCTGGTTCCAGCACCGTCAGCTGGTTCCAGGCCGAGCCTTTGGCTTAGGTGCCTCCTCCTGGGTATCCGAGTTCCGCCAACGTCAGGCGGTCCTTGGTAGTGCTTTTAAGCGCGGGCACCTACAGCTTAGTAACCGGGTTCCAGCACCGCCAGCTGGTCCTCGGTCGTGCCATTGGCTCTTGCACACTGGGGCAACGCATCTGGGTTCCAGCACCGCCAGCTGGTTCTCGGCAGTGTTCTTGTCACAGGTACTCCCTCGTGCCAAGCCTGGTTTCAGCACCGTCAGCTGTTTCCGGTTTGTGTCAAGCTCACTGAGACGCCTATGCTTGCCCCGTCGTGGTGCGGTCGGGTTAGCCAACTCCAGGGTGCCTCCAGTTTAGGAGCTTCCTATGTGGGCTGCGTGAACTGGTAGTCAAGGCTGGTTCTGTAGTGCCAGTAGGCCCAGCTCCCCCTGTAGGACTGTTGGGGTTCGGTAACTGCGGCTGCCTCGCGGCCTAGCTGTTCTCTCCTCTCCTGTGGGCCTTGGGGTCCACCACCTGGTTCCAGCACCGTCAGCTGGTTCCAGGCCGAGCCTTTGGCTTAGGTGCCTCCTCCTGGGTATCCGAGTTCCGCCAACGTCAGGCGGTCCTTGGTAGTGCTTTTAAGCGCGGGCACCTACAGCTTAGTAACCGGGTTCCAGCACCGCCAGCTGGTCCTCGGTCGTGCCATTGGCTCTTGCACACTGGGGCAACGCATCTGGGTTCCAGCACCGCCAGCTGGTTCTCGGCAGTGTTTTTGTCACAAGTACTCCCTCGTGCCAAACCTGGTTTCAGCACCGTCAGCTGTTTCCGGGGTGTGTCAAACTCGCTGAGACGCCTATGTTTGCCCCGTCGTGTTGCAGTCGGGTTAGCCAACTCCAGGGTGCCTCCAGTTTAGGAGCTTCCTATGTGGGCTGCGTGAACTGGTAGTCAAGGCTGGTTCTGTAGTGCCAGTAGGCCCAGCTCCCCCTGTAGGACTGTTGGGGTTCGGTAACTGCGGCTGCCTCGCGGCCTAGCTGTTCTCTCCACCACCTGGTTCCAGCACCGTCAGCTGGTTCTCGGCAGTGTCTTTTGCTCTTGTACCTTCTGCTCCCCATCCTGGTTCCAGTACCGTCAGCTGGTTCCGGGCAGAGCCTTTGGCTTAGGTGCCTCCTTCTGGGTATCCAAGTTCCACCAACGTCAGGTGGTCCTTGGTAGTGCTTTCGGGCACGGGTACCTCCTGCTTAGTAACCGGGTTCCAGTAACGTCAGCTGGTCCTCGGTAGTTCCATTGGCTCTTGGACCTTCGGCTACCCATCCGGGTTCCAGTACCGTCAGCTGGTTCTCGGCAGTGTCTTTTGCTCTTGTACCTTCTGCTCCCCATCCTGGTTCCAGTACCGTCAGCTGGTTCCGGGCAGAGCCTTTGGCTTAGGTGCCTCCTTCTGGGTATCCAAGTTCCACCAACGTCAGGTGGTCCTTGGTAGTGCTTTCGGGCACGGGTACCTCCTGCTTAGTAACCGGGTTCCAGTAACGTCAGCTGGTCCTCGGTAGTTCCATTGGCTCTTGGACCTTCGGCTACCCATCCGGGTTCCAGTACAGTCAGCTGGTTCTCGGCAGTGTCTTTTTCTCTTGTACCTTCTGCTCCCCATCCTGGTTCCAGTACCGTCAGCTGGTTCCGGGCAGAGCCTTTGGCTTAGGTGCCTCCTTCTGGGTATCCGAGTTCCGCCAACGTCAGGCGGTCCTTGGTAGTGCTTTTTAGCACGGGTACCTCCTGCTTAGTAACCGGGTTCCAGTAATGTCAGCTGGTCCTCGGTAGTTCCATAGGCTCTTGAACCTTCGGGTAGCCATCCGAGTTCCAGTTCCATCAGCTGGTTCTTGGCATTTTCTCAGCCTTCTTGTACCTTCTGCTACATTTCCAAGTTGAAGACCCTAAAGTCGACGACCCGGAAGACCACCCCGATGACGACGACGGCGGAGACGACGACGGCTGAGTTGACGACGGCGGAGATGACGACACTGGAGACGACGACCCTGGAGACGACGACATGGAAGACCGAGAAGCAGAAGAACAAGAGGCTGCAGAACAAAGAGCAGAAGAACATTAAGCATAAGACTTAATATCAGAGCAAAAGATATTATCTAAATTATATGCAGAAGAAGACTAAGCAGTGTATGGGGGTGAGTCCGTTCCTCCTCGTGGTGCCCCTGGATAAAGCCTGATGCTGCAGGCCAAACTGAACGCGGACAAATGTAACACTTGTGACTGGCAGAACGGAAGGTGTAATCTTCCAACTTTTATAGATAACAACTACGGGAATGCCTGTCACAAATGAGAATATGATGAAGAAGTAGAATAGGAAGAATAATAACAGTGGAATAAAAAGAATATGTAGAATAGGAAGAATAATAATAGTTGAATAAAATGAATATGAAGAATGTAATAAAAAAAAAAATAGGTAGAAGATGAAGAAGAAGATGAATAAGGTGAAGAAGAAGTTGATGTCAAAGATGCTGATGATGATGAAGATGAAAGTGTGGGAAAAGTAAAAAAAAAAAAAGAAAAAAAAAGAAGGGGAAGGGCGTGGAATAGTGAAACATCAATATCTGACAAAATAAAAAAAAATTTACATACTCAATATCTTTTTCACTCCGAACGTCTTAAAAAAAAAAAAAACATGCTATTCTATTTGATTGGGCTAAACCTCATTGCCTTTAATGTCTCCGCCACCTCCCACAATACATCCTACATTATTCTTAGTTGTTTTCCTTGATGTAGAATGAACCTACAAGGAAAGAAAGGGTTTATTTTAATTCCGATATTTTGGTCCCATTGACTTGCATTGGGATCGGGTATCGGTATCGGCGATATCCGATATTTTTTGAATATCGGCCGATCCTATCCGATACCGATACTTTCCGATATCGGAAGGTATCGCTCAACACTATTAATTAATGATCATTAGTTGTGCCTAGCAATAAAAGGTGAACTGAACAATGCATAAACTTTGTAATTTTATATTAGTCAGCATCTAATTATATAAAAAATAACTATTTTGTACAAATTTAAAGTTAATGTTTGCTTAATCTGTACAGTATATATTATCCAATTTTAGTAATGTACTCGTAGGTGTAGACTATTATTATTATTATTATTATTATTATTATTATTATTATTGAAGACAATTACAGCTTCTAAGAAATTTAATTTTACTTTTATCTTTAGTAATCTCCAAGAGGTGGCTACAAGTATTCAAAACTTAAGTTTTTCAATGGGTTGTCTAAGATATATGAAAGGTATTATTTATTTTTAGGCTTTGCTTATTTGGAGCTATCACATTCCACAGCGCTTAAAGGCCCCGTCACACATAGCGACGCTGCAGCGATACCGACAACGATCCGGATCGCTGCAGCGTCGCTGTTTGGTCGCTGGAGAGCTGTCACACAGACAGCTCTCCAGCGACCAACGATCCCGAGGTCCCCGGTAACCAGGGTAAACATCGGGTAACTAAGCGCAGGACCGCGCTTAGTAACCCGATGTTTACCCTGGTTACCATCGTTAAAGTAAAAAAACAAACGCTACATACTTGCCTACCGCTGTCTGTCCCCGGCGCTGGGCTTCTCTGCTCTGGCTGTGAGCGCAGCGGCCGGAAAGCAGAGCGGTGACGTCACTGCTCTGCTTTCCGGCTGCCCGCCGCTCACAGCCAGAGCAGAGAAGCCCAGCGCCGGGGACAGACAGCGGTAGGTAAGTATGTAGCGTTTGTTTTTTTTACTTTAACGATGGTAACCAGGGTAAACATCGGGTTACTAAGCGCGGCCCTGCGCTTAGTAACCCGATGTTTACCCTGGTTACCAGCGAAGACATCGCTGAATCGGCGTCACACACGCCAATTTAGCGATGTCAGCGGGACCTCAACGATCAAAAAATGGCCCAGGCCATTCCGACACGACCAGCGATCTCACAGCAGGGGCCTGATCGCTGCTACGTGTCACACATAGCGAGATCGCTACTGAGATCGCTGTTGCGTCACAAAACTTGTGACTCAGCAGCGATCTCGCTAGCGATCTCGCTATGTGTGACGGGGCCTTTACAGACATTATAATCACTGTCCTCAATGGGACTTATAATCTAGATTCCTTGTCAGTATGTCTTTGAAGTGTTGGAGAAACCAGAGATCCCAGAGGAAACCGACGCAAACACGGAGAAAACATACAAACTCCTTGTAGATGTTGTCCTTGTCAGGATTTGTTAATAGTGCCTTTAGAAATACATTTACTTAGAAAATTGGTGATGTGTTTAATTCTTATTTCACCTGCTTTACATGTGCCCATGCTCTAAAGGGGCATTTATACTGAAAGACTACTTTGTCATGTCAGCAGGCCACCAATCACCTGATGAACAAAGAAAACTCTAGTTCAGTGGATGAAATTAGCATTTGCAGCAAAAAGATCATCATTCTGTTGGGTAAGCAGGACTCACAGTGCTGAGAACAATGGCAGCTTACAAATAGGTCCAGAAATATTTGAACAGTGACACAAGTTTTGGCATTTTATTGGTTTACAAAAACATATTTAAGACACCGCTATATAATAAATATTGGCTTAAAGTGCAGAATCTCAGCTTAAGGCTGGTGTCACACTTGCAAGTGCAATGCGAGAAACTCGCTCGAGTCTCTCACATCAATACCCGGCACTGCCGCCGGCACTTGAGAACGGAGTGTGCGGCTGCCTGAATTTCTATGCAGCTGAACGCTCCGGTCTGAACCGCCGGCGCAAATTCTCATGCAGTGATGCCGTGAGAGCATGAACTCCGGTGAACTCTGTGTATCACCAGAGGCCGTGTAGAGCAGTCATATCTCCTGATCTGACTGTTCTACACAGAAGATCATCTTGGGGCAATCGTTATTAAATGGACTACAGTGAACAGGGAGTGTTTTTGTTACAGGAGATCGAGGGAGTGGGGGATTAGGCGATGTAGTAAGTATGGATAAATAAGATTAATAAAGGACTTTATTCTGGCTGTGTCTTTTATTTACCGTTTAAGTATAGGATTAGTAATGGAGAGGTGTCTGATAGATGCTGCTCCTTTACTAAGCCGTGGGTTTGATGTCACTTGACAATACAAAGGAGACATCAACCCCACAAATATGAACCCCACATGCCACCGCTACAGGGCAAGATAAATTGTCATGATGTGGTCTGAAAAGACACTCCGCATGTGCGTCTTCGCAGGAAAGCCACGGGTGCAGGTGCACGCATAGTGGATATGGGGTTTCTTCAAATTCCATCCACTATGCTGCAACATCTGGCTGCTGCGGGTTAAATATATTACATTTCACGCAGGTTTTGTGTGTGTGTGTCTTTTATTTAACTATTTGCCATTTTATTAATGAAGGTATCTGGCGGACACCTGGTCGTTACTAAACCTCGGACTTGGAATTATATATATACAGTGGGGCAAAAAAGTATTTAGTCAGTCAGCAATAGTGCAAGTTCCACCACTTAAAAAGATGAGAGGCGCCTGTAATTTACATCATAGGTAGACCTCAACTATGGGAGACAAACTGAGAAAAAAAAATCCAGAAAATCACATTGTCTGTTTTTTTTAACATTTTATTTGCATATTATGGTGGAAAATAAGTATTTGGTCAGAAACAAAATTTCATCTCAATACTTTGTAATATATCCTTTGTTGGCAATGACAGAGGTCAAACGTTTTCTGTAAGTCTTCACAAGGTTGCCACACACTGTTGTTGGTATGTTGGCCAATTCCTCCATGCAGATCTCCTCTAGAGCAGTGATGTTTTTGGCTTTTCGCTTGGCAACACGGACTTTCAACTCCCTCCAAAGGTTTTCTATAGGGTTGAGATCTGGAGACTGGCTAGGCCACTCCAGGACCTTGAAATGCTTCTTAGGAAGCCACTCCTTCGTTGCCCAGGCGGTGTGCTTTGGATCATTGTCATGTTGAAAGACCCAGCCACGTTTCATCTTCAATACCCTTGCTGATGGAAGGAGGTTTGCACTCAAAATCTCACGATACATGGCCCCATTCATTCTTTCATGTACCCGGATCAGTCGCCCTGGCCCCTTTGCAGAGAAACAGCCCCAAAGCATGATGTTTCCACCACCATGCTTTACAGTAGGTATGGTGTTTGATGGATGCAACTCAGTATTCTTTTTCCTCCAAACACGACAAGTTGTGTTTCTACCAAACAGTTCCAGTTTGGTTTCATCAGACCATAGGACATTCTCCCAAAACTCCTCTGGATCATCCAAATGCTCTCTAGCAAACTTCAGACGGGCCCGGACATGTACTGGCTTAAGCAGTGGGACACGTCTGGCACTGCAGGATCTGAGTCCATGGTGGCGTAGTGTGTTACTTATGGTAGGCCTTGTTACATTGGTCCCAGCTCTCTGTAGTTCATTCACTAGGTCCCCCCGCGTGGTTCTGGGATTTTTGCTCACCGTTCTTGTGATCATTCTGACCCCACGGGGTGGGATTTTGCGTGGAGCCCCAGATCGAGGGAGATTATCAGTGGTCTTGTATGTCTTCCATTTTCTAATTATTGTTCCCACTGTTGATTTCTTCACTCCAAGCTGGTTGGCTATTGCAGATTCAGTCTTCCCAGCCTGGTGCAGGGCTACAATTTTGTTTCTGGTGTCCTTTGACAGCTCTTTGGTCTTCACCATAGTGGAGTTTGGAGTCAGACTGTTTGAGGGTGTGCACAGGTGTCTTTTTATACTGATAACAAATTTAAACAGGTGCCATTACTACAGGTAATGAGTGGAGGAAAGAGGAGACTCTTAAAGAAGAAGTTACAGGTCTGTGAGAGCCAGAAATCTTGATTGTTTGTTTCTGACCAAATACTTATTTTCCACCATAATATGCAAATAAAGTGATAAAAAAACAGACAATGTGATTTTCTGGATTTTTTTTTCTCAGTTTATCTCCCATAGTTGAGGTCTACCTATGATGTAAATTACAGACGCCTCTCATCTTTTTAAGTGGTGGAACTTGCACTATTGCTGACTGACTAAATACTTTTTTGCCCCACTGTATATATACATATATATATATATATATATATTGCTAAAAAAAATGAAACACTAAAATCCCACATCCTATTCCAGTTGTAACTCTTTATTCATTTATTCATTACATAGTGGAATGTGTTGAGAACAATAAAGCCTAAAAATGATCAACGTAAATCACAACTAATATCCCACGGAGGTCTGGAGTTGGAATGATGCTCAAAATCAAAGTGTAAAATGAAGTTACAGGCTTATCCAACTTCAGTGGAAATGCCTCAAAACAAGAAAATGATGCTCAGTAGTGTGTGTGGCCTTCACGTGTCTGTATGACCTCCCTACAATGCCTGTGCATGTTCCTGATGACGCGGCAGATGGTCTCCTGAGGAATCTCCTCCAAGACCCGGACTAAAGCATCTGCCAAATCCTGGACAGTCTGTGGTGCAACATGACATTGGTTAATGGTGCGAGACATGTCCCAGATGTGTTCAATCGGATTCAGGTCTGGGAACGGGCAGGCCAGTACATAGATTCAATGCCTTCATTTTGCAGGAACTGCTGACACACTCCAGCCACATGAAGTCTGGCATTGTCCTGCATTAGGAGGAACCCAGGGCCAAACACGCCACCATGTGGTCTCACAAGGGGTCTGAGGATCTCATCTCGGTACCTAATGGCAGTCAGGCTACCTCTGGCAAGCACATGCCACCACACACCATTACTGACCCACTGCCAAACCGGTTATGGTGAAGGATGTTGCAGGCAGCAGATCGCTCTCCACGGCATCTCCAGACTCTGTCTCATCTGTCACATGTGCTCAGTGTGAACCTGCTTTCATCTGTGAAGAGCACAGGGCGCCAGTAGCAAATTTGCCAATCCTGGTGTTCTATGGCAAAAGCCAAGTTCCCTGCACGGTGTTGGGCTGTGAGCACAACCCCCATCTGTGGACGTCGGGCACTCAGACCATCCTCTTGGAGTCGGTTTCAAACCGTTTGTGCAGACACATGCACATTTGTGGCCTGCTGGAGGACATTTGCAGGGCTCTGGCAGTGCACCTCCTGTTCCTTCTTGCATTAAGGCTGAGGTAGCAGTCCTGCTGCTTGATTGTTATGTCATCAAGGATAAGCTGCACTACGTGAGCCACTTGTGTGGGTTGTAGAGTCCGTCTCATGCTACCACGAGTGTGAAAGCACAACCAACATTCAAAAGTGACAAAAACATCAGCCATAAAGCATTGGAACTGAAATGTGGTTTGTGGTCCCCACCAGCAGAACCACTCCTTTATTGAGAGTGTCTTGATAATTGCCAATAATTTCCATCTGTTGTCTAGTTGGAGCGCCCCCAGACACAGGGCCACGACGTTTCGGTACATGGCCTCTCTGGTTCGGTTCTGAGGCAGTCACAGTGGCTAGACCCGGTCCGCGACTCTGCTAAGGGGCGTCCAATGGAGGTGGTAGAACAGTCTGTCAGGAGTTCGTGACGCCACCTGTGGTGTTCGGTCAGGGTGACCGACGCTGCTGTGGGGTCCGCTGGGGTGATGGAATAGCAGCCAGATGGTATACCTTCCCACAGGTGAAGTAAATCCCCAGGGCTTCCCAGTAGTGTAGATGGAGATGGTGTGAGGTGCAGGCAATAACGAGGACACAGGGTTGCAGTCTCTTTACCTTTTACTGAAGGCTTCAGTACACTCAGTCCAGAGCACGTTCAACCGGGCTATCAGAGAATCGGCCCGTCCAATGGGCACATCCAGAGTTTCCCTCGCAGATGGAAATCGTTGCCTACCAATAGCGCCTGTGTGTTGTAGTCCTACCCTGCTGAGCATTCGGAATAGTCCTCACAATTGCTGTTCTCGTTCGTTCGTTCTCTACAGCTTTCTCTCTCTCTCTCGTTCTTTGGTTCCAGATGTTGCTAGTTTCTAACGTCCCCCAGATATGTTATGGCTAGGACGCCACCCGTTTGACGGGAAGGCTTGGAGGTCTTCCGGGACCCTAGAGATGCCCCTCTCCCAATGTTGCTCCCTATGTCTTCGTAGGTGTAGAAGGTAGACAGCCAACCTATAATTGACTGTCCAGCGGAATTTGAAGTAATGCGTGAAGTCAGTTACTCCTACGGTGATCCGGCCACCGACTACGTGCCTCAGTAAGATGTTGCCTTCCTTTCTCGGCACGACTCTTACTGGCTCTCCTTTGTGCTGATCTCGTTTACACTGTTCCACAATATTCTTCCCCTCTTGTCTCTTCCTTAGGATACCGCCGCAAGGTGTGCATGCGCAGTTCCGTAACGTTCTGTTCTGTCGCTAGGCACCTGCCAGGTTCCCACGCCTGACAGGGACCCCCCTGTGTCTTCTCCCCGCAACACCCCCTGCCACTGGATGTTGCCTGGTTCCAACCCAGTCAGCTTCTAACTAACTTCCTCCCCAGCCCCTAGTTTTACCAGTGTGAGGAGTGGCCCAATAAATAAAGCCTTTTGCTCCCCCTAGTGGCCGGAGTGTGAAGTGTAATGTGTTCTGGTGATACCTGGTCAGGAGAACTCCTTAGTGCCATCGGACGTACCGCTACTTGCCTTGGGGCTATACTGCAACGACCAGGTCTCTGGGGCGCTGCATATTCCATTTGCACAGCAGCATGTGAAATTGATTGTCAAACAGTGTTGCTTCCTAAGTGGACAGTTTGATTTCACAGAAGTTTGATTTACTTGGAGTTATATGATATATATATATATATATATAGTTTAAGTGTTCCCTTTATTTTTTTGAGCAGTGCATATACATACGGTACATACATACATATACACACATACAGTACAGACCAAAAGTTTGGACATACCTTCTCATTTAAAGATTTTTCTGTATTTTCATGACTATGAAAATTGTACATTCACACTGAAGGCATCAAAACTATGAATTAACACATGTAGAATTATATACTTAACAAAAAAGTGTGAAACAACTGAAAATATGTCTTATATTCTATGTTCTTCAAAGTAGCCACCTTTTGCTTTGATGACTACTTTGCACACTCTTGGCACTCTTGTTAAGTATTTTATTCCTCGTGTTAATTCATAGTTTTGATGCCTTCACTGTGAATGTACAATTTTCATATTCATGAAATTACAGAAAAATCTTTAACCCCTTCATGACCCAGCCTATTTTGATCTTAATGACCTGGCCGATTTTTGCAATTCTGACCAGTGTCCCTTTATGAGGTAATAACTCAGGAACGCTTCAACGGATCCTAGCGCTTCTGAGATTGTTTTTTCGTGACATATTGGGCTTCATGTTAGTGGTAAATTTAGGTCAATAAATTCTGCATTTATTTGTGATAAAAATGGAAATTTGGCAAAAATTTTGAAAATTTCACAATTTTCACATTTTGAATTTTTAGTCTGTTAAACCAGAGAGTTATGTGACACAAAATAGTTAATTAATAACATTTCCCACATGTCTACTTTACATCAGCACAATTTTGGAAACAAAATTTTTTTTTTAGAAAGTTATAAGGGTTAAAATTTGACCAGCGATTTCTCATTTTTACAACGAAATTTACAATACCATTTTTTTAGGGACCACCTCACATTTGAAGTCAGTTTGAGGGGTCTATATGGCTGAAAATACCCAAAAGTGACACCATTCTAAAAACTGCACCCCTCAAAGTGCACAAAACCACATTCAAGAAGTTTATTAACCCTTCAGGTGCTTTACAGCAGCAGAAGCAACATGGAAGGAAAAAATGAACATTTAACTTTTTAGTCACAAAAATGATCTTTCAGCAATAATTTTTTTATTTTCCCAATGGTAAAAGGAGAAACTGAACCATGACAGTTGTTGTCCAATTTGTCCTGAGTACGCTGATACCTCATATGTAGGGGTAAACCAATGTTTGGGTGCACGGCAGGGCTTGGAAAGAAAAGAGCGCCATTTGACTTTTTGAAAGAAAAATTGGCTCCACTCTTTAGCGGACACCATGTCGCGTTTGGAGAGCCCCCATGTACCTAAAAATTGGAACTTTCCCACAACTGACCCAATTTTGGAAACTAGACGCCCCAAGGAACTTGTCTAGATGCATAGTGAGTACTTTAAACCCTCAGGTGCTTCACAACTTGATCCGTAAAAATGAAAAAGTACAAATTTTTCATTTTCACATGGGCAACAGGATAAAATGGATCCTAAAATTTGTTGGGCAATTTCTCCTGAGTACACGGATACCTCACATGTGGGGGTAAACCACTGTTTGGGCGCACGGCAGGGCTCGGAAGGGAAGGCACGCCATTTGGCTTTTTAAATGGAAAATTAGCTCCATCGTTAGCGGACACCATGTCGCGTTTGGAGAGCCCCTGTGTGCCTAAACATTGCAGATCCCCCACAAATGACCCCATTTTGGAAACTAGACCCCCAAAGGAACTAATCTAGATATGTGTGAGCACTTTGAACCCCCAAGTGCTTCACAGAAGTTTATAACGCAAGAGACATGAAAATAAAAAAAAAAATTTCTTTTCTCAAAAATGATTTTTTAGCCCACAATTTTTTATTTTCCCAAGGGTTACAGGAGAAATTGGACCCCCAATGTTGTTGTCCAGTTTCTCCTGAGTACGCCGATACCCCATGTGTGGGGGTAAAACACTGTTTGGGCACACGTCGGGGCTCGGAAGTGAAGTAGTGACGTTTTGAAATGCAGACTTTGATGGAATGCTCTGCAGGCGTCACGTTGCGTTTGCAGAGCCCCTGATGTGGCTAAACAGTAGAAACCCCCCCACAAGTGACCCCATTTTGGAATCTAGACCCCGAAAGGAACTTATCTAGATGTGTGGTGAGCACTTTGAACCCCCAAGTGCTTCACAGACGTTTATAACGCAGAGCCGTGAAAATAATAAATACATTTTCTTTCCTCAAAAATAATTTTTTAGCCCAGAATTTTTTATTTTCCCAAGGGTTACAGGAGAAATTGGACCCCCAATGTTGTTGTCCAGTTTCTCCTGAGTACGCCGATACCCCATATGTGGGGGTAAACCACTGTTTGGGCACACGTCGGGGCTCAGAAGGGAAATAGTGACTTTTGAAATGCAGACTTTGATGGAATGCTCTGTGGGCGTCACGTTACATTTGCAGAGTCCCTGGTGTGCCTAAACAGTAGAAACCCCCCACAAGTGACCCCATTTTGGAAACTAGACCCACCAAGGAACTTAAAGATTGGCACAAGGAATGTAAAATTTAACAAATTTTATTATAATAAACCAACATGGTTAGTTTCCCTCGGCTTTTTTGCCACTTAGGCGTGTGCCAGTGGCTTTAATTAAGTATGGTATAGTGAGGTTCCATGTATATGTGATGTGTTACACTGTATGGCTCTATCTCTTGTTATTTATAAATATAGCAGTTGCGGTGATTTGTGCCCCATTCCTAGTAGCTTCTAGTTGTGGTTTGAGGTACCTAGGTAATTATAATACATGTTAATTTGTTGGTTTATTATAATAAAATTTGTTAAATTTTACATTCCTTGTGCCAATCTTTTATTTTCTTCGGTTTGGTACTGTGGTCTTTTGTACTAGTATGGAATGTGACCAAGCTTTGTGCTTAGGTCACTTGGATTTAAATGTATGCCCCCAAGGAACTTATCTAGATATGTGGTTAGCACTTTGAACCCCCAAGTGCTTCACAGACATTTACAACGCAGAGCCGTGAAAATAAAAAATCATTTTTCTTTCCTCAAAAATGATGTTTTAGCAAGCAATTTTTTATTTTCACAAGGGTAACTGGAGAAATTGGACCCCAGTTATTGTTGCGCAGTTTGTCCTGAGTATGCTGGTATACCATATGTGGGGGTAAACCACTGTTTGGGCACACGTCGGGGCTCGGAAGTGAGGGAGCACCATTTGACTTTTTGAATACAAGATTGGCTGGAATCAATGGTGGCGCCATGTTGGGTTTGGAGACCCCTGATGTGCCTAAACAGTGGAAACCCCTCAATTCTACCTCCAACACTAACCCCAACACACCCCTAACTCTAATCCTAACTGTAGCCATAACCCTAATCACACCCCTAACCACAACCCTAACCCCAACCGTAATTCCAACCCTAACCCTAAGGCTATGTGCCCACGTTGCGGATTCGTGTGAGATTTTTCCGCATCATTTTTGAAAAATCCATGGGTAATAGGCACTGCGTTTTACCTGCGGATTTACCACGGATTTCCAGTGTTGTTTGTGCGGATTTCACCTGCGGATTCCTATTGAGAAACCGGTGTAAAACGCTGCGGAATCCGCACAAAGAATTGACATGCTGCAAAAAATACAACGCAGCGTTTCCGCACGGTATTTTCCGCACCATGGGCACAGCGGATTTGGTTTTCCATAGGTTTACTTGGTACTGTAAACCTGATGGAACACTGCTGCGAATCCGCACCGTGTGCACATAGCCTAATTCTAAAGGTATGTGCACACACTGCGGAAAACGCTGCGGATCCGCAGCAGTTTCCCATGAGTTTACAGTTCAATGTAAACCTATGGGAAACAAAAATCGCTGTTTCACTGCGGAAAAAATGCAGGGGTTTACATTCCGCAGCATGTCACTT
Organism: Ranitomeya imitator; assembly: GCF_032444005.1. NCBI lineage: Eukaryota > Metazoa > Chordata > Amphibia > Anura > Dendrobatidae > Ranitomeya > Ranitomeya imitator. The sequence continues at coordinate 315,567,690 of NC_091285.1, read as the reverse complement.
CTTTCTGCAGATTCCGCAGCGGTTTTACAACTGCTCCAATAGTAAACTGCAGTTGTAAAACCGCAGCGAAATGCGCAGAAAAACCGCGGTAAATCCGCCATAAATCCACAGCGGTTTAGCACTGCGGATTTATCAAATCCGCTGCGTAAAAATTCGCAGAGGACCAGAACACGTGTGCACATACCGAAACCCTAACCCCAACCCTAGTTCTTACCCCAACCTTAGTGGAAGAAAAAAAAATTCTTTATTTTATTATTGTCCCTACCTATGGGGGTGACAAAGGGGGGGGGGTCATTTAGTATTTTTTTATTTTGATCACTGTGAGAGGTTTTATCACAGTGATCAAAATGCACTTAAAACGATTCTGCCGGCTGGCAGATTTGGCGGGCGCACTGCGCATGCGCCCGCCATTTTGGAAGATGGCGGCGCCCATGGAGAAGACGGACAGACCCCGGGAGGCTCGGTAAGTATGATGGGGTGGAGAGGGAGCATGGGGGGGGTGGATCGGAGCGCGGGGGGGTGGATTGGAGCACCGGGGGGGTGGATCGGAGTGCAGGGGGGTTGGATCGGAGCACGGGGGGATTGGAGCATGGGAAGAGAGGACAAGAGCACGGGGGAGCGGACAGGAGGACGGAGGGGAGCGGAACTCTGTGTACAGGACAGATCGGTGGCTTGGGGGGGGCGATCGGTGGGGTGGGGGCACTTCAGTGTTTCCAGCCATGGCCGATGATATTGCAGCATCGGCCATGGCTGGATTGTAATATTTCACCAGTTTTAATAGGTGAAATATTACAAATCGCTCTGATTGGCAGTTTCATTTTCAACAGCCAATCAGAGCGATCGTAGCCACGGGGGGGTGAAGCCACCCCCCTGGGCTGTACTACCACTCCCCCTGTCCCTGCAGATTGGGTGAAATTGGAGTTAACCCTTTCACCGGATCTGCAGGGACACGATCTTTCCATGACGCCACATAGGCGTCATGGGTCGGATTGGCACCGACTTTCATGACGCCTACGTGGCATCATGGGTCGGGAAGGGGTTAAATGAGATGATGTGTCCAAACTTTTGGTCTGTACTGTGTGTATATATATATATATATATATATATATATATATATATATATATATATATATATATATATATATATATATATATATATATATATAATGTGTATATTATATTCACTTATATTTGTTTTGTGTGTGTAAACATTATATGTGAACATGGTATGTAATGATATAATGGTATTATGGAGAATGTAAAAGAAGAGGTTGGACTAGGAAAATACATCACAATTTTTTTGTTTTTCTTAAACAATATATATTTATTTAGCTTACAAAAACGCATAAAAATCAGCATGAAAATCCGCATCAAAAACGCATCAAATCCTCATGGATTTTCAACTGCGTTTTCTGCCAAGAGTGGAAGAATCCGCTCAGATTTTTACAACAGCAAATCTGCAACATGCGCACAACATACCCTTACTGCCAGACGTAGAACAGTGATGTGGAAAAGGGGGAAAATGATTGATCTCTAAAGAAATGAGAACGATTTAATATACATCTTTCAGTTTTAGTTACAAATTGACAGAACAAAGGGTGAAAAAGGAGATTATTGAAGGAATTGTTGCAATATTCTTTCATTTTGCATGTATTTTTGTCTTGTACTCTTTGAACATTATGGCTTTGTGTAGAGGCAGCAAATGATTTAGAGTTGTGCAGCAGGAAAAGGGGCCTATAGGCTCTATAAAAATACTGATTAATCAATGCAGCATTTAGGATAAAAGAAAATGACAGATATACTTTACTGTCACCAAAGGACTTTATTTTGTGTATTTCACTGAACATTTGTTTGCATTTGAGTATAAGACTTAATTAAGCAGTACATTTCCCCTATGTGCCTGAGAAATAATAAGATTGATGATCTTTCAGATTGTAGTTATTATAATGACTTTGTACAACAACTTTATTGTAAAAGTTACTTCAGACAATTGTACAATTGCATCAGAGTAAATGTTCTTATTGATACACCTCTCCAGCATATAAATGGTACATTTTAAAGTTACAGCATTGATACGTCTAGTACAATAATCAGCAGATGGTAATTTTCACAGATTCTAGCCTGACATGGAAAAAAGTCTTCAGCCAGATGGATCTATTTTTTTCCATGCCAGAACTGTATGTCAACCATATGGACCATAAGCATTGTTCTGGGAAAAATTGTCCATTCCCAAAATAGTAAAAAAAAATATTTATTATCTTTTTTTTTGCCTCAGGCTCGTTTGCAACATACCCAATACCATATATCTGTTGTCCAATTTATAGTATTGTCATTTTGTTAGAAAAAATAATTCTATTTAGTCACAATGAGCCACATACAGTGCCTACATGTAGTATTCAACCCCCTGCAGATTTAGCAGGTTTACACATTTGGAATTAACTTGGCATTGTGACATTTGGACTGTAGATCAGCCTGGAAGTGTGAAATGCACTGCAGCAAAAAAGAATGTCATTTCTTTTTTTTTTTTTTTTTTTTTAAATTGTGAAGTCTTTTCAGAGGGTCATTTATTATTCAACCCCTCAACCCACCAGAATTCTGTTTGGTTCCCCTAAAGTATTAAGAAGTAGTTCAGGCACAAAGAACAATGAGCTTCACATGTTTGGATTAATTATCTCTTTTTCCAGCCTTTTCTGACTATTTAAGACCCTCCCCAAACTTGTGAACAGCACTCATACATGGTCAACATGGGAAAGACAAAGGAGCATTCCAAGGCCATCAGAGACAAGATCGTGGAGGGTCACAAGGCTGGCAAGGGGTACAAAATCCTTTCCAAGGAGTTGGGCCTACCTGTCTCCACTGTTGGGAGCATCATCCGGAAGTGGAAGGCTTATGGAACTACTGTTAGCCTTCCACGGCCTGGACAGCCTTTGAAAGTTTCCTCCCATGCCGAGGCCAGGCTTGTCCGAAGAGTCAAGGCTAACCCAAGGACAACAAGGAAGGAGCTCCGGGAAGATCTCATGGCAGTAGGGACATTGGTTTCAGTCAATACCATAAGTAACGTACTCCACCGCAATGGTCTCCGTTCCAGACGAGCCCGTAAGGTACCTTTACTTTCAAAGCATCATGTCAACGCTCGTCTACAGTTTGCTCATGATCACTTGGAGGACTCTGAGACTGACTGGTTCAAGGTTCTCTGGTCTGATGAGACCAAGATCGAGATCTTTGGTGCCAACCACACACGTGACATTTGGAGACTGGATGGCACTGCATACGACCCCAGGAATACCATCCCTACAGTCAAGCATGGTGATGGCAGCATCATGCTGTGGGGCTGTTTCTCAGCCAAGGGGCCTGGCCATCTGGTCCGCATCCATGGGAAGATGGATAGCATGGCCTACCTGGAGATTTTGGCCAAGAACCTTCGCTCCTCCATCAAGGATCTTACGATGGGTCGTCATTTCATCTTCCAACAAGACAACGACCCAAAGCACACAGCCAAGAAAACCAAGGCCTGGTTCAAGAGGCAAAAAATCAAGGTGTTGCAGTGGCCTAGTCAGTCTCCTGACCTTAACCCAATTGAAAACTTGTGGAAGGAGCTCAAGATTAAAGTCTATATGAGACACCCAAAGAACCTAGATAACTTGGAGAAGATCTACATGGAGGAGTGGGCCAAGATAACTCCAGAGACCTGTGCCGGCCTGATCAGGTCTTCTAAAAGACGAGGACGGGACGGGGGACGGGAAGAAAAACATTAGACTCGTACAAAGACGACCCAGGAAAACATACTCAGAAGGGAGGTAAGAACATTTCTAAAACAATCCACAGTGAGGAGATTGGAACAAAACAAAATCCTCTAAACTGCATGCTCGCAAACGCCAGAAGCCTGACAAACAAGATGGAAGAACTAGAAGCAGAAATATCTACAGGTAACTTTGACATAGTGGGAATAACCGAGACATGGTTAGATGAAAGCTATGACTGGGCAGTTAACTTACAGGGTTACAGTCTGTTTAGAAAGGATCGTAAAAATCAGAGAGGAGGAGGGGTTTGTCTCTATGTAAAGTCTTGTCTAAAGTCCACTTTAAGGGAGGATATTAGCGAAGGGAATGAAGATGTCGAGTCCATATGGGTTGAAATTCATGGAGGGAAAAATGGTAACAAAATTCTCATTGGGGTCTGTTACAAACCCCCAAATATAACAGAAAGCATGGAAAGTCTACTTCTAAAGCAGATAGATGAAGCTGCAACCCATAATGAGGTCCTGGTTATGGGGGACTTTAACTACCCGGATATTAACTGGGAAACAGAAACCTGTGAAACCCATAAAGGCAACAGGTTTCTGCTAATAACCAAGAAAAATTATCTTTCACAATTGGTGCAGAATCCAACCAGAGGAGCAGCACTTTTAGACCTAATACTATCTAATAGACCTGACAGAATAACAAATCTGCAGGTGGTTGGGCATCTAGGAAATAGCGACCACAATATTGTACAGTTTCACCTGTCTTTCACTAGGGGGACTTGTCAGGGAGTCACAAAAACACTGAACTTTAGGAAGGCAAAGTTTGACCAGCTTAGAGATGCCCTTAATCTGGTAGACTGGGACAATATCCTCAGAAATGAGAATACAGATAATAAATGGGAAATGTTTAAGAACATCCTAAATAGGCAGTGTAAGCGGTTTATACCTTGTGGGAATAAAAGGACTAGAAATAGGAAAAACCCAATGTGGCTAAACAAAGAAGTAAGACAGGCAATTAACAGTAAAAAGAAAGCATTTGCACTACTAAAGCAGGATGGCACCATTGAAGCTCTAAAAAACTATAGGGAGAAAAATACTTTATCTAAAAAACTAATTAAAGCTGCCAAAAAGGAAACAGAGAAGCACATTGCTAAGGAGAGTAAAACTAATCCCAAACTGTTCTTCAACTATATCAATAGTAAAAGAATAAAAACTGAAAATGTAGGCCCCTTAAAAAATAGTGAGGAAAGAATGGTTGTAGATGACGAGGAAAAAGCTAACATATTAAACACCTTCTTCTCCACGGTATTCACGGTGGAAAATGAAATGCTAGGTGAAATCCCAAGAAACAATGAAAACCCTATATTAAGGGTCACCAATCTAACCCAAGAAGAGGTGCGAAACCGGCTAAATAAGATTAAAATAGATAAATCTCCGGGTCCGGATGGCATACACCCACGAGTACTAAGGGAACTAAGTAATGTAATAGATAAACCATTATTTCTTATTTTTAGGGACTCTATAGTGACAGGGTCTGTTCCGCAGGACTGGCGCATAGCAAATGTGGTGCCAATATTCAAAAAGGGCTCTAAAAGTGAACCTGGAAATTATAGGCCAGTAAGTCTAACCTCTATTGTTGGTAAAATATTTGAAGGGTTTCTGAGGGATGTTATTCTGGATTATCTCAATGAGAATAACTGTTTAACTCCATATCAGCATGGGTTTATGAGAAATCGCTCCTGTCAAACCAATCTAATCAATTTTTATGAAGAGGTAAGCTATAGGCTGGACCACGGTGAGTCATTGGACGTGGTATATCTCGATTTTTCCAAAGCGTTTGATACCGTGCCGCACAAGAGGTTGGTACACAAAATGAGAATGCTTGGTCTGGGGGAAAATGTGTGTAAATGGGTTAGTAACTGGCTTAGTGATAGAAAGCAGAGGGTGGTTATAAATGGTATAGTCTCTAACTGGGTCGCTGTGACCAGTGGGGTACCGCAGGGGTCAGTATTGGGACCTGTTCTCTTCAACATATTCATTAATGATCTGGTAGAAGGTTTACACAGTAAAATATCAATATTTGCAGATGATACAAAACTATGTAAAGCAGTTAATACAAGAGAAGATAGTATTCTGCTACAGATGGATCTGGATAAGTTGGAAACTTGGGCTGAAAGGTGGCAGATGAGGTTTAACAATGATAAATGTAAGGTTATACACATGGGAAGAAGGAATCAATGTCACCATTACACACTGAATGGGAAACCACTGGGTAAATCTGACAGGGAGAAGGACTTGGGGATCCTAGTTAATGATAAACTTACCTGGAGCAGCCAGTGCCAGGCAGCAGCTGCCAAGGCAAACAGGATCATGGGGTGCATTAAAAGAGGTCTGGATACACATGATGAGAGCATTATACTGCCTCTGTACAAATCCCTAGTTAGACCGCACATGGAGTACTGTGTCCAGTTTTGGGCACCGGTGCTCAGGAAGGATATAATGGAACTAGAGAGAGTACAAAGGAGGGCAACAAAATTAATAAAGGGGATGGGAGAACTACAATACCCAGATAGATTAGCGAAATTAGGATTATTTAGTCTAGAAAAAAGACGACTGAGGGGCGATCTAATAACCATGTATAAGTATATAAGGGGACAATACAAATATCTCGCTGAGGATCTGTTTATACCAAGGAAGGTGACGGGCACAAGGGGGCATTCTTTGCGTCTGGAGGAGAGAAGGTTTTTCCACCAACATAGAAGAGGATTCTTTACTGTTAGGGCAGTGAGAATCTGGAATTGCTTGCCTGAGGAGGTGGTGATGGCGAACTCAGTCGAGGGGTTCAAGAGAGGCCTGGATGTCTTCCTGGAGCAGAACAATATTGTATCATACAATTATTAGGTTCTGTGAAAGGACGTAGATCTGGGGATTTATTATGACGGAATATAGGCTGAACTGGATGGACAAATGTCTTTTTTCGGCCTTACTAACTATGTTACTATGTTACTATGTTACTATGATTATTAGCTGTAATTGCAAACAAAGGATATTCCACAAAATATTAAACCTAGGGGTTGAATAATAATTGACCCACACTTTTATGTTTAAAATTTATAAAAATTTAACTGAGCAACAAAACTTTTTGGTTTGAAGGATTTATGCATATGTTAATAAATCCCGCTCTTGTTTGAAGTTTGAAGGCTCTAACTTATTTGCATCTTATTAAACCTGCTAAATCTGCAGGGGGTTGAATACTACTTGTAGGCACTGTATATAAATGTTATTTTAGGTTAGCCTTTTAACAATCCTTAATTTACCTTCTACAATTATCCCCCTACATTATTGAATACAGCACTCGTCAAAACCAGTCACTTTGTTTCACAGTATCCCCCACGTTCGATATATACTTCACATTCAAGAATACATACAGTATGCAGCTCTGGCAAAAAATTAAGAGACCACTGCAAAATGTTCAGTTTGGCTGATTTGTCTCTTTATAGGTATATTTTTGAGTAAAATGCAAATTGTTCTTTTATTCTATAAACTTCTGACAACATGTCTCTGAATTTCCAAGCAATAAATTTTGCATTTTTTTTCTGAAAAGGAGAAATGGTCAAAATTTTAAAAAAACAGTGCTTTTACACCTCAAATAAAGCAAACAAGTTCATAATCATTTAGAAACAACAATACTAATGTTTTAACTCAGGAAGAGTTCAGAAATCAATATTTTGTGGAACACCCATGATTTTTAATCACAGCTTTCTTGCGTCTTGGCATGCTTTCCACCAGTCTTTCACGCTGCTTCTGGGGCAAAAATCTAAGCAGTTCTTCTTTGTTTGATGGCTTGTGACTATCCATCATCCTCTTGATTACATTCCAAAGGTTTTCAATGGGGCTCAGGTCTGGAGATTGGGCTGCCCATGACAGGGTTTTGATGTGGTGGTCTCTTAATTTTTGCCAGAGCTATATACTAGATAGTTGAAGACTGGCTCACACAGATTCTTGTTTACCATCCAGTTTTTTTCAGTAAAGATAGCAGAACAGAACCATTTCACAAATCAAGCACTTTTTACCCTTTGAGTGACCCCTAGTGATGGACGAGCACTAAAATGGTCCGGTGCTCATTGCTCGGGTCAAGCAAATTGGAATACTCGGGTACTTGGCCAGAACAACAAGCCCAATGTAAGTCTATGGGAGACCCGAGTATATTTATCGCGATCCACCCCCGGGGGTCCTTTTAAGGTCTAAAAACGCCTGAAAATGATGGAAACATTGCTCAAATGACACAGGAACATCATGGGGATCGCCCCTGGAAGCATTCCTGACTCCTAGTTCACAGCTTTAATCATTTTTTTCCAAGATTCATGCCATTTTTCCCGGTGCCACAAAAGAAACATTAAAACGAAACCAAAACGGGTTTTGCTTGGAAATATGTCAAGGTACATCCTTTGCAGATTAATGACTTGCCTGTAAGGCCAAATATTTAACCCCAGACTGAAAATTTCCTCTCCCACTTAGGCTTAGTTCAGATGCAGCGTTTTTTAAGCGTTTTTCAACTTTAACATTGCTTTCAACCACTACAAATGCATTCACTGGGAAATGTCATTATAACATGTAACAACCCTAGCTGGCCATGTGGTGTGTGACACATAAGCAGACCCATCTTGTTTCATTTACGAAGGAGGGACTCTTAAAGTCACAGAGCCTATTTTTACTGGTGCATCAGGCAGCATTAATCTTCTTAAAGGGCCATTATGAAACAGTGGGTCTCCTAAGCTGTTGTAGCCTATGCTGTGAGTGGATGGGCTGCCAAGAATTACGACGCACCACCATACCCCTGTCATAAGATGTCCAGGGGGGACTCCTGAAAAAAGTGTTGTATTGAATTCAAGGCCTGCCCTGGTACCAATTCATATGCACCCCAATAAGCCTTTGAACCCACATACTGGATGGGCCTATGAAAATTAACTTCACGATATGCATTTTGTACTCCGTACTCCTTTGTTTTACAGATTGGCAGTAAGGCCAGCCCTGCTGCATAGTCAGTCATATGCACCCCATTATGACTTGAAACCCACATACCGGATGGGCCCATGAAAATCCACTTCACAATATGCATTTTGTACTCCCGTAGTCCTTGGTTTTACACATTGGCAGCCTGGCCAGCCCTGCTGCATAGTCATATGCACCCCATTAGGCCTTGGAACCCACATAGTGGATGTGCCCATGAAAATCAACTTCACAATATGCATTTTGTACTCCCGTACTCCTTTGTTTTACACATTGGCAGCAAGGCCAGCCCTGCTGCATAGTCATATGCACCCCATTACGCCTTGGAACCCACATACTGGAGGGGCCTATGAAAATCGACTTCACAATATGCATTTTGTACTCCATACTCCTTTGTTTTACACATTGGCAGCAAGGCCAGCTCTGCTACATAGTCAGTCATATGTACCCCATTACTCCTTGGAACCCACATACTGGATGGGCTCATGAAAATCCACTTCACAATATGCATTTTGTACTCCCGTACTCCTTTGTATTACACATTGGCGGCAAGGCCAGCCCTGCTGCATAGTCATATGCACCCCATTAGGCCTTGGAACCCACATAGTGGATGTGCATATGAAAATCCACTTCACAATATGCATTTTTTACTCCCGTACTCCTTTGTTTTACACATTGGCAGGAAGGCTAGCCCTGCTGCATAGTCAGTCATATGCACCCCATTAGGCCTTGGAACCCACATACTGGATGGGCCCATGACAATCCACTTCACAATATGCATTTTGTACTCCCGTACTCCTTTGTTTTACACATTGGCAGCAAGGCCAGCCCTGCTGCATAGTCAGTCATATGCACCCCATTACACCTTGGAACCCACATACTGGATGGGCTCATGAAAATCCACTCATATTTTTTAATGGTATGATGGTTCCCTCTTTGCAGAATTATTTATAGGAGAATTTTGCAATTGTGTTTGCCATGTTTTTAACACTAAGGTTCAGATACGGCTTTAAAAAAGCCTAATCCTTGCATTACAAAGCAATTTCATTGCAAACTACAAAATTCAAGGAATATTAAGATTGAATAGTGTGAATGCATACATTTTTGTATATGTTAACAATAACATACAAAGGTTAATAAGTACATATAAGGATTACATAAATATACTGATTACGTATATATGAAGATTAACTTCATACAGTCTACTTAGATCATCACCAAGAGGCTTTTAGATATCATCCGATTGGAATATCCGAGAAGCAACACCAAGACAGAGAACCCCTGGGAGATTACCTACTCTGCATGGGCATCCCCAATTATGTAGGTATCAGCACACTGTACATGTACAGGTACCCCAGTTTTGGCATCTGTCTTAGTCATGTTTCTCTGGTCTTATATAGTGATTTACACTATGTAGTAACTCTAGTTTCACCCAGACCTTCAAGGGGCCACTTTTCAAGGTTGGATGAAACTGGGATATCATGGACTCATCAGACGAGGGGCCAAAAACTCCTAGAAAATAAAAGCCACAAGGATTTAGATCAAACCACCACAGGCAGAGTTTCAGTAAACCTTAATGTTTTACAATGACAAACAGCAAACATATAGAGGCTTCAAACTGTTTGTGAAGTGAGTAAACAAACATTTATCAAGATTGTGTCACTATGAGCATTGTCTGTCACATCTGTAAATGTTTTACAAGACATGCAGCTATGTGTCTGAATGCATTCGGTATACAGTATTTCAATCTTGTTTACAAATCACCATTTGTATATTTGAGGCAGCCAAAGTTATGGCTCTCAAGGAGAGAAACTAATATAGTAGACAAAGCTTTATTTTAAATGAACTACTGAGCCAAAACTATCAGCATTGCTTTATCAAATTTATATGAAGTGTATTGTGTCTATTTTGAGCAACCAGGCAACACAAAAAGGAGCTTTTCAAGTGAGCTCTTTAAGGTACACAAATGAAGTTTTTTCCATCAAGGATGTGGTTTCACCAATGGGGGGTACCTTTTTTAATAATATACTATTGCCATCACAGCCCCCTTGCCCAAAATTCACGGTACAAAGCATGTTCACCCAGGTCATGTTGTTGGAGATAAGGAAGAGACATTACAGAGTTAAGGCACCGTCACACTGAACGATATCGCTAGCGATCCGTGACGTTGCAGCGTCCTGGCTAGCGATATCGTTCAGTTTGACATGCAGCAGCGATCAGGATCCTGCTGTGATGTTGTTGGTCGCTGCAGAAAGTCCAGCACTTTATTTCATCGCTGGACTCCCTGCAGACATCGCTGAATCGGCGTGTGTGACGCCGATTCAGCGATGTCTTCACTGGTAACCAGGGTAAACATCGGGTTACTAAGCGCAGGGCCGCGCTTAGTAACCCGATGTTTACCCTGGTTACCATCGTAAAAGTAAAAAAACAAACACTACATACTTACCTTCTGCTGTCTGTCCCCGGCTTTGTGCTTCTCTGCACTCCTCCTGCATCCTGTGTCAGCGCCGGCCAGCCGGAAAGCAGAGCGGTGATGTCACCACTCTGCTTTCCGGCCGCTGTGCTCACAGTCAGTGCAGGAAAGCAGAGCGCCGGGGACACACAGCTGAAGGTAAGTATGTAGTGTTTGTTTTTTTTACTTTTACGATGGTAACCAGGGTAAACATCGGGTTACTAAGCGCAGCCCTGGTTACCGGCATCGTTGGTCTCTGGAGAGCTGTCTGTGTGCAGCGATCGACATCGTTGTCGGTATCGCTGCAGCGTCGCTTAGTGTGAAGGTACCTTTTTGAATTAAGGCCAATGTAGTGGTGTGGATCTCTGAGACTTGTAATGCAGCGCATGATCTGCCAAACAATTCCCCAATGGTGGTACCTTTTTTAAAAATACACTAGTGCCATCACATGCCCCTAGCCTAAACTTCAGCGGCCTATAACAGTACGGAGCTTGTTCACCCTGGTGATCAAGTGGCAGGTGCATTTTAGATTGCAGGAGACAGAGTTAAGTTGGCCCAATGGAATGTCATGCCCAATTCTCCAATGTGTTGTCCTTTTTTTTAAAAAAAAAAGAGTACCATCACCGCACCCTTGGCCAAAAGGCACTGCACAGACCACGTTCACCCTGGTGATATAGTGGTTCTGGATGAGGAGGATGAGGACAAGGAGGAGGATAAGAACAAACAGACCAAATCTGGAAGCGCATACCCATGTGTGGTTGTGAAGAGGTGCATGAGAATACACCTCCCCAAAAGAGAGAATGTATTTGAGGTTATGTTTCACTGTTTTCACTTGGTGGTGTGCAGAAGTCTTTCCCAATCCAGCCCTTGTTCATTTTTATAAGAGTCAGCCTGACAGCATTCTCAGTAGACAGGCGGATGCGCTTATCTGTTATAAATTCTACAGCGGCACTTAAAACCCTCTCTGACAGAATGCTAGCAGCAGGGCAGGCCAGGACCTCCAAGGCATAGAGATCCAGTTCATGCCACGTGTCCAGCTTGGATACCCAAAAATGAAAAGGCACAGAGGAATCACAGAGGACGTTTGTACGATCTGCAAGGTACTCCCTCACCATCTTCCCAAACATTGCACTTCTTGTGACAGCACCCCTTGCCTCTGTGCCGCAACGATGGGAGGGTCTGAGAAAACTGTCCCAGAACTTGGCCATTGTTCCCCTGCCTGAGCTGGATTGTACTTCTGTCCTTGGTTGTACAACAAACTCTGACTTCTTCTGCCAGCGTTCTCACATGGGAATTTTCTAAGTAATTCTGCTACAAGCTTTGCAAAAAAGAAAAAAAAGGAGCATGAACCGCACATCCCAAAATCATACGTAGATCTAAAGCCGCTAGGCAAAAATTTATATAACTGAATATGAGGTTTTAAGTTTAACATTCTGATCAGACTGTATGAAGCCCACTGCCACTTCACGGCAAAGCTTGTAGTGGGTCCTACCGCCCTAACGGAGCAGAGCCGTGCGGCGCCCACCGCCACAGTGGCAATGCACCAGCAGGGCAGACGGCCTGTTGCCCCACAGCACCCATGCTGCAAGACTGAGTCCCCATGACTCCAGACCGTGCCGCCCCACCAGCACAAAGCCACAGCAACAATGGCCGCCACACAGCACCAACACCAAAATGAAAGGAGCACTGAAACTCACCTTCCTCCAGCTCTTCAGTGAGAGCCAAAATGGGCTAGACCCCTTACTTTGCAGTCTCCTGCTAATTAAAATCACCTGTGCCAAATGGGAGGAGTGCTGGTCCAGGAAGTAGGCTAGAACATGCTACAAGGATCCTCTGGTACTGCAGCATTTTAGCACAACTCAAGAGATTGAAAGTTCTCCTTGTAGCGTGGGTCTAGAAGTGTCACCAACCAGTAATGAGTGTAACCCAAAATTTTGATAATCCGAGGGTCACGTGAAATGCAGCATAACATAAAGTCAGCCATGCATGCCAAACTGCTAACAGGCAAGACTTCTGTGTCCTCACCAACAGGATGACTGACCATGCTGTCCTCCTCATCACCCTCATCCTCGTTCTCCCTGTCCTCTGGCCATCCCTGCTGTACAGAAGCTAATACAGATGTGTTTGTAGTCTATAGCGCATGAAAGTAGCTCCTGTTCTTCCTCCTCCTCATTGCCTACCAATCCATGTTGAAAATACATGAGGCTGGGCTGAGTGTAATCCCCCTGTATGTTTCCTTGCTCCATGACCATGCCTGGCTGTAGGTTCAGAGGTGTCATCCAAACATCTGACTGCTCTTTCAGCACTGTCCACAACTCTTCTGGATTGTGCGGTTTGTCACCTATGCAGATTAACTTCAGCACAGCCTGTTGCCGCTTGGCTGAAGTAGTGCTGCAGTGCTTCCAGCTTCTGACTGATGTGTTGATTTCAGAGATGGAGGATGAAGAGAAGGAGGAGGAGGTGCAGGAGCTGTATACTGTGGGGGCAACCCTGATTGACGTAGGGCCAGCAATCCTTGGCTTGGGGAGGATGTATTCCATCTCAAGGTCCGACTGGGTCCCGGCTTCCACTATGGTAAACCAGTGTGCCACCATTGAGATGTACCATCCTTGCTCACAAGCACTTGTACACGTGTCTGTGGTTAGGTGGGCTTTCCTGGTAACAGCATTGTTGAGGGCACAGGTAATGTTGTGGGATACATGCTGGTGTAATACCGGTATGGCACACCGGGAGAAATAGTGGCGACTGGGGACCGAGTACCTTGGGACGGCCACCACCATCAGGTTGCGGAAAGCTTCCGTTTCAACAAGCCTAAAAGGCAGCATTTCTAGCGCAAGCAGAAGAGAAATATTAGAATAGAGGACTGTGGCCTGTGGGGCGTTGGCTGGGTATTTCCGCTTGCATTCCAAAGACTGGGTTATAGACAACTGAACGCTGGGCTGGGACAAGGATGTGGACGAGCTTGCTGATGGTGCTGCTTGACTGTGGACCACAACAAGTGCAGGGCTAGAAGCATCTTCACATGCACAGTGCACTGGGGATTGGCTTCAATGCAAAACAGTGGAAGAAGCAGTGGTGTGACCAGCAGGCAGTGGTCCTGGAGCCTGGGGTTCGGCCCACAAAGTCTGGTGCTTTGCTTGCATGTGCCTGATCATGCTGGTGGTCAGGCTGGTTGTTTTGCTACCCCTGCTGATGCGGGCATGGCAGGTGCTGCAAATGGCATGTTTGGGGTTATCGGCAGAGTCTTTAAAAAATAGCCAGACTCGGGAAGATCTCACAGGTCGAATGGCAACTTCACTCATGTTGATTTTATGGGGAAACAGATGCACGCCTCCTCTCTGTGGCCACCACACTGCTTCTTCCTGCCTGTTGGGGGGATATGCCTTCTTCCCCTTTTGTGCTGCTGTCCTCGCTATGCATGTCCTCCTGCCAGGTTGGGTCAGTCTCTATGTCATCCACCACCGCATCTTCCACATCCACACCCTGCTCCTCCTCCTGACTTTCTGGCAATTGTGTCTCATCATCATCCACCTCTTGTGACACTTTCCCACCATTACCTTCGTGTGACCAGGGCTGGTCAAAGCTTTGGGCAGCTCTACATGTCATCTCATCTTTCCCCACTTCAAGTTGACCAGCAGAGATTTCTGAATCTTGAAATGGAATACTGAACAGCTCTTCAGAGTGTCCAAGTGTGGGATCAGTTGTCTCAGGGCACTCGGCATGGTGGGACGAAGGAGGATCAGGGTGAGGAATATCCTGGCCACACTCACGGCTACTCATACTTGACTGTGTGGAAGACAAGGTGGTGGTGGTGGCTAAGTGACTGAAAGCATTATCCGCTATCAAACCAACAACCGTTTTACACTGCTCTGGCTTCTATAGTGGTGTGCCGCGGTCCCCTAGAAACTGGGACAGTTAGGTCGAGTGAGAAGATGTGGGTCTTTGTTGTTGCTCACTTTCTCATTGCCCACGGCCTCGTCCACTTCCCCGTCCCTTGCCCCTTGCCTTAACCATTTTAAATGGACTACTGCACTATTTCAAATGCTCAACACAAATGTCTTTATTAGCAGGGAAATAATATGTGATCACTATGCCTGCATATCTACAATTTTTCAAACCCAATCACCAGGCAGGCCTCAGCCTGACCTAACAGACTGTATTCAAAATTTTTTGTTTAAAGTGTATCTATCCGAAATAGCGATGTATAGAATTTGAGTATCACACAGCCAAAGAATAAGTACACCGGCCTCCAATGCTCAAACTTAGAGCACAGAGATATATGAGGTCTGTAACAGAAATACCACACTGGTAAATCTGTGGCCTTTCAATTTTTTGGGATGCTAAATAGCGCTGTATAGAATTTGAGTATCAAGCAGCCTCAAAATAAGTACACCGACCTCCAATGCCCAAACTTAGAGCACAGAGATATATGACGGCTGTAACGGAAATACCACAGTGTCAAATCTGTGGCCTTTCAATTTTTTTGGATGTTAAATAGCGCTGTATAGAATTTGAGTATCACATAGCCACAAAATAAGTACATCCGCCTTCGATGCTCAAACTTGGGGCAAAAAGATATATGAGGCCTTTTCCTGTGAATTTAAAACACCAAAGAAAAAAAAGGGCACAAGGTTAGCACACACAATTGTGTTACGTATGCCTATCAAACTATCACTTTTCAACAGGTCTCAGTCTGACAGAAAAGACTGTATTTTTTTTTGGGGGGGGGAGAATTTGTGGAGGAAAAAAAAAGGTATATAGACAGTAAATAAGCTGCAGCAGCAGCAGGCAGTTAGAGAGCTTTGGGAAGGATGCAGTGGGACCTATGTACGCACATACATTGCCTGCAGCCCTTGCACTGATGTGGATATGCTGTGCCCTGCCTGCCTAGCGCTGCAATATCGGGAATGAATTAGCCCTAAAAGGACTGTTGGTTTCTCAGGAGTTGTGGATCTAAGAGTGGCAGACCTAAACTAACTCTAAAACCATGATTCTGACCCAATCTCGGCAGCAGCTCTCCCTACTCTTGCTGAAATAGGAACAGAATGCGGCGAGCAGGGCGGCGCCTTGTCTCTTATACTAAGGATGATGCTGTTCGGCTCAGCCAATCACTACACGACCACAACAAAGATGGCTGTGGCGTTTCATGGCCTGGCAGACAATCTCTGCACCGTGATTGGGTCTCTAAAGTCCTCCAAAAACAAGGGGTGGAGACTGCAGTTACCACCGAATAATCCCGGAAATGCTTGCTGCTCGGCGAGTACCCCGAGTACCCCAATACTCAGGCAAGTAACGAATAGTGGCGAGCACGTTCACTCATCACTATGTGGGACACATGCTGGTGTAATGCCGATACTGAAAACTGGGAGAAATAGTGGCTGGGACCAAGTACCTTGGGACGGCCACTGCCATCAGTTTGTGGAAAGCTTCTGTCTCAACAAGCCTAATAGGCAACATTTCAATCGCAAGCAAAAGAGAAATGATTCAGTACTGTGGTGTTATGGCTGGCAATCAGGCAACACAGCGTGCAGTAATCAGCGCAAATACAGAGATCTGGCAATAACCAAAAACAATAGGACGAGCTCTGAGACGTGGAATCTCTGTAGACTGCAGTACCTGATCTATCCTCACACAACTATAAGCAGCAGTGGATTGCGCCTATCACTACCTATGCAACTCGGCACTGCCTGAGGAGCTGACTAGCCTGAAGATAGAAATACAAGCCTGACTTACCTCAGAGAAATACCCCAAAGGAATAGGCAGCCCCCCACATATAATGACTGTTAGCAAGATGAAAAGACAAACGTAGGAATGAAATAGATTCAGCAAAGTGAGGCCCGATATTCTAGACAGAGCGAGGATAGCAAAGAGAACTATGCAGTCTACAAAAAACCCTAAAACGAAAACCACGCAAAGGGGCAAAAAGACCCACCGTGCCGAACTAACAGCACGGCGGTGCACCCCTTTGCTTCTCAGAGCTTCCAGCAAAAGTTAATAGCAAGCTGGACAGAAAAAACAGAAAACAAACTAGAAGCACTTATCTAGCAGAGCAGCAGGCCCAAGGAAAGATGCAGTAGCTCAGATCCAACACTGGAACATTGACAAGGAGCAAGGAAGACAGACTCAGGTGGAGCTAAATAGCAAGGCAGCCAACGAGCTCACCAAAACACCTGAGGGAGGAAGCCCAGAGACTGCAATACCACTTGTGACCACAGAAGTGAATTCAGCCACAGAATTCACAACACTGTGGCCTGTGGGGCGTTGGCTGAGTATTTCCGCTTGCGTTCCAATGACTAGGGTATAGACAACTGAAGGCTGTGCTGGGACTAGGATGTGGACGGGCTTGATGATGGTGCTGCTTGAATGTGGGCAACACCAGGTGCAGGGCCTGAGGCATCTTCACATGCACGGTGGACTGGGGATTGGCTTCTATGCAAAACAGTGGGAGAAGTATTGGTGTCACCTGCAGACAGAGCTCCTGGAGCCTGGGATTTGGCCCACAAAG
This sequence comes from Ranitomeya imitator, assembly GCF_032444005.1. NCBI lineage: Eukaryota > Metazoa > Chordata > Amphibia > Anura > Dendrobatidae > Ranitomeya > Ranitomeya imitator. The sequence goes on along the minus strand of NC_091285.1, from coordinate 315,549,981 downwards.
TCGGGTGCTTTTCTGCCATGTGCCTGATCATGCTGGTGCCAGTCAGGCTGGTAGTTTTGCTACCCCTGCTGATGCAGGCATGGCAGGTGCTACAAATGGCCTGTTTGGGGTTATCAGCAGAGTCTTTAACCCCTTCATGACCCAGCCTATTTTGACCTTAAAGACCTTGCCGTTTTTTGCAATTCTGACCAGTGTCCCTTTATGAGGTAATAACTCAGGAACGCTTCAACGGATCCTAGCGGTTCTGAGATTGTTTTTTCGTGACATATTGGGCTTCATGTTAGTGGTAAATTTAGGTCAATAAATTCTGCGTTTATTTGTGATAAAAACGGAAATTTGGCGAAAATTTTGAAAATTTCGCAATTTTCACATTTTGAATTTTTATTCTGTTAAACCAGAGAGATATGTGACACAAAATAGTTAATAAATAACATTTCCCACATGTTTACTTTACATCAGCACAATTTTGGAAACAAAATTTTTTTTTGTTAGGAAGTTTTAAGGGTTAAAATTTGACCAGCGATTTGTCATTTTTACAACGAAATTTACAAAACCATTTTTTTTAGGGACCACCTCACATTTGAAGTCAGTTTGAGGGGTCTATATGGCTGAAAATACCCAAAAGTGACACCATTCTGAAAACTGCACCCCTCAAGGTACTCAAAACCACATTCAAGAAGTTTATTAACCCTTCAGGTGCTTCACAGCAGCAGAAGAAACATGGAAGGAAAAAATGAACATTTAACTTTTTAGTCACAAAAATTATCTTTTAGCAACAATTTTTTTATTTTCCCAATGGTAAAAGGAGAAACTGAACCACGAAAGTTGTTGTCCAATTTGTCCTGAGTACGCTGATACCTCATATGTGGGGGTAAACCACTGTTTGGGCGCACGGCAGGGCTTGGAAGGGAAGGAGCGCCATTTGACTTTTTGAATCAAAAATTGGCTCCACTCTTTAGCGGACACCATGTCACGTTTGGAGAGCCCCCGTGTGCCTAAAAATTGGAGCTCCCCCACAAGTGACCCCATTTTGGAAACTAGACGCCCCAAGGAACTTATCTAGATGCATAGTGAGCACTTTGAACCCCCAGGTGCTTCACAAATTAATCCGTAAAAATGAAAAAGTACTTTTTTTTCACAAAAAAATTCTTTTAGCCTCAGTTTTTTCATTTTCACATGGGCAACAGGATAAAATGGATCCTAAAATGTGTTGGGCAATTTCTCCTGAGTACACCAATACCTCACATGTGGGGGTAAACCACTGTTTGGGCACATGGTAAGGCTCGGAAGGGAAGGAGCGCCATTTGACTTTTTGAATGAAAAATTATTTCCATCGTTAGCGGACACCATGTCGCGTTTGGAGAGCTCCTGTGTGCCTAAACATTGGCGCTCCCCCACAAGTGACCCCATTTTGGAAACTAGACCCCCCAAGGAACTTATTTAGATGCCTAGTGAGCACTTTAAACCCTCAGGTGCTTCACAAATTGATCTGTAAAAATGAAAAAGTACTTTTTTTTCACAAAAAAATTCTTTTCGCCTCAATTTTTTCATTTTCACATGGGCAGTAGGGTAAAATGGATCATAAAATTTGTTGGGCAATTTCTCCCGAGTACGTCGATACCTCATATGTGGGGGTAAACCACTGTTTGGGCACTCGGCAGGGCTCGGAAGGGAAGGCGCGCCATTTGACTTTTTGAATGGAAAATTAGCTCCAATTGTTAGCGGACACCATGTCGCGTTTGGAGAGCCCCTGTGTGCCTAAACATTGGAGCTCCCCCACAAGTGACCCCATTTTGGAAACTAGACCCCCCAAGGAACTTATCTAGATGCATATTGAGCACTTTAAACCCCCAGGTGCTTCACAGAAGTTTATAACGCAGAGCCATGAAAATAAAAAATAATTTTTCTTTCCTCAAAAATGATTTTTTTAGCCTGGAATTTCCTATTTTGCCAAGGATAATAGGAGAAATTGGACCCCAAATATTGTTGTCCTGTTTGTCCTGAGTACGCAGATACCCAATAAGTGGGGGTAAACCACTGTTTGGGCGCACGGCAGGGCTCGGAAGGGATGGCACGCCATTTGGCTTTTTAAATGGAAAATTAGCTCCAATCATTAGCGGACACCATGTCACGTTTGGAGAGCCCCTGATGTGGCTTACCAGTAGAAACCCCCCACAAGTGACCGCATTTTGGAAACTAGACCCCGAAAGGAACTTATCTAGATGTGTGGTGAGCACTTTGAACCCCCAAGCGCTTCATAGAAGTTTATAATGCAGAGCCGTGAAAATAATAAATACGTTTTCTTTCCTCAAAAATAATTATTTAGCCCAGAATTTTTTAATTTTCCCAAGGGTAACAGGAGAAATTTGACCCCAATATTTGTTGTCCAGTTTCTCCTGAGTATGGTGATACCCCATATGTGGGGGTAAACTACTGTTTGGGCACATGCCGGGGCTTGGAATTGAAGTAGTGACTTTTGAAATGCAGACTTTGATGGAATGGTCTGCGGGTGTCACGTTGCGTTTGCAGAGCCCCTGGTGTGCCTAAACAGTAGAAACCCCCACAAGTGACCCCATTTTAGAAATTAGACCCCCCAAGGAACTTATCTAGATATGTGGTGAGCACTTTGAACCCCCAAGTGCTTCACAGACGTTTACAACGCAGAGCCGTGAAAATAAAAAATCATTTTTCTTTCCTCAAAAATTATGTTTTAGCAAGCATTTTTTTTGATTCACAAGGGTAACAGGAGAAATTGGACCCCAGTAATTGTTGCGCAGTTTGTCCTGAGTATGCTGGTACCCCATATGTGGGGGTAAACCACTGTTTGGGCACACGTCAGGGCTCGGAAGTGAGGGAGCACCATTTGACTTTTTGAATACGAGATTGGCTGGAATCAATGGTGGCGCCATGTTGCGTTTGGAGACCCCTGATGTGCCTAAACAGTGGTAACCCCTCAATTCTACCTCCAACACTAACCCCAACACACCCCTAACCCTAATCCCAACTGTAGCCATAACCCTAAACACAACCCTAACCGCAACACACCCCTAACCACAACCCTAACCCCAACACACCCCTAACCATAACCACAACCCTAATTCCAACCCTAACCCTAAGGCTATGTGCCCACGTTGCGGATTCGTGTGAGATATTTTCGCACCATTTTTGAAAAATCCGCGGGTAAAAGGCACTGCGTTTTACCTGCGGATTTTCCGCGGATTTCCAGTGTTTTTTGTGCGGATTTCACCTGCGGATTCCTATGGAGGAACAGGTGTAAAACGCTGCGGAATCCGCACAAAGAATTGACATGCTGCGGAAAATACAACGCAGCGTTTCCGCGTGGTATTTTCTGCACCATGGGCACAGCGGATTTGGTTTCCATATGTTTACATGGTACTGTAAACCTGATGGAACACTGCTGCGAATCCGCAGCCAAATCCGCACCGTGTGCACATAGCCTAATTCTAAAGGTATGTGCACACGCTGCGGAAAACGCTGCGGATCCGCAGCAGTTTCCCATGAGTTTACAGTTCAATGTAAACCTACGGGAAACAAAAATCGCTGTGCCCATGCTGCGGAAAAACTGCACGGAAACGCAGCGGTTTACATTCCGCAGCATGTCACTTCTTTGTGCGGATTCCGCAGCGGTTTTACAACTGCTCAAATAGAAAATCGCAGTTGTAAAACCGCAGTGAAATGCGCAGAAAAACCGCGGTAAATCCGCCATAAATCCGCAACGGTTTAGCACTGCGGATTTATCAAATCCGCAGCGGAAAAATCCGCAGAGGACCAGAATACGTGTGCACATACCGAAACCCTAACCCTAACCCTAACCCTAACCCTAACCCTACCCCTAGCCCTAACCCTAACCCTAGCCCTAGCCCTAGCCCTAGCCCTAACCCTAGCCCTAACCCTACCCCTAACCCTAACCCTACCCCTAACCCTACCCCTAACCCTAACCCTAACCCTATTCTAACATTAGTGGAAAAAAAAAATTTCTTTATTTTTTTATTGTCCCTACCTATGGGGGTGACAAAGGGGGGGGTCATTTATTATTTTTTTTATTTTGATCACTGAGATAGATTATATCTCAGTGATCAAAATGCACTTTGGAATGAATCTGCCGGCCGGAAGATGGCGGCGCCCAGGGAGAAGACGGACGGGACCTCGGCTGGATCGGTAAGTATGATGGGGTGGGGGGGGACAACGGGGGGGGGATCGGAGCACGGGGGGGGGGAATCGGAGTGCGGGAGGGGTGGAACGGAGCACGGGGGGCGTGGAACGGAGCACGGGGGGGCTGGAATGGAGCACGGGGGGTGGAACGGAGCACCGGGGGGGGTGGATCGGAGTGCAGGGGGGGTGATTGGAGCACGGGGGGGTGATTGGAGCACGGGGGGAGCGGACAAGAGCACGGGGGGGAGCGGAGCACTGGACGGAGGGGAGCCGGAGCAGTGTACCGGCCAGATCGGAGGGCTGGGGGGGCGATCGGAGGGGTGGGGTGGGGGCACACTAGTATTTCCAGCCATGGCCGATGATATTTCAGCATCGGCCATGGCTGGATTGTAATATTTCACCCGTTATAATGGGTGAAATATTACAAATCGCTCTGATTGGCAGTTTCACTTTCAACAGCCAATCAGAGCGATCGTAGCCACGAGGGGGTGAAGCCACCCCCCCTGGGCTAAACTACCACTCCCCCTGTCCCTGCAGATCGGGTGAAATGGGAGTTAACCCTTTCACCCGGCCTGCAGGGACGCGATCTTTCCATGACGCCGCATAGGCGTCATGGGTCGGAATGGCACCGACTTTCATGACGCCTACGTGGCGTCAAAGGTCGGGAAGGGGTTAAAAAATAACCAAAGTTGGGAAGATCTAACAGTTGGAATGGCAACTTCCCTCATGTTGGTGTTATAGGAAACTGATGAACGCCTTCTGTCTGTGGCCACCACACTGCTTCTTCTTGCCTATTGGGGTGACATGCCTCCTTCCCCATGTGTGCTGCTGTCCTCGCTCTGCATGTCCTCCTGCCAGGTTGGGTCAGTCACTATGTCATCCACCACCTCATCTTCCACATCCACTCACTGCTCCTCCTCTTTACTTTCTGGCAATTGTGTCTAATTGGGTACCACAGGGGTCAGTATTGGGCCCTCTTCTTTTTAACATATTTATTAATGACCTTGTAGAGGGCATTCAGAGTAGAATTTCAATATTTGCAGATGACACTAAACTCTGCAGGGTAATCAATACAGAGGAGGACAATTTTATATTGCAGGATGATTTATGTAAACTAGAAGCTTGGGCTGATAAATGGCAAATGAGCTTTAATGGGGATAAATGTAAGGTCATGCACTTGGGTAGAAGTAATAAGATGTATAATTATGTGCTTAATTCTAAAACTCTGGGCAAAACCGTCAATGAAAAAAACCTGGGTGTATGGGTGGATGACAAACTCATATTTAGTGGCCAGTGTCAGGCAGCTGCTACAAAGGCAAATAAAATAATGGGATGCATTAAAAGAGGCATAGATGCTCATGAGGAGAACATAATTTTACCTCTATACAAGTCACTTGTTCGACCACACTTAGAATACTGTGCACAGTTCTGGTCTCCGGTGTATAAGAAAGACATAGCTGAACTGGAGCGGGTGCAGAGAAGAGCGACCAAGGTTATTAGAGGACTGGGGGGGTCTACAATACCAACATAGGTTATTACACTTGGGGCTATTTAGTTTGGAAAAACGAAGACTAAGGGGTGATCTTATTTTAATGTATAAATATATGTGGGGACAGTACAAAGACCTTTCTGATGATCTTTTTAATCATAGACCTGAGACAGGGACAAGGGGGCATCCTCTACGTCTGGAGGAAAGAAGATTTAAGCATAATAACAGACGCGGATTCTTTACTGTAAGAGCAGTGATACTATTGAACTCTCTGCCGTATGATGTTGTAATGATTGATTTGTTACTTAAATTTAAGAGGGGACTTGATACCTTTCTGGAAAAGTATAATGTTACAGGGTATATATACTAGATTCCTTGATAGGGCATTGATCCAGGGAACTAGTCTGATTGCCGTATGTGGAGTCGGGAAGGAATTTTTTTCCCCAATGTGGAGCTTACTCTTTGCCACATGGGTTTTTTTTGCCTTCCCCTGGATCAACATGTTAGGGCATGTTAGGTTAGGCTATGGGTTGAACTAGATGGACTTAAAGTCTTCCTTCAACCTTAATAACTATGTAACTATGTAATCATCGTCCACCTCTTGTGACACTTTCCCACCACCTTGAAAGGGAAAACTGAACAACTTTTCGGAGTGTCCAATTGTGGGATCAGTTGTCTCAAGGCACTCGGCATGGTGGGAGGTAGGAGGGTAATGGAGAGGAATATCTGGTCCACACTCACAGCTACTCAGACTTGACCATGTGGAAGACATGGTGTCGGTGGTGGTGGCTAAGTGACTGGAAGCATTATCCGCTATCCAACCAACAACCATTTCACACTGCTCTGTCTTCAATAATGGTGTGCTGCGATCACCTAGAAACTGGTCGAGCGAGAAGATGTGGGTCTTCGTTGTGGCCCACTTTCAGCTTGGCCACGGCCTCATCCTATGCATGCACCATGAGCACCACATCCACTTCCCCATCCCTTGCCCCTTGCCTTGCCCATTTTAAATGGACTACTGAACTATTTTAAAAGCTCAACACAAATGTATTTATTTGGAGCAAATATATATATCTGATTAGTATGCCTTCAAAGCTACGATTTTTCCACCACAGATACAACAGGCTGCAGCCACAGATAACAGAATGTATAAATATTTTTTCTGTTGTATGTTAAATTTTGAAAAAAAAATGAGTACAACAAGGCTAGCATACAGAATTATGCAACTGATGCCTGTGAAGGTACGATTTTTCCACCACAGATACACCAGGCCTCAGCCTGATATAACAGACTATATAATTTTTTTTTGGGGGGTTGGTGAATTTTTGAAAAAAAAAGAGTAGAACAAGGCTAACACACAGAGCTATGGTACATATGCCTGTGAAACTACGATTTTCCCACCACAGATACACCATGCCTCAGCCTGAAATAACAGACTGTGTAAAGATTTTTTTTAGTTTTTGGTGAATTTTTGAAAAAAATAAAAAAAAGAGAAGAACAAGGCAAGCAGACAGAACTATGCTACATGTGCCTGCAAAACTACGATTTTTCCACCACAGATTCACCACGCCGCAGCCACAGATAACAGACTGTATAATTTTTTTTTCAGTTGTATGTGAAATTTGGAAAAAAATTAAAAATGAGTACAACAAGGCTAGCAGACAGAACTATGAAAGATATGCCTGCGAAGGTATGATATTTTTACGACAGATACACCAGGCCTCAGCCTGACATAACAGACTGTATACTTTTTTTTGTTTTTTGGTGAATTTTTGAAAAAAAAGTAGAACAAGGCTAGCACACAGAACTTTGCTACGTATGCCTGCAAAACTGCATAGCAGGTGCTGCAAATGGCCTGTTTGGGGTTATCGGCAGAGTTTTTAAAAAATAACCAAAGTAGGGAAGATCTAACAGTTGGAATGGCAACTTCCCTCATGTTGGTGTTTCAGGGAACGGATGAAACCTAGAAACTGGTCGAGCGAGAAGATATGGGTCTTTGCTGTGGCCCACTTTCAGCTTGGCCAAGGCCTCATCCTCTGCATGCACCATCAGCATCACATCCAATTCCCCATCCCTTGCCCCTTGCCTTGCCCATTTTAAATGGACTACTGAACTATTTTAAAAGTAAATGTATTTATTTGGAGCAAACTTATATCTGATTAGTATGCCTTCAAATCTAAGATTTTTCTACCACAGATACAACAGGCTGCAGCCACAGAATGTATAAATATTTTTTCTGTTGTATGTTAAATTTTGAAAAAAAAAATGAGTACAACAAGGCTAGCATACAGAATTATGCAACTGATGCCTGTGAAGGTACAATTTTTCCACCACAGATACACCAGGCCTCAGCCTGACATGACAGACTGTATAATTTTTTGGGGGGTGTTTGGTGAATTTTTGAAAAAAAAAAGAGTAGAACAAGGCTAACACACAGAACTATGGTACATATGCCTGCAAAACTACGATTTTTCCACCACAGATACACCAGGCCATAGCCTGACATAACAGACTATATCAAAGGGAAAATAAACTCCAAGCAAATGTGGCGCTAAGCACCTACAGATTTTTTGAATGCACCCGCTTCAAGTGAAAAATGTTAATAAAAATTAATTTATGCTTTTGTCCACGTAGCCATTCACTTTAGAAGTGCGCATTATAAAAAATGGAAAACTCATGTACTATTCAGCCAGTTCTTAAAGATATGAAAAAACTGTACAAACACCAAAGATTATGTGACCCAATCAGCGATACTGAAGAAAAGGTTCAGGGATAAGAAATATCCAAAAAAATTAATCGAGGCAGCATACAGAAAGAATTTGGACAAAGTACAGGAGGATTGTCTCCCAAGTAGGAAGAGAAAAGATTGTAATGCAGAGGAAATTAGAGGGAAAGAATGGCCAGCAAGCAATGAGGAGAATAAGAGAAATCTTTGGAAGTTTAATTTTATAACAACTTATAATAAAGGGAATGTATTGATAAGGAGAATTTAAAAATAAATATTGGTATATTTTAAAAAAAAGATGTGATTCTAGGGAAATTGCTTCCAAGGGAACCGGGAGTAACTTTTAGGAGAGGGTCAACAGTGAAAAATATTGTAGCTCAGAGTAAATTAAGAGAGGTTCCAAAAATAGAAAACATGATGGGAAACAATACCAATGTGAATGGAGGGAAGATGAACACAGGAGTATATAGATGTTCTTCAAACAAATGTAAATGTTGTAAGATCATTAACCATGGAGCTTGGAGTATTCAATCTAATACTACTGGGGAAACAATTAAGATTAAGCAGAGACTCACATGTAGAACGGATTTTGTCATCTACGTAGTGACTTGCAAATGCGGGCTCCAATACGTGGGACGAACTTCCCAGGAATTGAGTGCCCGGATGAATAATCACCGCTATAATGCAAAAAACGGGCAGATTAAACATAGCCTTTATCCAAATGGACTTAATGATGTAGTAGAGAATGTGTAAGGGCTTTTCATACATAGATCAGTCATTTGCGCATGGGTCAATACAACAACAAAATCCTTTTTTTTTAAAGATATTTTTTGTTTTTTTGTTGGTTTGTTTTTTTGTTGTTTTGTTTTTTAACCCCTTCATGACCTTGGGATTTTTCGTTTTTCCGTGTTCGTTTTTCACTCTCCTCATTTCCAGAGCCATAACTTTTTTATTTTTCCGTCAATTTGGCCATGTGAGGGCTTATTTTTTATGGGACGAGTTGTACTTTTGAACGACATAATTGGTTTTAGCATGTCATGTACTAGAAAACGGGAAAAAAATTCCAAGTGCGGTGAAATTGCAAAAAAAAGTGCAATCCCACACTTGTTTTTTGTTTGGCTTTTTTGCTAGGATCACTAAATGCTAAAACTGACCTGCCATTATGATTCTCCAGGTCAGTACGAGTTCATAGACACCTAACATGACTAGTGTATTTTTTACCTACGTGGTGAAAAAAAATTCCAAACTTTGCTAAAAAAATAAATAAATAAAATGGTGCCTTTTTCCGATACTCATAGCGTCTCCATTTTTCATGATCTGTGGTCGGTTGAGGGCTTATTTTTTGCGTGCCAAGATGACATTTTTAATGATAGCATTTTGGTGCAGATACATTCTTTTGATCGCCCGTTATTACATTTTAATGCAATGTCTTGGTGACCAAAAAAACTTAATTCTGGCGTTTCGAATTTTTTTCTTGCTACGCTGTTTACCGATCAGGTTAATGCTTTTTTTAATTGATAGATCGGGCGATTCTGAGCGCGGCAATACAAAATATGTGTAGATTTGATTTTTTTTAATTGATTTATTTTGATTGGGGCGAAAGGGGGGTGATTTAAACTTTTATATTTTTTTTATTTTTTTCACAATTTTTTTTACTTTTTTTTTACTTTTGCCATGCTTCAATACCTCCATGGGAGGCTAGAAGCAGGCACAGCATGATCGCCTCTGCTACAGAGCAGCGATCTGCTGTTCGCTGCTATGTAGCAGAAAATCAGGTGTGCTGTGAGCGCCGACCACAGGGTGGCGCTCACAGCAACCGGCGATCAGTAACCATAGAGGTCTCAAGGACCTCTATGGTTACAATGGAGAAGCATCGCAGACCTCCGATCATGTGACGGGGGTCGGCGATGCCGTCATTTCCGGCCGCCCGGCCGGATGCGGTAGTTAAATGCCGCTGTCTGCGTTTGACAGCGGCATTTAACTAGTTAATAGGCGCAGGCAGATCGCGATTCTGCTCGCACCTATTACGGGCACATGTCAGTTGTTCAAAACAGCTGACATGTCCCGGCTTTTATGCAGCCTCACCGCCGGAGCCCACATCAAAGCGGGGCTTCTGACCTCGGACGTACTATCCCGTCCGAGGTCAGAAAGGGGTTAATGTATTTTATGGGATGAATTGATAGTAGTGGAATTGATGAGGTATTGGAGTGAATCATTTTTATGACTGTGTGTATACCTATATTTTTAATGTTGTGTTTGTTCATAACAATGTAACATCATGTATTTAAAAGCTCATTTTGGAGAGAATAGAAGTACTAAACTACTCTTTTATACAGTACAGACCAAAAGTTTGGACAAACCTTCTCATTTAAAGATTTGTCTGTAGTTTCATGACTATGAAAATTGTAAATTCACACTGAAGGCATCAAAACTATGAATTAACAAATGTGGAATTATAATTTGTTATACTTAACAAAAAAGTGTGAACCAACTGCAAATATGTCTTATACTCCAGGTTCTTCAAAGTAGCCACCTTTTACTTTGATGACTGCTTTGCACACTCTTGGCATTCTCTTGATAAGCTTCAAGAGGTAGTCACCAGAAATGGTTTTCACCAAGAGAGGCCTGGATGTCTTCCTGGAGCAGAACAATATTGTATCACACAATTAGGTTCTGTAGAAGGACGTAGATCTGGGGATTTATTATGATGGAATATAGGCTGAACTGGATGGACAAATGTCTTTTTTCGGCCTTACTAACTATGTTACTATGTTACTATGTTACTTCACAGGTGTGCCCTGTCAGGTTTAATAAGTGGGATTTCTTGCCTTATAAATGGGGTTGCGACCATCAGTTGTGTTGAGACAGGGAAAAGGGGGCATCCTCTACGTCTGTAGGAAAGAAGGTTTAAGCATAATAACAGACGTGGATTCTTTACTGTAAGAGCAGTGAGACTGTGGAACTCTCTGCCGTATGATGTTGTAATGAGTGATTCATTATTTAAATGTAAGAGGGGACTGGATGCCTTTCTTGAAAAGTATAATGTTACAGGTTATATATAGCAGATTTCTTGATAGGGTGTTGATCCAGGGAACTAGTCTGATTGCCGTATGTGGAGTCGGGAAGGAATTTTTTTCCCCAATGTGGAGTTTTTTTGCCTTCCTCTGGATCAACATGTTAGGGCATGTTAGGTTAGGCTATGGGTTGAACTAGATGGACTTAAAGTCTTCCTTCAACCTTAATAACTATGTTACTATGTTAGATTCACCAGGCCGCAGCCACAGATAACAGACTGTATAAATTTTTTTTCAGTTGTATGTGAAATTTGGAAAAAAAATAAAAATGAGTACAGCAAGGCTAGCAGACAGAACTATGAAACATACTGTATGCCTGCGAAACTATGATTTTTCCGCCACAGATACACCAGGCCGCAACCACAGATAACAGACTGTAAAATATTTTTTGTGTTGTATGTGAAATTTTGGAATAAAAAATGAGTACAACAAGGCTAGCAGACAGAGCTATGCAACTATGCCTGCGAAGGTACGATTTTTCCACCACAGATACACCAGGCCTCAACCTGACATAACAGACTGTATAAAAAAAAGTTTTAGTTTTTTTGGTGAATTTTTGAAAAAAAAAGTAGAACAAGACTAGCACACAGAACTATGATACGTATGCCTGCAAAACTATGATTTTCCCACCACAGATACACTAGGCCGCAGCCACAGATAACAGACTGTATATATTTTTTCTCTTTTATTTGAAATTTGGCAAAAAATTAAAAATGAGTATAAGACTAGCAGGCAGGACTATGAAACTTTAGCCTGCAAAGCTACAATTTTTCCACCACAGATACACCAGCTGTCAGCCTCAGATAACAGACTGATCTAAATGTGGCCTTGATTTTTTTGGGCACAACTAAATTGTGTCAACAAATTGGCTATGACACACACAAAAAATAAATTTGGCGCACTCACATTTGATGCCTGGGACGAAAAACAAATTATTAGATTTGCACTCTCTTTGATTAGAATGACCTGGCTGTAGTCTGCAGCGTGACCAAGCAAATAAATGTAGAAATAAAGGGGCTATGGATTGCTTTAGAATAAAAGAAGCAGGTATATGGTGAAGAAAAAAGAAAAAAATGCCACTGACAAGGTGGCAGATACAGCTAGGTATATATTAAATAAGCAGCAGACAGTAATGGAGCTTCTGGAGGTATGCAGTGAGAGCTATGTACTCACTACAGTGCCTGCAGGCCTTGCACTGATGTGGATATGTGCACATAGACTCCCCTGCCTACTTAGCGCTGCAATCTTGGGACCCCAGAATTAGCCATAAAAAGGACTGTTGGTTTCTCAGGAGTTGTGGACTGAACAGTTGCAGACCTACACTAACTATTAAAGGGACTATTGAAGGGTGAGCTGGACTGGAGAGCTGCATATGGTGGAACTAGCGGGGGTGGTGGTGGACATGGCAGACTGAGAGAGGGTTGGTGATGGTATTCTTGCTGTTGGCCTACATACAGTGTTTCCTACCAAGAACCTGGTGATTCCCTGACTGCTTTGGCCTTGCGACGATACCTCCACATTTGCTGCAGGTGGTGTCGTAAACAGTGGGCTTTCAGTGAGGGAACGAATGTAGCGTTGCTGACTAGCTTCATTGTGAGCTGGTGCAGCAACTTTACGGGACGTTTGGTAGTCAGTTCAGGCTTGCAAGTGCATGGTGGTTAAATGTCTACACATGCAACTTGTATTTAAATTTTTTACATTCTGACCTCTGCTAAAGGTCCTTGAGCATTTCTTACAGATCACTTTGCACCGATCATTCGGATCTTGGTTAAAAAATTGCCAGACTTCACTCTTCCTACTATCGAATACCTTTTCAGGCATTGCACACTGAGCTACTTTAACCGGATGGCCATGCTGTCCTACAACTGTTTTTGGTTTTGACACAAGTTTTGGGCCAGATACGGGCCTGCCAGATGAAAGCTGTTGCGATGTTGATGCCTGCTGCGGCTCCTCCTCCGCTTCAGAGCTACTGCCAGCGGCACCCTGTTCCCCCAATGGCTGCCAACCGGGGTCAACAGCTGGGTCATCTATCACCTCCTCTTCTATGTCCTGTGCACCTTCTTCTGTGTCACCGTGTAAGCCGGTGCTATAGCGTTCGGGACAGGGCACCATAGTCTCATCAGGGTCAGATTCTGGCTCAGTACACTGCGAGGGCAATGTTGTGATCTGCGTCAATGGAACAGCATAATAATCTAGCTGTGGCTGTGCATCTGTGCACTCCATGTCCGATTCATATTGTAATGGGCATGGCCTGTTAGCAATTTCCCTTTCTAACCCAGGCACGGTATGTGTAAAGAGCTCCATGGAGTAACCTGTTGTGTCGCCTGACGCATCCTTCTCTGTTGTTCTGGGTGAAGGACACAAGGAAGCGACTTGTTCCTGACCGGGAGCATCCACTGACGACGCGCTGCTTTTCAATTTTGCACTTTCCGAAGAGGAGGCGAAAGAGCTAGAGGCAGAGTCAGCAAGGAAAGCCAAAACTTGTTCCTGCTGCTCCGGCTTTAAAAGCGGTTTTCCTACTCCCAGAATAGGGAGCGTTCGAGGCCTTGTGTAGCCAGACGATGACGCTGGCTCAACAACTCGAGACTTAGGTGCTATATTGCTTTTCCTACGACCACCTGATACTCCACCACCACTACCATCATTACCAGCTGGCAATGACCGCCCATGGCCACGACCTCTTCCACCAGACTTCCTCATTCTTGGAAAAATGTTACCGGGGGCGTGGCCTAGGCAGCAATGGTGTAAGGTGTGCGGTGCCTAAGCTCCTGAGTGACATTGTCTGAAATCAACTCAAACCGTGGAAAAACAGCATCCTTTGTTAAAAATAATCGAGGATATGTTCCCAGTATCGTTCTAGGATAACAGAGAGCCTAAATTTGTGACTTAATTGTCTCTTCTGAGAGAAATCCCTGTCAGCATTTTGAGGCCTGTCAATCTTTGTGACAGGAATCCTCAGCTGTTTTTCCTGCCGGTTTTCTCCCTGTTAAATTGACTGTGATTCCTCAACTTGTCCACCCAGTACTGTGACAACCCACCTGACAACAGAAGAACCCTCGGAATTAACGGGTCACAGAGTTTATTACCTTCACCCCGACACCGGCCCGGCTAATTAGAGAAGTACCAGCTCTCCGGGCGCCATCTTAGAAAATCATCATCTGACACAATAGGAGTATTTACCGCCCTGCCCATCTCTATACAGCACCAAGCCTCCCCGGTCTGAAAGGCGGAGGCAGAAAAGAACAAATAAGGAGGGAGGATCCGGTGAAGTGACGGACAGCACTTCTCGCCACCTCCGACACTCCCCTGGACTTCGCATCATAGGAGAAAACAGAAGACGCCGCCATTTTATTGGTGGCCAGCGGCGGACCAGGCGACACACACGACCGGCTCCTGTTAAAGCTGCGCCGGACAACACAAGCTGGACCCGATCAGCTGCAAATCTAATCGGCGGTAAGTTCCAGCTCCTGGCTGGGAAAGTCCCTGCACCGGAAGACGACAACGCGGCAACACAAGCTGAGGACTTAGACAGCCGTCCGGACTGCTTCAGAGCCATTTCTGGAGGTGGTGAGTTCCAGCTTATGCTGGATGCTGCATCACAGGGGGTAGAGAGATTAACGGAGTCTGACGGTCCAGAACGCCGTTGGCTTTGAAGACCCTGCCAGATCCACTAGCAAGAAGAGGAGACTACAACACAACTAATCCTGCTGACGACTAGTTAGGAGCCTGAAGGGCTTTTAATGCAAAAGAGCTATAACCTAATTTCTCAGGTAGGATCAAACCCAGGTGAATAGTATTAGTTTACACACCCCTCTGCATCTCTGCATAGTCATAACTACTGCCTGCCTAAATAGTACCTTCTCTCTCCTAAATTATATTCTTAGAGTTATTCTAATAAGCAACCCTTTGTCTCTTACTTCAGAGTTACCAGTAGAGAATTCTGATTAATCCTCCCTAAAATTCTTCCACGACAACATATAAATCATTCTATATAACTCCAACTTTGCTGGGAGATTTAGAGTGTGGGCAACCCTCCTACCCTATTCTGTGACTGTCTTAGTTACTACTATCTGAATTCTAGAGCACTGATCGGGGATAATTATGAGTAAATCCTCGGCCAAACCCCAATTCTCAAACATGGCCTTATCTAATTCTCAAAAAGCCCAAAAATTTAAAGGGGTAGGGCGAAATACATCAAAAGACTTGATAACTAAAACAAGTCCCAATAGGTCCAGGTCCCCACTAAAAGATGAGGAAGATTCAGACCACGAAAAACTCTCTAACCAAAATGAAGTAAAACAATCCACCCCCACTACTATTATAGAGATGGATTCATCTACCTCTTTAAAGAGGAAAATTCCAGAGGTTATAGCCGAAAAATACACTACTCCACATGACTCATCTGAGGAGGTCTCAGAAACCTCTCCTAACTTGAGTCCAGCTAAATCCAAGCAAAAAATAAGTAACCCAAACATAGACGATACCCAGGGATTTGACCTGAATTCTGTGGGGATTCTTATATCTAAATTGACAGGGAAAATGGACAAATTCGAAAATAGTATGAATGAAAAATTTGATAAACAAAATAAATTACTAGAAGACTCATTGTCCCTCCTCAGCAAAAGGATGGACGGGTTTGAGGACAGAATTAAAAAAATAAAAGAGAGGCCAGATCTAACCTCTAAAATAAATAAAGACATCACAAAAGAGTTGCACAAGCTGAAGCTCAAAGTAGCGGATTTAGAAGATCGAAATCGCAGAAACAATATTAAAATTAGGGGCATCCCCGAGACCATAGGCCCAAACAAACTGGAGGAATTTACCAAAAAATTATTCAGGAAAATGATTCCCTCCCTAACGGAGCAAGAGCTAGAAATTGACAGAATACATAGGCTGCGAAAACCGCCCACCATCCCTAAAGACCTACCCAGAGACACACTCATGAGAGTGCACTTCTTCAAAACAAAAGAAAGAATCCAAAATTACTTTAGAGAAAATAAACATTTCCCTGAGCCATTTGAAAAACTAAAAATATATGCTGCTGACCTCTCCAAAGAAACTATTGATGGGAGGAAAACTTTTCAAGGCATTACCATACCTCTCAGGGACAATGAAATATCCTATAAGTGGGGATTCCCACTCAAGTTAATAGTCAACTACAAAGGCAACTTTATCGTTCTTAATTCTCCAGAAGAAGGCAGAGACTTCTTGCACTCCATCAGTATTCCTCTTCAACTACGACATAAGGATCGCCTTGACTCTGATGGTAAAACATGAAGAGTTTTTGTTCAAGTTTATTGTTTACTTAAATGGGAAACTATCCCGATAAGAAGCTAATGCCTATTTTTGGTCGTTCTTGTTAATGTTACATGGGTATAAGTTCAACAACCAAGAAGGTGTTGCTTGGGAGCTAGTAACATGAACTTTCCCCCCAACAGGTGAAGTCAGGTTCACCATAGTGGACCACTTCAAGTGGACATTACAGTTTATTGTTTATTGTTCTTACTCTTAGGGTACCGTCACACTATAACATTTCGATCGCTACGACGGTACGATTCGTGACGTTCCAGCGATATCGTTACGATATCGCTGTGTCTGACACGCAGCAGCGATCAGGGATCCTGCTGAGAATCGTACGTCGTAGCAGATCGTTTAGAACTTTCTTTCATCGCTGGATCTCCCGCTGTCATCGCTAGATCGGTGTGTGTGACACCGATCTAGCGATCTAGCGATGCGATCCAGCGATGCGTTCGCTTGTAACCAGGGTAAACATCGGGTAACTAAGCGCAGGACCGCGCTTAGTTACCCGATGTTTACCCTGGTTACAAGCGTTAATCTAAAAAAAAAAAAACAGCACATACTTACATTCTGGTGTCCGTCAGGTCCCTTGCAGTCTGCTTCCAGCACTGTGACTGCCGGCCGTAAAGTGAAAGCAGAGCACAGCGGCTGTGCTTTCACTTTCACTTTACGGCCGGCAGTCACTGAGTGCCGGAAGCAGACGGCAAGGGACCTGACGGACACCAGAATGTAAGTATGTGCTGTTTGTTTTTTTTTAGTTTAACGCTTGTAACCAGGGTAAACATCGGGTAACTAAGCGCGGTCCTGCGCTTAGTTACCCGATGTTTACCCTGGTTACCCAGGGACCTCGGCATCTTGGTCGCTGGAGAGCTGTCTGTGTGACAGCTCCCCAGCGACCACACTACGATTTACCTACGATCACGGCCAGGTCATATCGCTGGTCGTGATCGTAGGTAAATCGTATAGTGTGACGGTACCCTTACTTAACGTATGTTGATTTCTTAATCCTCACAGGTTTGCTGCTACACAATGAGTTTAAAGATATTATCTTACAATGTTAGAGGCTTAAATAGTCCACACAAAAGACACACCCTTTGGAGAGAACTATCCAAAAGCCATGCCGATATAATTTGTTTACAGGAATCCAAATTTAAACATTCAGACAACCCAAAATTTTCGCATAAAAATTTCCCACATATTTACAAGTCGGACAACACAATCGTTAAAGGAACTATCTCATTTGAATTTCTAGAGGAGATCAAAGATGCTAAAGGGAAGTTTCGTATTCTTGTTTGTTCCTTGAATAACCAGATTTGCACAATCATCAATATTTACGCCCCAAACACAAATAGGTTTTCTGAACAAAGTAAATAAAAAAGTAATGTCAATCAAGAGAGGTGCCATGATTTGGTTGGGAGACTTTAATTTGGTACCAAATGCAAATATGGATTCCTCCACCCCAAATAGATACCGACCACATACTTTAGACAATTGGATACACCAAAATGAATTATTTGACATCTTTCGGTGTCTAAACACCACTTCAATTGAATACACCCATTTCTCTGACCCTCATCAATCAGCGTCACAAATCGATTTAATCTTATCGGACATTTTTACGCTCCCTAAAATCTATAGAATCACAATAGAAAGGAAAACATTCTCGGACCACTCCCCAGTTTCAGCAGAAATCCAAATTGGCCACTCGGTTAATAAAAATTCACTATGGAAATGTGACGCTAACCTACTACACCACCCTGACCATAGATCAATATTAGAAAAATCACTAACAAATTATTTCACAGAGAATTCACCTACTGAAACATCCCCTTTCACCCATTGGTGTGCCCATAAGGCAGTCATGAGGGGTATCATGATCCAAATCTCAGCAAAAAGGAAAAGGTTGCTTAGAATTCAGATTGAAGACATTCAAAATAAAATAGAGCGAACAACTAAGTTTAAACCCCCCGTCTACTCAAATTAAAATAGAGCTACTGAACCTCACGCAGGAGCTTAAGAAAATCATATTTTCATTACTTCACACCATGGTCAAAATTTCCAAAATGAAGCAATATTCCTCAATTAATAAGCCAACGCATTACATGATTAATAGAATGAAAAAAATAAGACAAGCAAACAGGATCACCAAAATACAAACAAAAAATGGTGCAACGGTATCTCATCCCCAAGATATAGCCAACTCCTTCACAGATTATTACAGCAAATTGTATAATTTAAATTCTCAACCCTCCACCCCACTTCCCAATGTTTCTGACATTGAAAAATTCTTGACCTCAATTAGCCTTCCAAAATTGACCCTTGATGATTTAGAAAACCTAACCTCTCCTTTTTCCCTAGAAGAAATAGAAAGAACCATTCTTCAACTCAAGGACTTTAAATCGCCAGGCCCAGATGGTTTCGGAAACGAATATTATAAAACCTTCACCAAATTACCCTCCCCACATCTACAAAACCTTTTTAATATAGCTAGTTCCTCAGGTAAATTCCCAGCAGAAATGTTAGAATCGACAATTATTTTAATTCCCAAACACAATTCGGACTTAACCCTTGTTAATAATTACAGGCCAATTTCCTTAATCAATACAGATCTGAAAATTTACTCCAAGCTAATTGCAAATAGGCTCAGATCCTATTTGCCGTTATTGGTTCATGGGGACCAAATGGGTTTTATAACAGGTCTTCAAGCGCCAGATGGTACTAGAAGACTTATCAACTCAATTAAATTGATTCATTCCTCTAAAGTGCCATCTGTAATTATTACTCTAGACGCCGAAAAGGCTTTTGACCTATTAAATTGGCTTTATTTAACATCAGTACTTCAAAAATTTGGGTTTAATGAAAAATATATCATCAGCGTTATGGCACTCTATTCAAAACCAACAGCCAAAATTTATGCAAACAACTACTCCTCTACACCATTTAACATTTCAAATGGTACAAGACAAGGGTGCCCTTTATCTCCGCTGCTTTTTATTTTATCAATGGAACCACTGGCGCAATCAATTAGGCAAAATAATTCCATAAAAGGTCTATAAACACGAACACGCCATTATAAGATAGGGCTCTTTGCCGACGACATGATGTTTACCCTGACAGACCCCTATGAATCAGTTTCGGAGCTACAAAAAACCCTTCAATTTTTTTCAACTATTACCCTTTTTAAGATAAACAAAAATAAATCCAAAATATTGCCATTTTACTTGACGGAATTAGAAACAAAGAAAATAAAAGATATAGTTTCATTCAGTTGGTCGGAAGGAGACCTAGACTATCTAGGTATAATCATTTTAAAAAACTTAGACACATTAATGAAGAAAAACTTGAACAAACTCTTGGAAAATATAAACAAAGACCTGGGTTTCCTCGGTACAAAAGACCTCTCATGGTGGGGCAGAGTATTGGCAACTAAAATTTTTATTGTCCCAAAAATCTCTTATATACTGAGAACACTTCCCCTAAAAATCAACACTTCCTACCTGACTAGCTTCCAATCAACAATAAATACGTTTATTTGGAATAAAAAAAGGGCCCGCATTTCCACAAACATTCTATATAAATGCAAGGAATTTGGGGGCATAGGCTTACCAAACATTACAGCTTTATATCTAGTCTGCGACCAATGAGGCCAGACTTCCCTTGACAAGTATCCCTGGGCAACCGCATGCCAAATTACAGTCTCCATATACACAGCCTCATATGTTGCAGATGCTACATATGCCAGACCCCTTCGACCAGTTCCTGTGGGTGTACTGCATCACTCTATCACAGTCTCTTACAGTTTATTTACTCACACTGCCATACACAGCCCAAGATATCCTCCGGATAGCAGCCAGGCACCATATCCACCTGTTTGCAATCATTACACATGCAAGTCTTCTTTCGGGCACAGGACTGTCCACATCCATCTCTTTTGGGCACATGACATCCACCTCCAGGCACAGGACTGTCCACATTCGACTCCTTCATGTACAGGACATCCACCTCCGGGCACAGGACTGTCCACATCCGAGACCAGTACCATGGATGACTTGCATCGCTTCATATGCTATGGGCTATTCAGCTGCCCTGGGTCCTGGCTCCACTGATGTGCACTGTTATGATCCAGTGACCTTGGAGCAGCATGAAAACTTTCACTGGAGTAGGTGGTCACTATACTGACTGCAAATCCTGATCTTAAGACCGCAACAAGAAGTAGCCGTGGAGTGTACCTAACAATCCTAGACACCTCGTCACAGCCCGAGAACTATATCCCCTAAAGATGGAAATAGGAATACTATCTTGACTCAGAGCAGAACCCCAAAGGATAGACAGCCCCCCCACAAATATTGGCGGGGAGTCGGAGAGGAAAAAACATACACAGGCAGAAAAACAGGATTTAGCACAAGAGGCCACTCTAGCTAAAATAGGACAGGATAGGACAGAGTTCTGTGCGGTCAGTATTAAAACCCTTCCAAAATATCCACAGCAGAATATACAAAAACTTCCTCCATCTAACTAAAGACGTAGGAGCGTATATCTGCAACTCCAGCGAATCCTACATTCAGAGCAGGAATTAGATCAAAAACAAGCACACAGCCTGTGTGCCACAGAAAAAGAAACAAACGCTTATATTTGCTGAAATAGCAGCCAAGCAGGAGAAGCCAGGCAGATATCCATCAAATCCCAAAAAACATTGACAACTGGCAAGGACTAATGAGTCTATTATACCTAACCACCTCATTCATGTCCTTTTCCCCATTAAATAGCTGAC
The DNA here is from genome assembly GCF_032444005.1 of Ranitomeya imitator. Taxonomy (NCBI): domain Eukaryota; kingdom Metazoa; phylum Chordata; class Amphibia; order Anura; family Dendrobatidae; genus Ranitomeya; species Ranitomeya imitator. The sequence continues at coordinate 315,528,451 of NC_091285.1, read as the reverse complement.
GTGAAGTATATCCCCGGTACAATCATGTTACACCGAGTCCCGTAGGGTAGGCTCCTATATAGGGATACTGCTCCTCTCTAGCGTATCATTCTCCAGTGTTATACACCTCGTCACTTATGACACGAGCTTATTTTCCACTATCGGCGTCATATCCGCCTGCGTGGAGCGCTCCATTATGCTTTACCACCTTAATCAGGTCCTCTTCCCTATTCAGTAGTTGGCGCTATATTTACACCAAGAACTACTCAGGTCGCTCCGAGTTCCGTTGGGTAGGCTCTTGCATATGGACACAGGGTGTCCTGAGAATCAGTATCCGACGTTACACTCCCCGTTACCTAGGAGACGCGCTCGTGTTTCACTGACGGCGTCCCTTCCGCCTGAGTGTAGCGCTCTCCTATTCGTGCGAGCCCTCTCCTGGGACATGCCTCTGTCCTATTTGTGCGCGCGCTCGTCGGTTACACTACAGACAAGTGGGGGACACCGCGTCTGATCTGGGCACTCATAGCTACTTTCCCGCAGGTAATACATTTCTCTTTGTCTCTGAGTCACTCTCCCTTCGGGTTTCTTCTTAGATGCTTATACGTACATCTTTTTTACTTCCCTTAGCCTATCTAGCGCTACTCGCATGGTCATTTCAGGTATGATACGTCTTTATTTTAGCGTGGGCTTTTAGTCATGTCTCTCTTGACGTCACACCCCTCACCTTCTTTCCACTTAGGCGCAGCCTGCCTCGTGCCCTGGGACTTGTTGGTTCTCTCACCTAGTCCCTATATTGTCCCATTAGTACGGTACGTTATTGTTATTTCTCACCACACTCCTAGTTCACATCGGTGCTAGATGTTATACTTCTCTGTCTGCATGACGGTTTTGTCTATACACGTATACTTCTTTGTTTTTGCGACCCATACTTGATTTTGGGCTCAGCATTACTATATACTGACATATTTATGTATATACTTTATTTTATTTTATTTTTCATTTGCACTGTATTTATGTATATATTGTTTTCACCTTTGTAGTAACTGAGGAAGGTCCTGTATGTTTTGGACCGAAACGTTTTAGTACTACAATAAAAACTTCACCTGAGCATTTAAGTTGAGTGCATAGGTTTATCATTTTGTGTACTACAAGGTGTGGGAACCTACCTTTTGCACCATCTCTAATAGTGCACGCGCTGTTACTATTAATGAGTCCTGCAAGCCTAAATACCCCAGTCAGAACTGCAATTAGCAGATACACCTGTCCAAGACTGCAGCCCAGGAACAACTGCATTACCATCTGCTACCAACAGAGGGAGCTCAAAAGCAGAATTCACAACAGTACCCCCCCTTGAGGAGGGATCACCGAACCCTCACCAGAGCCTCCAGGACGATCAGGATGAGCCAGATGAAAGGCACGAACCAAATCAGCAGCATGGACATCAGAGGCAAAAACCCAAGAATTATCCTCCTGGCCATAACCCTTCCATTTGACAAGGTACTGAAGCTTCCGCCTCGAAAAACGGGAATCCAAAAACTTCTCAACAACATATTCCAACTCCCCATCAACCAACACAGGGGCCGGAGGATCAACAGAGGGAACAACGGGCTCCACATATTTCCGCAATATAGATCTATGGAAGACATTATGGATATCAAAAGAGGCCGGAAGCACCAGTCGAAAAGACACCGAATTAATAATCTCAGAAATCCTGTAAGGACCAATAAACCGAGGCTTAAACTTAGGAGAAGAAACCTTCATAGGAACATGATGGGAAGACAACCAGACCAGATCCCCAACCCGAAGGCGGGAACCAACACACCGACGACGATTAGCAAAACGTTGAGCCTCCTCTTGAGACAACACCAAATTGTCCACCACATGAGCCCAAATCTGCTGCAACCTGTCCACCACAGAATCCACACCAGGACAGTCAGAAGGCTCAACCTGCCCAGAAGAAAAACGAGGATGAAAACCAAAATTACAAAAGAAAGGCGAAACCAAGGTAGCCGAACTAGCCCGATTATTAAGGGCAATCTCGGCCAATGGCAAGAAAGCCACCCAATCATCCTGATCAGCAGACACAAAGCATCTCAAATACGTCTCCAAAGTCTGATTAGTTCGCTCGGTCTGACCATTTGTCTGAGGATGGAACGCAGAAGAAAAAGACAAATCAATGCCCAGCCTAGCACAAAAGGCCTGCCAAAACCTAGAAACAAACTGGGAACCTCTGTCAGACACAATATTCTCCGGAATACCATGCAAATGGACCACATGCTGAAAAAACAACGGAACCAAATCCGAAGAGGAAGGCAATTTAGGCAAAGGCACCAAATGAACCATCTTAGAGAACCGGTCACAAACAACCCAGATAACCAACATCCTCTGGGAAACCGGAAGATCGGAAATAAAATCCATAGAAATATGCGTCCAGGGCCTCTCAGGGACCGGCAATGGCAAAAGCAACCCACTTGCACGGGAACAACAAGGCTTGGCCCGTGCACAAGTCCCACAGGACTGCACAAAAGAACGCACATCACGCGACAAAGAAGGCCACCAAAAGGACCTACCAACCAAGTCTCTGGTACCAAAAATGCCAGGATGACCAGCCAACACGGAACAGTGAACCTCAGAAATCAATCTACTAGTCCATCTGTCAGGAACAAACAATTTCCCCACAGGACAGCAGTCAGGTTTATCAGCTTGAAATTCCTGAAGAACCCGTCGTAAATCAGGGGAAATGGCAGAAAGGACCACCCCTTCTTTCAAAATACCGACCGGTTCCAAGACCTCAGGAGAATCAGGCAAAAAACTCCTAGAGAGGGCATCAGCCTTAATGTTCTTAGAACCCGGAAGGTATGAGACCACAAAATCAAAACGGGAAAAAAACAAGGACCATAGAGCCTGTCTAGGATTCAGCTGTTTAGCAGACTCAAGGTAAATCAAATTCTTATGATCAGTCAAGAACACAATATGGTGCTTAGCTCCCTCAAGCCAATGTCGCCACTCCTCAAACGCCCACTTCATAGCCAACAACTCCCGATTGCCGACATCATAATTGCGTTCAGCAGGCGAAAACTTACGGGAAAAGAAGGCACATGGTTTCATTAAGGAACCAACAGGATCCATCTGAGACAAAATGGCCCCTGCCCCAATCTCAGAAGCGTCAACCTCAACCTGAAACGGAAGAGAAACATCCAGTTGGCGCAACACCGGAGCAGAAGTAAATCGACGTTTAAGCTCCTGAAAGGCCAAGACAGCCGCAGAGGACCAATTCGCCACATCCGCGCCTTTCTTCGTCAAATCGGTCAAGGGTTTAACCACGCTGGAAAAATTAGCAATGAAACGGCGATAAAAATTTGCAAAACCCCAAAATTTCTGAAGGCTCTTCACAGATGTGGGCTGAATCCAATCATGAATAGCCTGAACCTTAACCGGATCCATCTCTATAGATGAGGGAGAAAAAATAAAGCCCAAAAAAGAGACCTTCTGCACCCCAAAGACACTTAGACCCTTTCACAAACAGGGCATTGTCACGAAGGATCTGAAATACCATCCTGACCTGTTCCACATGAGACTCCCAATCATCGGAAAAAATCAAAATATCGTCCAAATATACAATCAAGAACTTATCAATATAAGTCCGGAAGATATCATGCATGAAGGACTGAAAAATAGATGGAGCATTAGTGAGCCCGAATGGCATCACAAGGTATTCAAAATGGCCTTCGGGCATGTTAAACGCAGTTTTCCATTCATCACCCTGCTTAATACGAACAAGATTATATGCCCCCCAAAGGTCAATGTTCGTAAACCAACTAGCTCCCTTAATCCTAGCAAACAAATCAGTAAGCAAAGGCAAAGGATATTGAAACTTGACCGTGATTTTATTCAAGAGGCGATAATCAATACAGGGTCTCAAGGAACCATCTTTTTTAGCAACAAAAAAGAACCCCGCTCCCAACGGTGAAGAAGATGGCCGAATATGCCCTTTCTCCAAAGACTCCTTAATATTGCTCAGCATGGCGTTATGTTCAGGCACAGACAGGTTGAAAAGTCGACCCTTAGGAAACTTACAGCCTGGAATCAAGTCAATAGCCCAATCGCAGTCCCTATTTGGTGGAAGGAAACTGGACTTGGGCTCATCGAATACATCCTGAAAATCAGACAAAAACTCTGGAATTTCAGAAGAGGAAGAAGAGGAGATTGACATCAAAGGAACATCATTATGAACCCCCTGACAACCCCAACTAGGCACAGACATGGACTTCCAATCCAACACAGGATTATGTACCTGCAACCACGGAAAACCCAGCACAATAGCATCTTTCAAATTATGCAACACCAGAAATCGATAATCTTCCTGATTGGCTGGCGCCATGCGCATGGTCACCTGTGTCCAAAACTGGGGTTTATTTTTAGCCAAGGGTGTAGCTTCAATGCTCCTTAAAGGAATAGGGTTCTGCAAAGGCTGCAAGGAAAAACCACAACGCCTGGCAAACCCAAAGTCCATTAAGTTCAAGGCGGCGCCTGAATCCACAAACGCCATGACAGAAAATGATGACAATGAGCAGATCAAGGACACAGATAACAGAAATTTAGGTTGTACAGTACTGATAGTAAATTAACTAGCGATCCTTTTTGTCCGCTTAGGACAGACTGAAATGACATGAGAAGCATCACCACAATAATAACACAACCCATTCTGACGTCTGAATCCTTGTCGTTCTGTTCTAGACAGAATCTTATCACACTGCATTGGCTCAGGAATCTGCTCTGAGGACAACGCCACATCGCGCACAGTTTTGCGCTCCCGCAAGCGCCGGTCAATCTGAATGGCCAGAGACATAGAATCACTCAGACCAGAAGGCGTGGGAAACCCCACCATGACATCTTTAACAGATTCAGAAAGACCCCTTCTGAAAATTGCCGCCAAAGCATCATTATTCCATTTAGTCAACATAGACCATTTTCTGAATTTCTGACAATACAATTCTGCCGCCTCTTGACCCTGAGACAGGGCCAACAATGTCTTCTCAGCTTGATCCACAGAATTAGGTTCATCATATAATAATCCCAAAGCCTGAAAAAAGGAGTCTATATTAAGCAAAGCCGGATTCCAAGATTTCAGGGAAAACGCCCAATCCTGCGAGTCGCCACGCAGCAGGGAGATTACGATTTTTACCTGCTGAATGGAATCACCGGAGGATCGAGGTTTCAGAGCAAAAAACAGTTTACAGTTGTTTTTAAAACTCAAAAATTTGGACCTGTCACCAGAAAACAAATCAGGAGTATGAATCTTCAGTTCTAAAGCAGGAGTCTGAACAATATAATCTGAAATACCCTGTACCCTAGCATCAAGCTGGTCTACACGAGAAGCTATTTCCTTAACATTCATGCTAGCACAAAGTTCCTCAGCCACCCAGAGATTAAGAAGGAAGAGAACACAAAACAGACTGAAGAAAAAAAAAAGGCTCAACACCTTTCTTCCCTTCTTCTGAGAGGCATTTAACTCATTATGGGCCAGTTGTACTGTTATGATCCGGTGACCTTGGAGCAGCATGAAAACTTTCACTGGAGTAGGTGGTCACTATACTGACCGCAAATCCTGATCTTAACACCGCAACAAGAAGTAGCCGTGGAGTGTACTTAACAATCCTAGACACCTCGTCACAGCCGGAGAACTAAATACCCCTAAAGATGGAAATAGGAATACTATCTTGCCTCAGAGCAGAACCCCAAAGGATAGACAACCCCCCACAAATATTGGCGGTGAGTCGGAGAGGAAAAAACATACACAGGCAGAAAAACAGGATTTAGCACAAGAGGCCACTCTAGCTAAAATAGGACAGGATAGGACAGAGTTCTGTGTGGTCAGTATTAAAACCCTTCCAAAATATACACAGCAGAATATACAAAAACTTCCTCCATCTAACTAAAGACGTAGGAGCGTATATCTGCAACTCCAGCGAATCCTACATTCAGAGCAGGAATAAGATCAAAAACAAACACACAGCCTGTGTGCCACAGAAAAAGAAACAAAAACTTATCTTTGCTGAAATGGCAGCCAAGCAGGAGAAGCCAGGCCGAGATCCATCAAATCCCAAAAAACATTGACAACTGGCAAGAACTAATGAGTCCTGCAAGCCTAAATACCCCAGTCAGAACTGCAATTAGCAGATACACCTGTCCAAGACTGCAGCCCAGGAACAACTGCATTACCATCTGCTACCACCAGAGGGAGCTCAAAAGCAGAATTCACAACAGTGCACCTCACACACCTGACATACCCATACAGTTATATGAAAACGCTTGGGCACCCCTATTAATCTTAAGCTTAATGTTTTATAAAAATTGTTTTTTTTGCAACAGCTATTTCAGTTTCATATATCTAATAACTGTTGGACACAGTAATGTTTCTGCCTTGAAATGAGGTTTATTGTACTAACAGAAAATGTTCAATCTGCATTCAAACAAAATTTGACAGGTGCATAAGTATGGGCACCCTTATCATTTTCTTGTTTTAAATACTCCTACCTACTTTTTACTGACTTACTAAAGCACTTTTTTTTGTTTTCTAACCTCATTGAGCTTTGAACTTCATAGCCAGGTGTGTGCAATCATGAGAAAAGCTACTTAAAGTGGCCACTTGCAAGTTGTTCTCCTGTTTGAATCTCCTCTGAAGAGTGGCATCATGGGATCCTCAAAACAACTGTCTAATGATCTGAAAACAAAGATTATTCAACATAGTTGTTCAGGGGAAAAATACAAAATGCTGTCTCAGAGATTTAACCTGTCAATTTCCACTGTGAGGAACATAGTAAGGAAATGGAAGAACACAGGTACAGTTCTTGTTAAGGCCAGAAGTGGCAGGCCAAGAAAAACATCAGAAAGGCAGAGAAGAAGAATGGTAAGATCAGTCAAGGACAATCCTCAGACCACCTCCAGAGAGCTGCAGCATCAACTTGCTGTAGATGGTGACACTGTGCATCGGTCAACTATACAACGCACTTTGCACAGGAGAAGCTGTATGGGAGAGTGATGCGAAAGAAGCCGTTTCTACAAGCACGCCACAAACAGAGTCGGCTGAGGTATGCAAAAGCACATTAGGAGAAGCCAATTTCTTTTTGGAAGAAGGTCCTGTGGACTGATGAAACCAAGATTGAGTTGTTTGGTCATACAAAAAGGCATTATGCATGGCGGCCAAAAACACAGCATTCCATGAAAAACACTTGCTACCCACAGTAAAATTTGGTGGAGGTTCCATCATGCTTTGGGGCTGTGTGGCCAATGTCGACATCGGGAATCTTGGTAAAGTTGAGGGACGCATGGATTCCTCTCAGTATCAGCAGATTCTTGACAATAATGTTCATGAATCAGTGACAAAGTTGAAGTTAAGCAGGGGATTGATCTTTCAGCAAGACAATGATCCAAAACACCGCTCCAAATCTACTCAGGCATTCATGCAGAGGAACAATTACACTGTTCTAGAATGGCCATCCCAGTCCCCAGACCTGAATATCATTGAACATCTGTGGGATCATTTGAAGAGGGCTGTCCATGCTCGGCGACCATCAAACTTAACTGAACTGGAATTGTTTTGTAAAGAGGAATAGTCAAAAATACCTTCATCCAAGATCCAGGAACTCATTAAAAGCTACAGGAAGCGACTAGAGGCTGTTATTTTTGCAAAAGGAGGATCTACTAAATATTAATGTCACTTTTCTGGTGAGGTGCCCATACTTATGCACCTGTCAAATTTTGTTAGAATGCAGATTGCACATTTTCTGTTAGTACAATAAACCTCATTTCAAGGCAGAAACATTACTGTGTCCAACAGTTATTAGATATATGAACTGAAATAGCTGTTGCAATAAAAACAATTTTTATAAAACATTAATCTTAAGATTAATAGGGGTGCCCAAACTTTTTCATATAACTGTATCTCTTACTGCAGGGCTTTTAACACACACAAACCTGTGGCCTTCAGCCACATGGAAAACCCAGATCGGAAATCAGTGACTCCCATGCACACCTATGTACTTCATCCGTCTGCATGCACAACCTGGGGAGAAGACACAGCGACCCCTACCAGTGACATGAGTCATTGCCTCACCGTGCATTACAACTGAGGCATCAAGGATCCAAGTTCTGCAATGCGAAACTAGACCAAGGAAGGCCTGAAGCGACTTTGGAGTTGTTGGGGGAGCCATCTTCTCCACTGTGGTCTTCCGGTCATCTGTCAGGTGTTTTGTCTGGTGAGCAATAGTGTCCCAGGAACACAACTCACTTCTGACACCACTGGGCTTTGTTTTTCGAGACCTTGCATTGCTGCTCCACCAGGTAGAGTAGCAGAGACAAGGAATGGGCTGTGCAGGTATCGATATCAGCTGCACAAAGGAGAAGATCATCCATGTATTGTAGTAGAGGGACCTCCGCATGTTCTGTATTCCAGTTGGCAAGGATGGAGGACATTGATTTGGTGAACTGTGAAGGGCTTTTCTGGGCCCCTGAGGCATCATTGTCCATGTGTACTGTGCCCCTTGGTTGCGTGAAGGCGAACAGGTACTGGTCATCAGGGTGAAGGGGAACACTGAAAAAAGCATTGGCCAGGTCGATCACTGTGAACACTGTTGCTGTGGCTGGTACATTTGAGAGCAGTGTGCGGATTTGGCACAATTGTCGTTTCAAATACCATAGCCTCGTTCACAGCTCTCAGGTCATGCACCATTCTGAACTTGACCGGGAAAAGTGGGCTATTGAAAGGTGATTTGCAGGGAATAATGATCTTTTTCCAGGAAGACCTTCAGTTGGTAAGAGACAGATTGACTCTGGGAGATAGACAGGGGATACTGGGCTTTATGAGGGTACGGGGACCTGGCTTGAATGACACCCGTTCTGGGGTAACTTGAAGTTTTCCCATGTCCTGGAGTCCCTTAGACCATAGACTTTCTGGTACTACGTCCAGTACCTCCTTGGATAGGCCTGCATCGGTTGTTTGAGGTTGTTGTAGGGCCGCCCGCATGATTGATTCTTCTTGGGTCAGGGATGAAGAAAGTGTCACTTTCCCGTCTTCCCACTATGGTCGCCTTCAGCTTCTGCAGTAGGTCCGCTCCCAGCAGGTTGAGCGGACAGGTCCTTGACACAATGAATTGGGACAGAATAGAGTGTACTGGCTGAGTACACATGCTCGGTGGCTTTGTAAGCTGGGAATGTCTGACTGACCATCAATCCCCACGCAAGACACAGAGGATTCTGATAGGCAGGTGGGATCGGGGAGTTCCACATGTCTCATCACACTTCTGGCTGCACCAGTGTCGACAAGATAAGATCTTACAACCCCATACACTTTCAGGGTAATTGGAGGTGTTTGTCCCACCGGTGGCGTTTTGCATGTTAGGAGCGTGGTGTCTTGTGGACCTGGCTTGCCCCTGTCCTATGGGTGGAGCTCTTTACTGATTTCTGTACTTCTTCCTTGACCTGTAGATCTGGGCCACCACTTGGGTTGCATGGGTGCTTTGCACTGGTTCCGGAAATGTCCAAACTTGCCACAGTTGTAACACTTGATACTTCTTCTGTCGTTGTAGTGTGGCTGCGCTTCCAGGTCAGTGGTCACCATAAGAGGGGCTGTCTTCCGCATTCCTGGTTGGGACTCAATCCCTTTAGCTACTGTGAGCAGGGTGTCTATTGGTATTGACCTGAACTTGGGTCCGGCAATTATCAGTGGTTTCCTGATTGGCTCCCTTAGTACATGCACAAAGGCCTGTTCCAATATTTGCCTGTGTATTTGGTCATGAATGGTGAAGCCCAAGTCTTGGAAAACTTTACTCTGCTTTGAAACATCTCTACAGACTCTGTCTTGTTTTGGCTCATGTCATGTAAGCTGAGGGCTTGTCCTGCCAATCTGCCTTTGGCCCACTCTCTGAGCTGTTCAATTAGCTGTGGCCCTGACTCCCAAGCGTGTACATCTATTTCTGCTGTAAGTTTGAAGTGTTCCTTCATGATTGGCCAGAATTCATCACCTGTAAAGGTGGTGCCGCTATCTGCCTCTGCTTTATTGCTGCCTGTGGGTTTCTTTTCCTAGTACTAGGCAGCATGTATGACGTTCCCTCTTTATCTTCATCATAGGAATAGTTGTGATGGCATGTACTGGGATCAAGCACTGGCTGATATTTGGACTTAGAAGTTGCCTTTTTGTGTGAGGATGTCTCCCCCCTTGCTGAAGCTGTGGTGGATTAGGATTATAGTTCCATGTTGGTGTAAATGTTAGCAGCTCTGACCAGTGCTGAAATTGTACATTATCAGCAGATAGTGATGTCTGCCCTCCCTCCTCTGCACCCGGGGCTGAGCTGTCTGCTGCCTGATGTATCTCGGGCCACCTGCTGTGCTTTGGGTAGTAGGGAGATCTTCACCTTCTTCCCTGATATCATAACAGGCAATGCCTGGACTGTCCCTGGGACATAGAAGGTGCTTTGTGCTGAAAGCACTGGATACAGAGACACCACATTGTTTGAATTGGGCATTGGCCCAGCCAGAAACAAAGAAGAAGAAGAAGGGTGTGTAAAAGGAGGAGATAGCTGTGGCAGAGAAGAAAGAGGAGGAGGAGAGTGGTGCAGTGAAGAAAGAGGAGAAGGAGTGAGGTGTGGTGAAGAAAGAGAAGGAGGAGGAGAGAGGTGTGGAGAAGGAGGAGCAGGAGGAGATAGGTGTGGCCGAGAAGGAGGAGGAGAAGAGAGGTGTGGTGAAGGAGGAGAAAGAGAAAGGTGTGGCAGAGAAGGAGGATGAGGAGAATAGAGGTGTGGAGAAGGAGGAGCATCAGAAGAAGACAGGTGTGGAGGAGAAAGAGAAGGAGGAGATAAGAGGTATGGCAAAGGAGGAGGAGGGGTGGAGAAGAGAGACAGGAGGAGATAGAAATGAAGACGGAGAAGAGGGGAGTGACAGAGGAAGGAGAGAGTTCCTCCCCTTTCTGTGCAGCCTGAGAGACATGGTGGGAACAATGATGCCTTCTCCCTGTAGGGATGGGCGGGGTGCGCCATATACTGCGCAAGTCTCCCTATGCAATGGATTAATCTGAGAGCAGACTGCACATGTCCAATATCTCTCATCCCCAAATGGGGGAGGCACTGATGGCTTAACACCTTTTCCCATCTTGTACACATAAAAATCATTTTTTGGATTGTTCACATATCTTGCTGAACTTCCTAAATGATGTAAGCTTGCTGCTACTTTCTACCATGTATTAGCATCATTCAGCAATTTAGCATCAACTAACTTCCTTTTTTTTCCTTTCTCATGCCATTCCGCAGCCTGAAGTGTGCCATCCTTAAGAATCCCTCATACCTTCATGAGCCTCCTAAAATTTTTCCACATACAGTACTTAACACCTTCTTGTTCTACCACTATCTGGAGTACAGTTTTTCTGTCCAGGAGGTAAGAGTCCCTCCTGCTTGCCCACCTTATTCCCTATGTCAAAAACTTTAAAAAAAAGTTGGTACAACTTCTAACACTTCTGTCTGTGCTCAGACGCACTCAGACACACACACTTCCCCTTTCTTATGCTGGTGTATGCAAAGTCACTAAAGACACATATCTTAAAACAGGTATCTCACAGCAGTCACAGATACCGCTCAGTCTCACTTCCTTAAAACGTCTACGCTGTAGCTAGCACTTATCTCAGAATGCAAAGACAGGAAACAGAGCAAAAACAGATGTGACTGTGTGATTTACAAGGGATATTTCCCTGCTAACAGCAAAAGGAGAAGTGTGAAGAAGAGAAAAAAAACTTTCTATTGCAACTTTATGAATTTAAAGCGACATTACGGGACATAAACAAGAACAGATAAACAGACGTCCGGGAGAAATCGATGCCCTCTTTATTATTCTGTGACACATACGAGCCGTCCTGGTAACAGGACGCCAATCGCACAGAGCACTCAAATGCTCAGGCCACCTGAGGCAGGCGGGAATTCTACCACCCTCTGCTCTGGTCGTTCTGCTTGGCTCACCGGTGACGGGAATCTGTGGCATCGGAGCCTGGACTTCTGGGACCTTCTGTCCCTCCTATGCACGGGAATCTGTGATAAATTATTTAGTGATTTGACTTCCTGTTATCTGTTCCCCAGCAACCACAAGCAAATCAGTCACTGTTCCAACTATCTCCCTGATATACACAGACATAAAACACATACACGGCACACAGCAGACACCTTGGCTTATATCCCAGGGTTTGGATAAAGTGTGGACTTTTTACACTACCTGGGAATGCGGTGGTGACCACACCTGACCGGCAAGAGGCATAGACAATGACTGGGCACAGGGGACTTTCAGGTAAGATGACAATGTTTTACCTTACTTATGGAGATGCGCAGTCTCCGTCCCATGAGCCGAGGCCATGGCCAACATCTCCGTCTCTCCGGCCAGCAGAGTCCCTGTGCGTTTCATCCATTTCCCCACGTTGGGTGCCAGATGTTATGGAAATTTAGTTTGGATAAATCTATCTCTGTGTGTGCTGCGGCCGTTCCCAATTAGACTGAGTATTTTGAGTGCTCATCAATGACACTGTACACCATGGTGACAGAATAACATTCCACCAATACTGATAGTTTATTGTATATACCTGGTTTTATAATTGCATATAGAAAAGGATGATTAGGGGTGGTTAGTTATTTACCATATTGTCAAGCTCCTCTGTTATTGGTTATCCAAATATATATGGAATATTGCGACTAATGCACATATGAATGCTGATAAATGCAACTAAAGTGTAACTATCGCCTTTTCTGCATCTAGGACAAAGTTGAGACGTCTATTCTTCACTTAGTACATCTGGTGTTGTTCCTTTTTTCCCTGGAAAAGCCCAAACAGTCTGTCTGGCTTATATCAGTTTTATGTCAGCCATTTTAAGCAATTGATTATAGTGTATATATTAGCTGTGAGTACATATGAGTATATATGCAAGTGAGATCTATATGAAATATATATATTTCCATCACAACCGCGCCCCCGACACTGACTTACACTGGCTTTGCAATGTGGCCAGATGTCAGGCAGGGTTACGAGTTTTGGTACAGCTGCCGCTATCTAAGCTCAGAGCAGTGACTGAACCTGCGACGGCACCGCCCCCATGACTGAGACCCGAATGCACCCAGGGGAATAAAGTGAATTTTCTCTACCCAGCATTCGGGGAAGTACTGGGCAGGTTAATAACAGTATTAATTTGCAGATTAACTTCATATTTGCAGGCTAATGGTTTTTTTTATCTGGTGACAGGATCCCTCCTAACATTCTTTCAGACTTTGCCCCTCTACAGTATTCTGTATTAAAATCTTGCATATGCACAGCTTAATCCCAGGACCAGATATACAATGCAAGATTAATGACACTGGAAACAGCCGAGACAGTACAGAGCATGTGCCATAGCAAGATACTATGATGTATATGCAAGATTTCAGCATTAAAAAAAGGAACGACCACCCACTGAGCACTTGCTTCCTCACTAACATACCATATTTCTCACTTCATAGTACCCTCCGAAAGGCCACAAAGATTTATTTACAAATGACACACTCCCTGAGGAAGCTTACAGGAAATGCGCATTAGACTGAGTGTCAGGGGAACAATTTGACATCAAAGGAAAGCACTGCGCCCTGTTAGACTCACAGGAGCACAAGCTAACTGCCGAACTGATAGCAGTCAGTGGTTATGCAAGCACACAATCTCCTCACCGCACGGGCCAGTATTCTAGGGGCTTATTTCAGCCAGGTCCCTGAATACAATCACTCAATCTCCTCACCGGAGGTGCCGGTATTCTAGGGGCTTATTTCAGCCAGGTCCCTGAATACAATCACACATAACCACACTGGCGCAAAGCACATAACTTGGATTGATACTAGCGCATGGCCATGCGGTCATGCGAACCTTTTATAGCTGCAAGTACAGGACCTTCCCAGAAGGATCAATGGGAGGCTGCCACAGAAGTTGAGCACCTTCAGGACCTTCCTAGAGGACCAATTGTATTAGCTGCAGTATCTAAGGATGTGACCCTTGATCTCCAATGAGAGATCTTACCCTGGGCATGCTCAGAAGGGGAAAAGCAGGACTTAGTCCCAAAAATGTCTGCTCGCCGCTGCCCTGTACGAGCTACAATGACAGAAGCTGGAAAGGCAGCAGTAACGCTTTGTACAGAGTCAGACTGAGCAAGACGATGGGACCGATGTCTCCGCTGAGCAGACTCCACTGTGGCAGGAGAAGAATGGGAGACCGCAGCGGAGATGGCCTGAGATTCCCCCTGTGCAGAGGTGGGAACTCGACCCCTAACACTTGTTTTTTCATTTCTCTCATGTGATTTTTTGTTTTCTAATTGTGGCCTTTTTTCTTTTTTAATAAATTCTTCTTGATTTTAGTATTTGTAGTTATATAATTTTTTATTACACATTTTTTGACTTTTATGGAATACATTCTTTGGTATGCATGTCTAGAAATCTGTCCAGTATCTGATGCCTCCACTCTGGGCCAGTAATTGCACTTGTTTCTCATATGCTACAAAACTCCAATATAAATGTATCACTCTCACCCACAAAGCTCTCCACACATCTGCAATCCCTATATCTCCTCCCTCATCTGTCTATCTCCCTGGTTGTGCTCTCCATTGTGTTAATGACCTAAGAATAACATCCTCCATAATCCAAACCTCACACTCTTGTCTCCAAGACTTCTCTTGAGCAGTGTCCATACTCTGAAATGCTCTACCCTTTACAATTCAGTTAATTCCCAGTCTCCATAGTTTTAAGTGGGCTCTAAAAACACATTTCTATAGATTGGCTTTTCGCGTTACTAAAATAACTGTTACCTTTTCTCCCTTCCTAAATTTTCATCATAAGTCTGGTCTCTTGTATCACCTGTTTCCACCCCACCTATGCACTTTGTATCTTGACATATATAGATACTGGCAGATGACCAGTTCATACATCTTTGTTTAAATACTCCTATTTATTATACTGATGGTAGGACCATAACTTTTTACCTTTCCTGTTTCCAATTTTTCCTGATAGAGTGTAAGCTTACTATCAGAGCCCTCACTCCTTCCGTTACTGTATATACTCGTGTATAAGCCGAGTTTTTCAGCACATTTTTTGTGCTGAAAATGCCCCCTTGGCTTACATATGAGTCATTGTCCCAGAAGACATCGGGAGAGGGGGAGAGGTGGAGCAGCGGGTCGCAGGAGGCAGGAGCCAGCTGCTGCTGCTACAGCCTGTGCCTGTAGCTAAAGAGAAATTAATATTCACTGAACTGGTAATGAATATTGATTTCTCTTATAGTGCGCACAGTTACAGCCGCAGCCGCCGGCATCCAGCAGCTTCCAGGCTATCACGGATGTCCGCTTACTAAGGTAATGAATATTCACCTCTATCCACTCCCATGGGTGTGGTAATTGAATTATATGTTACTGTCTGATATTGTCTGTACATGTCGCCTCTGATTTGCAAAGTGCTGCAGACTATGTTAGCACTATTAAAATAATGATTATTATTATTTGTCTAAATACTGTACCTTGCACTGACCAGACAGATCTTCTATAAACAGTAAAGGCAATAGGAGTTTAGTTTTGAATCACCAAATGGTTTTTATTAAATTATGTGTTATGAGCACTCATAGAGCACCATTCCCAGTTCAGTATGCAATATACAGCATAAGTGAACAAAATAGCAGACCACAAATTACAAATAAAGAATGTAGAAAATATATAAAACATATATAATAAAAGACGTAATCATATGGCTGCTATAACATGTGAATGGCAAACCATTCGGACTAATGTAAAAAGTAAAAAGACTAGACCCCAGAAATGAAAATCAAACATATATAATAATGTATCAAATAACGAAAGGCAAGTATGGTATAGCAATATAATATATCTTTATTAAATCATAAAAGGTGGCACTACAAAGATGTGCCTGTGCTTGGAGCCATAAATATACAATAAATAAATATGAAAAATCGTTAGAAACGACATCCATGCACTGACATAGAATAAAGACCCTTTTGTATGCATAATAGCAAAAAATCACTCAGGGCATGTACAACAGGACATAAGCTGGGACAACTGCCAGCATAAATATGAAAAAAGCTCACAAGGACCAATGCAGTCAAACGAAGTCCCATAAAAAATCAAACTTTATTAAATAACAGAATTGATAAAAATGTCACACGTGACTATACCCCCTCGCATAAAAACGTGATTTCAACTCTACCGCCCTCTTCTCGAAATCTGCATCAGTAGAGCAAACCCGACGGAGGCGGAGAAACTGGCCTACCGGGATTGCTCGGATCATATGGTCCGGATGGCATGAGGTGGCATGTAACAAAGAATTGGTGGCCGTATGTTTCCTAAAGATATCTCTCTGTAATAGACCATCACCATCCTTACGGATGGTGACGTCAAGAAAATCAATTTTCTCCACATTCCACACCGGGGTGAGACGAATATTCAGATCGTTGTCATTCAATGTGGACACGAACTGCGCAAGGTCGATGGCCGTGCCCTGCCAGACAAAGAAGATGTCATCAATGTAGCGTGCCCAAAAAAGGACACGGTCCATTGACCCCTGTTTGTCTGACAGGAAAAGGTCCCTCTCCCACAACCCCAGGAACAGATTAGCATATGATGGCGCAAAGGCCGCTCCCATGGCTGTACCCTGGAGTTGTAGGTAGAAGGATCCTTTAAAAACAAAAAAATTATGGGTGAGGGTGAACTCTAGTAGCTCCAGGATGAGGTCCCTCGTGGTACCTGGGAGATTGGACATACCCAAAAAGAATCTCACAGCCCGAAGCCCGTCCGAGTGGCGAATGTTAGTGTAGAGGGACTCTACATCCACGGAAGCCAAAAGGGTCTCACCCTCAAAACACAAACCATCGACCCTGCGCAGAAGGTCCCCAGTGTCTCTAAGGAAGGAGGGAAGGTCACGTACCAATGGTTGAAGGTAATAATCTATCCATTTATTCACTTTTTCGAGAAAGTTGCCCCTCCCAGACACGATTGGTCTGCCGGGCGGTGACCGAAGATCTTTATGAATTTTAGGTAACAGGTAGAATGTGGGGATAGTGGGCTCCTTCACCTGTAGTGCCGAAACCAGCTCCCTAGTGACAACGTCGAAGTCTAAGGCCCTTTTAAGAATCATCTCTAATTGAGCATTATATGCAGATAGGGGATTGTAGGTAAGTTTTTTATAATATGTAGTGTTATTCAACTGGCGTAGCGCCTCCCCCTCATACATAGATGAAGGCCAGACTACGACGTTGCCACCTTTGTCGGCCGGCTTCAGCACCACGTCAGGAAGATTTTGAAGGGCCCTAAGCCGGATTCTCTCCTGTTTAGTCAAATTATCCCCACCACCAAATTTAGATATTTTTTGAAGATCCTCGGCCACCACCCGCACAAACAAGTCGATGCTGGGACAAGAGTTGAAAGGCGGAAATTTGACAGAACGTGGACGTATACATTGAGGGACCTTACCTCCCTCATTCTCGTGTTCGAGAGCCAACTCTTCCAGGATCCTTATAGTTTCCTGCTCCTCCTCTGTAGGGAAGAGACGTTGGAGTTCATCATTAAAGAAATGTCTCTTGAATAACAACGATCTGGCAAAGATATGTAAATCCTTAACAGTGGTAAACGCATCATACCCCGGTGTGGGAGAGAAAGACAGACCCCTACCCAGAATGGAAAGATCAACCTCTGTTAGTCTGTGATTACTAAGGTTAATCACCTTATTATCTCTATCATATGCTCCAGGCGGGTTCCCAGGGCGTCTCCTATAGGGATGGTAAGCGTGGTCACGCAACCTTTGGGTAATATTTGTGCCAAGAGCATTGGCAGAGGTGATAGATGTCTCCGACTGTCCACTCAAAGACGACACAGATGAGTGGGATGGTACTCTATGGATATTTGAGGTATACTTATTCCTCCACAAATACACTTTTTTTAGTTGATAGTCTTTGAGATCTCTATTGTATTTCAGTATCTGATTATCTTGGATCTTCTTAATGACCTGATCCATCGTTTTATTTAGATCCATTTCGAACTGGTCAATCTGCTCCTTAGGGCATCCCTTCCGTATCTCGGCCTGAGCAGTATCAATAGTTTTATCGAGTTCCTCAATATTGGCACTATTTAAACCGATCAACAGTGAAAGGAATGTCCTAGAGCATGCATTGCATGCTTCCTCCCATTGAGCGATGAATGTTTCATTTTCAACGGGAAAAGTGGGGATCACCCGTACCCGTAGTCCCCTCGGGATCATATTATTAGTACTGTATTTCTCAAGGAACAGTTTGTTCCACCAAATCCTAGATCTTTTAAGAAGTAATGTTTTCATCTGGGTAAATTTCTCATCCCAACTGTGATCCACAGTCCGCTGCGCCTCCGGCCCCCCTGTACCAAAGACCTGATCCAATTGGGACAGCCAGGTTTGTTCTTTTGCCCGGTAGTCCATTTTGTCCACAACAAGAGTACCTGTGCATAACACAGTAATATAGAATAGCAAAATCGTTAGAAACGACATCCATGCACTGACATAGAATAAAGACCCTTTTGTATGCATAATAGCAAAAAATCACTCAGCGCATGTACAACAGGACATAAGCTGGGACAACTGCCAGCATAAATATGAAAAAAGCTCACAAGGACCAATGCAGTCAAACGAAGTCCCATAAAAAATCAAACTTTATTAAATAACAGAATTGATAAAAATGTCACACGTGAACAGACATCTGGAAAGCAGAGGGAAGATAAGGCACTATATGGCGGTACTAAAATAACCAAAGGACACGAGCACCCATCACTGTAGCCCTAGTCACATACTTGTATAGCAGCGGGACCCTTGGCCCTAAATATATACTATGAGGATCCATGACCCATTATAAAGCAGCAGTGGCCAAATACATGTCTATATCCAAATATACTAACACAAAGAGCATGGCTATAAAGAGCGATATGCTCAGTAGGTCTGTATCCCCCCTGAGGAAGGAGCGGAGAGCTCCGAAACGCGCATCGGGGTGGACCCGGGACCTCTCACTGTGCCACTGGCAGGTAATCTACTCATATTTGGGTGCTCCTTGGCCATGCTCTTTGTGTTAGTATATTTGGATATAGACATGTATTTGGCCACTGCTGCCATATAGAAGCCTGACAAACAAGATGGAAGAACTAGAAGCAGAAATATCTACAGGTAACTTTGACATAGTGGGAATAACCGAGACATGGTTAGATGAAAGCTATGACTGGGCAGTTAACTTACAGGGTTACAGTCTGTTTAGAAAGGATCGTAAAAATCGGAGAGGAGGAGGGGTTTGTCTCTATGTAAAGTCTTGTCTAAAGTCCACTTTAAGGGAGGATATTAGCGAAGGAAATGAGGATGTCGAGTCCATATGGGTCGAAATTCATGGAGGGAAAAATGGTAACAAAATTCTCATTGGGGTCTGTTACAAACCCCCAAATATAACAGAAACCATGGAAAGTCTACTTCTAAAGCAGATAGATGAAGCTGCAACCCATAATGAGGTCCTGGTTATGGGGGACTTTAACTACCCGGATATTAACTGGGAAACAGAAACCTGTGAAACCCATAAAGGCAACAGGTTTCTGCTAATAACCAAGAAAAATTATCTTTCACAATTGGTGCAGAATCCAACCAGAGGAGCAGCACTTTTAGACCTAATACTATCTAATAGACCTGACAGAATAACAAATCTGCAGGTGGTCGGGCATCTAGGAAATAGCGACCACAATATTGTACAGTTTCACCTGTCTTTCACTAGGGGGACTTGTCAGGGAGTCACAAAAACACTGAACTTTAGGAAGGCAAAGTTTGACCAGCTTAGAGATGCCCTTAATCTGGTAGACTGGGACAATATCCTCAGAAATAAGAATACAGATAATAAATGGGAAATGTTTAAGAACATCCTAAATAGGCAGTGTAAGCGGTTTATACCTTGTGGGAATAAAAGGACTAGAAATAGGAAAAACCCAATGTGGCTAAACAAAGAAGTAAGACAGGCAATTAACAGTAAAAAGAAAGCATTTGCACTACTAAAGCAGGATGGCACCATTGAAGCTCTAAAAAACTATAGGGAGAAAAATACTTTATCTAAAAAACTAATTAAAGCTGCCAAAAAGGAAACAGAGAAGCACATTGCTAAGGAGAGTAAAACTAATCCCAAACTGTTCTTCAACTATATCAATAGTAAAAGAATAAAAACTGAAAATGTAGGCCCCTTAAAAAATAGTGAGGAAAGAATGGTTGTAGATGACGAGGAAAAAGCTAACATATTAAACACCTTCTTCTCCACGGTATTCACGGTGGAAAATGAAATGCTAGGTGAAATCCCAAGAAACAATGAAAACCCTATATTAAGGGTCACCAATCTAACCCAAGAAGAGGTGCGAAACCGGCTAAATAAGATTAAAATAGATAAATCTCCGGGTCCGGATGGCATACACCCACGAGTACTAAGAGAACTAAGTAATGTAATAGATAAACCATTATTTCTTATTTTTAGGGACTCTATAGCGACAGGGTCTGTTCCGCAGAATTGGCGCATAGCAAATGTGGTGCCAATATTCAAAAAGGGCTCTAAAAGTGAACCTGGAAATTATAGGCCAGTAAGTCTAACCTCTATTGTTGGTAAAATATTTGAAGGGTTTCTGAGGGATGTTATTCTGGATTATCTCAATGAGAATAACTGTTTAACTCCATATCAGCATGGGTTTATGAGAAATCGCTCCTGTCAAACCAATCTAATCAGTTTTTATGAAGATGTAAGCTATAGGCTGGACCACGGTGAGTCATTGGACGTGGTATATCTCGAGTTTTCCAAAGCGTTTGATACCGTGCCGCACAAGAGGTTGGTACACAAAATGAGAATGCTTGGTCTGGGGGAAATTGTGTGTAAATGGGTTAGTAACTGGCTTAGTGATAGAAAGCAGAGGGTGGTTATAAATGGTATAGTCTCTAACTGGGTCGCTGTGACCAGTGGGGTACCGCAGGGGTCAGTATTGGGACCTGTTCTCTTCAACATATTCATTAATGATCTGGTAGAAGGTTTACACAGTAAAATATCGATATTTGCAGATGATACAAAACTATGTAAAGCAGTTAATACAAGAGAAGATAGTATTCTGCTACAGATGGATCTGGATAAGTTGGAAACTTGGGCTTAAAGGTGGCAGATGAGGTTTAACAATGATAAATGTAAGGTTATACACATGGGAAGAAGGAATCAATGTCACCATTACACACTGAATGGGAAACCACTGGGTAAATCTGACAGGGAGAAGGACTTGGGGATCCTAGTTAATGATAAACTTACCTGGAGCAGCCAGTGCCAGGCAGCAGCTGCCAAGGCAAACAGGATCATGGGGTGCATTAAAAGAGGTCTGGATACACATGATGAGAGCATTATACTGCCTCTGTACAAATCCCTAGTTAGACCGCACATGGAGTACTGTGTCCAGTTTTGGGCACCGGTGCTCAGGAAGGATATAATGGAACTAGAGAGAGTACAAAGGAGGGCAACAAAATTAATAAAGGGGATGGGAGAACTACAATACCCAGATAGATTAGCGAAATTAGGATTATTTAGTCTAGAAAAAAGACGACTGAGGGGCGATCTAATAACCATGTATAAGTATATAAGTGGACAATACAAATATCTCGCTGAGGATCTGTTTATACCAAGGAAGGTGACGGGCACAAGGGGGCATTCTTTGCGTCTGGAGGAGAGAAGGTTTTTCCACCAACATAGAAGAGGATTCTTTACTGTTAGGGCAGTGAGAATCTGGAATTGCTTGCCTGAGGAGGTGGTGATGGCGAACTCAGTCGAGGGGTTCAAGAGAGGCCTGGATGTCTTCCTGGAGCAGAACAATATTGTATCATACAATTAGGTTCTGCAGAAGGACGTAGATCTGGGGATTTATTATGATGGAATATAGGCTGAACTGGATGGACAAATGTCTTTTTTCGGCCTTACTAACTATGTTACTATGTTATCTTCCCTCTGTTTTCCAGATGTCTGTTCACGTGGGACATTTTTATCAATTCTGTTATTTAATAAAGTTTGATTTTTTATGGGACTTCGTTTGACTGCATTGGTCCTTGTGAGCTTTTTTTATTAAATAAATATGTGCTATCAAAATGGCCTATAAAAAAGGAAATATTCCAATACCTATAGCACAAAAAAAGTGAGCGGACACAACAGAAGGTAGAATTGCAATGTTAATAAAAAACCACTTCATCACCTGGACCTAAGGCATGCAAAGATGCATGTAAAGACACCCTGACGAAGGAGTATATCCGAAACGCGCGTCGGGGTGCGCTGTGCTTGGAGCGAACGGACCTTGGCAGGTAGTGACTTATCGTCTTTATTTGGGCATTTTTATATATATACATCACTTGGAACCCGGCGGACTTTGGTGCATGGTTTAGGCACATATTGTGCTGTTTCTACAGACGGATTCAGGTTCTCACATTTTTTTCATTATTTGTTTGGGTATATTATACGCTTTTAGCGGTTTATATTGCACTGATGCACTTTTTGTAGTATTTTACACATAGCTGTGATGTAATGTACATATATATTTTTTTACATTGTGTGTATATATATATAGTTAGCACTTTACACTTTTTTTGATCTTGCCCTGCAGCATATAGTTTTTTACTTTTAGGCCCCCCTCTGTGATTACATGCATATGAGTGTCTTTACATGCATCTTTGCACGCCTTAGGTCCAGGTGATGAAGTGGTTTTTTATTAACATTGCAATTCTACCTTCTGTTGTGTCCGCTCACTTTTTTTGTGCTATAGGTATTGGAATATTTCCTTTTTCATAGGCCATTTTGATAGCACATATTTATTTATTGTATATTTATGGCTCCAAGCACAGGCACATCTTTGTAGTGCCACCTTTTATGATTTAATAAAGATATATTATATTGCTATACCATACTTGCCTTTCGTTATTTGATACGTTATTATATATGTTTGATTTTCATTTCTGGGGTCTAGTCTTTTTACCAATATACAGTATAAGTATTCACATTCTGTACTCATTGTGTCCATAGGTTAGTATTTAGGGGATTAATGTATGTTCACCTTTTATAGGTTTTAGCTGGATATACTTTACATTTATCGTACACATTTCTGCATGTATTTAACTTTTAGCACTTTTGTCATCTTAAGGTGCATTCACTATAATTTTCATTTACATAATATCTTACCTTTCATGTATTTGACCATATTTTATAAACTGATGAACTGACTTTCTCCATGTATAATTAAACTGTAAAACATATATCAATGAGTTGAAAGATTTAAAGTTGTCATAAGGAGAACTCTTAGACTGGTATAAGATTTACGGTTATAGTTCCTTGAAGCTAGAGCACTCTAGGCTCTCCATCATGGGGGTTTTTATTTCCTTTTAATTTATGCACACTATCATATTGATGATAATTATTAAAGCATTTATGTGCAGATATCCTATGGAAATGATAAAATACATTCATTTTAGAAAAGTAGCTTGATATGATAGAATATAAAATAGTTGTAGTACAATTCTGTGTGTTTTGCATGTTAATTATCTTTTGGGATTTAAAATGTCCGTAACCACTAATACATACAAAGAAAGTGACAGCATTCATTCTCATTGTACCAGAAACTAGATTCTTCATTTTTAAACCTGTACACATAATTATAGGAGGCTGTAAGTATGTATGACATTTTTTCTCATGCTAATAACACTTCATTTTTACACATTCAAATGGACATTCTAGGATATTCTATGCTGTAGCTGTAATAAACTATTTAGTACATAAAATGTGAAAAAAGTGGGAAAATAAATTTGCACTTTTCATTTTTAACATAATCTTTTACATACCGTAATTTTTTTTGTAATTTAAAGGTAGTTTTTCACACTAATAAAGAAATCCTATATACAGATATAGATAGATAGATAGATAGATAGATAGATAGATAGATAGATAGATAGTGACGTGCATGTGTAGTTTTCTGTACTTGTATTTAGCTAATAAATACAGTGGGTATGGAAAGTATTCAGACCCCTTTACATTTTTCACTGTTTGTTTCATTGAAGCCATTTAGTAAATTCAAAAAATTCCTTTTTGTTTTCATTAATGTACACTCTGCACCCCATCTTGACCGAAAAAACAGAAATGTAGTAATTTTTGCAAATTTATTAAAAAAGAAAAAATGAAATATAACATGGTAATAAGTATGCAGACCCGTTGCTCAGTATTGAATAGAACCACCATTTGAGCTAGTCATGATGAGTCTTCTTGGGAATGATGCATCAAATTTTTCACACTTGGATTTAGGGGAGCCTCTGCCATTCTTCCTTGCAGATCCTCTCCAGTTCCGTCAGTTTGGATGGTACGTTGGTGGACAGCCATTTTCAGGTCTCTCCAGAGATGCTCAATTGGGTTTAGGTCAGTGCTCTGGCTGGGCCAGTCAGGAATGGTCACAGAGTTGTTCAGAAGCCACTCCTTTGTTATTTTAGCTGTGTGGTTAGGGTCATTGTCTTGTTGGAAGGTGACCCTTCGGCCAAGTCTGAGGTCCAGAGTAGGGTTGAGCGAAACGGGTCGTTCATTTTCAAAAGTCGCCGACTTTTGGCAAAGTCGGGTTTCATGAAACCCGATCCGACCCCTGTGCGGGGTCGGCCATGCGGTACACGACTTTCGCGCCAAAGTCGCGTTTCAATGACGCGAAAAGCGCCATTTCTCAGCCAATGAAGGTAAACGCAGAGTGTGGGCAGCGTGATGACATAGGTCCTGGTCCCCACCATCTTAGAGAAGGGCATTGCAGTGATTGGCTTGCTGTCTGCGGCGTCACAGGGGCTATAAAGGGGAGTTCCCGCCGACCGCCATGTTACTGCTGCTGATCTGAGCTTAGGGAGAGGTTGCTGCCGCTTCGTCAGAAGCAGGGATAGCGTTAGGCAGGGTCCATTAACCACCAAACCGCTTGTGCTGTAGCGATTTCCACTGCCCAACACCACCTTCGGTGTGCAGGGACAGTGGAAGCTACATTTTTTTTTTTCCCCCTCAGCCCTGTAGCTCATTGGGCTGCCCTAGAAGGCTCCCTGATAGCTGCATTGCTGTGTGTACGCCGCTGTGCAAACCAACTGCTTTTTTCAAAGCACAAATCCTCTTGTTCCTTCCTTTCTGCACAGCTATCTTTTTGGTTTGTACACACATTTTATTTAATTTGTGCATCAGTCCACTCCTTATTGCTGCCTGCCATACCTGGCTGAGATTACTGCAGGGAGATAGTAATTGAAGGACACTCCATGTTTTGTTTTTTTTTTTTGTGGGAGATTAAGATTGACATTTCTGCTAGAGTGCCATCCCTGTCTGTGTCATCTCTCACTCAGTGGGCCATAGAAAGCCTATTTATTTTTTTGCTTGATTTGGGTTATAAAATCTACCTGAAAAAATCACTACATCAATCAGTGGGAGAAAAATATTGGCCTCAGGGCTTGTGTGCCACTCTTGACTCCTGTGTGCATCATCACTCACTCAGTGGGCCATAGAAAGCCTATTTATTTTTTTGCTTGATTTTGGTTCTAAAATCTACCTGAAAAAATCACTACATCAATCAGTGGGAGAAAAATATTGGCCTCAGGGCTTGTGTGCCACTCCTGACTCCTGTGTGCATCATCACTCACTCAGTGGGCCATAGAAAGGCCATTTTTTTTTTTTTTTGCTTTATTTGGGTTCTAAATTCTACCTGAAAAAATCAATAAATCAATCAGTGGGAGATTAATATTGCCCTTTCTGCTTGTGTGCCAGTCTTGACTCCTGGGTGTGCCATCTCTCTCTCTCTCTCCAATTGTGGGCCATAGAAAGCCTATTATTTTTTTATCTTGATTTGGGTTCCAAAATCTACCTGAAAAAATCACTACATCAATCAGTGGGAGATAAATATTGGCCTCTGGGCTTGTGTGCCACTCCTGACTCCTGTGTGCGTCATCTCTCACTCAGTTTGCCATAGAAAGCCTTTTTTTGTTTTATTGGTTTTCTAAATTCTCCCTGAAAAAATCATTTTATTTTATTTGGTTTCTAAATTCTTCCTGAAAAAATCATTTTATTCTATTTTTTTTTTTCCTAAAGTCTCCCTGAAAAAAAAAAAAAAAAAAACAAATCAGTGGGAGATTAATATTGCCCTTTCTGCTTGTGTGCCAGTCTTGACTCCTGGGTGTGCCATCTCTCTCTCTCTCTCCAATTGTGGGCCATAGAAAGCCTATTATTTTTTTTAGCTTGATTTGGGTTCCAAAATCTACCTGAAAAAATCACTACATCAATCAGTGGGAGATAAATATTGGCCTCTGGGCTTGTGTGCCACTCCTGACTCCTGTGTGCGTCATCTCTCACTCAGTTTGCCATAGAAAGCCTTTTTTTGTTTTATTTGTTTTCTAAATTCTCCCTGAAAAAATAATTTTATTTTCTTTGGTTTCTAAATTCTTCCTGAAAAAATCATTTTATTCTATTTTTTTTTTTTCCTAAAGTCTCCCTGAAAAAAAAAAAAAAAATCAAATCAGTGGGAGATTAATATTTACATTTGTGCTTCAGTGACAGTCCTGCGTGTGTGGCATCTCTCTCATTTGTTGCCACCAACAACAGAGTGTGTAACATTGTGCCTGATTTTCGTTGTGGTCTCACTCACCTGTAAAGGGGTAGCTAAATCATACTGAAGTTATAGCTCACCGTGTAAGTTGTGTGACAGCAACAAATATCGTTAGTTTGGTTACGTTTTTAAAACAATGAGGAAGTCTGGTGGAAGAGGTCGTGGCCGGGGGCGTTCATTGTTAGCTGGTAATGAGGGTAGTGGTAGTGGTGGAGCATCAGCTGGTCGTGGGAAAAAAAATATTGCACCTAAGTCTGGAGCTGTGGAGCCAGGTTCGTCGTCTGGCTACACAAGGCCTCGAACGCTCCCTTTTCTGGGAGTAGGAAAACCGCTTTTAAAGCCGGAGCAGCAAGAGCAAGTTTTGGCTTATCTTGCTGACTCAGCCTCTAGCTCTTTTGCCTTCTCTCGTGAAACTGGTAAATGTCAAAGCAGCGCGTCGTTAGTGGATGTTCACGGTCAGGGACAAGTCGCTTCCTTGTCCTCTTCAGCAAAAACAACAACAGAGAAGAATGCAGCAGGCGACACAACGGGTTACTCCATGGAGCTCTTTACACATACCGTCCCTGGCTTAGAAAGTGAAGCAGTTAACAGTCCATGCCCATTACAAGTTGAATCTGACATGGAGTGCACTGATGCACAGCCACAGCCAGACTACTATGCTGGTCCTTTGACTCAGACCACAACATTGCCCTCGCAGGGTGCTGATCAAGAATCAGACCCTGATGAGACTATGTTGCCCCAATACGAACGCTATACCACCGACCGACACGGTGACACAGACGAAGTTGCACACGAGCTACAAGAAGAGGTAATAGATGACCCAGTTCTTGACCCCGATTGGCAGCCATTGGGGGAACAGGGTGCAGGCGGCAGCAGTTCTGAAGCGGAGGAGGAGGGGCCGCAGCAGGCATCAACATCGCAACAGGTTCCATCTGCCGGGCCCGTATCTTGCCCAAAACGTGTGGCAAAGCTAAAACCTGTTGGAGGACAGCGTGGCCATCCGGTTAAAGCTCAGTCTGCAATGCCTGAAAAGGTATCCAATGCTAGAAAGAGTGCAGTCTGGCATTTTTTTAAACAACATCCAATTGATCAGCGCAAAGTCATCTGTCAAAAATGTTCAACTACCTTAAGCAGAGGACAGAATCTGAAAAGTCTCAATACAAGTTGCATGCATAGACATTTAACCACCATGCATTTGCAAGCCTGGACTAACTACCAAACGTCCCTTAAGGTTGTAGCACCCTCGGCCAATGAAGCTAGTCAGCAACGCAACATCCCTTCCGGCAGTGTAGGGCCACCATTTTCCGCACCACCTGCAGTATCTGTGCAGGTTTCTTTGCCAGGCCAAAGCCGTCAGGGTCAGGGAATCACCAGTTTCGTAGTAGGAAACACTGCATCTAGGGCACCGGTGGCAACAATACCATCTCCCACCGTCTCTCAGTCTGCCATGTCCACCGGCACCCCCGCTAGTTCCACGATCTCCAGCTCTCCAGTCCAGCTCACCCTACATGAGACTATGGTTAGAAAAAGGAAGTAGTTAGCCTCGCATCCGCGTACACAGGGTTTGAACGCACACATAGCTAGACTAATCTCGTTAGAGATGATGCCCTACCGGTTAGTTGAAAGCGAAGCTTTCAAAGCCCTGATGGACTACGCTGTACCACGCTACGAGCTACCCAGTCGACACTTTTTTTCCAGAAAAGCCATCCCAGCCCTCCACCAGCATGTTAAAGAGCGCATCATCCATGCACTCAGGCAATCTGTGAGCACAAAGGTGCACCTGACAACAGATGCATGGACCAGTAGGCATGGCCAGGGACGTTACGTGTCCATCACGGCACACTGGGTAAATGTGGTGGATGCAGGGTCCACAGGGGACAGCAAGTTTGGGACAGTTCTGCCTAGCCCACGGTCTAGGAAACAATTGGCTGTAGCCGTTCGCACCCCCTCCTCCTCCTCTTCGTCCTCCTGCAGAAGCGAGAGCTCGTCCACAGACCGCAGTCGCACAACCACTCCATCCGCAGCTGCCACTGTTGTACACCAGGTCTCCCATTATGGGGCAGCTACTGGCAAACGTCAGCAGGCTGTATTGGCTATGAAGTGTTTGGGCGACAACAGACACACCGCGGAAGTTCTGTCCGAGTTCTTGCAGAAAGAAACGCAGTCGTGGCTGGGCACTGTAGATCTTGAGGCAGGCAAGGTAGTGAGTGATAACGGAAGGAATTTAATGGCTGCCATCTCCCTTTCCCAACTGAAACACATTCCTTGCCTGGCTCACACCTTAAACCTGGTGGTGCAGTGCTTCCTGAAAAGTTATCCGGGGTTATCCGACCTGCTCCTCAAAGTGCGTGGACTTTGCTCACATATCCGCCGTTCGCCCGTACACTCCAGCCGTATGCAGACCTATCAGCGTTCTTTGAACCTTCCCCAGCATCGCCTAATCATAGACGTTGCAACAAGGTGGAACTCAACACTGCACATGCTTCAGAGACTGTGTGAACAGAGGCGGGCTGTTATGTTTTTGTGGGAGGATACACATACACGGGCAGGCAGTAGGATGGCAGACATGGAGTTGTCAGGTGTGCAGTGGTCGAAGATTCAAGACATGTGTCAAGTCCTTCAGTGTTTTGAGGAATGCACACGGCTGGTTAGTGCAGACAACGCCATAATAAGCATGAGAATCCCCCTAATGCGTCTGCTGATGCAAAGTTTGACGCACATAAAGGATCAGGCGTCTGCAGCTGAGGAAGAGGAAAGCCTTGATGACAGTCAGCCATTGTCTGGCCAGGGCAGTGTACAGGACGAGGTAGCGGGCGAAGAGGAGGAGGAGGACGAGGAGGATGATGGGGATGATTATATTTTTAATGAGGAAGCTTTTCCGGGGCCACTGGAAATTGGTGGCGCGGCAAGGCCGGGTTCTGGTTTTTTGAGGGACACAAGTGACGTGGATTTGCCTGAAACTGCCCCTCAACCAAGCACAACCGCAGATTTGAGAACTGGAACTTTGGCCCACATGGCGGATTATGCCTTACGTATCCTCAAAAGGGACACACGCATAACTAAAATGATGAATGATGACGATTACTGGTTGGCCTGCCTCCTTGATCCTCGCTATAAAGGCAAATTGCAAAATATAATGCCACATGAGAACTTGGAACTAATATTAGCAACCAAACAATCAACTCTTGTTGACCGTTTGCTTCTGGCATTCCCTGCACACAGCGCCCGTGATCGTTCTCACACGAGCTGCAGGGGCCAG
This sequence comes from Ranitomeya imitator, assembly GCF_032444005.1. NCBI lineage: Eukaryota > Metazoa > Chordata > Amphibia > Anura > Dendrobatidae > Ranitomeya > Ranitomeya imitator. The sequence goes on along the minus strand of NC_091285.1, from coordinate 315,498,530 downwards.
CAGACCAGAGGAGTTAGAGGGGCAGAAATCAGAAGTGGCGTTGGCCAGACGGGTTTTCTGACCAGGTTGTGGAGTGATTTTGCTATGACCGCAGACAGGACAGGTACTGCAGCATCAATTCAAAGTGACAGGAGACAACATTTGTCAAGTATGGTTACAAACTATTTTTCATCCCTTATCGATGTTCTCCCTCAACCGTCATTCCCATTTGATTACTGGGCATGAAAATTAGACACCTGGCCAGAACTGGCAGAATATGCATTGCAGGAGCTTGCTTGCCCGGCAGCTAGTGTCCTATCAGAAAGAGTATTCAGTGCTGCAGGTTCAATACTAACAGAAAAAAGGACTCGTCTGGCTACCCAAAATGTAGATGATCTAACCTTCATTAAAATGAACCACAACTGGATTTCGAAATCTTTTGCCCCACCTTGCCCGGCTGACACCTAGCTTTCCTATGAAAAGGTCTTGCCTGTGGACTATTCTGAATGCCTTTTCCAATCTCGTAATTTTCTGCACCTGATTGTCCAGCATACGACATGTTTACACCTCACTAAATGGCCAAACTCCCCACACGGGGCCGTGGTATCGACACTTGGCGACAGCACCCGTGAGAGTGCAGTTTGTCTGAAGAGGTGGGTGAGCCCGCTTTTGGTCGACGACACTGCCACTGGGTCCCTCCTAGTACAATAAAGTGTCTCTGGCGGTGGTGGTGCGCACCCAACGTCAGACACACCGTTGTAATATGAGGGGCCCTGGGCCTGTACCGCCGGCCACAAGACAGTTTCCCCCCACCCCAGCTCAAACAGTGCTCTACCACTTGCAAAATTATCTCACAGCTCCACCAATGTTTAGTCTATGCGCTGACATCCTTCAATGCCTGCCACTGACAATACCATTGTATTGACATTTTTGTTATGTTAGGCCTTCGATGCCTGTCTGTGGTCACTCCTTCCACTAGGCCTCCACTGACCACACCACTGCTGCCCGTGTACCCCTGTAACCAATTTAAAATTGCCTACAGCCATGTGTTATTATTTTAGGCCTTCGATGCCTGTCTGCGGTGACTCCTTCCACTAGGCCTCCACTGACCACACCACTGCTGCCCGTGTACCCCTGGAACCAATTTAAAATTGCCTACAGCCATGTGTTATTATTTTAGGCCTTCGATGCCTGTCTGCGGTCACTCCTTCCACTAGGCCTCCACTGACCACACCACTGCTGCCCGTGTACCCCTGGAACCAATTTAAAATTGCCTACAGCCATGTGTTATTATTTTAGGCCTTCGATGCCTGTCTGTGGTCACTCCTTCCACTAGGCCTCCACTGACCACACCACTGCTGCCCGTGTACCCCTGGAACCAATTTAAAATTGCCTACAGCCATGTGTTATTATTTTAGGCCTTCGATGCCTGTCTGCGGTCACTCCTTCCACTAGGCCTCCACTGACCACACCACTGCTGCCCGTGTACCCCTGGAACCAATTTAAAATTGCCTACAGCCATGTGTTATTATTTTAGGCCTTCGATGCCTGTCTGCGGTTACTCCTTCCACTAGGCCTCCACTGACCACACCACTGCTGCCCGTGTACCCCTGTAACCAATTTAAAATTGCCTACAGCCATGTGTTATTATTTTAGGCCTTCGATGCCTGTCTGCGGTGACTCCTTCCACTAGGCCTCCACTGACCACACCACTGCTGCCCATGTACCCCTGGAACCAATTTAAAATTGCCTACAGCCATGTGTTATTATTTTAGGCCTTCGGTGCCTGTCTGCGGTTACTCCTTCCACTAGGCCTCCACTGACCACACCACTGCTGCCCGTGTACCCCTGTAACCAATTTAAAATTGCCTACAGCCATGTGTTATTATTTTAGGCCTTCGATGCCTGTCTGCGGTGACTCCTTCCACTAGGCCTCCACTGACCACACCACTGCTGCCCGTGTACCCCTGGAACCAATTTAAAATTGCCTACAGCCATGTGTTATTATTTTAGGCCTTCGATGCCTGTCTGCGGTCACTCCTTCCACTAGGCCTCCACTGACCACACCACTGCTGCCCGTGTACCCCTGGAACCAATTTAAAATTGCCTACAGCCATGTGTTATTATTTTAGGCCTTCGATGCCTGTCTGTGGTCACTCCTTCCACTAGGCCTCCACTGACCACACCACTGCTGCCCGTGTACCCCTGTAACCAATTTAAAATTGCCTACAGCCATGTGTTATTATTTTAGGCCTTCGATGCCTGTCTGCGGTCACTCCTTCCACTAGGCCTCCACTGACCACACCACTGCTGCCCGTGTACCCCTGGAACCAATTTAAAATTGCCTACAGCCATGTGTTATTATTTTAGGCCTTCGATGCCTGTCTGTGGTCACTCCTTCCACTAGGCCTCCACTGACCACACCACTGCTGCCCGTGTACCCCTGGAACCAATTTAAAATTGCCTACAGCCATGTGTTATTATTTTAGGCCTTCGATGCCTGTCTGCGGTCACTCCTTCCACTAGGCCTCCACTGACCACACCACTGCTGCCCGTGTACCCCTGGAACCAATTTAAAATTGCCTACAGCCATGTGTTATTATTTTAGGCCTTCGATGCCTGTCTGCGGTTACTCCTTCCACTAGGCCTCCACTGACCACACCACTGCTGCCCGTGTACCTCTGGAACCAACATCAGAAAATATAAAAATAAGTATTTTGCTTATAAAAATGAAAATACTGGAGAGATATCAAATGCAGACATTTTAACATTAAAAACAAACACATACAACAAAAATCTGGTACAGTACTAAAAATGGCCACCAGCTACAATAACTTTCTCCTGCAAGTAGTTAACTGAAAGGTTTTTTCAATTTTAAACACAGATATGGCATCCACCGAGTGTTGTCCTGTCGCGTCTTCTTTATATTATTGCCAAGAAGATGCAAAACAATGAAAATAATAAAATCATTATTTACCAAAAAAATAGAGTAAGTCAAAACCACATTGCAAATAAACATTCATTACAAATAAAGAAGCAGGGCGCGTCCGAGGGTGAGTATATACCTAATAAGAATATAATCACCCTCGGACGCGCCCTGCTTCTTTCCGACAGCCTTCCTTCCTAAGAATCAGCCCTTCCGTGGTGTAGAGAGAGGGTTTGTTACACTCCAAGGTGTTCCCCAGGTTGCCTTTCCTGAGCTTCGATCTTCCGGCTCTCGTTTAGTAGTTGTTGGAAACTACGCTGCATTGGGCCTACAAATTGGGTATGGGGTGTAGAGAGATGGTGTGTTCCACTCCAAGGTGTTCCCCAGGTTGCCTTTCCTGAGCTTCGATCTTCCGGCTCTCGTTTAGTAGTTGTTGGAAACTACGCTGCATTAGGCCTACAAATTGGGTATGGGGTGTAGAGAGATGGTGTGTTCCACTGTAGAGAGATGGTGTGTTCCACTCCAAGGTGTTCCCCAGGTTTCCTCTCCATTGCTTCGATCTTCCGGCTCTCGTTTAGTAGTTGTTGGAAACTACGCTGCATTAGGCCTACAAATTGGGTATGGGGTGTAGAGAGATGGTGTGTTACACTCCAAGGTGTTCCCCAGGTTTCCTCTCCATTGCTTCGATCTTCCGGCTCTCGTTTAGTAGTTGTTGGAAACTACGCTGCATTAGGCCTACAAATTGGGTATGGGGTGTAGAGAGATGGTGTGTTACACTCCAAGGTGTTCCCCAGGTTTCCTCTCCATTGCTTCGATCTTCCGGCTCTCGTTTAGTAGTTGTTGGAAACTACGCTGCATTGGGCCTACAAATTGGGTATGGGGTGTAGAGAGATGGTGTGTTCCACTCCAAGGTGTTCTCCAGGTTGCCTTTCCTGAGCTTCGATCTTCCGGCTCTCGTTTAGTAGTTGTTGGAAACTACGCTGCATTAGGCCTACAAATTGGGTATGGGGTGTAGAGAGATGGTGTGTTACACTCCAAGGTGTTCCCCAGGTTTTCTCTCCATTGCTTCGATCTTCCGGCTCTCGTTTAGTAGTTGTTGGAAACTACGCTGCATTAGGCCTACAAATTGGGTATGGGGTGTAGAGGGATGGTGTGTTCCACTGTAGAGAGATGGTGTGTTCCACTCCAAGGTGTTCCCCAGATTTCCTCGCCAATGCTTCGATCATCATGCTCTCGTTTAGTAGTTGTTGGAAACTACGCTGCATTAGGCCTACAAATCGGGTATGGGGTGTAGAGAGATGGTGTGTTCCACTCCAAGGTGTTCTCCAGGTTGCCTTTCCTGAACTTCTATCTCCAGGCTCTCATTAAATTGTGGTTAAACGGAACAACTGCATTTGGCGTACTAGTTGGTTTGGGGCCTACTATCGGTGTCTGCCGCTCCTTGCTGTTCTCCTGGTTTCCTGTCCTGAAATTCCGTTTTCAGGCGCTCGTTAAGTAGTTGTTAATGTTAGACTGCATTTGGCCTACTAGTTGGGTTGGGGCCTACTATCGGTGTCTGCCACTCCTTGCTGTTCTCCTCCACTGAACAAAGCTGTGCCGCCTGTTTACTACTGTTACCAATTTTGAACTGCATTTCGACTACTTACTGATTTGGGCCTACTCTCTGTGTCAGCCTCTCATTCCAGTTGTCCTCCACTGCAATGCCCCCTGATTAGTCCTGTGTTACCAATTTTGAACTGCATTTAGCCCACTTTATTCTTTGGGCCTATATCTGTGTTTCCTCCTCATCCTGCTCATTGCCCAGCCAGTGATAGATGAGTCTGCTGGTACATTGACCCATAACGCAACATTTCCCGTGCACGCTACACTGCAAGATTGTGACCCTGCTGAAAGTCAGGTCCCCCTTCCCGCATACCATACCACCTTACACGGGGACAAACAGGAAGGTGCAGATGAAAGTGCAGGTTCCTTCATCAGGTGGGGGGAGGAATACTAGTTGGCGACGTCACTGGCACAGGGCCTCTCATGGTACGCAAAAGTGTTGCTGCCGGTGGGAGGCGCCCCCGCCGTGCAAACACACCGCTGTACTTTGAGGGGCCCTGTGCCAGTGCCAATGCCAACGAGTGGGCCCCCCCTGCTTGCTCAGGTTCACAGCACCTGCAAAGTTGAAATACTTACCTCTCCCTGCTCCACTGCCGTGACGTGGTCCAGATTTCCTGGGCCCACTAATTACTTGAACCAGCCCTACCCACCACAACTTGAGCCAAATGACCCCCAATTTCAAATGCCTTCCAATTATTATAAGCTAAATTACGCTTGACAAGCTTCATTAAGAAGAATGGATGGTTTTGACATTAAAATGGGCACTCTAGGTGTTTTCCTGGCCCCCACTCACTGCCGACTATGCTGCCCCATTGACTTGCATTGGGTTTCGTGTTTCGGTCGATCCCGACTTTACGTCATAATCGGGCGATTTCACTCGACCCGACTTTTGAGATAGTCGGGTTTCGCGAAACCCGGCTCGACTCTAAAAAGGTCAAGGTCGCTCAACTCTAGTCCAGAGCACTCTGGAAGAGGATTTCATCCAGGATATCTCTGTACTTGGCTGCATTCATGTTTCTGTCAATGACAACCAGTCGTCCTGTCCCTGCAGCTGAAAATCACGCCCACAGCATGATGCTGCCATTACCATGTTTCACTGTTGGAATGGTATTGGGCAGGTGATGAGCAGTTCCTTCTTTTCTCCATATATACGGCTTAAAATAATCACCAAAAAGGTCTAACTTTGTCTCATCAGAGCAGAGAATCTTATTTCTCATAGTCTGTGAGTCCTTCATGTATTTTTAGCAAACTCTATGCGGGTTTTCATGTGTCTTGCACTGAGGAGAGGCTTCCGTAGAGCCACTCTGCCTGTTTGTTAGGCAATCCCCACATGTATTCAGGCTGTCCAGCAGCCGCAAATCATGTAGCTGCGGAAACACAAACATCATCTAGGAGCACACCCAAGATACTTTGAGATCACCTGAGAATGCTTGGAAAACTAGAGTAACGAGCACACTCACTCATCACTAGGGCAGAGTTTACATTAATATGAAAAATCCATGCGTAGTAGAAAGAAAGATGTGGCACTCAGTCAATAGTGGTGTGATCAAAAGTCCTTTATTTTACCACCTTGGGTTGAGGACATTAACCAGAGGTGGCAGGTGGAAGCGAGTGTGCGGGATTACTAGGGTGGACGATGGCCGTTTCACGCTGGCTGCGCTTCAATGGGTCCAGATGTGTGATTAAAAATGATGTAATTTCCTTTATAGGGGATATCGACTATCATATGTTACAAAAACATTTTAAGTTGTGCAAAACATACAAAACAACACAATAAAAGCATAATCACATTGCAATTGCAGCGTAATATATATCATTATTATAAAAAGACTGACAAATCTAATCTGTTGTTTATTCCAATTGGACCCTGGCCATTCATTTTTATTATCCTTCTAGCTTCATGTTGTAGTAATATTTTGTTGTGAATACCTCCTTGTGGGGGATATTTGACTATTTCTAGACCAGCGAATCTTAATAATTCAGGGTTGGCATTGTGCTTTTCCTGCATATGTTTTATTATCAATCTTAATGACCCCTTGCCAGAAGTTATAGAGTTGAAATGTTCATGAAATCTCGTATTCATGGGTCGAACAGTTTTTCCTATGTAATAAAATAAACAGGGACAGAATAGAATATAAACATCAAATTTACTTTTACAAGAGATAAAATCTCTAACTCCATGCTGAACTGGACCAATGTGCAATGGGTTCTCAATAGTATGGAATTGTCAAAAGTTACAATTCCCACATTTATGATTTCCTTGTGTAGAGGCTTTTTTTAGCCAATTATTTTCTATAGGTAGGAGACGATTGTGTACCAATACGTTGGCCAAATTTTGTGTTCGTTTATATGCAAACTGTGGGTACATACTTATTTTAGACAAATCTCTGTCTGTAGTACGTGCTAGTTTTTCCTTATAAGTGTGAAAATCGCATTGTCCATAGGACTGTGTTTAAAAAAGTCTATAATCCACAGTATGGAGTCTAGACCACAAGTTGGTAGCACAGTGCCCTACAAATAGTGCTTTAAATTATATAATATAGAAATAAGAGATTCATAAATACAGAATAAAGTGCCAAGTGACAAAAGATGTAAACAAATAGCAAATACCAGCAGTTAGTGCAATTCATGAAACAGAAATAAAGTGCCAAGTGACAAAAATATAGCAAACAGCCAATATTAGCAGTTAATGCACAGTGCTGATATAGACGTAGATAAAGGAAGGCTGGGAATGGAGGCAATACATAACCTGTGAGAGCAGCGCAGGCCCCGACACGCGTTTCGCGTTTAGCTTCTTTGTTGGGGGGATGTAATATCAAATTATATTATTATTAATATACTTGTGGTCTAGACTCCATACTGTGGATTATAGACTTTTTTACTTTTATGTGACAGTATGTAATCAATTTAATTATTATTGATTATTGTGCAGCATTATTGCCCTCTATGGATTGAGGGCAGCCTTGTGCTTTTTTTATTGGCTTGGGTGAACTACCTTACTACTGATAATTTGAGAGGGCTAAATAATCTTTATGATTGGATATAATTTTTGAATTGGTACTTCTTATTGTTTGGAGTGCAATGCACTGTGTTAGCAGCTATTTTGTATTGTATCCCTTTTTACTTTTTGTATTGTACGTATATGTTTAATAAAAAGACATTTTAATTTTTTACTCTGGCATTTACTTCTGTTGTGTTTGTAGGAGTAGCATTTCATATCCAGTAGCAGAGACTCATCAGGGGAGTGCAAATGCCATCAAGGCATTGATAACAGCCAATAAAAAGTCTGTTAATAGGCAGGGCCCTGCAGTGGCTAGGTGCCCATAGATCACAATCAGCCATCCGTGCTGATGGTACAAATCCTTAGCCCCACTCTGTGAGTGTACCCTTATATAATACATCCCAAATTGTGCTCCGCCCCTACACCTGGGGGCTCACAATTGCGTAGCACCTCCATGTGTCCCCAGCATTGGTCTAAATAAAGGAAGGAGGAGGTTGCCACAGAGAGCCATTATACTCACACATCACGTCAGCGCCATGTTTCACCGCCCAGCTCACATGTCCGCGGCTTGCGCTCCAAACCCTGGAACGCTTACCAACCGGAAGTGTCACCACCATCTTATATGCGTCACTTCCGGTCATGTTTAACCCTCTATCGCATCTTCTCCTATGCGTTCCAACCCTGGAGCGCACCTTTGCCAAGAACGGCTGTGCAGTGCTGCATCAGTCGCTATTAAAGGATAGACACATATACAAAACAGCGTGGTACCACTATATCCAGGAAGTGCCCTGTTAATTACGAGATATTAAAAAATGTACCTCCAAATTGGGGATAAATATCCGCATCATTACATATGTGTATAAACCCTGTACCACAGCATAATACTCAAAGTCCTAAGCTGGCAGAGGGGCGGGGTTAAAGATATATGTATGCATGTTTAACCACCCACATGGAAAAGGGGGTAGGATAAAGGAGACCTTTAACATTAAAGAAAATTGATTTTGTGAGAAACAATATAGAATTTGAATCCATAAGGGATAGCCTTCCCAGGGTTCCCATTATTTTTACACCCACAAGGGGTAACGGGATAAATAATAATATCGGGGTTGCTATACAAAGAAGGGAGGAAGGTGAACCCCTTCTCAATGCCAAAATTGGCACGTCTTATTTTCCTTAGTGGTACCCCGTTCACAGGTCCATACCTTACCAAAGAAGTATGTAAACACAGATATCTACAGTGGTAAAATATCAATGAACTACATATTTATAGATAGGGCATCTTGCCCAATGTGAGGGAGGGGGGGAGGAGGTACACCACCTGGAGGAACTCAAATTATGGGAGGGGAAGACATGGGAGGGGAGGGGGGAGGAGGGAGGGTGGGCATGTCCTAAATGGCCATAGGTACACAGGGGATTGGGTCAGATATCATACCCAATGGATTTAAATGGAGGGGCAAGGGAGTGTTGTTAGAGGAAACATGCAAAATTGAGCTGATCATTCAACCCTCGAGGTGACAGGAGTCCAGGGTAAATATCCATTTTGCCTCTCTTTGTAGGAGCAACCTGTCCAAATCTCCTCACCTCTGGGGGGGTGATGATTTTATCTATACCCATAAAGTGCATCACTTTCACGTCTCCCCCATGTGTAACATTGACATGCCTGGCAATGGGGGTATCCCTGTGATTACGTATGACCCCCAAATGTTCTCCTACGCATCTCCTAAATTCCCTAATGGTCTTCCCAATATAGGTCATACCACATACACAAATGGCTCTGTAAATGATACCTGTTGTTTTACAATTGATGAACTCCTTTATTGTAAACGTTTCTCTTGTGTTTTCTTTGAAAAATTCCTGCCCCCTTGAATAAATGCACAAGCAGTACACTTCCTTGGTACTAGGGGTCGTCAATACCTGGCCCATAACGAGTTGATTGTAACCCTCCTTAATTTTGTACTCATAAATAACTACTTCTGCTTTGATAGCAAGGTCCTCCACCAGCTCAGGGGCACCGCCATGGGTAGCCCATGTGTGCCAACTTATTCCAACTTGTTCCTGGGCTGGTAGGAGGACAAGATTGCCTTTTCAGAAATCCATGAGGAGTTCACAGCCTCTGTTGACCTATGGGTCAGATATATTGATGACATTTTTGTATTATGGAGAGGCGCCAAGGAGGCTTTTGGTAAATTTGTTGCTTCCTTGAATCATAATGAGATTGGATTGAGATTCACCTTCGAGATACAGGAGGTTGAATTACCCTTCTTGGATATCATGATTACGAAAACGGAGGGTGGTGGAAATTTACAAACCACCATTTATAGAAAACCCACGGCAGCCAACTCGTTACTCAGATGGGACAGTCAGCATCCCTACCCCCTTAGGAAGGGTATTCCTAAGGGGCAGTACCTTAGATTGAGAAGGAACTGTTCCAACCAGGGGGACTTTAAAGCTAAATATTAACTTCTGTTCCAAATTATCTCTTCTAATATATTTTTTCTGCTGATTGTTCTTCTGTTTTCTAAGTAGATCCATTTGTGTGAAATTAAAAACACGCTTAGTAAATAGAGGATACCCGATATCCCTTTTAAAAGAGGCAGAAAATCGGGTTGAAAATTTCACACAAATGGATCAAGGACGTCCACCCATTTCTTCTGATACATGTTGGCACCAATGACACGGCAAGGAAGGACCTACCGACAATCTGCAAGGACTTTGAAGAGTTGGGGAAGAAAGTAAAGGAACTGGATGCACAGGTAGTTTTTTCTTCTATCCTTCCAGTAGACGGGCATGGCACCAGGAGATGGAACAGGATCCTTGATGCAAACAACTGGCTAAGACGATGGTGCAGACAACAAGGATTTGGATTCCTGGACCACGGTGTGAATTACTGGTATGATGGACTCCTCGCCAGAGACGGACTACACCTCAACAAACCTGGGAAACACACATTCGCCAGAAGACTCGCTACACTCATCAGGAGGGCGTTAAACTAGAAGAAGAGGGGATGGGAAGAAAAACATTAGACTCGAACAAAGACGACCCAGGAAAACATACTCAGAAGGGAGGTAAGAACATTTCTAAAACAATCCACAGTGAGGAGATTGGAACAAAACAAAATCCTCTAAACTGCATGCTCGCAAACGCCAGAAGCCTGACAAACAAGATGGAAGAACTAGAAGCAGAAATATCTACAGGTAACTTTGACATAGTGGGAATAACCGAGACATGGTTAGATGAAAGCTATGACTGGGCAGTTAACTTACAGGGTTACAGTCTGTTTAGAAAGGATCGTAAAAATCGGAGAGGAGGAGGGGTTTGTCTCTATGTAAAGTCTTGTCTAAAGTCCACTTTAAGGGAGGATATTAGCGAAGGGAATGAGGATGTCGAGTCCATATGGGTTGAAATTCATGGAGGGAAAAATGGTAACAAAATTCTCATTGGGGTCTGTTACAAACCCCCAAATATAACAGAAAGCATGGAAAGTCTACTTCTAAAGCAGATAGATGAAGCTGCAACCCATAATGAGGTCCTGGTTATGGGGGACTTTAACTACCCGGATATTAACTGGGAAACAGAAACCTGTGAAACCCATAAAGGCAACAGGTTTCTGCTAATAACCAAGAAAAATTATCTTTCACAATTGGTGCAGAATCCAACCAGAGGAGCAGCACTTTTAGACCTAATACTATCTAATAGACCTGACAGAATAACAAATCTGCAGGTGGTTGGGCATTTAGGAAATAGCGACCACAATATTATGCAGTTTCACCTGTCTTTCACTAGGGGGACTTGTCAGGGAGTCACAAAAACATTGAACTTTAGGAAGGCAAAGTTTGAACAGCTTAGAGATGCCCTTAATCTGGTAGACTGGGACAATATCCTCAGAAATGAGAATACAGATAATAAATGGGAAATGTTTAAGAACATCCTAAATAGGCAGTGTAAGCGGTTTATACCTTGTGGGAATAAAAGGACTAGAAATAGGAAAAACCCAATGTGGCTAAACAAAGAAGTAAGACAGGCAATTAACAGTAAAAAGAAAGCATTTGCACTACTAAAGCAGGATGGCACCATTGAAGCTCTAAAAAACTATAGGGAGAAAAATACTTTATCTAAAAAACTAATTAAAGCTGCCAAAAAGGAAACAGAGAAGCACATTGCTAAGGAGAGTAAAACTAATCCCAAACTGTTCTTCAACTATATCAATAGTAAAAGAATAAAAACTGAAAATGTAGGCCCCTTAAAAAATAGTGAGGAAAGAATGGTTGTAGATGACCAGGAAAAAGCTAACATATTAAACACCTTCTTCTCCACGGTATTCACGGTGGAAAATGAAATGCTAGGTGAAATCCCAAGAAACAATGAAAACCCTATATTAAGGGTCACCAATCTAACCCAAGAAGAGGTGCGAAACCGGCTAAATAAGATTAAAATAGATAAATCTCCGGGTCCGGATGGCATACACCCACGAGTACTAAGAGAACTAAGTAATGTAATAGATAAACCATTATTTCTTATTTTTAGTGACTCTATAGCGACAGGGTCTGTTCCGCAGGACTGGCGCATAGCAAATGTGGTGCCAATATTCAAAAAGGGCTCTAAAAGTGAACCTGGAAATTATAGGCCAGTAAGTCTAACCTCTATTGTTGGTAAAATATTTGAAGGGTTTCTGAGGGATGTTATTCTGGATTATCTCAATGAGAATAACTGTTTAACTCCATATCAGCATGGGTTTATGAGAAATCGCTCCTGTCAAACCAATCTAATCAGTTTTTATGAAGAGGTAAGCTATAGGCTGGACCACGGTGAGTCATTGGACGTGGTATATCTCGATTTTTCCAAAGCGTTTGATACCGTGCCGCACAAGAGGTTGGTACACAAAATGAGAATGCTTGGTCTGGGGGAAAATGTGTGTAAATGGGTTAGTAACTGGCTTAGTGATAGAAAGCAGAGGGTGGTTATAAATGGTATAGTCTCTAACTGGGTCGCTGTGACCAGTGGGGTACCGCAGGGGTCAGTATTGGGACCTGTTCTCTTCAACATATTCATTAATGATCTGGTAGAAGGTTTACACAGTAAAATATCGATATTTGCAGATGATACAAAACTATGTAAAGCAGTTAATACAAGAGAAGATAGTATTCTGCTACAGATGGATCTGGATAAGTTGGAAACTTGGGCTGAAAAGTGGCAGATGAGGTTTAACAATGATAAATGTAAGGTTATACACATGGGAAGAGGGAATCAATATCACCATTACACACTGAACGGGAAACCACTGGGTAAATCTGACAGGGAGAAGGACTTGGGGATCCTAGTTAATGATAAACTTACCTGGAGCAGCCAGTGCCAGGCAGCAGCTGCCAAGGCAAACAGGATCATGGGGTGCATTAAAAGAGGTCTGGATACACATGATGAGAGCATTATACTGCCTCTGTACAAATCCCTAGTTAGACCGCACATGGAGTACTGTGTCCAGTTTTGGGCACCGGTGCTCAGGAAGGATATAATGGAACTAGAGAGAGTACAAAGGAGGGCAACAAAATTAATAAAGGGGATGGGAGAACTACAATACCCAGATAGATTAGCGAAATTAGGATTATTTAGTCTAGAAAAAAGACGACTGAGGGGCGATCTAATAACCATGTATAAGTATATAAGGGGACAATACAAATATCTCGCTGAGGATCTGTTTATACCAAGGAAGGTGACGGGCACAAGGGGGCATTCTTTGCGTCTGGAGGAGAGAAGGTTTTTCCACCAACATAGAAGAGGATTCTTTACTGTTAGGGCAGTGAGAATCTGGAATTGCTTGCCTGAGGAGGTGGTGATGGCGAACTCAGTCGAGGGGTTCAAGAGAGGCCTGGATGTCTTCCTGGAGCAGAACAATATTGTATCATACAATTATTAGGTTCTGTAGAAGGACGTAGATCTGGGTATTTATTATGATGGAATATAGGCTGAACTGGATGGACAAATGTCTTTTTTCGGCCTTACTAACTATGTTACTATGTTACTATGTTACTATGATCTACGTTGGATCTATGTTGGCTCTCACGCTGCGCTCCACAAGAACCTGGCTGTTGTGATGAGCAATGATGTCAGTAAGGTTACGGCAGTTCACAGATGCTGGGTCACATAGAGGGCAGCGGGAGAACCAGAATGATAAGAGGTAACATTACCGCTCATTATTCAGGCTTTCGTGCTGCTCGGGTGAGACCCGGCACCTACGAATTGTGAACAGTCTCTTCATCTGCATCTGACTTAATCACATTTGCTTGAAAATTAGACTCTTGCTTTGTACTGAAAGAGAAAATAATTGCCTAAAAATCCTCATATAGTATATGTCCTATGAATTAATATTATAAACCGAAAACAAAAAGATTAATCTCACAATAATCGTACCATGTGGAGTAATATCTGCAGCACATAAGACCTTGAAGAGAGATGAGAAGAAAAAAGGAAAGGGAGCTACGTGCTAGTATCAAAAAATAATTACCTGTATATACTCGAGTATAAGCCGACCCGAGTATAAGCCGACCCCCAAATTTTGCCTCAAAAAAACTGGGAAAACTTAATGACTCGAGTATAAGCCTACGGTGGGAAATGCAGCAGCTACCAGTAAATGTCAAAAGTAAAAATAGATACCAATAAAAGTAAAATTAATTGAGACATCAGTAGGTTAAGTGGTTTTGAATATCCATTTTGAATCAGGAGCCCCATATAATGCTCCATAAAGTTTATGATGGGCCCCATAAGATGCTCCATATTAAAATATGTCCCATATAATCCTGCATAAAGGTTAGTTATGGCCCCATAGATGCTCCATACCATACAGACACTTGCCCCATTTGCTGTTGCTGCGATAAGAAAATAAAAAAATCACATACTCACCTCTCCGTCGCTCAGGCCCCCTGCACCGTCAACATTCACCTGCTCCTCGTTCTGGCACCGCTCCATCTTCAGCGTCTCCTGCACTGACGTTCAGGCAGAGGGTGCGCACTAACCACGTCACCGCACCCCCTGATCTGAGCGTCACAGCTGAAGACGGAGCGGCGCCGGAACGAGGAGCAGGTGAATATCGTGCAGCGCAGTGCTCCCCTCCCCGTTATACTCACCTGCTCCTGGTGCGGTCCCTGCACGTCTGTTCCCTGGCACCGGCAGCTTCTTCCTTTACTGATCGGTCACTGTTACCGCTCATTACAGTAATGAATATGCGGCTGCATCTCTATGGGAGGTAGAGCTGCATATTCATTACTGTAATGAGCGGTACCATGTGACCGCTCAGTACAGGAAGAAGCTGTCAGCGCCAGGGAAAAGACGTGCAGGGACCGCACCAGGAGTAGGTGAGTATAATTAGACAGCCCCCGCTCCCCTGCCGACCCCTGGGTATGACTCGAGTATAAGCCGAAAGGGGGACTTTCAGCCCCAAAAAAGCTGAAAATCTCTGCTTACACTCGAGTATATATGGTACTTTACTAAACATTTAAACATGAGTACGGTAATTTATACATGATGGACATTGAGATAAAAAACATATTGAGACTGTAGATCACTGCATTGTGTTATGACTTCCCAGTTCCTAGTACAGTTCTCAGAACATATCAAGGCAGATTCAAACCTAAAGTTAAGTTTATGCAATATGTTTTTTATCTGATTGTCCATCATGTATATATTTCTCATGTTTAAATGTGTAATAAATTTATTATTTTTGATACTAGACTATATCTCCTTTTTTTTTCTTGTGATCTCTCTTCATATTTGCTGTGGATATTACTTCACATGGTACCATTATTTTGAGATAGATTTTTTTTTTGCTTTCATTTTATATAATTATAGTGAAAGTGATCAAAAAATGTTACATATTCAAAAATGTTACTAATAAAATCTTTAACCCCTTTACCCCCAAGGGTGGTTTGCACGTTAATGACCGGGCCAATTTTTACAATTCTGACCACTGTCCCTTTATGAGGTTATAACTCTGGAACGCTTCAACGGATCCCGGTGAATCTGACATTGTTTTCTCGTGACATATTGTACTTCATGACAATGGTAAAAATTCTTTGATAGTACCTGCGTTTATTTGTGAAAAAAACGGAAATTTGGCGAAAATTATGAAAATTTCGCAATTTTCCAACTTTGAATTTTTATGCAATTAAATCACAGAGATATGTCACACAAAATACTTAATAAGTAACATTTCCCACATGTCTACTTTACATCAGCACAATTTTGGAACCAAAATTTTTTTTTGTTAGGGAGTTATAAGGGTGAAAAGTTGACCAGCAATTTCTCATTTCTACAACACCATTTTTTTTTAGGGACCACATCTCATTTGAAGTCATTTTGAGGGGTCTATATGATAGAAAATACCCAAGTGTGACACCATTCTAAAAACTACACCCCTCAAGGTGCTTAAAACCACATTCAAGAAGTTTATTAACCCTTCTGGTGCTTCACAGGAATTTTTTGAATGTTTAAATAAAAATGAACATTTAACTTTTTTTCACAAAAAATTTAATTCAGCTCCAATTTGTTTTATTTTACCAAGGGTAACAGGAGAAAATGGACCGCAATCATTGTTGTACAATTTGTCCTGAGTACGCCAATACCCCACATGTGGGGGTAAACCACTGTTTGGGCGCATGGCACAGCTCGGAAGCGAAGGAGCGCCATTTGACTTTTCAATGCAAAATTGACTGGAATTGAGATGGGACGCCATGTTTCGTTTGGAGAGCCCCTGATGTGCCTAAACATTGAAACCCCCCACAAGTGACACCATTTTGGAAAGTAGACCCCCTAAGGAACTTATCTAGAGGTGTGGTGAGCTCTTTCACCCACCAAGTGCTTCACAGAAGTTTATAATGTAGAACCGTAAAAATAAAAAATCATATTTTTTCACAAAAATTATCTTTTCGCCCCCAATTTTTTATTTTTCCAAGGGTAAGAGAAGAAATTGGACCCCAATAGTTGTTGTACAATTTGTCCTGAGTAAGCTGATATCCCACATGTGGGGGTAAACCACTGTTTGGGCGGATGGGAGAGCTCGGAAGGGAAGGAGCGCCGTTTGACTTTTCAATGCAAAATTGACAGGAATTGAGATGGGATGCCATGTTGCGTTTGGAAAGCCACTGATGTGCCTAAACATTGAAACCCCCCACAAGTGACACCATTTTGGAAAGTAGACCCCCTAAGGAACTTATCTAGAGGTGTGGTGAGCACTTTGACCCACCCAGTGCTTCACAGAAGTTTATAATGCAGAACCGTAAAAATAAAAAAATCATATTTTTTCACAAAAATTATCTTTTCGCCCCCAATTTTTTATTTTTCCAAGGGTAAGAGAAGAAATTGGACCCCAAAAGTTGTTGTACAATTTGTCCTGAGTGCGCTGATACCCCATATGTGGGGGTAAACCACTGTTTGGGCGGATGGGAGAGCTCGGAAAGGAAGGAGCGCCGTTTGACTTTTCAATGCAAAATTGACAGGAATTGAGATGAGACGCCATGTTGCGTTTGCAGAGCCCCTAATGTACCTAAATAGTAGAAACCACTCACAAGTGACACCATTTTGGAAAGTAGACCCCCTAAGGAACTTATCTAGATGTGTGGTGAGCGCTTTGACCCACCAAGGGCTTCACAGAGGTTTATAATGGAGAGCCGTAAAAATAAAACAAAAATTTTTTCCCACAAAAATTATTTTTTAGCCCCCAGTTTTGTATTTTCCCGAGGGTAACAGGAGAAATTGGACCCAAAAATGTGTTGTCCAATTTGTCCTGAGTGCGCTGATACCCCATATGTGGGGGGAAACCACTGTTTGGGCGCATGGGAGGGCTCGGAAGGGAAGGAGTGCCATTTGAATGCAGACTTAGATGGAATGGTCTGCAGGCGTCACATTGCGTTTGCAGAGCCCCTAATGTACCTAAACAGTAGAAACCCCCCACAAGTGACACCATTTTGGAAAGTAGACCCCCTAAGGAACTTATCTAGATGTGTGGTGAGCGCTTTGACCCACCAAGGGCTTCACAGAGGTTTATAATGGAGAGCCGTAAAAATAAAACAAAATTTTTTTCCCACAAAAATTATTTTTTAGCCCCCAGTTTTGTATTTTCCCGAGGGTAACAGGAGAAATTGGACCCAAAAATGTGTTGTCCAATTTGTCCTGAGTGCGCTGATACCCCATATGTGGGGGGAAACCACTGTTTGGGCGCATGGGAGGGCTCGGAAGGGAAGGAGTGCCATTTGAATGCAGACTTAGATGGAATGGTCTGCAGGCGTCACATTGCGTTTGCAGAGCCCCTAATGTACCTAAACAGTAGAAACCCCCCACAAGTGACCCCATATTGGAAACTAGACCCCCCCGGGAACTTATCTAGATGTGTTGTGAGAACTTTGAACCCCAAGTGTTTCACTACAGTTTATAACGCAGAGCCGTAAAAATAAAAAATCTTTTTTTTCCCACAAAAATTATTTTTTAGCCCCCAGTTTTGTATTTTCCCAAGGGTAACAGGAGAAATTGGACCCCAACAGTTGTTGTCCTATTTGTCCTGAGTACGCTGATACCCCATATGTTGGGGTAAACCCCTGTTTGGGCACACGGGTGAGCTCGGAAGGAAAGAAGCACTGTTTTACTTTTTCAACGCAGAATTGGCTGGAATTGAGATCGGACGCCATGTCGCTTTTGGAGAGCCCCTGATGTGCCTAAACAGTGGAAACCCCCCAATTATAACTGAAACCCTAATCCAAACACTCCCCTAACCCTAATTCCAACGGTAACCCTAACCACACCTCTAACCCTGACACACCCCTAACCCTAATCCCAACCCTATTCCCAACTGTAAATGTAATCTAAACCCTAACTGTAACTTTAGCCCCAACCCTAACTGTAGCCCTAACCCTAGCCCTAACCCTAGCCCTAACCCTAGCCCTAACCCTAGCCCCAACCCTAACCCTAGCCCTAACCCTAGCCCTAACCCTAGCCCTAACCCTAGCCCTAACCCTAGCCCTAACCCTAGCCCTAACCCTAACCCTAACCCTAGCGCTAACCCTAACCCTAGCCCTAACCCTAGCCCTAACCCTAGCCCTAACCCTAACACTAGCCCTAACCCTAACCCTAGCCCTAATGGGAAAATGGAAATAAATACATTTTTTTATTTTTCCCTAACTAAGGGGGTGATGAAGGGGGGTTTGATTTACTTTTATAGCGGGTTTTTTAGCGGATTTTTATGATTGGCAGCCGTCACACACTGAAAGACGCTTTTTATTGCAAAAAATATTTTTTGCGTTACCACATTTTGAGAGCTATAATTTTTCCATATTTTGGTCCACACAGTCATGTGAGGTCTTGTTTTTTGCGCGACGAGTTGACGTTTTTATTGGTAACATTTTCGGGCACGTGACATTTTTTGATCGCTTTTTATTCCGATTTTTGTGAGACAGAATGACCAAAAACCAGCTATTCATGAATTTCTTTTGGGGGAGGCGTTTATACCGTTCCGCGTTTGGTAAAATTGATAAAGCAGTTTTATTCTTCGGGTCAGTACGATTACAGCGACATCTCATTTATATCATTTTTTTATGTTTTGGCGCTTTTATACGATAAAAACTATTTTATAGAAAAAATAATTATTTTGGCATCGCTTTATTCTCAGGACTATAACTTTTTCATTTTTTTGCTCATGATGCTGTATGGTGGCTCGTTTTTTGCGGGACAAGATGACGCTTTCAGCGGTACCATGGTTATTTATATCTGTCTTTTTGATCACGTGTTATTCCACTTTTTGTTCGGCGGTATGATAATAAAGCGTCGTTTTTTGCCTCGTTTTTTTTTTTTTTTTCTTACGGTGTTTACTGAAGGGGTTAACTAGTGTGCCAGTGTTATAGGGCGAGTCGATACGGACGCGGCGATACTAAATATGTGTACTTTTATTGTTTTTTTTTTTTTTTATTTAGATGAAGAAATGTATTTATGGGAATATTTTTTTTTTTTTTTCATTATTTAGGAATATTTTTTTTTAATTTTTTTTACACATTTGGAATTTTTTTTTTTTACTTTTTTACTTTGTCCCAGGGGGGGACATCACAGATCAGTGATCTGACAGTTTGCACAGCACTCTGTCAGATCACTGATCTGACATGCAGCGCTGCAGCCTTCACAGTGCCTGCTCTGAGCAGGCTCTGTGAAGCCACCTCCCTCCCTGCAGGACCCGGATCCGCGGCCATCTTGGATCCGGGACCTGGAGCAGGGAGGGAGGGCGGCAAGACCCTCGCAGCAACGCGATTACATCGCGTTGCTGCGGGGGTCTCAGGGAAGCCCGCAGGGAGCCCCCTCCCTGCGCGGTGCTTCCCTGTACCGCCGGCACATCGCGATCATCTTTGATCGCGGTGTGCCGGGGGTTAATGTGCCGGGGGCGGTCCGTGACCGCTCCTGGCACATAGTGCCGGATGTCAGCTGCGATAGGCAGCTGACACCCGGCCGCGATCGGCGCCGCTCCCCCCGTGAGCGCTGCCGATCGCATATGACGTACTATTGCGTCCTTGGGAAGTAGGGCCCACCCCCCATGGACGCAATAGTACGTCTGATGGCAGAAAGGGGTTAAATCATCACTAGTGTTGAGCGATACCTTCCGATACCCAGAAGTATTGGTATCAGATTGTATCGGCCGATATCCAAAATATATCAGATATCGCCGATACCGATACCCGATACCAATGCAAGTCAATGGGACACAAATATCGGAATGTAATGCCAAAACTTGGAGCACGCAGATATATGAGGCCTTTTTTGGTGAATTTAAAACACCAAAAAAAAAAAAGTGGCACAAGGCTAGCACACACCACTGTGTTACGTATGCCTGACAAACTATGATTTTTTAACAGGCCTCAGTCTGACAGAACACACTGTAATTTTTTTTGGGGGGTGTGAATTTTTGGGAAAAAAAGGCGACAAGGTATATAGTAAAGAAGCTGCAGCAGCAGACAGTTATGGAACTTTGGAAGGGATGCAGTGGGTGCAATGGACACACATACATTCCCTTCAGGCCTTGCACTGATGTGGATATGCTGTGCCCTGCCTACCAAGCGCAGCAATATCGGGACCCAAGAATTAGCCCTAGAAAGGACTGTTGGTTGTGGATTTAAGAGTTGCAGACCTACACTAACTATAAAAACCATGATTCTGACCCTATCTCGGCAGCAGCTCTCCCTACTCTCGCTGAATTCGGAGCAGAATGCGGTGAGCAGGGCGGCGCCAGGTCTCTTATACTCGGAATGATGCTGTGCGGCCGAGCCAATCACTGCACGACCACAGCAAAGATGGCTGCAGCATTTCATGGCCTGACAGACAATCCTCCCAAGGTAAATGTTATTCAGGGCGTGTAACCTGAAGATCCCGAGTCGGGGATACCTGCGGTAGGGGTCACCAACCTAGGGGCAGAGTGTAACCCCAATAGATTTCCCCTACAGGTATAGGCAGGAGAGGTCGAGGAGAACCCACCGAACCCCAAGCTGAAAGTGTCCCTTGGTAAGTTCAGGACAACTCAGCTCTAGAATCCCACTCTGGCCGGGGAACAAGAAAGGGTGATAGAAATAAATGGGGCGGCTCAGCAACCAGGTGCTGAGGCAGTTTTTCCCCACATGGTTATCTATCATGATTTGTTATACAGGGTAAAATCTGGGATGAAGTGGTGGTGGTGGAACAACTGGTAGTGTACCAATCCGACCATCGGGCAGTGCTCAAAATATGCTGGGAGGGCACTTGGGGGCCAAAAAGACACAGGAACAGATACTGCAGCAATTCTTTTGGCTTGGGATTTATGCTGAGGTCCAGAGGTATTGTGAGTCCTGTCCCAAGTGCGAGCTACCTATTAAAGAGTTAGGCAAGTCCACAGAACACAATGGTATTATGTATACAGGTCCTTCTCAAAAAATTAGCATATAGTGTTAAATTTGATTATTTACCATAATGTAATGATTACAATTAAACTTTCATATATTATAGATTCATTATCCACCAACTGAAATTTGTCAGGTCTTTTATTGTTTTAATACTGATGATTTTGGCATACAACTCCTGATAACCCAAAAAACCTGTCTCAATAAATTAGCATATCAAGAAAAGGTTCTCTAAACGACCTATTACCCTAATCTTCTGAATCAACTAATTAACTCTAAACACATGCAAAAGATACCTGAGGCTTTTATAAACTCCCTGCCTGGTTCATTACTCAAAACCCCCATCATGGGTAAGACTAGCGACCTGACAGATGTCAAGAAGGCCATCATTGACACCCTCAAGCAAGAGGGTAAGACCCAGAAAGAAATTTCTCAACAAATAGGCTGTTCCCAGAGTGCTGTATCAAGGCACCTCAATGGTAAGTCTGTTGGAAGGAAACAATGTGGCAGAAAACGCTGTACAACGAGAAGAGGAGACCGGACCCTGAGGAAGATTGTGGAGAAGAACCGATTCCAGACCTTGGGGAACCTGAGGAAGCAGTGGACTGAGTCTGGTGTGGAAACATCCAGAGCCACCGTGCACAGGCGTGTGCAGGAAATGGGCTACAGGTGCCGCATTCCCCAGGTAAAGCCACTTTTGAGCTACAGAGAAGCAGCACTGGACTGTTGCTAAGTGGTCCCAAGTACTTTTTTCTGATGAAAGCAAATTTTGCATGTCATTCGGAAATCAAGGTGCCAGAGTCTGGAGGAAGACTGGGGAGAAGGAAATGCCAAAATGCCTGAAGTCCAGTGTCAAGTACCCACAGTCAGTGATGGTGTGGGGTGCCATGTCAGCTGCTAGTGTTGGTCCACTGTGTTTCATCAAGGGCAGGGTCAATGCAGCTAGCTATCAGGAGATTTTGGAGCACTTCATGCTTCCATCGGCTGAAATGCTTTATGGAGATGAAGATTTCATTTTTCAGCATGACCTGGCACCTGCTCACAGTGCCAAAACCACTGGTAAATGGTTTACTGACCATGGTATTACTGTGCTCAATTGGCCTGCCAACTCTCCTGACCTGAACCCCATAGAGAATCTGTGGGATATTGTGAAGAGAAAGTTGAGAGACGCAAGACCCAACACTCTGGATGAGCTTAAGGCCGCTATTGAAGCATCCTGGGCCTCCATAACATCTCAGCAGTGTCACAGGCTGATTGCCTCCATGCCACGCCGCATTGAAGCAGTCATTTCTGCCAAAGGATTCCCGACCAAGTATTGAGTGCATAACTGAACATTATTATTTGTTGGTTTTTTTGTTTGTTATTAAAAAACACTTTTATTTGATTGGATGGGTGAAATATGCTAATTTATTGAGACAGGTTTTTTGGGTTATCAGGAGTTGTATGCCAAAATCATCAGTATTAAAACAATAAAAGACCTGACAAGTTTCAGTTGGTGGATAATTAATCTATAATATATCAAAGTTTAATTGTAATCATTACATTATGGTAAATAATGAAATTTAACACTATATGCTAATTTTTTGAGAAGGACCTGTATATACACGTGCCAGTGTAGGTAATAATAAATATGAATAACAATGTGAAAGTGACCAGTGCGCTGTGGAAGGTTTAGTGGGAAACCCACTTAACAAGGGATAGGTACAACCATAACCAGTATATAGATAAAAGTAAGATATAACACCAGACAGGGGGTATATGTAGAAAACGCCTTTATTAGATACAGATGGCGAATAAATGTATATTTTTAAATACTCATAAAAAGTGCGCACAAGGACAAAAATATATTACAAACAATGACCACAATATATAACAATTATTAAAAAAATATATAAAAAAATATAAAAAAATGAACAATTTGAAAAGACTAGCTGACCCCAACGGTATCTTCATATAAAACCGAGGGTATGCTCCCACACAAAGTATATGACTAGACAAATATCTATATATATTTATTATAAACAGTGGTAAAAAGTGCGGAATAAAATGAGTAACAGAACCATCCGTGTGTGTATGTACCAGACTGCACAGACCAAAGTGCAATGTGCAAAAAATATATAACAAAAAATAAATATATGAATCTAGGAGTAAAAGTGGCACCACTATATCAAGTGATGAATAATACTAAAGTGCAAAAAAATAAGTGCAAAATTATAACCAAGACAGGTGATAAAACAATCACACAAAACGAGCTATCTGGTCTCACTACCTGCCACAATGTAGGCAAATCAGATAATGAAAAGTGCCAAAGTGCAATAAAGCCAAATATGGCAAAAAAGGTGCAATATGATATATCTCTAATTGATACGAGCAAACTCGCTGCTGACTCTCTATTCAGGTGGAGGCAAAGAACGTCACTCACATCCGCATATGGCCAAGAGAACCGCAACCACCTCAATATCTTAGCGTGAAAAATCACAAGGGGAGCACACTATACCTCAATTACTTAGACCGGATCAGTGGGGTCAGCCAGGTCCTCATACGAACGCGCCCCGACGCGCGTTTCGGATCGTGATCCTTCGTCAGGGGGATAGCTATTGGGGCGCAGAAGGATTAAATAGTGTCCCAATAACTAGTGCCACAGCCCGGGTGTAGGCGGCGCATGCGCGGTCCATCCGTTCCGGCACTTCCGCCGTCCACGTCATGCCGCCGGACGTACGGGGGCAGAGTACCCGACGTCTCTATAGCAACAGGACGCGGAACGGCCGAGTCCCTTCACGCTGACCAGGCATGCGCACCACCAGAAGCCGCATCTAGATAGACTGGTAAAGGACTCGGACACCAAAGTACTTAATGGACATGACTAAGGGGTGGGATCTCGCAAACATAGGCTGTCCATGAAATACATGGGAGGAAGATCCGGAAAATTTAGAGAAAGGGAAATTATAAATCTAAATATATAGAGTACAGGAAACAATTTTTATACAAAAAAATTTTTTTTATACAAAAAGATCCCCTACTTCACCCCAGATGTGCCGGGCCGGCACCCAGGACAGCAGACAATCAAAGGAAATATACAAGGGGATGAAACACTCCAGTGATCCAAAGAAAAAAACTGGTATAGGAGAAATGCTGTCAAAAGTATGGAAAATAGTATGCAGTCATGTAAGCAGATATGTCTCATGGCTATATACATGTGGCTACATAGGATATGATGTCACATAAAACACTATTTGATTATATTGAAACATACTTCTTTATATAAACATGTGTATATGTATATTACATCTACATATATTTTAGCAGGGTCATCCAATGACTCCAGACCAGGACAAGCTTCTCCAGAGCAACAGACATCATGACGGACGACACATCCTACAGCAGCAAGGGATCAAGATGAAGTACATAGACAAGTAAGTAGATCACTAAAGAGAAAAAAATAATAATTAATTAATGGAATAAAAAATAACAAAAGCACTAGATAAGGGGACATAAAAGGGATAAAAAAGATAAAATATATAAAACAATCATAAAATAGCCGACTATTTAAAACAAGAATAAAATATACATTAAATCTGATGGTATATATTTAAAGAAACGGGGCAAAGCTCAAATTTTCGTTTAACAAGATTTCGAAGAACAATCGGTACTACTGAAAGAGAGATTCATTGAGCGGGGCTACAGTCGGCGTTCCATTAAGAGAGGCTATAATAGAGCAAAGCATACAACACGCCATCAAGCCCTATACGGGAGTCGCCCCCAAAAATCCAATCAGAAGGTGAGATACATCACCCAGTACAATGACCAAAATGAAATGATGAGATCACTACTCTCTAAATCTTGGGGTATATTACAATCTGATCCCGTCTTGGCACAATACGTAGGGAAGGGTCCGAACATGACGTATCGTAGATCAAGGAACTTGGGTGATTATTTGGTGAAAAGCCATTATGATTTTAAACCAACAATCCCCACTTTTCTGGACAATAGCAAACCAAAAAATGGATGTAAAGAATGTGGTAAATGTGTGGCCTGCTCAAATGTAGTACGGGCTGAAACATTCACTGATTCCAGTGGGACCCGGACCTTTAAGATTAAACATAACATTACATGTACCACGAAGGCGGTAATCTATTATGCGGTATGTCCATGCTCATTAATTTATGTGGGAATGACAACAAGGCAATTCAAGGTACGTGTTCGTGAACACGTACGAGGTATAATGGCTGCCAAAACGACAGAGGACTTATCGGAGCTGAAGACACTGCCAAAGCACTTTAAAATCCACCACAACAGTGACCCCTCTGGCCTAAGATTTATGGGTATTGACACCATCACATTAAATGAACGTGGTGGGGAAATTGGTGTACCACTTGCTAAACTTGAGACCAAGTGGATTTGGTTGCTGGATACAGTCACACCAAGAGGGTTAAATGAAAATTTGAGCTTTGCCCCGTTTCTTTAAATATATACCATCAGATTTAACCCCTTAGCGACCGCCGATACGCCTTTTAACGGCGGCCGCTAAGGGTACTTAAACCACAGCGCCGTTAATTAACGGCGCTGTGGAAAAAGTCCATAGCGCCCCCCAGAGGCCGATTTTCTCCGGGGTCTCGGCTGCCGAGGGTAGCCGAGACCCCAGAGAACATGATTCGGGGGTTTTTTAACCCACCCCGCATTTGCGATCGCCGGTAATTAACCGTTTACCGGCGATCGCAAAAAAAAAAAAAAAAGCGATCTCTTTTTAATTTCTCTGTCCTCCGATGTGATCGCACATCGGAGGACAGAGAAAAGGGGTCCCAGGTGGCCCCCCAATACTCACCTAGCTCCCCCGATGCTCCTCGTGTCTCCCGCCGGCCAGCACCAGGAGAATCTTTGGGGTCTCGGCTGCCGGGGGTAGCCGAGACCCCAAATAGCACGATCGGGGTCGGTATTACCGACCCCTGTTTTGCGATCGCCGGTAATTAACTGTTTACCGGCGACCGCAAAAAAAAAAAAAAAAGTAAAGTGTAATTCTCTGTCCTCTGATGTGATCGCACATCAGAGGACA
This sequence comes from Ranitomeya imitator, assembly GCF_032444005.1. Taxonomy (NCBI): domain Eukaryota; kingdom Metazoa; phylum Chordata; class Amphibia; order Anura; family Dendrobatidae; genus Ranitomeya; species Ranitomeya imitator. The sequence continues at coordinate 315,472,083 of NC_091285.1, read as the reverse complement.
GAGAAATAGGGGGATTCGGGGACCCTAGCATACTCACCTAGGTCCCTGGATCCTCTTGCTGCTCCTCCTGGCCGCCGGCAGCAGAACATGGCGGACGCATGCCCAGTGCGCCCGCCATCTGTCTCCATCTGCCGGCCGGCAGGAGAACAGCAGTTGGGGCTAAAATTAGGGTTAGGGGTAGGGTTAGGGTTAGGGGTAGGGGTAGGGTTAGGGTTAGGTTAGGGTTAGGTTAGGGGTAGGGTTAGGGGTAGGGTTAGGGGTAGGGTTAGGGTTAGGTTAGGGGTAGGGTTAGGGGTAGGGTTAGGTTAGGGTTAGGGGTAGGGTTAGGGGTAGGGTTAGGTTAGGGGTAGGGCTAGGGTTAGGGCTAGGGTTGGGGCTAAATTTAGGGTTAGGGTTGGGGCTAAATTTAGGGTTAGGGTTGGGGCTAAACTTAGGGTTAGGCTTCTTTCACACTTACGTCGGTACGGGGCCGTCGCAATGCGTCGGCCCGACATACCGACGCACGTTGTGAAAATTGTGCACAACGTGGGCAGCAGCTGTAGTTTTTCAACACATCCGCTGCCCAATCTATGTCCTGGGGAGGAGGGGGCGGAGTTACGGCCACGCATGCACGGTCAGAAATGGCGGATGCGACGTACAAAAAAACGTTTCATTGAACGTTTTTTTGTGCCGATGCTCCGCCAAAACACAACTGATCGAGTGCACGACGGACGCGACGTGTGGCCATCCGTCACGATCCGTCGGCAATACAAGTCTATGGGCAAAAAACGCATCCTGCAGGCACATTTGCAGGATCCGTTTCTTGTCCAAAACGACGGATTGCGACGGAATGCCAAACGACGCAAGTGTGAAAGTAGCCCTAGGGCTAGGGTCAGGGTTGGGGCTAAAGTTAGGGCTAGGGTTGGGGCTAAAGTTAGGGTTAGAGCTGGGATTAGGGTTAGGGTTTGGATTAGGGTTGGTATTAGGGTTAGGGTTGGCATTAGGGTTACGCTTGGGATTAGGGTTAGGTTTGGGATTAGGGTTAAGGTTAGGGTTGTGATTAGGGGTGTATTGGGATTAGGGTTAGGTTTGAGGTTAGGGTTGAGATTAGGATTAGGGGTGTGTTGGATTTAGGGTTTTGATTAGGGTTATGGTTAGGGTTGACATTAGGGTTGTTTTGGGGTAAGGGTTGTGATTATGGTTAGGGTTAGTGATTAGGATTATGGATGAGGTTGGGATTAGGGTTAGGGGTGTGTTGGGGTTAGGGTTGGAGCTAGAATTGGGGGGTTTCCACTGTTTAGGTACATCAGGGGGTCTCCAAACACGACAGCCAATTTTGCGCTCAAAAAGTCAAATGGTGCTCCCTCCCTTCTGAGCTCTGCCGTGCGCCCAAACAGTGGTTTACCCCCACATATGGCGCATCAGCGTACTCGGGATAAATTGGACAACAACTATTGCAGTCCAATTTCTCCTGTTACCCTTGTGAAAATAAAAACTTGGGGGCTACAATATCTTTTTTGTGGAAAAAAAAATATTTTTTATTTTCAGGACAACTCAGGACAAATTGGACAACAACTTCTGGGGTCCAATTTCTCTTGTTACCCTTGTGAAAATTAAAATTTGGTGGCTAAAAAATCTTTTTTGTGGAAAAAAAAAATATTTTTTATTTTCACGGCTCTGCATTATAAACTTCTGTGAAGCACTTGGGCATTCAAGGTTCTCACCACACATCTAGATAAGTTCCATGGGGGTCTAGTTTCCAAAATGGGGTCACTTGTGGGGGATTTCTACTGTTTAGGCACATCAGGGGCTCTTCAAACGCGACATGGCGTCCGATCTCAATTCCAGCCAATTCTACATTGAAAAAGTAAAACGGCACTCTTTCTCTTCCAAGCTCTGCGGTGCGCCCAAACAGTGGTTTACCCCCACATATTGGGTATCGACGTACTCAGGAGAAATTGCACAACAACTTTAGTGGTCTAATTTCTCCTGTTACCCTTGTGAAAATAAAAATTTGTGGGCAAAAAGATCATTTTTGTAGAAAAAATGCAATTTTTTTTTTTCACGGCTCTACGTTATAAACTTCTGTGAAGCACATGGGGGTTCAAAGTGCTCGCCACACATCTATATAAGTTCCTTAAGGGGTCTAGTTTCGAAAATGGTGTCACTTGTGGGGGTGTTTTACTGTTTAGGCACATCAGGGGCTCTCCAAACGCGACATGGCGTCCAATCTCAATTCCAGCCAATTCTACAATGAAAAAGTAAAACGGCACTCCTTCTCTTCCAAGCTCTGCGGTGCGCCCTAACAGTTGTTTACCCCCACATATTGGGTATCAGCGTACTCAGGAGAAATTGCACAACATCTTTTGTGGTCTAATTTCTCCTGTTATCCTTGTGAAAATAAGAATTTGTGGGCGAAAAGATCATTTTTGTGTAAACAAAAGCGATTTTTTATTTTCACGGCTCTACGTTATAAACTTCTGTGAAGCACTTGGGGGTTCAAAGTGCTCACCACACATCTAGATAAGTTCCTTAAGGGGTCTAGTTTCCAAAATGGTGTCACTTGTGGGGAGTTTCCACTGTTTAGGTACATCAGGGGCTCTCTAAATGTGACATGGTGTCCGATCTCAATTCCAGCCAATTCTGCATTGAAAAAGTCAAACGGCGCTCCTTCACTTCTAAGTTCTGCGGTGCGCCCTAACAGTGGTTTACCCCCACATATGGGGTATTGGCGTATTCAGGAGAAATTGCATAACAAAATTTATGGTTACATTTCTGTTTTTACACTTGTGAAAATAAAAAAAATGGTTCTGAATTAAGATGTTTGCAAAAAAAAGTTAAATGTTCATTTTTTCCTTCCACATTGTTTCAGTTCCTGTGAAGCACGTAAAGGGTTAATAAACTTCTTGAATGTGGTTTTGAGAACCTTGAGGGGTGTAGTTTTTAGAATGGTGTCACACTTTATTATTTTCTATCATATAGACCCCTCAAAATGACATCAAATGAGATGTGGTCCCTAAAAAAAAATGATGTTGTAAAAATGAGAAATTGCTGGTCAACTTTTAACCCTTATAACTCCCTAACAAAAAAAAATTTTGTTTCCAAAATTGTGCTGATGTAAAGTAGACATGTGGGAAATGTTATTTATTAACTATTTTTCATGACCTATCTCTCTGATTTAAGGGCATAAAAATACAAAGTTTGAAAATTGCAAAATTTTAAAAATTTTCGCCATATTTCCGTTTTTTTCATAAATAATCGCAAGTATTATCGAAGAAATGTTACCACTAACATGAAGTACAATATGTCACGAAAAAACAATCTCAGAATCAGCGGGATCCGTTGAAGCGTTCCAGAGTTATAACCTCATAAAGTGACAGTGGTCAGAATTGCAAAAATTGGCTCGGTCATTAAGTACCAAATTGGCTCTGTAACTAAGGGGTTAATGTATATTTTATTCTTGTTTTAAATAGTCGGCTATTTTATGATTGTTTTATATATTTTATCTTTTTTATCCCTTTTATGTCCCCTTATCTAGTGCTTTTGTTATTTTTTATTCCATTAATTAATTATTTTTTTTTTCTCTTTAGTGATCTACTTACTTGTCTATGTACTTCATCTTGATCCCTTGCTGCTGTAGGATGTGTCGTCCGTCATGATGTCTGTTGCTCTGGAGAAGCTTGTCCTGGTCTGGAGTCATTGGATGATGTAATATACATATACACATGTTTATATAAAGAAGTATGTTTCAATATAATCAAATAGTGTTTTATGTGACATCATATCCTATGTAGCCACATGTATATAGCCATGAGACATATCTGCTTACATGACTGCATACTATTTTCCATACTTTTGACAGCATTTCTCCTATACCAGTTTTTTTCTTTGGATCACTGGAGTGTTTCATCCCCTTGTATATTTCCTTTGATTGTCTGCTGTCCTGGGTGCCGGCCCGGCACATCTGGGGTGAAGTAGGGGATCTTTTTGTATAAAAAAATGTTTTTTGTATAAAAATTGTTTCCTGTACTCTATATATTTAGATTTATAATTCCCCTTTCTCTAAATTTTCCGGATCTTCCTCCCATGTATTTCATGGACGGCCTATGTTTGCGAGATCCCACCCCTTAGTCTTGTCCATTAAGTACTTTGGTGTCCGAGTCCTTTACCAGTCTATCTAGACGCGGCTTCTGGTGGTGCGCATGCCTGGTCAGCGTGAAGGGACTCGGCCGTTCCGCGTCCTGTTGCTATAGAGACGTTGGGTACTCTGCCCCCGTACGTCCGGCGGCATGACGTGGACGGCGGAAGTGCCGGAACGGATGGACCGCGCATGCGCCGCCTACACCCGGGCTGTGGCGCTAGTTATTGGGACACTATTTAATCGGCGCTTCTGCGCCCCAATAGCTATCCCCCTGACGAAGGATCACGATCCGAAACGCGCGTCGGGGCGCGTTCGTATGAGGACCTGGCTGACCCCACTGATCCGGTCTAAGTAATTGAGGTATAGTGTGCTCCCCTTGTGATTTTTCACGCTAAGATATTGAGGTGGTTGTGGTTCTCTTGGCCATATGCGGATGTGAGTGACGTTCTTTGCCTCCACTTGAATAGAGAGTCAGCAGCGAGTTTGCTCGTATCAATTAGAAATATATCATATTGCACCTTCTTTGCCATATTTGGCATAGTTGCCTGCCAATATGTGACCTCCTCGTTTTGGATACTATTGACCCTGCAACGGGACGGACGGCTTCTCCTGTACATGACCTCCAGATACTCATCATTAATATTCGTTTCATACTAGCACCTTTTCTCGTTCTTCCACCTTCCTATATATGAGGGGATCAACAGGATCAACAGGACATTGAGTTATGTTCGATTACAGTTGGCTGATATTCCCTGGTCCATGAACCCTTCTTCGTTGGATGGACGGTTCACCTTATCTATGACCTGTGATACGAGAGATCCTCTTGTGTACTAGTTGCCACTGTGACTGGAATTTTCATATAATAAGTGGACCAACAAGCTAGTTTTTCCCCCCCCCGCCTGTATGAACATTTATGATCAATATCTTCGGATCACAGTGGATTGGATCAACACATGACGGACATTGTCTTTGGCTACATCAAGTTGGACACTGGAGATTTTACTTCAAACTGCACTGCAGTGATCTTCAGGAACTTCTATTTGGCTTCCATAAAATAGAAAATATCAACAGATTCATCTGGTTCATATGGAGCAGAATGTATCTATTCTTTTCCACTACGGGACTGACATATGAGGATCTCTGCAGCCCGATTATACTGTGGCATATTAACGAACAGCGTCTGTTCGATATCTACGTTTTGCCGGGATATTTGATGTGTTCTTTTTCAGCCTCTTTGCTCGCCTTAGAGTTATCACTGGGCAATTGTGTGACCCGCTGTGTAGTTTTGTACATGTGTATTGTTTATCTTATATGCATTAATTATACATTTATGTCCCATACAGGTTCCCTCTGGCCACACTCTAGTTGGCTTGAGTTATTTCTGTATCGAGTCGCACTCTATCTCCCAATTCACATCGCTTAGCCCGGGAGTTTACCGCTGCTTTCTTTATTGTCTGCGGGCTCTGCCTGTGCCCGGCGCTTGCGCAGTGCGGCTCATTGTTTGAACCGCGTCTGCGCATGCGCTCTTCTCCATGGAGATTTCTCTACTCTGCTCTGTCTCCCTCCTCCCACGGCCGGCGGTCGACTTCCGGTCTATTTCTCCTGCATCCTGGCGACACACCGGTGTCCTCTCCGCCTGATTGATTATGGTCTCTATATATACGTGAGTGTTTTACCACATGACCCACTTCCCCTGACGAAGCCGCTGCGGCGGCGATACGCGTGGGGTCTCCTCCTCACACCCCCTCTTCTTCTTTTTTGACCTTGCCGGGCATGTGTTATATGTGGACCTTTGGAGCGATCTACAGCCCAGCAGCATATTGCTCCCGGCTATACCGTCTTAGACACAGCTGAGTATCTCTGGCGTTATGCTGTCTGGTTTTTTGCTCCATAGAAGTCTTATCTTTCTATTTTGACTTTTTTCTTCCACATTTACATCACACAGTGGGCATTATTTGGATCCTTAGAGTATTTTAGGTCCATTAGGGATATTTAGTTACCAGTTGGGTATGCAATGATTGTATGCATTTATATATTTCCCTGATTTATGGTCATGATTATTACCCCACTGTAATGTATTTAACCACATGTCCGGCTATGCATGATATCTCATACATATATGTACAGTATATTTGCTATAGATACTTTATTGTGTTATGGGGGTGTTTTGTACACACTTGTTGTGAGTTTTTAAGTGTTTTTAGATCATGTTGTGGTGATTCAATAAACGTGTTTATTATTTTTTTTCTATACCTCAGGGTTGTGCGAGCTTGTTTTAGTCCATTCTTTCTGTCTTTTTTCTGGTTATAGTTGTTATTGGACTTGGCCCTGCACCCCCTTTATACTGATATATACAGCTGGAGTGCACCCTCTAATTTGCATATTGTAGGGGCTATAAAGGGGCGTGCACACCGATTGCCATCTTACTTCTGCCGATCTTAGCATAGGGAGAGGTTGCTGCAGCTTCATCAGAAGAACGTATATAGTTAGGGAGGGAAGATTAACCCCGAAACTGCTTGTGCTATAGCGATTTGCACTGTCCAACACCACCTTTTCTTTGCAGGGACAGTGGAGTTTATTTTTTTGTGCATCAGCTCTGTAGCTTATTAGGCTGCCCTATAAGGCTACCTGATAGCTGGATTGCTGTTTGTACGCTGCTGTGCAAACCAACTGCTTTTTTAAAAGCAAAAATCCTGTTGCTCCTTTCTGCACAGTTCTCTTGTTTCTTTGTCCACACTTTTGTGTGCAGCAGTCCTTTTTATTGCTGCCATACTTTTCCTGAGATCATTGTAGGGAGATTGAAATTGTACTACAGCCCTTGTATTTTTTTATATATCTTCCAGCCACGTTCTGCCACTTACATTGTGTATTGTAATACACTGGGCCTGAGTTTTGTTGCAGTCTCCCTCAAATAAAAGGGAGATTTAAATTAGCACTAAGTGGATCTACATCACAGTTCTGTTAGTTTGTCCTACATCTTTCAGCCACGTTCTGCCACTTACATTGAGTAGTGTAATGAACTGGGCCTGAGTTTTGTTGCAGTCTCCGCCCCCCCCAAAAAAAAGGGAGATTCAAATTCTCCACAAGTTTACAGGTCCTTCTCAAAAAATTAGCATATAGTGTTAAATTTCATTATTTACCATAATGTAATGATTACAATTAAACTTTCATATATTATAGATTCATTATCCACCAACTGAAATTTGTCAGGTCTTTTATTGTTTTAATACTGATGATTTTGGCATACAACTCCTGATAACCCAAAAAACCTGTCTCAATAAATTAGCATATTTCACCCATCCAATCAAATAAAAGTGTTTTTTAATAACAAACAAAAAAACCAACAAATAATAATGTTCAGTTATGCACTCAATACTTGGTCGGGAATCCTTTGGCAGAAATGACTGCTTCAATGCGGCGTGGCATGGAGGCAATCAGCCTGTGACACTGCTGAGATGTTATGGAGGCCCAGGATGCTTCAATAGCGGCCTTAAGCTCATCCAGAGTGTTGGGTCTTGCGTCTCTCAACTTTCTCTTCACAATATCCCACAGATTCTCTATGGGGTTCAGGTCAGGAGAGTTGGCAGGCCAATCGAGCACAGTAATACCATGGTCAGTAAACCATTTACCAGTGGTTTTGGCACTGTGAGCAGGTGCCAGGTCGTGCTGAAAAATGAAATCTTCATCTCCATAAAGCATTTCCGCCGATGGAAGCATGAAGTGCTCCAAAATCTCCTGATAGCTAGCTGCATTGACCCTGCCCTTGATGAAACACAGTGGACCAACACCAGCAGCTGACATGGCACCCCACACCATCACTGACTGTGGGTACTTGACACTGGACTTCAGGCATTTTGGCATTTCCTTCTCCCCAGTCTTCCTCCAGACTCTGGCACCTTGATTTCCGAATGACATGCAAAATTTGCTTTCATCAGAAAAAAGTACTTGGGACCACTTAGCAACAGTCCAGTGCTGCTTCTCTGTAGCCCAGGTCAGGCGCCTCTGCCGCTGTTTATGGTTCAAAAGTGGCTTTACCTGGGGAATGCGGCACCTGTAGCCCATTTCCTGCACACGCCTGTGCACGATGGCTCTGGATGTTTCCACACCAGACTCAGTCCACTGCTTCCTCAGGTTCCCCAAGGTCTGGAATCGGTCCTTCTCCACAATCTTCCTCAGGGTCCGGTCTCCTCTTCTCGTTGTACAGCGTTTTCTGCCACATTGTTTCCTTCCAACAGACTTACCATTGAGGTGCCTTGATACAGCACTCTGGGAACAGCCTATTTGTTGAGAAATTTCTTTCTGGGTCTTACCCTCTTGCTTGAGGGTGTCAATGATGGCCTTCTTGACATCTGTCAGGTCGCTAGTCTTACCCATGATGGGGGTTTTGAGTAATGAACCAGGCAGGGAGTTTATAAAAGCCTCAGGTATCTTTTGCATGTGTTTAGAATTAATTAGTTGATTCAGAAGATTAGGGTAATAGGTCGTTTAGAGAACCTATTCTTGATATGCTAATTTATTGAGACAGGTTTTTTGGGTTATCAGGAGTTGTATGCCAAAATCATCAGTATTAAAACAATAAAAGACCTGACAAATTTCAGTTGGTGGATAATGAATCTATAATATATGAAAGTTTAATTGTAATCATTACATTATGGTAAATAATGAAATTTAACACTATATGCTAATTTTTTGAGAAGGACCTGTATATACACCTTCTACCTTGTTTCACAGTACCACATAACGGTTGTTATTTTGGTTAGATTTTTCAAAAAATGAGGAAGTCTGGTGGAAGAGGCCATGGGCGGGCGTTGCCAGCTGGTACTGATGATGGTGGTGGTGGAGCATCTGGTGGTAGTGGGAAAAGCAAAATAGCACCAAAGGCTCGAGGTGTTGAGCCAGCGTCATCCTCTGGCTACACAAGGCCTCAAAGGCTCCCGTATCTGGGAAACTTGAAGACACAAAAGAGAATAGTAAAACCAAAAACACTCAGTTTGAAAAAATGTTGCAGTAATCCGCAAGTGCTAGTAAAAGATGTAAAAAACAGGGTATTTGGTTGATACGTTTTTTGCAAAAAATGTATACTAAGCTGCTCTACCAATCTTCACGGTATACCCTTATCAGAGCAGTCCTAACTAATGTATGCAATCCCTATCTGATGTATTTAAAAACCTGATCATCTGTATATAACCTGTGTGAACAGGGTTCAGAGAGGAAAAATCCATGTGTGCATACAGGGTAGAACAGCTTTTGTGCAGATAGCCCAAGAGGAGTGGTGGAACTCCCCAGTCTTGTAGACACAAGAGAACAATTATGGAAACAGGAACACATGGGCTACTTGCACAGTGAACAAGTCTGTATGATCATGTTCACACACCACCAAGAAACCTGAAGACACAAAAGAGAATAGTAAAACCAAAAACACTCAGTTTGAAAAAATGTTACAGTAATCCGCAAGTGCTAGTAAAAGATGTAAAAAACAGGGTATTTGGTTGATACGTTTTTATCCCTTATCTGGGAGTAGGAAAACAGGTTTTAAAGCCGGAGCAGCAGGAAAAAGTTTTGGCTTTCCTTGCTGACTCAGCCTCTAGCTCTTTTGCCTCCTCTTCAGAAGGTTTGAAATCTAAAAGCAGCGAGTTGTCAGTGGATGCTCCCGGTCAGGAACAAGTCGCTTCCTTGTGTCCTTCACCCAAACCAAAAATGAAGGATGCGGCAGGCGAAACTACAGTTTACTCCATGGAGCTCTTCTCACATACCCTGCCTGAGTTAGAGAGGGAAATTGTTAAAAGCCCATTACATTATGAATCGGACATTGAGTGCACAGATGCACAGCCACAGCTAGATTATTATGCTCTTCCATTGACTCAGATCACTGCATTGCCCTCGCAGTGTACTGAGCCAGAATCTGACCCTGATGAGCCTATGGTGCCCCGTCACGAACGCCATAGCACCTTACATGGTGACACAGAGGAAGGTGCACATGACATTGAAGAGGAGGTGATAGATGACCCAGTTGTTGACCCAGATTGGCAGCCATTGGGGAAGAGGGTGCTGCTGCCAGTAGTTCAGAAGCGGAGGAGGATGATCCACTGCAGCAGCCATCTACATCACAAAAGCTTTCATCTGGCAGGCCCGTATCTGGCCAAAAATGTTTGTCAAAACCAAAAACAGTTTTAGGACAGCGTGACCATCCGGTGAAAGTAGCACAGCGTGCAATGCCTGAAAAGGTAATCCATAGTAGGAAGAGTGCAGTGTGGGAATTTTTTAACCAAGATCCGAATGATCAGTGCAAAGTTATCTGTAAGAAGTGCTCAAAGACCTTTAGCAGAGGGAAGAATCTCCTAAATTTAAATACAACGTGCATGCGTAGACATTTAACCAGCATGCACTTGCAAGCCTGGACTATCTACCAAACGACCAGTATCGTTGGTGCACCTGCTCAGAATGAAGGTAGTCAGCAACACTACATTGCTTCCCTCACAGTAAGCCCACCGGTTAGGACACCACCAGCAGCAAATGTGGAGGTATTGTCACAAGGCCAAAGCAGTCAGGGAATCACAAGGTTCATGGTAGTAAACACTGTAGGTAGGCCAACATCAAGAATACCATCACCAACCCTCTCTCAATCTGCCATCTCCACCACCACCCCCCTAGTTCCACCATATGCAGCTCTCCAGTTCAGCTCACCCTACAAGAGACTCTCATTAGGAAAAGAAAGTACTCATCCTGTCATCCGCGTACACAGGGTTTGAAAGCCCACATTGCTAGACTAATCTCGTTAGAGATAATGCCCTATCGGTTGGTTGAAAGTGAAGATTTCAAAGCCCTGATAGTCTACGCAGTACCACGCTATGACCTATGCAGCCGACACTTCTTTGTGAGAAAAGCCATCCCAGCCCTCCACCAGCATGTCAAAGACTGCATTGTCCATGCACTGAGGCAATCATTCAGTAGAAAGGTGCACCTCACAACAGATGCATGGACCAGTAGGCATGGCCAGGGATGTTACGTGTCCAGCACGGTGCACTGGGTTAATGTGGTGGATGCAGGGTCCACAGGGGACAGCCATAGTGGGACAGTTCTGCCTAGCCCACGGTCTAGGAAGCAGTTGGCTGTAGGCGTTCACCACCCCTACTCCTCCTCCTCCAGAAGTGAAAGCTCGTCCACAGAGCGCAGTCGCACGACCACTCCATCCGCAGCTGCCAGTTTTGCACACTAGGTGTCCCATTATGGAACAGCTAGTGGTAAGCGTCAGCAGGCTGTGCTACAAATTAAGTGTTTGGACGACAACAGACACACCGCGTAAGTACAGGCCGAGTACTTGCAGCTTGAAACTCAGTCATGGCTGGGCAGTGTACATCTTGAGGCAGGCAAGGTAGTCAGTGATAACGGAAGGAATTTTATGGCTGCCATAGCCCTTTCAGAACTGAAACACATTCCTTGCCTGGCTCACACCTTGAACCTGGTGGTGCAGTGCTTCCTGAAAAATTATCCGGAGTTACCAGCCCTGCTCCTGAAGGTGCGAAAACTTTGCTTGCACATCCGCCGGTCGCCCGTACACTCCAGCCGTATGCAGAACCATCAGCGATTGCTGAATCTTCCCCAGCAACGCCTAATAATCGACATTGCAACAAGGTGGAACTCCACACTGCACAAGCTTCAGAGGCTGTGCGAACAGAGATGTGCTGTCATTTATTTGTGGGAGGATACACATACACGGGCAGGCAGTTGGATGGCAGACATGGAGTTGTCTGGTGTGCAGTGGTCAAAGCTCCAAGACCTCTGTCAAGTCCTTCAGTGTTTTGAGGAATGCACATGGCTGGTAAGTGCAGACGACGCCATCATAAGCATGAGCATCGCACTAATGCGTCTGCTGATGCAAAATTTGATGCACATCAAGGAGCAGGCGTCTGCAGCCGAGGAGTTGGGAAGCCTTGATGACAGTCAGCCATTGTCTGGTCAGGGAATTCTCCTGGACGAGGAGGTGGACGAAGAGGAGGAGGAGGCGGAGGATGGGGATGAATATTTATGGGAGGAGAATGCTTCTCAGGGGCAATAGAAACTGGTGGTGTTGCAAGGTCAGGTACAGGGTTTTGTGGGCCACAAGTGATGTTGATTTGCAAGAAAGTGCTCCTCAACCCAGCACAAGCAGTGAATTGACACCTGGAACATTGGCCCACATGGCAGAGTATGCCTTGCGTATCCTAAAAAGGAACCCCCGCATTATCAAAATGATGACCGATGACGATTACTGGTTGGCCTGCCTCCCGGATCCACAATACAAAGGAAAATTACAAAATATCATGCCACATGAGAACCTTGAGCAAATATTGGCTACCAAACAAGCAACTCTTGTAGACCGTTTGCTTCAGGCATTCCCAGCACACAGAGGCCGTGATGGTTCTCACACGAGCTGTAGGGGGCAACATGGCAGAGGTGTTAGAGGTGCACAAATCCGAAGTGGCATTGGACAGAGGGGTTTTATGACCAGGTTGTGGAGTGATTTTGCAATGACCGCAGACACGACAGGTACTGCTGCATCAATTCAAAGTGACAGGAGACAGCATTTGTCCAGTATGGTTACCAACTATTTTTCCTCCCTTATCGATGTTCTCCTTCACAGGTCATTCCCCTTTGATTACTGGGCATCAAAAATAGACACCTGGCCTGAATTGGCAGAATATGCATTACAGGAACTCGCTTGCCCAGCTGATAGTGTGCTATCAGAAAGAGTCTTCAGCGCTGCTGGTTCAATACTGACCGAAAAAAGGACACGTCTGGCTACCAGAAATGTTAATGATCTAACCTTCATTAAAATGAACCATTCATGGATTTCAAATTATTTTGCCCCACCTTCCCCTGCTGACAAGTAGCTTGCCTTAAAAATGTCTTGCTTTTGGCCTCCTCTTACTGACTGCTCCAATTCCTCCATTTGCAGTGGCTGGATGTCCACCATAGGCCATTTTTATATCTCCCTAAATGGGCAGACGCCCCCCACAGGGCCGTGGTCACCACTTGGCGCAAGTATCCGTGCAAGTGCCGTTTGCCTGGACTGGTCGGTGTGCCCACTCTTGGGTGACGGCACTGGCACAGGGTCCCTCATAGTACAATGACGTGTCTCTGATGGTGGTGGTGCACAACCAACGTCAGACACACCATCGTAATATGAGGGGCCCTGTGCCAGTAATGCCACCCACGAGAGAGTGTTCCCCCCAGCTCGAACAGTGCTCTACCAATTGCAAAACTTAACTCTCCCTGCTCCACCACTGTGTAGTCTGTGCTGTTAAATCCTTCAATGGCACTGCCAATACAAATTTGTTGAAATGATAGATGATAGTAAAAATATACAGGGGCCCTGGTGTTAGGTTTCGAGTTCCCGCTTCTGCACAGGGGGAATCTCGAGCCATCTCCGCTGCGGTCTCCCATTCTTATCCAGCCGCAGTGGAGTCTGCTCAGCAGGGACGTCAGTCCCAGCGTCTTGCTCAGTCTCACTCTGTACAGAGAGTTACTGCTGCTTCTTCAGCTTCTGCCATTAAAGCCAGTGCTGGTCAGCAGCGAGCGGACTTCTCTGGGACTAAGTCCTTGTCTGCACACACTGAGCATGCCCAGGGCAAGATCTCCCGTTGGAGATCGAGGGTCATGTGCTCAGGCCCTGCAGCACATTCCATTGGTCCTCTTGGCAGGTCTTGGAAGGGCAAAGTTTCTGTGGCCACTTTCTGTGCTGCAACTATATAAACTGCGCATGACCGCACGGCCATGCGCTAGTGTACATTTGCTTACGTGTGTTTGTTGTGAGTGCAAGTCGTCCTTGGATACCCCTTCCCTATTGAATGTCTGTTCGTGGAAGGTGTATGGTTGCTATCTAGCGCCCGACTTATCCTACAGCACTAATCACACATTACAGCGTCCAGTTGCTGTGACCGCCAGTACAGCGCCGTGCACTTCCTCTGTGCTTTCCTTACCCAAGCCTGGGTGGTTAGTGGCGTTCGTCAGTGCGGCACCGCATGCACTCTTGTGCCCTAATATTGTTATTGAGCTTCCTTACACACCCAGTTGCGGTGTTGTGCCAGCAAGGGTCTAATCGGACTTCAATCCTAGTTGGGGTTGAGTTCGCTGACTACTTGCTCGCCCTCTATGTGCGGTACCGCGATCCTGTGACGCAACAGGATCGCTTCCTTCACGCTGGGTGAAGTTTAACCCACGTGTGTATACTTATGAGTACCGCCATATAGTCCGTCATTACTTGGCAGCAGGTTCCATCTCTGCACGGTGGACCCCGGGCTGCGAACGCACCATACTCTATCTGTCTTATTATTTGGTGCGTTCCGCTAGCCCTAACATTACACTAGCGCCAGGGTCTGGCTAGTAATGACGGACAAACAGCAATCCTTGCGGTATATCCAGCAGCTGGAGGGTAGGTTGGCGGCTCTTGAGAGCGCAACCTCAGCTGTGGATGTTACCGCAGTTGCTGTACAGGCTGCTAGCGTGGCTGCAGCAACCCTGTCCATTGCCACCCCTGCTCCGACATTTTCTCGCCTCCCGCTGCCAGAAAAATTTTCTGGTGATAGCAAATTTTGTAGGGGATTTGTGAGTCAGTGCTCTATTCACCTCGAGCTCCTGGCTGCATGTTTTCCCACAGAGCGGGCTAAGGTGGGATTTATAGTGTCTCTCTTGTCGGACAGGGCGTTGGAATGGGCTACGCCGCTGTGGGAGCGTGGCGATCATGTGGTGCAGAGTGCTCCGCTGTTTCTGAGCACTCTGAAACAGGTCTTTTTAGGACCTCAAGTCACCCATGATACTGCGCTCCAACTGCTGGCATTAACTCCGGGTGAGTCCTTGGTCAGTCATTTTGCCGTCCAATTCCGCACTTTAGCATCTGAGCTGGATTGGTCGGATAAAGCTCTTATCCCCATATTTTGGAGGGGCCTGGCTGACCGCGTTAAGGACGCTCTGGCCACTAGGGAGATTCCTGCCACACTGGAGGAGTTAATAACTGTCTCCACTCGAATTGACCTCTGTTTTAACGAGCGGAGGTTAGAGCGAGCCCAGTGTAGGCAGAGGTTTCGGCTGGCTCCTACCTTCGCCAAACCTCTGGAATCTCCGGTCCTGGTTCCTGAGTCACATGAGGCCAGGGAAGTGTCACAAGTGGGATCTAAGTCCCGGACCGCTTGTGCACTCAAGGTCTGTCATGTTTGCCAGCAGTCAGGACATCTAGCCACCAGATGTCCTCAGCGGTCGAGGAAACGTCAGCGTCTAGTGGTAGTAGGTGGAGGTACACTAGACACGGCGACGTTTGCCTCTAAATTGTCCTTTAAGGGGACAATTACTATAGGCTCATTCTCCCACTCGGTAGAGCTCTGCGTGGATTCTGGGGCGGAGGGCAATTTTATGTCTTCTGCCTTCGCCCAACGTCACGCAATACCCCTGGTTATGCTAGCTCAACCAGTAACGGTACGAGTGGTGAATGGGTCGACACTGCCCTCACAGATAACACACCAGACCATCCCTTTTACTCTGTCCATGTCGCCATCTCATCAGGAGATTATATCTCTGCTCGTCATTCCTGAGGGAATTGATGAGGTCCTGTTGGGAATACCTTGGCTACGGTACCACTCTCCTCATATCGAGTGGTCCTCTGGCAGAATCCTGGGATGGGGTGAATCTTGTGGTGGTAGGTGTCAGAGGGAGTGCGTTCAGGTTGCTACTACAGAGGTACCCGCAGATCTTTCCTCTCTCCCCAAGCAGTATTGGTCTTATGCAGACGTGTTCTCCAAAAAGGCGGCGGAGATCCTTCCGCCCCATCGCCCCTATGACTGTCCTATTGATTTCTTGCCTGGTGCTGAGCCTCCCCGGGGTCGAGTCTATCCGCTATCTCTCCCGGAGACGGAGGCAATGTCACAGTACATCCAGGAAAATCTGGCAAGAGGATTGTGAAGAGCAGAACAAAAATGATTACCTCAATGAACAAAAATAAAAAAAAAGAATTTGTGATAAACATTGACCTGTCCATTCAAGGACATTTTAGCTATAGTATGAAATCCTGTTTTTCTTGTCTGTGGAATTGCCTTTGTACTGTTTGTTGTGAAACTGCCGCCCACGAAACTGTTTTCTTTTCTTTTCTTTCTTTCCTGTTTTGTCTCTTTGTTTAAACATGCAAAACTTGTATAACCACTAAACAACTATATAAAGAAGGGGTAGCACCTTGAAGGCAGGCGTGCTTCAGAGACTTCCCAGTGATACACTATACAAGACGTGTCTTGTGTATTATTTCTGGTGAATCCCCACTTCCAAAGGCTGCTCTGACTGAGTGTGATCCCGACATTTCCTGGCGCCTGAACAGGGACCCGAGGTCTGTGTATTCCTTCAAGAACACCGGCAGAATACGAACGAAAAGAGAATCTGGGATAATGGACGGCAGATGAACAAAAACCTGGCCAGGTAAGAGACACTGTTAGATCTCTTATATCTGCCCTGCACTGTCCGTAAGATTTTCTGTGTCGTGTTCTTTAGCGGGTAGTTCTAGTAGAGGAGGATATCTATAGCTCGGGTTCTTGAACTATTTAGGAATTGATCACCTCACGGAGTACGGCATTGAATGAGAGTGAATGTGAATAGAAGGTGTGTGGAAGTTGGGAATAGCCCTATAAGCCGCCCAGGGGGTTGAAACAGAAGAAGTGACTGTCCCACTGGGCAACGTGGTTGCGTCCTTTCGGGGAGACCTCCGCGCCTATGTTCAATCTCTGATCCTGTCTTTGACAAAAACCTGGTGACGGATAAGTGTATGATAGTATGAGCCCAGGACAGATAAATTAGCCTGGGACAAGAATACGTTGTATGTGATAGTATGAGCCCAGGACAGATAAATTAGCCTGGGACAAGATACGTTGTATGTTCTTTTTCTTTTTCTGTCTGGTTGCATTTGTGTTGTTTGCTATAGGTGTAGGAATCAGGATTTTCTTACATCAACACAGTTTAAACATCCTAGCTCCTTAGGAAGAAGGTAACGAGGTATTCTCATACCCAAACGCCACCTAGGGCAAGAAAAAACACATCCTAGCTCCTTAGGAAGAAGGTAACGAGGTATTCTCATACCCAAACGCCACCTAGGGCAAGAAAGCTCAGGATAAGAAAATGGGGAATAAGCAAACAAAGTCGGAACCAGAAGAATTAGATATCTATACTATCATAAAGGAGAGAAGTGGTGAAGATGCCACTAAGGGGCTGAAAAAGATTTTTAGTAAGTTTGGAGTTACTAGGGCAGAAGCTTTTAGTAGAAAACTATGGGAAGGAATTCAGGAAAGGAAAAAAGGCATAATCAGAGACAAGAAATGGATAGATCAGATCCAAGCATTGATTGATGTCTCTAGGGTAGCAGAAAATGAGAGATGGACATATAATCAACAGAGTAAAAAGTGGTGTATTAGACCCACAGGCTGTGGAGAAAAACAAAATGTGGAATCTAAAAATACCCCACCCCCATACCTTAACCCACATGCCCCATCTTTTCTCCAAACACCACCTCAAAGTTTAGCCGGACCAGGAGGATGGGTATGTCCGCACTGTGGACAACAAAATCCAGACTGGAGAAATGATTGCCTAGCCTGTGGTACACCTAGACATGGCGCTGTACTTGCCCCTGTTAGGGTAGTACCAAGACCCTTTAGGGAACCTGGTGCTGACGGAGTAATGGGAACTAGATATCACCAAACTCGACAATATTTCCCTTGGTCCCCCGCTGAAGGCATGTCTCTCTTGCATAACGCACCAGATCCCACCCAGTGTCCAGTTAGATTTGCACAATATATACAGCAAATTATGCAGACTCACGCTGGAGTTTGGGCAGATGGAGAAGAATTATGTAGAATGAAAATGACTCCTGGACTCTTCCAGGAGCTATTAGCAAATCTACAGGTACATAGGCCCCAAGCAGGAGATGGTGCCTTACAAACGATAGAATCAGGTACACAATTTGTAGATCACTTAATGGTTTTCATGAGGGAGAGACAGAGGCAGAGAGGAACAACGGGAGTGGTGGCTCAGAAATCTGGACAATCAGTAGACGAATATTATCTAAGTGTAGAAAATAATTTCAGAGATGAAGGCATGGATCTAACCGCTCCAGGAATGATGAGGTTAGTTACAAAAACCTTTATAGATGGATTGTCTCCAAAAGTGAAGGAAAAGCTTAAGGCCGCAACCCCTGATTGGAGAACCTTGGAAGACCCACACCTGGCTAGACAGAAAGCTGTAGGGATAGAAATGGACTTAAGAGAAAATTCTAAGCCAGTAAGAATTGCACAGGCTAATACTGGCTCTGCTAATCAAAAGTTTGCTTGTCATTACTGTAAGAAGCCAGGACATTTCCAAAGGGAATGTAGGAAGAGAAAAACAGATATAGATTCAGGAACCTTTGCACCCAAAAATAGGATAAATAACCCAGTGCCTGATCAAACAGACAGCTCAGAATGACTGAAAGTTATGCAGGTCTCTCTTCCTTCTAGAAGACCAATAATACAAGTTGAAGTTGAGGGTAAAAATGTACCTTTTCTGATAGATACGGGAGCAACATCCTCCATTTTAAATCAGGACTTTTTACCATATCCTGACAATATATCATAGTAACATAGTAACATAGTAACATAGTTAGTAAGGCCGAAAAAAGACATTTGTCCATCCAGTTCAGCCTATATTCCATCATAATAAATCCCCAGATCTACGTCCTTCTACAGAACCTATTTGTATGATACAATATTGTTCTGCTCCAGGAAGACATCCAGGCCTCTCTTGAACCCCTCGACTGAGTTCGCCATCACCACCTCCTCAGGCAAGCAATTCCAGATTCTCACTGCCCTAACAGTAAAGAATCCTCTTCTATGTTGGTGGAAAAACCTTCTCTCCTCCAGACGCAAAGAATGCCCCCTTGTGCCCGTCACCTTCCTTGGTATAAACAGATCCTCAGCGAGATATTTGTATTGTCCCCTTATATACTTATACATGGTTATTAGATCGCCCCTCAGTCGTCTTTTTTCTAGACTAAATAATCCTAATTTCGCTAATCTATCTGGGTATTGTAGTTCTCCCATCCCCTTTATTAATTTTGTTGCCCTCCTTTGTACTCTCTCTAGTTCCATTATATCCTTCCTGAGCACCGGTGCCCAAAACTGGACACAGTACTCCATGTGCGGTCTAACTAGGGATTTGTACAGAGGCAGTATAATGCTCTCATCATGTGCATCCAGACCTCTTTTAATGCACCCCATGATCCTGTTTGCCTTGGCAGCTGCTGCCTGGCTCTGGCTGCTCCAGGTAAGTTTATCATTAACTAGGATCCCCAAGTCCTTCTCCCTGTCAGATTTACCCAGTGGTTTCCCATTCAGTGTGTAATGGTGACATTGATTCCTTCTTCCCATGTGTATAACCTTACATTTGTCATTGTTAAACCGCATCTGCCACCTTTCAGCCCAAGTTTCCAACTTATCCAGATCCATCTGTAGCAGAATACTATCTTCTCTTGTATTAACTGCTTTACATAGTTTTGTATCATCTGCAAATATCGATATTTTACTGTGTAAACCTTCTACCAGATCATTAATGAATATGTTGAAGAGAACAGGTCCCAATACTGACCCCTGCGGTACCCCACTGGTCACAGCGACCCAGTTAGAGACTATACCATTTATAACCACCCTCTGCTTTCTATCACTAAGCCAGTTACTAACCCATTTCCACACATTTTCCCCCAGACCAAGCATTCTCATTTTGTGTACCAACCTCTTGTGCGGCACGGTATCAAACGCTTTGGAAAAATCGAGATATACCACGTCCAATGACTCACCGTGGTCCAGCCTATAGCTTACCTCTTCATAAAAACTGATTAGATTGGTTTGACAGGAGCGATTTCTCATAAACCCATGCTGATATGGAGTTAAACAGTTATTCTCACTGAGATAATCCAGAATAACATCCCTCAGAAACCCTTCAAATATTTTACCAACAATAGAGGTTAGACTTACTGGCCTATAATTTCCAGGTTCACTTTTAGAGCCCTTTTTGAATATTGGCACCACATTTGCTATGCGCCAATCCTGCGGAACAGACCCTGTCGCTATAGAGTCACTAAATATCAGAAATAATGGTTTATCTATTACATTACTTAGTTCTCTTAGTACTCGTGGGTGTATGCCATCCGGACCCGGAGATTTATCTATTTTAATCTTTTTTAGCCGGTTTCGCACCTCTTCTTGGGTTAGATTGGTGACCCTTAATATAGGGTTTTCATTGTTTCTTGGGATTTCACCTAGCATTTCATTTTCCACCGTGAATACCGTGGAGAAGAAGGTGTTTAATATGTTAGCTTTTTCCTCGTCATCTACAACCATTCTTTCCTCACTATTTTTTAAGGGGCCTACATTTTCAGTTTTTATTCTTTTACTATTGATATAGTTGAAGAACAGTTTGGGATTAGTTTTACTCTCCTTAGCAATGTGCTTCTCTGTTTCCTTTTTGGCAGCTTTAATTAGTTTTTTAGATAAAGTATTTTTCTCCCTATAGTTTTTTAGAGCTTCAATGGTGCCATCCTGCTTTAGTAGTGCAAATGCTTTCTTTTTACTGTTAATTGCCTGTCTTACTTCTTTGTTTAGCCACATTGGGTTTTTCCTATTTCTAGTCCTTTTATTCCCACAAGGTATAAACCGCTTACACTGCCTATTTAGGATGTTCTTAAACATTTCCCATTTATTATCTGTATTCTTATTTCTGAGGATATTGTCCCAGTCTACCAGATTAAGGGCATCTCTAAGCTGGTCAAACTTTGCCTTCCTAAAGTTCAGTGTTTTTGTGACTCCCTGACAAGTCCCCCTAGTGAAAGACAGGTGAAACTGTACAATATTGTGGTCGCTATTTCCTAGATGCCCGACCACCTGCAGATTTGTTATTCTGTCAGGTCTATTAGATAGTATTAGGTCTAAAAGTGCTGCTCCTCTGGTTGGATTCTGCACCAATTGTGAAAGATAATTTTTCTTGGTTATTAGCAGAAACCTGTTGCCTTTATGGGTTTCACAGGTTTCTGTTTCGCAGTTAATATCCGGGTAGTTAAAGTCCCCCATAACCAGGACCTCATTATGGGTTGCAGCTTCATCTATCTGCTTTAGAAGTAGACTTTCCATGGTTTCTGTTATATTTGGGGGTTTGTAACAGACCCCAATGAGAATTTTGTTACCATTTTTCCCTCCATGAATTTCGACCCATATGGACTCGACATCCTCATTTCCTTCGCTAATATCCTCCCTTAAAGTGGACTTTAGACAAGACTTTACATAGAGACAAACCCCTCCTCCTCTCCGATTTTTACGATCCTTTCTAAACAGACTGTAACCCTGTAAGTTAACTGCCCAGTCATAGCTTTCATCTAACCATGTCTCTGTTATTCCCACTATGTCAAAGTTACCTGTAGATATTTCTGCTTCTAGTTTTTCCATCTTGTTTGTCAGGCTTCTGGCGTTTGCAAGCATGCAGTTTAGAGGATTTTGTTTTGTTCCAATCTCCTCGCTGTGGATTGTTTTAGAAATGTTCTTACCTCCCTTCTGAGTATGTTTTCCTGGATCTTCTTTGTTCAAGTCTAATGTTTTTCTTCCCGTCCCCTCTTCTTCTAGTTTAACGCCCTCCTGATGAGTGTAGCGAGTCTTCTGGCGAATGTGTGTTTCCCAGGTTTGTTGAGGTGTAGTCCGTCTCTGGCGAGGAGTCCATCGTACAAGTAATTCACACCATGGTCCAGGAATCTGAATCCTTGTTGTCTGCACCATCGTCTTAGCCAGTTGTTTGCATCAAGGATCCTGTTCCATCTCCTGGTGCCATGCCCGTCTACTGGAAGGATAGAAGAAAAAACTACCTGTGCATCCAGTTCCTTTACTTTCTTCCCCAACTCTTCAAAGTCTTTGCAGATTGTCGGTAGGTCCTTCCTTGCCGTGTCATTGGTGCCAACATGTATCAGAAGAAATGGGTGGACGTCCTTGGAGTTGAAGAGCTTTGGTATCCTATCGGTCACATCCTTGATCATCGCACCTGGAAGGCAGCATACTTCTCTTGCAGTTATGTCCGGTCTGCAGATGGCTGCTTCTGTGCCTCTCAGTAGTGAGTCTCCCACTACCACCACTCTTCGTTGCTTCTTGGCTGTACTTTTTGCTGTCACTTGTTGCTGTGTGCCCTTTTCTTTTTTGCTTGCTGGTATTGCTTCATCCTTAGGTGTGCCATCTTCATCCTCTACAAAGATTTGATATCGGTTCTTCAGTTGTGTGGTTGGTGATTTCTCCATGGTCTTCTTGCTTCTTTTGGTCACATGCTTCCACTCATCTGCTTTTGGAGGTTCTCTGACACTTTTTTCACCTTCTGTGACCAGTAGAGATGCTTCTGTTCTGTCTAGAAAGTCTTCATTCTCTTTGATGAGTTTCAAAGTTGCTATTCTTTCTTCCAGACCCCGCACCTTTTCTTCTAAAAGGGCCACTAGTCTACACTTCTGACAGGTGAAATTTGATTCTTCTTCTGGTCGATCTGTGAACATGTAGCACATGCTGCAGCTCACCATGTAGGTTGTCACATCTGCCATGTTGCTCCTAGATCCTGCTGACTTGCTGTGTGTTTTCCTTCTTGTGTAATCTACTCAGCCAAGCTCTCTTGCAATAATGTCCTACAGGCAAAAATTCGCGCGCCGTAAGGCACCTGGAATATGCAAATTAGCCTCCTCAAGCTTGAATCCCTGGTTTGGTGATTCTTTCCAAGCAGCTGGTCCCGGCTGTACCCAACGATCTTCTAGCTTAGGGAGACTCTTCGCTTTCCCAGAAGGCACCTGGAATATGCAAATTAGCCTCCTCAAGCTTGAATCCCTTGTATCCTCAAAGGTTACATATGCAGAAGGGTATGATGGTAAAGAAAGTGTCCTCCAAAGAAACTATGGTGAAATATCGCATGGTGCACGACTTACGGGAAATCAATAAGGTTTTGGCACCGGTCACCCCTGTGGTACCGAATCCTCATACCTTACTGTCTCAAATACCCAGCACTGCTGCATATTTTACGGTAATTGACTTATCAAACGCATTTTTTTCTGTGCCACTACATAAGAACTGTTGGCGTTTGTTTGCCTTTACATTCAAGGGTAAACAATTAGCATGGACAAGATTGCCACAAGGTATGGTACACTCACCAACTTCGTACTCTGAAGCAATGCAGACCGTGCTAAAAAAATTTCATCCCAGAACCAGGAGTAGTCATTCTACAGTATGTAGATGACTTACTTATTTGTTGCCCTGATGAGCAGACAGCAGTTACCTCAACTGTTAATTTCTTAATTTTCCTAGCGCAAGAAGGCTGTAAAGTAAATAGACAGAAACTCCAGGCTTGTCAACAAACAGTCGTGTTTTTAGGTCACTGCATATCACAGGGCATCAGACACCTCACACCTCAACGTACGGAAGCCATACGTAACATGCTTGAACCCAGGAATCACAAACAGCTGCGTGCTTTCCTAGGTATTGTTTCACACTGTAGACAGTGGATCATACATGCAAGTCAACTCATGCAGCCTTTATATGACTGTATTGCCAACACACCATATTCACTCAGTGAAGAGGCTAAACAGTCATTTTCCTCTTTGAAAACAGCACTGGTATCAGCTCCGGCTTTGGGACTCCCAGACTACACTAAACCTTTTCAATTGATGGCAGCTGAGATATCCTCACATGCTACAGAGGTGCTCACACAAAAACATGGAAACAAACAGAGACCTGTGGCATACATATCAGCTCATCTGGACCCTGTAGCTAGAGCCGCACCTTCTTGTGTAAGAGTAGTAGCCGCAATTTCACTGTTATTAGATAAAGCTTCTGAGATTGTTCTTGATCACCCACTTCTAGTTCAGACCACTCATGATGTACATGGCATTCTTAACCAGGTCCAACCTAAACATATTTCAATGGCCAGACACCTCCGTCTCCAATGTTCCCTACTACTGCCGCCCAACATTTCCTTTGCCAGGATTCAGACTCTTAATCTCGCGTCTTTGCTCCCTTTAGAGTCTGAGGGGGGTACCATATCTGAGGAAACTGCACTCTCCAACTCCTTTGAAACTGCACTCTCCAACTCCTTTGACCCATCAAAGTCAATGCATGATTGTGTACAATTAATGGAACAAGAGACTCAGGGCTTATGTAATGTACGTGACAAGCCACTCTGTAATGCTACATTTGAACTTTTCATAGATGGCAGTAGATATGCAGATATGAATGGACAATTTCATACAGGTTATGCGGTAGTAACTCAGCATGAAGTGCTGAAAGCAGAACCTCTCCCTGCTAATCAGTCTGCACAAGAAGCAGAACTTACGGCATTAGTTGAAGCTCTAAAAATAGCCAAAGATCAGACAGCAAACATATACACTGATTCTAGATATGCACATGGCATTATTTTCGATTTTGGCATAATATGGAGAGCCAGAGGTTATATGACTGCTTCAGGCCAACCTGTTAAACATGCCTCCCTCATTAGACAGATTCTGGAGGCAGCACAAGAAACTAAAGAAATAGCGGTGATAAAGGTAGCTGCACATGTGAGACTCGACACCGAGGAAGCCAGGGGTAACGATAAAGCCGATAAGGCAGCAAAACAGGCAGCACGTAAACCCTTACATCATGCCCACACACTAGATAGCTCTGAAGATGATGAGGAAAGATTGAAGGAAGCTCAGAAACAGGTAGACGACGAAGAACGAGGGCAGTGGCAGAAAAAAGGGGCAGAAGATCAGCAAGGATTATGGAAAAAAGGAACTTTGTTGTGTTTACCCAGAGCCTGGTACCCCGCAGTGGCAAGTGACCTCCACCTACCCACGCATGTGTCGGCAAATGGTATGACACTCAAGGTAAAAGAAAGGTGGTTGGCTCCAGGCTTTGGTAATTTTGCTCGGAACATGTGTGCTGCATGCGCTATATGCCTGGCACACAATCCAGGTCAGGCCATTAAAACCCCAACCAAGCATCATGTAAGACCACTGTATCCCTTTCAAAGACTCCAGATCGACTACATCCAACTTCCTAGGTACAATGGATACGAATATGTGCTTGTGTGTGTGGACATGTTCTCAGGGTGGCCAGAGGCTTATCCAGTTCGTAAAGCCTCAGCAAAAACTACTGCCATTAAAATAGCACATGAACTGATACCCCATTACGGCATGCCTGAGGTGATCGAGTCAGATAGGGGTACCCATTTTACTGGGGAAATATTCCAGAATGTTATGAAAATGTTGGGAGTAGAAAACCAGTTTCACACTCCATATCATCCACAGAGTTCAGGTAAAGTGGAAAGATTAAATGGGACAATAAAATTAAAAATCCAGAAGGCCATGGCAGAAACAGGAAAGCCTTGGACCGAGTGTCTACCACTTGCCCTGTATTCCATCCGAAACACCCCAAGGGGGAAGGCTAAGCTGTCACCACATGAGATTCTTTTTGGTAGAGCAGCAAATTTGGGTTGTTATTTTCCACAACAACTGATGTTGAATACTGAGACTTTAACTGCTTATGTACAAGAATTACAAAAACGTTTAACTAAAGTGCATTCGCAAGTTTTTGCTTCCCTTCCAGATCCAGAAAATCTCGAAGGAGGCCACAAGTTGGAACCTGGTGATCAAGTCTACGTGAAAAGACACACCAGAAAGACTCTGGAACCGAGATTTGACGGACCTTTCCAAGTCCTGTTAACAACTCCAACAGCAGTCAAGCTTGAAGGAAAGGCATCATGGATACATGCAAGCCATTGCAAAAAAGCAGTATAAGACTCATGATATTGATGTTAATAATGTTAACCTCAACGGAGGCATGGGAAAGACTGAATTCTCTAGCCCCTTTGAACAATAGATTCGTACAACATCATAGAAAATTAGTGCATGACTTGTTAAATAATACGCAACCCCTGGCAGATTGTTGGATCTGTACCCATTCACCAGTATCAGCCACAAGTATACCTTTTCTAGCAGTTCCCGTGTCAGCTGAAGAAATATTCGCTTGGCCTAATTGTTCAGACAACCTGGCCAACAACCAACCTGGCAATACTAGACTATGGAATACTACAATCGCCATACCAATTGTGGGATGGGTAGAATTTCCTTGGTGGCAGGGCAATCTTACAGGAAAAATAGACAACTTACAATATTTAGCATTCAAGGGAGGAAAATGGGTACCTAGGAATAAGACTGGATTAACTGATTTAGGATGGTTATTGTAATTATATATGTATTATTCAAGGTTGTACTCAAGGGTATCTCGGTATGCACAAATAAATTTTGTGTAATGGATGCGAGAATATAAAGTTTTTTTTTTTGTAATATCACAAAAAGAATGACTAAAATGATCGACAAGGTTTTGAATGGAATATGTCAAAGGGGGGATTGTGAAGAGCAGAACAAAAATGATTACCTCAATGAACAAAAATAAAAAAAAAGAATTTGTGATAAACATTGACCTGTCCATTCAAGGACATTTTAGCTATAGTATGAAATCCTGTTTTTCTTGTCTGTGGAATTGCCTTTGTACTGTTTGTTGTGAAACTGCCGCCCACGAAACTGTTTTCTTTTCTTTTCTTTCTTTCCTGTTTTGTCTCTTTGTTTAAACATGCAAAACTTGTATAACCACTAAACAACTATATAAAGAAGGGGTAGCACCTTGAAGGCAGGCGTGCTTCAGAGACTTCCCAGTGATACACTATACAAGACGTGTCTTGTGTATTATTTCTGGTGAATCCCCACTTCCAAAGGCTGCTCCGACTGAGTGTGATCCCGACAGGATTCATTAGGAAGTCAGTGTCACCTGCTGGGGCAGGGTTCTTCTTCGTGCAGAAGAAGAATGGGGAATTGTGCCCATGCATAGACTACAGGGGTCTTAATGCCATTACCGTTAAGAATAAGTATCCTTTGCCCTTGATATCTGAGCTCTTCGATAGGCTTCGGGGAGCAAGGATATTTACTAAACTAGATCTGCGGGGTGCTTACAACCTGATTCGCATCCGTGAGGGGGACGAATGGAAGACGGCTTTTAACACCATTGATGGGCACTATGAATATCTGGTGATGCCCTTCGGGCTCTGTAATGCCCCAGCCGTTTTCCAAGACTTTGTGAACGATATCTTCCGGGATATGCTTTCCACCTCGGTCGTAGTCTATCTGGATGATATTCTCATCTACTCTCCAGATATTGACTCCCACCGGAGAGATGTTTGCAAAGTCTTCGACCTCCTACGGGCAAACTCCCTCTATGCCAAGTTGGAGAAGTGTATGTTTGAGCAGGAGTCCTTACCTTTCCTAGGCTACATCATCTCTGCCCAGGGATTGGCTATGGATCCTGCCAAACTACAGGCTGTGATGGACTGGCAGGAACCCCATTCTCTTAAAGCGGTGCAGCGCTTTATGGGGTTCATTAATTATTATTGCCAGTTCATTCCGCACTTCTCAACTTTGGTAGCTCCCTTGGTTGCCCTCACCAAGAAGGGGGCGAATCCCAAATTGTGGTCTGAGGAGGTCTCCAAGGCCTTTAACTCTATAAAGTCACACTTCGCTAGCGCTCCCATCCTACATCGCCCCGATGTTGATAAGCCATTTATCATGGAGGTGGATGCCTCTTCTGTTGGTGCTGGAGCAGTCCTCTTCCAAAAGGATGCTCAAGGTCGGAAGCATCCTTGCTTCTTTTTCTCCAAGACCTTCGCACCAGCAGAGAGGAATTATTCCATCGGGGACAGGGAGTTGCTAGCCATGAAGTTGGCTTTCTCGGAGTGGAGACATCTCTTGGAGGGAGCACGTTTTCCCTTCCAAGTCTTCACAGACCATAAAAATTTGGTGTACCTGCAGACAGCCCAGCGGTTGAATTCTCGCCAGGCCAGATGGTCCTTATTCTTCTCCCGGTTTCATTTCACCCTCCATTTTCTTTCTGGGGAGAAGAACATTCAGGCCGACGCTCTCTCTCGCTCCGTTGTGTCATCTGCGGAGGAGGAGGAGGAGCCTCGGCTTATTGTCCCCACCGAGAGCTTGAGAACTGTGGCCCCGGTTTCGCTAGAGTCTGTGCCTCCGGGCAAGACTTTTGTACCATCCAGTTTGCGACCGGAGGTTCTCTCTTGGGCACACTCGTCCAGGGTGGGTGGACATTTTGGTACCAAAAGGACATCTGAGTTACTGGCGAGGACATACTGGTGGCCGCATATGGCTCGTGATGTCGCAGAGTATGTTCGGGCATGTGTCTCTTGCGCCAAGAACAAGACTCCTCGGCAACGGCCAGCTGGTTTGCTTTATCCTCTGCCGGTGGCGGACAGGCCCTGGGAGATGGTCGGGATGGACTTTGTGGTGGGCTTATCCAAGTCTCGTAACTGCACCATTATCTGGGTGATCACCGACCATTTTTCCAAAATGGTGCACTTGGTGCCTCTTCCACGGCTACCTTCTGCACGGGCGTTGGCTGTCTTGTTCGTCAAGCATATCTTTCGCCTACACGGTATGCCAGACAAAATTGTTAGTGACCGGGGTCCCCAGTTTGCGTCTCGATTCTGGAGAGAGCTTTGTCGTCTACTCAGTATTGAGTTGAATCTCTCTTCGGCATATCATCCCGAGACGAATGGCTTGGTAGAGAGGGCCAACCAGACCTTGGTCACATATTTACGACATTTTGTTTCTGCCAGGCAGGATGACTGGGCATCCCTGCTACCGTGGGCAGAGTTTGCACTTAACAATGCCGTAGCCGACTCCACCGGTCAGACTCCATTCCTCCTAAATTACGGCCAGCATCCGCGTGTTCCTGTGCCCATGCCTGTGTCTTCTGCTGACTCCAGGGTGGCAGACTGGGCTGTGGAGGCATGGGACATTTGGGACCGCACGCAGGATGCCATTCGGGCCTCCAAGGAGAGAATGAGGTCCTCCGCCGATGTTCATCGGCGCCCCGCTCCGACCTTTGCTCCTGGCGACTTGGTGTGGCTCTCCGCCCATAACATCAGGCTGCGAGTTGAGTCCACTAAGTTTGCTCCTCGCTTCTTGGGTCCCTTCAAGGTTCTCGAACAGGTTAATCCTGTGGTCTACCGTTTGGCTCTTCCTCCATGCTTGGGTATCACCGACACCTTTCATGTGTCCCTCTTGAAACCCGTATACATGTCCCGGTTTTCCGAGTCATCTGCCGGGACATCGGGTTCGTCTACGGACGATTACGAGTTGAACGCTATTTTGGGGTGCAAGGTGGTACGCGGCAAAAAGTTCTATCTGGTGGATTGGAAGGGTTATGGCCCAGAGGACAGGTCATGGGAGCCTGCTGAAAACATTCGGGCTTCACAGCTCATTGCTGCCTTCGAGCGTAGCGAGGCCCAAGGAGGGGGGGGGCCCTAGGAGGGGGGGTAATGTTAGGTCTCGAGTTCCCGCTTCTGCACAGGGGGAATCTCGAGCCATCTCCGCTGCGGTCTCCCATTCTTATCCAGCCACAGTGGAGTCTGCTCAGCAGGGACGTCGGTCCCAGCGTCTTGCTCAGTCTCACTCTGTACAGAGAGTTACTGCTGCTTCTTCAGCTTCTGCCATTAAAGCCAGTGTTGGTCAGCAGCGAGCGGACTTCTCTGGGACTAAGTCCTTGTCTGCACACACTGAGCATGCCCAGGGCAAGATCTCCCGTTGGAGATCGAGGGTCATGTGCTCAGGCCCTGCAGCACATTCCATTGGTCCTCTTGGCAGGTCTTGGAAGGGCAAAGTTTCTGTTGCCACTTCCTGTGCTGCAACTATATAAACTGTGCATGACCGCACGGCCATGCGCTAGTGTACATTTGCTTACGTGTGTTTGTTGTGAGTGCAAGTCGTCCTTGGATACCCCTTCCCTATTGAATGTCTGTTCGTGGAAGGTGTATGGTTGCTATCTAGCGCCCGACTTATCCTATAGCACTAATCACACATTACAGCGTCCAGTTGCTGTGACCGCCAGTACGGCGCCATGCACTTCCTCTGTGCTTTCCTTACCCAAGCCTGGGTGGTTAGTGGCGTTCGTCAGTGCGGCACCGCATGCACTCTTGTGCCCTAATATTGTTATTGAGCTTCCTTACACACCCAGTTGCGGTGTTGTGCAAGCAAGGGTCTAATCGGACTTCAATCCTAGTTGGGGTTGAGTTCGCTGACTACTTGCTCGCCCTCTATGTGCGGTACCGTGATCCTGTGGCGCAACAGGATCGCTTCCTTCACGCTGGGTGAAGTTTAACCCACGTGTGTATACTTATGAGTACCGCCATATAGTCCGTCATTACTTGGCAGCAGGTTCCATCTCTGCACGGTGGACCCCGGGCTGCGAACGCACCATACTCTATCTGTCTTATTATTTGGTGCGTTCCGCTAGCCCTAACACCTGGCCTCCATTTACACCAGTTAATACTTTGCGCCAACTACCACTGTCTACTACTCAGCAGATGAGCCCACCCCTGTACCTAGCTATGCCACCAGTTTATTTATGAACATTTTTTGGGCTGACATTTAGCCCACTTTAATATTTTGGCCTACTAACTGTGTCAGCCACTTATTACAGTTGTCCACTGAAAAAAGCAATGCCGCCTGTGTACTCCTCTTACCAATTTTGAACTGCATTTAGCCTACTTTTTTATTTTAGACCTACTAAGTCTATGTGAGCCTCTCATTACAGTTGTCCTCCTCCGCTGAAAAAAGCTATGCCGCCTGTGTACTCCTCTTACCAATTTTGAACTGCATTTAGCCTCCTTACTTACTTGGGCATAGTAACTCTGTGAGCCTCTCATAACAGTTGTCCTCCTCCGCTGAAAAAAGCTATACCGCCTGTGTACTCCTGTTAGCAATTTTGAACTGCATTTAGCCTACTTTTTTATTTTAGGCCTAGTAACTGTGTCAATAGATACAGAAAGGACAGGCTAACGGAGCGCCAGGCTGGCGGTCAGGGGAGATGTTGATTGAGAAAGGTGCGATGCAGCTCCTGCCGGGTGCCTCAGGAGAGGAATAAACTGTAAGTTGCAAAATACTCCGGTCACATGGAAGCGCACAGGACACAGATGAAAGGATTAAAAGTTTCTTTGTTTATTGAAATCCACAACGCGTTTCGACGGAACAGCTCCGTCTTCATCAGGTGGCAGTATACAGAGAGTGGGCCAGAGTGTGTCCTGTGCACTTCCATGTGACCGGAGTATTTTGCAACTTATAGTAACTGTGTCAGTCACTCCTTACAGTTGTCCTACGCTGAACAAAGCAATGTCGCCAGTTTAGTCCTGTTAGCAATTTTGAACTGCATTTAGCCTACTTACTTTTTGGGGCCTACTAACTGTGTCAGCCTCTCATTACAGTTGTCCTCCACTGAACAAAGCTATGCCGCCTCTTTAGTCCTGTTACCAATTTTGAACTGCATTTAGCCAACTTTTGTATTTGGGCCTACTAACTGTGTCTGTGCCTCTCATTACAGTTGTCCTCCACTAAACAAAGCTATTCCACCTGTTTAGTCCTGTTACCAATTTTGAACTGCCTTTAGCCAACTTTTTTAGTTGGGCCTACTAACTGTGTCTACACCACTCATTACAGTTGTCCTCCACTGAGCAAAGCTATGCCGACTGTTTAGTCCGGTTACCAATTTTGAACTGCATTTAGCCAACTTTTTTAGTTGGGCCTACTAACTATGTCTACAGCAATGCCGCCAGTTTAGTCCTGTTAGCAATTTTGAACTGCATTTAGCCTACTTACTTTTTGGGGCCTACTAACTGTGTCAGCCTCTCATTACAGTTTTCCTCCACTGAACAAAGCTATGCCGCCTCTTTAGTCCTGTTACCAATTTTGAACTGCATTTAGCCAACTTTTCTATTTGGGCCTACTAACTGTGTCTGCGCCACTCATTACAGGTGTCCTCCACTGAACAAAGCTATTCCACCTGTTTAGTCCTGTTACCAATTTTGAACTGCCTTTAGCCAACTTTTTTAGTTGGGCCTACTAACTGTGTCTACACCACTCATTACAGTTGTCCTCCACTGAACAAAGCTATGCCAACTGTTTAGTCCGGTTACCAATTTTGAACTGCATTTAGCCAACTTTTTTAGTTGGGCCTACTAACTATGTCTACAGCAATGCCGCCAGTTTAGTCCTGTTAGCAATTTTGAACTGCATTTAGCCTACTTACTTTTTGGGGCCTACTAACTGTGTCAGCCTCTCATTACAGTTGTCCTCCACTGAACAAAGCTATGCCACCTCTTTAGTCCTGTTACCAATTTTGAACTACATTTAGCCAACTTTTCTATTTGGGCCTACTAACTGTGTCTGCGCCACTCATTACAGGTTTCCTCCACTGAACAAAGCTATTCCACCTGTTTAGTCCTGAAACCAATTTTGAACTGCCTTTAGCCAACTTTTTTAGTTGGGCCTACTAACTGTGTCTACACCACTCATTACAGTTGTCCTCCACTGAACAAAGCTATGCCGACTGTTTAGTCCGGTTACCAATTTTGAACTGCATTTAGCCAACTTTTTTAGTTGGGCCTACTAACTATGTCTACAGCAATGCCGCCAGTTTAGTCCTGTTAGCAATTTTGAACTGCATTTAGCCTACTTACTTTTTGGGGCCTAATAACTGTGTCAGCCTCTCATTACAGTTGTCCTCCACTGAACAAAGCTATGCCGCCTCTTTAGTCCTGTTACCAATTTTGAACTGCATTTAGCCAACTTTTGTATTTGGGCCTACTAACTGTGTCTGCGCCACTCATTATAGTTGTCCTCCACTGAACAAAGCTATTCCACCTGTTTAGTCCTGTTACCAATTTTGAACTGCCTTTAGCCAACTTTTTTATTTGGGCCTACTAACTGTGTCTACACCACTCATTACAGTTGTCCTCCACTGGACAAAGCTATGCCGACTGTTTAGTCCGGTTACCAATTTTGAACTGCATTTAGCCAACTTTTTTAGTTGGGCCTACTAACTATGTCTACACCACTCATTACAGTTGTCCTCCATTGAACAAAGCTATGCCGCCCGTTTAGTCCGGTTCCCAATTTTGAACTGCATTTAGCCAACTTTTTTAGTTGGGCCTACTAACTGTGTCTCCACCACTCATTACAGTTGTCCTCCTCTGAACAAAGCTATGCCGCCTGTTTAGTCCGGTTGCCAATTTTGAACTGCATTTAGCCAACTTTTTTATTTTGGGCCTACTAACTGTGTCTGCGCCACTCATTACAGTTGTCCTCCACTGAACAAAGCTATGCTGCCTGTTTAGTCCTGTTACCAATTTTGAACTGCATTTAGCAAACTTTTTTAATTGGGCCTTCTGTGTCTGCACCACTCATTACAGTTGTCCTCCACTGAACAAACCTATGCCGCCTGTTTAGTCCGGTTACCAATTTTGAACTGCATTTAGCCACCTTTTTTATTTTGGGCCTACTAACTGTGTCTGTGCCACTCATTACAGTTGTCCTTCACTGAACAAAGCTGTGCCACCTGTTTAGTCCTGTTACCAATTTTGAACTGCGTTTAGCCTACTTTATTATTTGGGCCTATATCTGTGTTTCCTCCTCATCCTGCCCATTGCCCAACCACTGCTAGATGAATCTGCTGGTACATTGACCCAGACCACTACATTCCCCTTGCACTCTACACAGCCTGAATCTGACCCTGCTGAAAGTCAGGTTCCCCTTCTCGCATACTATACCACCTTACACGGGAACAAAGAGGAAGGTGCAGATGAAAGTGCAGGTTCCTTCATCAGGTGAGAGGGCACACTCATTGGCACTGGCACAGTGGCACAGGGCCCCTCATAGTACTGTCTCTGGCAGTGGGAGGTGCCGCCTGCCATCAAACACACCGCCGTACTATGAGGGGCCCTGTGCCAGTGCCAACTACTGGGCCTCCCTGCTTGCTCAGGATCACAGCACTTGCAAAATTGAAATACTTACCTCTCCCTGCTCCACTGCTGTTACGTATTCCACGTTTCCTGGGCCCACAAAAATCTTGGGCCAGCCCTACCCCCCCACAACTTTAGCCAAATGACCCCCTGTTTTCAATGCCTAACTATTATTATAAAGTAAATTAAGATTGACAAGCTTAAGCAATAAGAATTGATGTTTTTGGCATTAAAATAGGCACTGTAGGTGTTTTCCTGTCCTCCACTCACTGCCGACTTTGATTTCCCATTGACTTGCATTGGGTTTCGTGTTTCGGTCGGCCCCCGACTTTTCGCAATAATTGGCCTATTTCACCCGACCCGACTTTTGAGAAAATCGGTTTTCGTGAAACCCGACTCGATCCTAAAAAAGTAAAAGTCGCTCAACTCTAGTTTAATAAGACCCTTAAGTCCATGCTTAAAAAGGTAGTCTCAAAAAATGGGAGGAACTGGGATATGTTATTGCCCTGTCTAATGTTTGCTATCCGTGAGGAGTCCACGGGTTTCTCCCAGTTTGAACTATTGAATGGTAGGCATCTGAGGGAGTTGCGCGACATAGCTAAGGAGTAGTGATGAGCGAACGTGCTTGCCACTACTCGTTACTCGCCCCAGTATCACTATGTTTGGTGTACTCTGCGAGCATCGAGCATTTCGGGGATTATTCGGTGGTATCTTGTGTCTCGACCCCGCATTTTTAGCGGACTTTAGCGACCCAGTCATGCTGCAAGGGTTAACCCTGGTCTCCCACAAGAGCCTAGAATAAGGGCAAATCTCTTCCCAACACAGTCCTATATGGAAGGGTCTTCACCACATCCACCCCACATGTTTTATTTCTACACATGGTGTGGAAAAAGTCACCTCTGCAGTCGGGTACTCTCAGAGTTCCCTATGTATACACATTACTCCCACTTTTAGTCTATTGTGGTTGTCCACCGCAGCATGGGACCCATGGTCCAGAGTCACTACGCTCCCAGAGTCCAAGAGTGCCTCCATTTGGTACCCATTGATGAGTACCTGATACAGGTGGGGTTCGCAGCCGGCAGTGCCTGTAGTTGTGGTGCAGACTGGCTGGGCATACATAGACACACAGCAAGTATAACCGCTGTCCATGGGTTCAGCTGTCAGGGGGCAGTTGGCAGCCACATGTCCGGGTGCTTGGCAATGCCAACACTTAATAGCTGCTGCCCAACTAGACCTTGGGGCGGTTTTAAGGGAAGCGGGTCTCTTTTCACTCTCACTTCAGGTCAACCCCTCATTATGGGCTTGGTCCTGGTTGGCCCCAGCAAAGGATTGGGGACTTTTCCCAGGTTCCTGGGCTGGCGGTGCCCAACATAGTAGCATAGTAACATAATTAGCAAGGTCAAAAAAAGACATTTGTCCATCCAGTTCAGCCTATATATTTATTCGTCCGAATAAATCCCCATGTCTACATCCTCCTATAGAACCTAATAACTGTAAGATACAATATTGTTATGCTCCAGGAAGACATCCAGGCCTCTCTTGAACCCCTCAACTGAGTTCACCATTACAACCTCCTCAGGCAAAGAATTCCAGATTCTCACTGCCCAAACAGTAAATAATCCTCTTCTATGTTGGAGGAAAAACCTCTCCTCCAGACGCAGAAAATGCCCCATTGTGACCATCACCTTCCTTGGTATAAACAGATCCTCAGAGATGTGACAGCCGAAGTGGAGCAGTGTCCCATATAAAGTCCTAAGTGGCCATATACCGCTCAACCAGTCCAACCACCAGAGTGCCTGGGTCCCCTTGCCCCATCCAACACTGTATGGCTGCTGGCAGAGCCCTTACCAGCCAGTTGACCACCACCCTCTCTACCATCTGGAAAGGGGTTAAGTGTTGTGAATTCTGTGGCAGAGCTCCCTCCTGTGGTCACAAGTGGTACTTCGGCTGATTCTCTCTGTGAGCTTCCGTTGGTGGAGGAAAGTGGTACTGCGGCTTCTGAGTTTCCTTCCTCAGGTGATGTGGTGAAGTCGTTAGGTGCTGCTCTATTTAACTCCACCTAGTGCTTTGATCCTGGCCTCCAGTCAATGTTCTAGTATTGGACCTGTTTCCTCCTGGATCGTTCCTGTGGCCTGCTGCTCTGCATAGCTAAGTTCTGCTTTGCTATTTTGTTTGCTGTTTTTTTCTGTCCAGCTTGTCAATTTGTTTTTTCCTGCTTGCTGGAAGCTCTGGGACGCAGAGGGTGTACCTCCGTGCCGTTAGTTCGGTACGGAGGGTCTTTTTTGCCCCCTTTGCGTGGTTTTTGTAGGGTTTTGTGTTGACCGCAAAGTTACCTTTCCTATCCTCGCTCTGTTCAGAAAGTCGGGCCTCACTTTGCTAAATCTATTTCATCTCTACGTTTGTCTTTTCATCTTAACTCACAGTCATTATATGTGGGGGCTGCCTTTTCCTTTGGAGTATTTCTCTGAGGCAGGGTAGGCTTATTTTCTATCTTCAGGCTAGCTAGTTTCTCAGGCTGTGCCGAGTTGCATAGGGAGCGTTAGGCGCAATCCACGGCTGCCTCTAGTGTGGTTGGAGAGGATTAGGGATTGCGGTCAGCAGAGTTCCCACGTCTCAGAGCTCGTTCTATGTTTTTGGGTTATTGTCAGGTCACTGTATGTGCTCTGACCTCTATGTCCATTGTGGTACTGAATTACCTTATCATAACAGTACTGGAGGCCCAAAGTACTAATGATTCTCAATAGAGGGAAAAAAGAAGTTCTGAGACCATTTTTTTTTCTCTGCACTGTGTTTTGCCTTTTTTTTCCCCTAGACATTTGGGTGGTTCAGGACACAGGTGTAGCGATGGACATTAAAGGTCTGTCTTCATGTGTGGATCAGCTCACAGCAAGAGTACAAAATATTCAAGACTTTGTGGTTCAGAATTCTATGTTAGAACCGAGAATTCCTATTCCTGATTTGTTTTTTGGAGATAGAACTAAGTTTCTGAGTTTCAAAAATAATTGTAAACTATTTCTGGCTTTGAAACCTCGCTCCTCTGGTGACCCAGTTCAACAAGTTAGGATCATTATTTCTTTTTTACGTGGCGACCCTCAGGACTGGGCATTTTCTCTTGCGTCAGGAGATCCTGCATTAAGTAATATCGATGCGTTTTTCCTGGCGCTCGGATTGCTGTACGATGAACCTAATTCAGTGGATCAGGCAGAGAAAAATTTGCTGGCTCTGTGTCAGGGTCAGGATGAGATAGAGGTATATTTTCAGAAATTTAGAAAGTGGTCCGTACTCACTCAATGGAATGAAGGTGCACTCGCAGCTATTTTCAGAAAAGGTCTCTCTGAAGCCCTTAAGGATGTCTTGGTGGGATTTCCTATGCCTGCTGGTCTGAATGAGTCTATGTCTTTGGCCATTCAGATCGGTCGACGCTTGCGTGAGCGTAAATCTGTGCACCATTTGGCGGTATTACCTGAGCTTAAACCTGAGCCTATGCAGTGCGATAGGACTTTGACCAGAGTTGAACGGCAAGAACACAGACGTCTGAATGGGCTGTGTTTCTACTGTGGTGATTCCACTCATGCTATATCTGATTGTCCTAAGCGCACTAAGCGGTTCGCTAGGTCTGCCACCATTGGTACGGTACAGTCAAAATTTCTTCTGTCCGTTACCTTGATCTGCTCTTTGTCATCTTATTCTGTCATGGCATTTGTGGATTCAGGCGCTGCCCTGAATTTGATGGACTTGGAGTATGCTAGGCGTTGTGGGTTTTTCTTGGAGCCCTTGCAGTGTCCTATTCCATTGAGAGGAATTGATGCTACGCCTTTGGCCAAGAATAAGCCTCAGTACTGGACCCAGCTGACCATGTGCATGGCTCCTGCACATCAGGAGGTTATTCGCTTTCTGGTGTTGCATAATCTGCATGATGTGGTCGTGTTGGGGTTGCCATGGCTACAAGTCCATAATCCAGTATTAGATTGGAAATCCATGTCTGTGTCCAGCTGGGGTTGTTAGGGGGTACATGGTGATGTCCCATTTCTGACTATTTCGTCATCCATCCCTTCTGAGGTCCCAGAGTTCTTGTCTGATAACCGGGATGTATTTGATGAGCCCAAGTCCGATACCCTACCTCCGCATAGGGATTGTGATTGTGCTATCGATTTGATTCCTGGTAGTAAATTCCCAAAAGGTCGACTGTTTAATTTATCTGTACCTGAGCACGCCGCTATGCGGAGTTATGTGAAGGAGTCCTTGGAGAAGGGGCATATTCGCCCGTCATCGTCGCCATTAGGAGCAGGGTTCTTTTTTGTAGCCAAGAAGGATGGTTCACTGAGACCTTGTATAGATTACCGCCTTCTAAATAAGATCACGGTTAAATTTCAGTACCCCTTGCCGTTGTTATCTGATTTGTTTGCTCGGATTAAGGGGGCTAGTTGGTTCACCAAGATTGATCTTCGTGGTGCGTATAATCTTGTGCGTATTAAGCGAGGCGATGAATGGAAAACTGCATTTAATACGCCCGAGGGCCATTTTGAGTATCTAGTAATGCCATTCGGACTTGCCAATGCTCCATCAGTGTTTCAGTCCTTTATGCATGACATCTTCCGAGAATACCTGGATAAATTCCTGATTGTGTAGTTTGATGACATTTTGATCTTCTCGGATGATTAGGAGTCTCATGTGAAGCAGGTCAGAACGGTGTTTCAGGTCCTGCGTGCTAATTCTTTGTTTGTGAAGTGATCAAAGTGTCTCTTTGGTGTTCAGAAGGTTTCATTTTTGGGGTTCATCTTTTCCCCTTCTTCTATCGAGATGGACCCTGTTAAGGTCCAAGCCATCCATGATTGGACTCAGCCGACATCTCTGAAAAGTCTGCAAAAGTTCCTGGGCTTTGCTAATTTTTATCGTCGCTTCATCTGCAATTTTTCTAGTATTGCTAAACCATTGACCGATTTGACCAAGAAGGGTGCTGATGTGGTCAATTGGTCTTCTGCTGCTGTGGATATGGACTCTGGGCACGGTTCATCCACGGGGTCTTAACGAGGCTCTTAATTTCTCATCCTTCCTGTGATCACCGCCCATCTTTTCATCTTTGCAGGACACTGCTGTGGTTTTTATTTTTATTTTTTAACTTTTATGTCACTTATTTTCATATTTTGTTTCAGGTTAGGTTTAGTTGTTTGTGATGTTGTCGTTCCTGTTACACTCTGAGGATATGTGGATGCGTTTATTTCTCAAGATTCCATCTGCTTTTCCGCTGGACTGGTAGCTTTTGCCATGGAGCAGCATTAGGCACCGCCGGTTGACATCTTTGAAGCCCTTTCCAGTTAAAGGACGTCTGGATTATCTATTTTTGCTTTGTTAGCCATTTAATACATCTATGCGGATATGGACGTATTTTGTGATATTATATCGTATCTTTATATACACCCTTGAGTGTACTTTCATTCATGTGTTTATGCTTATATGTATATTGTTTATTATTTTTCGTTTATATTCAGGCACGGCATTCCCTTTCTTATAATGGTGGCTTTTGCACTCACTTGCATTCTGCGCATGCGCGCCCATGCCCTTTTGCCTCGTTGGCGCCTTCGCTGTGTGTGCGTCCGCCGCCGGTCTTCGCAGGGCCCTATGATTGATCGGCGGTCGGCGATCTGCGGCGCATCCTCCACCTGGTATGTCAGGGCAATATTCCACCGCTGTTTATGCCTGTGTTCTATCGCATTAAGGGGTACGCACAGTAGTTACCATTAGAGTTGAGCGACCTTGACCTTTTTAGAGTCGAGCCGGGTTTCGCGAAACCCGACTATCTCAAAAGTCGGGTCGAGTGAAATCGGCCGATTATGACGTAAAGTCGGGATCGACCGAAACACGAAACCCAATGCAAGTCAATGAGGCAGCATAGTCGGCAGTGAGTGGGGGCCAGGAAAACACCTAGAGTGCCCATTTTAATGTCAAAACCATCCATTCTTCTTAATGAAGCTTGTCAAGTGTAATTTACCTTATAATAATTGGAAGGCATTTGAAATTGGGGGTCATTTGGCTAAAGTTGTGGTGGGTAGGGCTGGTTCAAGTAATTAGTGGGCCCAGGAAATCTGGACCACGCCACGGCAGTGGAGCAGGGAGAGGTAAGTATTTCAACTTTGCAAGTGCTGTGAACCTGAGCAAGCAGGGGGGGCCCACTCGTTGGCATTGGCACTGGCACAGGGCCCCTCATAGTACAGCGGTGTGTTTGCACGGCGGGGGCGCCTCCCACCGGCAGCAACACTTTTGCGTACTATGAGAGGCCCTGTGCCAGTGACGTCGCCAACTAGTATTCCTCCCCCCACCTGATGAAGGAACCTGCACTTTCATCTGCACCTTCCTGTTTGTCCCCGTGTAAGGTGGTATGGTATGCGGGAAGGGGGACCTGACTTTCAGCAGGGTCACAATCTTGCAGTGTAGCGTGCACGGGAAATGTTGCGTTATGGGTCAATGTACCAGCAGACTCATCTATCACTGGCTGGGCAATGGGCAGGATGAGGAGGAAACACAGATATAGGCCCAAAGAATAAAGTGGGCTAAATGCAGTTCAAAATTGGTAACACAGGACTAATCAGGGGGCATTGCAGTGGAGGACAACTGGAATGAGAGGCTGACACAGAGAGTAGGCCCAAATCAGTAAGTAGTCGAAATGCAATTCAAAATTGGCAACAGTAGTAAACAGGCGGCACAGCTTTGTTCAGTGGAGGAGAACAGCAAGGAGTGGCAGACACCGATAGTAGGCCCCAACCCAACTAGTAGGCCAAATGCAGTCTAACATTAACAACTACTTAACGAGCGCCTGAAAACGGAATTTCAGGACAGGAAACCAGGAGAACAGCAAGGAGCGGCAGACACCGATAGTAGGCCCCAAACCAACTAGTACGCCAAATGCAGTTGTTCCGTTTAACCACAATTTAATGAGAGCCTGAAGATAGAAGTTCAGGAAAGGCAACCTGGAGAACACCTTGGAGTGGAACACACCATCTCTCTACACCCCATACCCAATTTGTAGGTCTAATGCAGCGTAGTTTCCAACAACTACTAAACGAGAGCATGATGATCGAAGCATTGGCGAGGAAACCTGGGGAACACCTTGGAGTGGAACACACCATCTCTCTACACCCCATACCCAATTTGTAGGCCTAATGCAGCGTAGTTTCCAACAACTACTAAACGAGAGCATGATGATCGAAGCATTGGCGAGGAAACCTGGGGAACACCTTGGAGTGGAACACACCATCTCTCTACAGTGGAACACACCATCTCTCTACACCCCATACCCAATTTGTAGGCCTAATGCAGCGTAGTTTCCAACAACTACTAAAAGAGAGACGGAAGATCGAAGCTCAGGAAAGGCAACCTGGAGAACACCTTGGAGTGGAACACACCATCTCTCTACACCCCATACCCAATTTGTAGGCCCAATGCAGCGTAGTTTCCAACAACTACTAAACGAGAGCATGATGATCGAAGCATTGGCGAGGAAACCTGGGGAACACCTTGGAGTGGAACACACCATCTCTCTACACCCCATACCCAATTTGTAGGCCTAATGCAGCGTAGTTTCCAACAACTACTAAACGAGAGCATGATGATCGAAGCATTGGCGAGGAAACCTGGGGAACACCTTGGAGTGGAACACACCATCTCTCTACAGTGGAACACACCATCTCTCTACACCCCATACCCAATTTGTAGGCCTAATGCAGCGTAGTTTCCAACAACTACTAAACGAGAGCCGGAAGATCGAAGCTCAGGAAAGGCAACCTGGGGAACACCTTGGAGTGGAACACACCATCTCTCTACACCCCATACCCAATTTGTAGGCCCAATGCAGCGTAGTTTCCAACAACTACTAAACGAGAGCATGATGATCGAAGCATTGGCGAGGAAACCTGGGGAACACCTTGGAGTGGAACACACCATCTCTCTACAGTGGAACACACCATCTCTCTACACCCCATACCCAATTTGTAGGCCCAATGCAGCGTAGTTTCCAACAACTACTAAACGAGAGCATGATGATCGAAGCATTGGCGAGGAAACCTGGGGAACACCTTGGAGTGGAACACACCATCTCTCTACACCCCATACCCAATTTGTAGGCCTAATGCAGCGTAGTTTCCAACAACTACTAAACGAGAGCATGATGATCGAAGCATTGGCGAGGAAACCTGGGGAACACCTTGGAGTGGAACACACCATCTCTCTACAGTGGAACACACCATCTCTCTACACCCCATACCCAATTTGTAGGCCTAATGCAGCGTAGTTTCCAACAACTACTAAACGAGAGCCGGAAGATCGAAGCTCAGGAAAGGCAACTTGGAGAACACCTTGGAGTGGAACACACCATCTCTCTACACCCCATACCCAATTTGTAGGCCTAATGCAGCGTAGTTTCCAACAACTACTAAACGAGAGCCGGAAGATCGAAGCTCAGGAAAGGCAACCTGGGGAACACCTTGGAGTGTAACAAACCCTCTCTCTACACCACGGAAGGGCTGATTCTTAGGAAGGAAGGCTGTCGGAAAGAAGCAGGGCGCGTCCGAGGGTGATTATATTCTTATTAGGTATATACTCACCCTCGGACGCGCCCTGCTTCTTTATTTGTAATGAATGTTTATTTGCAATGTGGTTTTGACTTACTCTATTTTTTTGGTAAATAATGATTTTATTATTTTCATTGTTTTGCATCTTCTTGGCAATAATATAAAGAAGACGCGACAGGACAACACTCGGTGGATGCCATATCTGTGTTTAAAATTGAAAAAACCTTTCAGTTAACTACTTGCAGGAGAAAGTTATTGTAGCTGGTGGCCATTTTTAGTACTGTACCAGATTTTTGTTGTATGTGTTTGTTTTTAATGTTAAAATGTCTGCATTTGATATCTCTCCAGTATTTTCTTTTTTATAAGCAAAATACTTATTTTTATATTTTCTGATGTTGGTTCCAGGGGTACACGGGCAGCAGTGGTGTGGTCAGTGGAGGCCTAGTGGAAGGAGTGACCGCAGACAGGCATCGAAGGCCTAAAATAATAACACATGGCTGTAGGCAATTTTAAATTGGTTCCAGGGGTACACGGGCAGCAGTGGTGTGGTCAGTGGAGGCCTAGTGGAAGGAGTGACCGCAGACAGGCATCGAAGGCCTAAAATAATAACACATGGCTGTAGGCAATTTTAAATTGGTTCCAGGGGTACACGGGCAGCAGTGGTGTGGTCAGTGGAGGCCTAGTGGAAGGAGTGACCGCAGACAGGCATCGAAGGCCTAAAATAATAACACATGGCTGTAGGCAATTTTAAATTGGTTCCAGGGGTACACGGGCAGCAGTGGTGTGGTCAGTGGAGGCCTAGTGGAAGGAGTGACCGCAGACAGGCATCGAAGGCCTAAAATAATAACACATGGCTGTAGGCAATTTTAAATTGGTTCCAGGGGTACACGGGCAGCAGTGGTGTGGTCAGTGGAGGCCTAGTGGAAGGAGTGACCGCAGACAGGCATCGAAGGCCTAAAATAATAACACATGGCTGTAGGCAATTTTAAATTGGTTCCAGGGGTACACGGGCAGCAGTGGTGTGGTCAGTGGAGGCCTAGTGGAAGGAGTGACCGCAGACAGGCATCGAAGGCCTAAAATAATAACACATGGCTGTAGGCAATTTTAAATTGGTTCCAGGGGTACACGGGCAGCAGTGGTGTGGTCAGTGGAGGCCTAGTGGAAGGAGTGACCGCAGACAGGCATCGAAGGCCTAAAATA
The DNA here is from genome assembly GCF_032444005.1 of Ranitomeya imitator. Classification (NCBI taxonomy): domain Eukaryota; kingdom Metazoa; phylum Chordata; class Amphibia; order Anura; family Dendrobatidae; genus Ranitomeya; species Ranitomeya imitator. Next base: position 315,428,319 of record NC_091285.1, on the reverse strand, counting down.
ATAACACATGGCTGTAGGCAATTTTAAATTGGTTCCAGGGGTACACGGGCAGCAGTGGTGTGGTCAGTGGAGGCCTAGTGGAAGGAGTGACCGCAGACAGGCATCGAAGGCCTAAAATAATAACACATGGCTGTAGGCAATTTTAAATTGGTTCCAGGGGTACACGGGCAGCAGTGGTGTGGTCAGTGGAGGCCTAGTGGAAGGAGTGACCGCAGACAGGCATCGAAGGCCTAAAATAATAACACATGGCTGTAGGCAATTTTAAATTGGTTCCAGGGGTACACGGGCAGCAGTGGTGTGGTCAGTGGAGGCCTAGTGGAAGGAGTGACCGCAGACAGGCATCGAAGGCCTAAAATAATAACACATGGCTGTAGGCAATTTTAAATTGGTTCCAGGGGTACACGGGCAGCAGTGGTGTGGTCAGTGGAGGCCTAGTGGAAGGAGTGACCGCAGACAGGCATCAAAGGCCTAAAATAATAACACATGGCTGTAGGCAATTTTAAATTGGTTCCAGGGGTACACGGGCAGCAGTGGTGTGGTCAGTGGAGGCCTAGTGGAAGGAGTGACCGCAGACAGGCATCGAAGGCCTAAAATAATAACACATGGCTGTAGGCAATTTTAAATTGGTTCCAGGGGTACACGGGCAGCAGTGGTGTGGTCAGTGGAGGCCTAGTGGAAGGAGTGACCGCAGACAGGCATCGAAGGCCTAAAATAATAACACATGGCTGTAGGCAATTTTAAATTGGTTCCAGGGGTACACGGGCAGCAGTGGTGTGGTCAGTGGAGGCCTAGTGGAAGGAGTGACCGCAGACAGGCATCGAAGGCCTAAAATAATAACACATGGCTGTAGGCAATTTTAAATTGGTTCCAGGGGTACACGGGCAGCAGTGATGTGGTCAGTGGAGGCCTAGTGGAAGGAGTGACCGCAGACAGGCATCGAAGGCCTAAAATAATAACACATGGCTGTAGGCAATTTTAAATTGGTTCCAGGGGTACACGGGCAGCAGTGGTGTGGTCAGTGGAGGCCTAGTGGAAGGAGTGACCGCAGACAGGCATCGAAGGCCTAAAATAATAACACATGGCTGTAGGCAATTTTAAATTGGTTCCAGGGGTACACGGGCAGCAGTGGTGTGGTCAGTGGAGGCCTAGTGGAAGGAGTGACCGCAGACAGGCATCGAAGGCCTAAAATAATAACACATGGCTGTAGGCAATTTTAAATTGGTTCCAGGGGTACACGGGCAGCAGTGGTGTGGTCAGTGGAGGCCTAGTGGAAGGAGTGACCGCAGACAGGCATCGAAGGCCTAAAATAATAACACATGGCTGTAGGCAATTTTAAATTGGTTCCAGGGGTACACGGGCAGCAGTGGTGTGGTCAGTGGAGGCCTAGTGGAAGGAGTGACCGCAGACAGGCATCGAAGGCCTAAAATAATAACACATGGCTGTAGGCAATTTTAAATTGGTTCCAGGGGTACACGGGCAGCAGTGGTGTGGTCAGTGGAGGCCTAGTGGAAGGAGTGACCGCAGACAGGCATCGAAGGCCTAAAATAATAACACATGGCTGTAGGCAATTTTAAATTGGTTCCAGGGGTACACGGGCAGCAGTGGTGTGGTCAGTGGAGGCCTAGTGGAAGGAGTGACCGCAGACAGGCAACGAAGGCCTAAAATAATAACACATGGCTGTAGGCAATTTTAAATTGGTTCCAGGGGTACACGGGCAGCAGTGGTGTGGTCAGTGGAGGCCTAGTGGAAGGAGTGACCGCAGACAGGCATCGAAGGCCTAAAATAATAACACATGGCTGTAAGCAATTTTAAATTGGTTCCAGGGGTACACGGGCAGCAGTGGTGTGGTCAGTGGAGGCCTAGTGGAAGGAGTGACCGCAGACAGGCATCGAAGGCCTAAAATAATAACACATGGCTGTAGGCAATTTTAAATTGGTTCCAGGGGTACACGGGCAGCAGTGGTGTGGTCAGTGGAGGCCTAGTGGAAGGAGTGACCACAGACAGGCATCGAAGGCCTAACATAACAAAAATGTCAATACAATGGTATTGTCAGTGGCAGGCATTGAAGGATGTCAGCGCATAGACTAAACATTGGTGGAGCTGTGAGATAATTTTGCAAGTGGTAGAGCACTGTTTGAGCTGGGGGGGAACTGTCTTGTGGCCGGCGGTACAGGCCCAGGGCCCCTCATATTACAACGGTGTGTCTGACGTTGGGTGCGCACCACCACCGCCAGAGACACTTTATTGTACTAGGAGGGACCCAGTGGCAGTGCCGTCGACCAAAAGCGGGCTCACCCACCTCTTCAGACAAACTGCACTCTCACGGGTGCTGTCGCCAAGTGTCGATACCACGGCCCCGTGTGGGGAGTTTGGCCATTTAGTGAGGTGTAAACATGTCGTATGCTGGACAATCAGGTGCAGAAAATTACGAGATTGGAAAAGGCATTCAGAATAGTCCACAGGCAAGACCTTTTCATAGGAAAGCTAGGTGTCAGCCGGGCAAGGTGGGGCAAAAGATTTCGAAATCCAGTTGTGGTTCATTTTAATGAAGGTTAGATCATCTACATTTTGGGTAGCCAGACGAGTCCTTTTTTCTGTTAGTATTGAACCTGCAGCACTGAATACTCTTTCTGATAGGACACTAGCTGCCGGGCAAGCAAGCTCCTGCAATGCATATTCTGCCAATTCTGGCCAGGTGTCTAATTTTGATGCCCAGTAATCAAATGGGAATGACGGTTGAGGGAGAACATCGATAAGGGATGAAAAATAGTTTGTAATCATACTGGACAAATGTTGTCTCCTGTCACTTTGAATTGATGCTGCAGTACCTGTCCTGTCTGCGGTCATGGCAAAATCACTCCACAACCTGGTCAGAAAACCCCTCTGGCCAACGCCACTTCTGATTTCTGCCCCTCTAACTCCTCTGGTCTGCTGGCCCCTGCAGCTCGTGTGAGAACGATCACGGGCGCTGTGTGCAGGGAATGCCAGAAGCAAACGGTCAACAAGAGTTGATTGTTTGGTTGCTAATATTAGTTCCAAGTTCTCATGTGGCATTATATTTTGCAATTTGCCTTTATAGCGAGGATCAAGGAGGCAGGCCAACCAGTAATCGTCATCATTCATCATTTTAGTTATGCGTGTGTCCCTTTTGAGGATACGTAAGGCATAATCCGCCAAGTTCCAGTTCTCAAATCTGCGGTTGTGCTTGGTTGAGGGGCAGTTTCAGGCAAATCCACGTCACTTGTGTCCCTCAAAAAACCAGAACCCGGCCTTGCCGCGCCACCAATTTCCAGTGGCCCCGGAAAAGCTTCCTCATTAAAAATATAATCATCCCCATCATCCTCCTCGTCCTCCTCCTCCTCTTCGCCCGCTACCTCGTCCTGTACACTGCCCTGGCCAGACAATGGCTGACTGTCATCAAGGCTTTCCTCTTCCTCAGCTGCAGACGCCTGATCCTTTATGTGCGTCAAACTTTGCATCAGCAGACGCATTAGGGGGATGCTCATGCTTTTTATGGCGTTGTCTGCACTAACCAGCCGTGTGCATTCCTCAAAACACTGAAGGACTTGACACATGTCTTGAATCTTCGACCACTGCACACCTGACAACTCCATGTCTGCCATCCTACTGCCTGCCCGTGTATGTGTATCCTCCCACAAAAACATAACAGCCCGCCTCTGTTCACACAGTCTCTGAAGCATGTGCAGTGTTGAGTTCCACCTTGTTGCAACGTCTATGATTAGGCGATGCTGGGGAAGGTTCAAAGAACGCTGATAGGTCTGCATACGGCTGGAGTGTACGGGCGAATGACGGATATGTGAGCAAAGTCCACGCACTTTGAGGAGCAGGACGGATAACCCCGGATAACTTTTCAGGAAGCACTGCACCACCAGGTTTAAGGTGTGAGCCAGGCAAGGAATGTGTTTCAGTTGGGAAAGGGAGATGGCAGCCATGAAATTCCTTCCGTTATCACTCACTACCTTGCCTGCCTCAAGATCTACAGTGCCCAGCCACGACTGCGTTTCTTTCTGCAAGAACTCGGACAGAACTTCCGCGGTGTGTCTGTTGTCGCCCAAACACTTCATAGCCAATACAGCCTGCTGACGTTTGCCAGTAGCTGCCCCATAATGGGAGACCTGGTGTGCAACAGTGGCAGCTGCGGATGGAGTGGTTGTGCGACTGCGGTCTGTGGACGAGCTCTCGCTTCTGCAGGAGGACGAAGAGGAGGAGGAGGGGGTGCGAACGGCTACAGCCAATTGTTTCCTAGACCGTGGGCTAGGCAGAACTGTCCCAAACTTGCTGTCCCCTGTGGACCCTGCATCCACCACATTTACCCAGTGTGCCGTGATGGACACGTAACGTCCCTGGCCATGCCTACTTGTCCATGCATCTGTTGTCAGGTGCACCTTTGTGCTCACAGATTGCCTGAGTGCATGGACGATGCGCTCTTTAACATGCTGGTGGAGGGCTGGGATGGCTTTTCTGGAAAAAAAGTGTCGACTGGGTAGCTCATAGCGTGGTACAGCGTAGTCCATCAGGGCTTTGAAAGCTTCGCTTTCAACTAACCGGTAGGGCATCATCTCTAACGAGATTAGTCTAGCTATGTGTGCGTTCAAACCCTGTGTACGCGGATGCGAGGCTAAGTACTTCCTTTTTCTAACCATAGTCTCATGTAGGGTGAGCTGGACTGGAGAGCTGGAGATCGTGGAACTAGCGGGGGTGCCGGTGGACATGGCAGACTGAGAGACGGTGGGAGATGGTATTGTTGCCGCCGGTGCCCTAGATGCAGTGTTTCCTACTACGAAACTGGTGATTCCCTGACCCTGACTGCTTTGGCCTGGCAAAGAAACCTGCACAGATACTGCAGGTGGTGCGGAAAATGGTGGCCCTACACTGCCGGAAGGGATGTTGCGTTGCTGACTAGCTTCATTGGCCGAGGGTGCTACAACCTTAAGGGACGTTTGGTAGTTAGTCCAGGCTTGCAAATGCATGGTGGTTAAATGTCTATGCATGCAACTTGTATTGAGACTTTTCAGATTCTGTCCTCTGCTTAAGGTAGTTGAACATTTTTGACAGATGACTTTGCGCTGATCAATTGGATGTTGTTTAAAAAAATGCCAGACTGCACTCTTTCTAGCATCGGATACCTTTTCAGGCATTGCAGACTGAGCTTTAACCGGATGGCCACGCTGTCCTCCAACAGGTTTTGGCTTTGCCACGCGTTTTGGGCAAAATACGGGCCCGGCAGATGGAACTTGTTGCGATGTTGATGCCTGCTGCGGCCCCTCCTCCTCCGCTTCAGAACTGCTGCCGCCTGCACCCTGTTCACCCAATGGCTGCCAATCGGGGTCAAGAACTGGGTCATCTATTACCTCTTCTTGTAGCTCGTGTGCAACTTCGTCTGTGTCACCGTGTCGGTCGGTGGTATAGCGTTCGTGATGGGGCAACATAGTCTCATCAGGGTCTGATTCTTGATCAGCACCCTGCGAGGGCAATGTTGTGGTCTGAGTCAAAGGACCAGCATAGTAGTCTGGCTGTGGCTGTGCATCAGTGCACTCCATGTCAGATTCAACTTGTAATGGGCATGGACTGTTAACTGCTTCACTTTCTAAGCCAGGGACGGTATGTGTAAAGAGCTCCATGGAGTAACCCGTTGTGTCGCCTGCTGCATTCTTCTCTGTTGTTGTTTTTGCTGAAGAGGACAAGGAAGCGACTTGTCCCTGACCGTGAACATCCACTAACGACGCGCTGCTTTGACATTTACCAGTTTCACGAGAGGAGGCAAAAGAGCTAGAGGCTGAGTCAGCAAGATAAGCCAAAACTTGCTCTTGCTGCTCCGGCTTTAAAAGCGGTTTTCCTACTCCCAGAAAAGGGAGCGTTCGAGGCCTTGTGTAGCCTGACGACGAACCTGGCTCCACAGCTCCAGACTTAGGTGCAATATTTTTTTTCCCACGACCAGCTGATGCTCCACCACTACCACTACCCTCATTACCAGCTGACAATGAACGCCCCCGGCCACGACCTCTTCCACCATACTTCCTCATTGTTTTAAAAACGTAAACAAACTAACGGTATTTGTTGCTGTCACACAAATTACACGGTGAGCTATAACTTCAGTATGATTTAGCTACCCCTTTACAGGTGAGTGAGACCACAACGAAAATCAGGCACAATGTTACACACTCTGTTGTTGGTGGCAACAAATGAGAGAGATGCCACACACGCAGGACTGTCACTGAAGCACAAATGTAAATATTAATCTCCCACTGATTTGATTTTTTTTTTTTTTAAGGGAGACTTTAGGAAAAAAAAAGTAGAATAAAATGATTTTTTCAGGAAGAATTTAGAAACCAAATAAAATAAAATGATTTTTTCAGGGAGAATTTAGAAAACAAATAAAACAAAAAAAGGCTTTCTATGGCCCACTGAGTGAGAGATGACGCACACAGGAGTCAGGAGTGGCACACAAGCCCAGAGGCCAATATTTATCTCCCACTGATTGATGTAGTGATTTTTTCAGGTAGATTTTGGAACCCAAATCAAGCTAAAAAAATAATAGGCTTTCTATGGCCCACAATTGGAGAGAGAGAGAGATGGCACACCCAGGAGTCAAGACTGGCACACAAGCAGAAAGGGCAATATTAATCTCCCACTGATTTGTTTTTTTTGTTTTTTTTTTCAGGGAGACTTTAGGAAAAAAAAAATAGAATAAAATGATTTTTTCAGGAAGAATTTAGAAACCAAATAAAATAAAATGATTTTTTCAGGGAGAATTTAGAAAACAAATAAAACAAAAAAAGGCTTTCTATGGCCCACTGAGTGAGAGATGACGCACACAGGAGTCAGGAGTGGCACACAAGCCCAGAGGCCAATATTTATCTCCCACTGATTGATGTAGTGATTTTTTCAGGTAGATTTTGGAACCCAAATCAAGCTAAAAAAATAATAGGCTTTCTATGGCCCACAATTGGAGAGAGAGAGAGAGATGGCACACCCAGGAGTCAAGAGTGGCACACAAGCAGAAAGGGCAATATTAATCTCCCACTGATTTGTTTTTTTTTTGTTTTTTTCAGGGAGACTTTAGGAAAAAAAAAATAGAATAAAATGATTTTTTCAGGAAGAATTTAGAAACCAAATAAAATAAAATGATTTTTTCAGGGAGAATTTAGAAAACAAATAAAACAAAAAAAGGCTTTCTATGGCCCACTGAGTGAGAGATGATGCACACAGGAGTCAGGAGTGGCACACAAGCCCAGAGGCCAATATTTATCTCCCACTGATTAATGTAGTGATTTTTTCAGGTAGATTTTGGAACCCAAATCAAGCTAAAAAAATAATAGGCTTTCTATGGCCCACAATTGGAGAGAGAAAGAGAGATGGCACACCCAGGAGTCAAGACTGGCACACAAGCAGAAAGGGCAATATTAATCTCCCACTGATTTGTTTTTTTTTTTTTTTTTCAGGGAGACTTTAGGAAAAAAAAAAAATAGAATAAAATGATTTTTTCAGGAAGAATTTAGAAACCAAATAAAATAAAATGATTTTTTCAGGGAGAATTTAGAAGACAAATAAAACAAAAAAAGGCTTTCTATGGCCCACTGAGTGAGAGATGACGCACACAGGAGTCAGGAGTGGCACACAAGCCCAGAGGCCAATATTTATCTCCCACTGATTGATGTAGTGATTTTTTCAGGTAGATTTTGGAACCCAAATCAAGCTAAAAAAATAATAGGCTTTCTATGGCCCACAATTGGAGAGAGAGAGAGAGATGGCACACCCAGGAGTCAAGACTAGCACACAAGCAGAAAGGGCAATATTAATCTCCCACTGATTTGTTTTTTTTTTTTTTTTTTTCAGGGAGACTTTAGGAAAAAAAAATAATAGAATAAAATGATTTTTTCAGGAAGAATTTAGAAACCAAATAAAATAAAATGATTTTTTCAGGGAGAATTTAGAAAACAAATAAAACAAAAAAAGGCTTTCTATGGCCCACTGAGTGAGAGATGACGCACACAGGAGTCAGGAGTGGCACACAAGCCCAGAGGCCAATATTTATCACCCACTGATTGATGTAGTGATTTTTTCAGGTAGATTTTGGAACCCAAATCAAGCTAAAAAAATAATAGGCTTTCTATGGCCCACAATTGGAGAGAGAGAGAGAGATGGCACACCCAGGAGTCAAGACTGGCACACAAGCAGAAAGGGCAATATTAATCTCCCACTGATTTGTTGTTTTTTTTTGTTTTTTCAGGGAGACTTTAGGAAAAAAATAAAATAAAATAAAATGATTTTTTCAGGAAGAATTTAGAAACCAAATAAAATAAAATGATTTTTTCAGGGAGAATTTAGAAAACAAATAAAACAAAAAAAGGCTTTCTATGGCCCACTGAGTGAGAGATGACTCACACAGGAGTCAGGAGTGGCACACAAGCCCAGAGGCCAATATTTATCTCCCACTTTTTTTTTTTTGTTCCAGGGAAAATTTATAAACCCAATAAAAAAAATAATAAATAGGCTTTCTATGGCCCACTATCTGAGAGAGAGAGAGAGAGATGGCACGCTTAGGACTGGCACACAAGCCCAAAGGCCAATATTAATCTCCCTTTTTTTTTAAGGGAGAATTTATAAAACCAAAAAAAAAAAAAAAAATAGGCTTTCTATGGCCCACTATTTGTGAGAGAGATGGCACGCTCAGGACTGGCACACAAGCCCAGAGGCCAATATTAATCTCCCACTTTTTTTTTTTTTTCCAGGGAAAATTTATAAACCCAATAAAAAAATAAATAAATAAATAGGCTTTCTATGGCCCACTATCTGAGAGAGAGAGATGGCACGCTTAGGACTGGCACACAAGCCCAAAGGCCAATATTAATCTCCCACTGATTGATTTATTGATTTTTTCAGGTAGAATTTAGAACCCAAATAAAGCAAAAAAAAAAAAATGGGCTTTCTATGGCCCACTGAGTGAGTGATGATGCACACAGGAGTCAGGAGTGGCACACAAGCCCTGAGGCCAATATTTTTCTCCCACTGATTGATGTAGTGATTTTTTCAGGTACATTTTAGAACCCAAATCAAGCAAAAAAATAAATAGGCTTTCTATGGCCCACTATTTGTGAGAGAGATGGCACGCTCAGGACTGGCACACAAGCCCAGAGGCCAATATTAATCTCCCACTTTTTTTTTTTTGGTTCCAGGGAAAATTTATAAACCCAATAAAAAAAAAAAAAATAGGCTTTCTATGGCCCACTATCTGAGAGAGAGAGATGGCACGCTTAGGACTGGCACACAAGCCCAAAGGCCAATATTAATCTCCCACTGATTGATTTATTGATTTTTTCAGGTAGAATTTAGAACCCAAATAAAGCAAAAAAAAAAAAAAAATGGGCTTTCTATGGCCCACTGAGTGAGTGATGATGCACACAGGAGTCAGGAGTGGCACACAAGCCCTGAGGCCAATATTTTTCTCCCACTGATTGATGTAGTGATTTTTTCAGGTAGATTTTAGAACCAAAATCAAGCAAAAAAATAAATAGGCTTTCTATGGCCCACTGAGTGAGAGATGGCACACACAGGAGTCAAGAGTGGCACACAAGCCCTGAGGCCAATATTTTTCTCCCACTGATTGATTTAGTGATTTTTTCAGGTAGATTTTATAACCCAAATCAAGCAAAAAAATAAATAGGCTTTCTATGGCCCACTGAGTGAGAGATGACACAGACAGGGATGGCACTCTAGCAGAAATGTCAATCTTAATCTCCCACAAAAAAAAAAAAAAAAACAGGGAGTGTCCTTCAATTACTATCTCCCTGCAGTAATCTCAGCCAGGTATGGCAGGCAGCAATAAGGAGTGGACTGATGCACAAATTAAATAAAAAGTGTGTACAAACAAAAAAGATAGCTGTGCAGAAAGGAAGGAACAAGAGGATTTGTGCTTTGAAAAAAGCAGTTGGTTTGCACAGCGGCGTACACACAGCAATGCAGCTATCAGGGAGCCTTCTAGGGCAGCCCAATGAGCTACAGCGCTGAGGGTGAAAAAAAAAAATGTAGCTTCCACTGTCCCTGCACACCGAAGGTGGTGTTGGGCAGTGGAAATCGCTACAGCACAAGCGGTTTGGTGGTTAATGGACCCTGCCTAACGCTATCCCTGCTTCTGACGAAGCGGCAGCAACCTCTCCCTAAGCTCAGATCAGCAGCAGTAACATGGCGGTCGGCGGGAACTCCCCTTTATAGCCCCTGTGACGCCGCAGACAGCAAGCCAATCACTGCAATGCCCTTCTCTAAGATGGTGGGGACCAGGACCTATGTCATCACGCTGCCCACACTCTGCGTTTACCTTCATTGGCTGAGAAATGGCGCTTTTCGCGTCATTGAAACACGACTTTGGCGCGAAAGTCGCGTACCGCATGGCCGACCCCGCACAGGGGTCGGATCGGGTTTCATGAAACCCGACTTTGCCAAAAGTCGGCGACTTTTGAAAATGAACGACCCGTTTCGCTCAACCCTAGTTACCATGGTTGCGATGTGTCATTTCCAGGTCATTCCCGGTCACTTCCGGTATCGTGAGGTATATAACAACACACCTAGCTGTCCACTCTATTCCCCCTGTGGAAGGTGTTATATCCGAAACGTGCGTTGGGGAGGGCGCACGGACCCTGCGTACATCCTACCCGGTGCTCTACTTAGAGGTAATTGTCACACTTTATATGCGTATTACACCCTGTGGACCATTGGTCCCTTTGTGACATGCTTACTATGCTATCTGGTATGGCTGCTCATGAGGGAGTTTCACATAGTTTATAACATTAGATGAAGGATGTTTTCCTATGATTTATATTTATTTATGTGATATATGAGTTGTATTTACCCCTTATTGATCAGCCTATTTACCTGTATGGGTACGGATGTTCCCGGCTCCATGCGCCCCTAATATGTTTTTATGCCTATGTGGTGTCCTTGCACACCAGGCGGCACTATTCATCCACTCTGTTCCTGGTATTATATGTGTATTTGTGTATTTTTTATACATGTGGTATTAATAAAGCTGTTTATTTTTATACTTTTTTCTATTTGGATGTGTTGATCGTTCTCTTTGGGCCCTTGTGACCCACAATCCCCTTGCTATATTTTTCAGCGATTCGTCCTGAATTGTAGTTATGACTTCTTTATAGCATGGCTGCACTGTTGCCTGGTGTGGTAATTACATTAAGATTATTTGTAGCTATGCTATATTTGGTTGTGCTTTTGTTTATCTTCTGCTGCTGTGGAAGCTTTTCAAGAGTTGAAGCGTTGTTTTTCTTCTGCCCCTGTGTTGTGTCAACCAGATGTTTCGCTTCCGTTCCAGGTCGAGGTTGATGCTTCTGAGATTGGAGCAGGGGCTGTTTTGTCGCAGAGAAGTTCTGATTGCTCGGTGATGAAACCATGCACCTTCTTTTCCAGGAAGTTTTCGCCTGCTGAGCGAAATTATGATGTGGGCAATCGAGAGTTGCTGGCCATGAAGTGGGCATTCGAGGAGTGGCGTCATTGGCTTGAAGGAGCTAAGCATCGCGTGGTGGTCTTGACTGATCATAAGAACTTGACTTATCTCGAGTCTGCCAAGCGGTTGAATCCTAGACAGGCTCGTTGGTCGCTGTTTTTTGCCCGTTTTGACTTTGTGATTTCGTACCTTCCGGGCTCTAAACATGTGAAGGCGGATGCTCTGTCTAGGAGTTTTGTACCCGACTCTCCGGGTTTATCTGAGCCGGCGGGTATCCTCAAAGAGGGAGTAATTGTGTCTGCCATCTCCCCTGATTTGCGGCGGGTGCTGCAAAAATTTCAGGCTAATAAACCTGATCGTTGCCCAGCGGAGAAACTGTTTGTCCCTGATAGGTGGACGAATAAAGTTATCTCTGAGGTTTATTGTTCGGTGTTGGCTGGTCATCCTGGAATCTTTGGTACCAGAGAGTTAGTGGCTAGATCCTTTTGGTGGCCATCTCTGTCGCGGGATGTGCATACTTTTGTGCAGTCCTGTGGGATTTGTGCTTGGGCTAAGCCCTGCTGTTCTCGTGCCAGTGGGTTGCTTTTGCCCTTGCCGGTCCCGAAGAGGCCTTGGACACATATCTCTATGGATTTTATTTCAGATCTTCCCGTCTCTCAAAAGATGTCAGTCATTTGGGTGGTCTGTGATCGCTTCTCTAAGATGGTCCATTTGGTACCCTTGTCTAAATTGCCTTCCTCCTCTGATTTGGTGCCATTGTTCTTCCAGCATGTGGTTCGTTTGCATGGCATTCCAGAGAATATCGTTTCTGACAGAGGTTCCCAGTTTGTTTCGAGGTTTTGGCGAGCCTTTTGTGGTAGGATGGGCATTGACTTGTCTTTTTCCTCGGCTTTCCATCCTCAGACTAATGGCCAGACCGAACGAACCAATCAGACCTTGGAAACATATCTGAGATGCTTTGTTTCTGCTGATCAGGATGACTGGGTGTCCTTTTTGCCTTTGGCTGAGTTCGCCCTTAATAATCGGGCCAGCTCGGCTACCTTGGTTTCGCCGTTTTTCTACAACTCTGGGTTCCATCCTCGTTTCTCTTCAGGGCAGGTTGAGTCTTCGGACTGTCCTGGTGTGGATACTGTGGTGGACAGGTTGCAGCAGATTTGGACTCATGTAGTGGACAATTTGACCTTGTCCCAGGAGAAGGCTCAACATTTTGTTAATCGCAGACGCTGTGTGGGTCCCCGACTTCGTGTTGGGGATTTGGTTTGGTTATCTTCTCGTCATATTCCTATGAAGGTTTCCTCTCCTAAATTTAAACCTCGTTTCATTGGTCCGTATAGAATTTCTGAGGTTCTTAATCCTGTGTCTTTTCGTCTGACCCTTCTAGATTCTTTTTCCATACATAACGTATTCCATAGGTCATTGTTGCGGAGATACGTGGCACCTATGGTTCCATCTGTTGATCCTCCTGCCCCGGTTTTGGTGGAGGGGGAGTTGGAGTATATTGTGGAGAAGATTTTGGATTCTCGTGTTTCAAGACAGAAACTCCAGTATCTGGTTAAGTGGAAGGGTTATGCTCAGGAAGATAATTCCTGGGTCTTTGCCTCTGATGTCCATGCTCCCGATCTTGTTCGTGCCTTTCATATGGCTCATCCTGGTCGTCCTGGGGGCTCTGGTGAGGGTTCGGTGACCCCTCCTCAAGGCGGGGGTACTGTTGTGAATTCTGTGGCAGAGCTCCCTCCTGTGGTCACAAGTGGTACTTCGGCTGATTCTCTCTGTGAGCTTCCGTTGGTGGAGGAAAGTGGTACTGCGGCTTCTGAGTTTCCTTCCTCAGGTGATGTGGTGAAGTCGTTAGGTGCTGCTCTATTTAACTCCACCTAGTGCTTTGATCCTGGCCTCCAGTCAATGTTCTAGTATTGGACCTGTTTCCTCCTGGATCGTTCCTGTGGCCTGCTGCTCTGCATAGCTAAGTTCTGCTTTGCTATTTTGTTTGCTGTTTTTTTCTGTCCAGCTTGTCAATTTGTTTTTTCCTGCTTGCTGGAAGCTCTGGGACGCAGAGGGTGTACCTCCGTGCCGTTAGTTCGGTACGGAGGGTCTTTATTGCCCCCTTTGCGTGGTTTTTGTAGGGTTTTGTGTTGACCGCAAAGTTACCTTTCCTATCCTCGCTCTGTTCAGGAAGTCGGGCCTCACTTTGCTAAATCTATTTCATCTCTACGTTTGTCTTTTCATCTTAACTCACAGTCATTATATGTGGGGGCTGTCTTTTCCTTTGGAGTATTTCTCTGAGGCAAGGTAGGCTTATTTTCTATCTTCAGGCTAGCTAGTTTCTCAGGCTGTGCCGAGTTGCATAGGTAGCGTTAGGCGCAATCCACGGCTGCCTCTAGTGTGGTTGGAGAGGATTAGGGATTGCGGTCAGCAGAGTTCCCACGTCTCAGAGCTCGTTCTATGTTTTTGGGTTATTGTCAGGTCACTGTATGTGCTCTGACCTCTATGTCCATTGTGGTACTGAATTACCTTATCATAACAGTACTGGAGGCCCAAAGTACTAATGATTCTCAATAGAGGGAAAAAAGAAGTTCTGAGACCATTTTTTTTTCTCTGCACTGTGTTTTGCCTTTTTTTTCCCCTAGACATTTGGGTGGTTCAGGACACAGGTGTAGCGATGGACATTAAAGGTCTGTCTTCATGTGTGGATCAGCTCACAGCAAGAGTACAAAATATTCAAGACTTTGTGGTTCAGAATTCTATGTTAGAACCGAGAATTCCTATTCCTGATTTGTTTTTTGGAGATAGAACTAAGTTTCTGAGTTTCAAAAATAATTGTAAACTATTTCTGGCTTTGAAACCTCGCTCCTCTGGTGACCCAGTTCAACAAGTTAGGATCATTATTTCTTTTTTACGTGGCGACCCTCAGGACTGGGCATTTTCTCTTGCGTCAGGAGATCCTGCATTAAGTAATATCGATGCGTTTTTCCTGGCGCTCGGATTGCTGTACGATGAACCTAATTCAGTGGATCAGGCAGAGAAAAATTTGCTGGCTCTGTGTCAGGGTCAGGATGAGATAGAGGTATATTTTCAGAAATTTAGAAAGTGGTCCGTACTCACTCAATGGAATGAAGGTGCACTCGCAGCTATTTTCAGAAAAGGTCTCTCTGAAGCCCTTAAGGATGTCTTGGTGGGATTACCTATGCCTGCTGGTCTGAATGAGTCTATGTCTTTGGCCATTCAGATCGGTCGACGCTTGCGTGAGCGTAAATCTGTGCACCATTTGGCGGTATTACCTGAGCTTAAACCTGAGCCTATGCAGTGCGATAGGACTTTGACCAGAGTTGAACGGCAAGAACACAGACGTCTGAATGGGCTGTGTTTCTACTATGGTGATTCCACTCATGCTATATCTGATTGTCCTAAGCGCACTAAGCGGTTCGCTAGGTCTGCCACCATTGGTACGGTACAGTCAAAATTTCTTCTGTCCGTTACCTTGATCTGCTCTTTGTCATCGTATTCTGTCATGGCATTTGTGGATTCAGGCGCTGCCCACAGTCATTGTATGTGGGGGCTGCCTTTTCCTTTGGGGTATTTTTCTGAGGCAATGTAGGCTTATTTTCTATCTTCAGGCTAGCTAGTTTCTCAGGCTGTGCCGAGTTGCATAGGGAGCGTTAGGCGCAATCCACGGCTGCCTCTAGTGTGGTTGGAGAGGATTAGGGATTGCGGTCAGCAGAGTTCCCACGTCTCAGAGCTCGTTCTATGTTTTTGGGTTATTGTCAGGTCACTGTATGTGCTCTGACCTCTATGTCCATTGTGGTACTGAATTACCTTATCATAACAGTTAAGGTCTCAGGTTGAAGTCATTTTTTTTACCAGCTGCAGCAAGTCATATGCCTGATACCTGGTGGGACGAGACTCTGCAAAGAACCACTGGTACACCATTGAGACTGCACATATGTATTAACCCCCAGTCAGGCAAGGATCTCACCTCTTAGTTTCTCATAGTCCAGGGTGTTGTCCCAAATGAGGTCCAGGTAGGCCTTCTGGATACTCCCGTCAGGAAGGGGGGCAATACTTCAGCCCACTTGTGCGTTCAAACACTTTGAGGTTGTTGCCACTGAAACTGCAGCAGCAGCAGCTACTGCTCCTGTTGCTTTTTGGCCAACTGCTTGAGTTTTTCCTCCATCTTTTCAGTAGGCTTGAGCTGTAGCATTGCAGGCTTAACCCCTTCCCGACCTTTGACGCAGCGTATGCTTCATGAAAACCTGTGCCAATCCGACCTGTGGCGCAGCATATGCATCATGGTCAGATCGCGCTCCTGCAGGTCGGGTGAAAGGGTTAACTGTAATTTCACCCTCCCTGCAGGGACAGGGGGAGTGGTACTTGAGCCCAGGGGGGTGGTTTCACCCCCCCCATGGCTACGATCGCTCTCTTTGGCTGTTGAAAGTGATGTTTCACTTTCACTTTCAATCAGAGCGACTGTAATATTTCACCAATGAAAATTGGTGAAATATTACAATCCAGCCATGGCCGATGCTGCAATAGCGTCAGCCATGGCTGGAGACTGCAATCTGCCCCTGCTACTGCCACCGATCTCCTGCCCTCCATCCTCCGTTCTCCTGTCCACTCCCCCGTACTCCTGTCTGCTGCCCCTGTGCTCTGATCCACCCCCCGTGCTCCGATCCACCCCCCCGTACTCTGATCCCACTCGTCATACATACTTACCTAGCCTCCCGGTGACCGTCCGTATTCTCCATGGGCACCACCATCTTCCAAAATGGCCGTCGCATGCGCAGTGCGCCCGCCGAATCTGCCGGCCGGCAGTTTCGTTTCAAGTACATTTTGATCACTGTGATAAAACCTATCACAGTGATCAAAATAAAAAAAAAAAGTAAATGAACCCCCCTTTATCACCCCCATAGGTAGGGACAATAATAAAATGAAGAAAATATTTTTTTTTCCACTAGGGTTAGGGCTATAGGGTTAGGGATAGAATTAGGGTTAGAACTAGGGTTAGGGTTAGAATTAGGCTATGTGCACACGGTGCGGATTTGGCTGCGGATCCGCAGTGGATTGGCCACTGCGGATTCGTAGCAGTTTTCCATCAGGTTTACAGTTTCATGTAAACCTATGGAAAACCAAATTCGCTGTGCCCATGGTGCGGAAAATACCGCGCGGAAATGCTGCATTGTATTTTCCGCAGCATGTCAATTCTTTGTGCGGATTCCGCAGCGTTTTACACCTTTTCCTCAATAGGAATCCGCAGGTGAAATCCGCACAAAAAACACTGGAAATCCGCTGTAAATTCACAGGTAAAACGCAGTGCCTTTTACATGCGGATTTTTCAAAAATCTCACACGAATCCGCAACGTGGGCACATAGCCTTAGGGTTAGGGTTGGAATTAGGGCTAGGGTTGGAAATAGGGTTAAGATTAGACTAGTGGTTAGGGTTATGGTTAGGGTTAGGGGTGTGTTGAGGTTGGGGTTGTGGTTAGGGTTGGGATTAAGGTTAGGATTAGGGTTAGGGTTGGGGTTAGGGTTGTGATTAGGGTTATGGCTAGAGTTGGGATTAGGGTTAGGGGTGTGTTGAGGTTAGTGTTGGAGTTAGAATTGAGGGGTTTCCACTGTTTAGGCACATCAGGGGTCTCCAAGCGCAACATGGCGCCACCATTGATTCCAGCCAATCTTGCATTCAAAAAGTCAAATGGTGCTTCCTCCCTTCCGAGCACCGACATGCGCCCAAACAGTGGTTTACCCACACATATGGGGTACCAGCATGCCTAGGACAAACTGGGCAACAATTATGGGGGTCCAATTTCTTCTGTTACCCTTGCGAAAATAAAAAATTGCTTGCTAAAACATAATTTTTGAGGAAAGAAAAATGATTTTTTATTTTCACGGCTCTGTGTTGTAAACTTCTGTGAAGCACTTGGGAGTTCAAAGTGCTCACCACATAACTAGATAAGTTCCTTGGGGGGTCTAGTTTCCAAAATGGGGTCACTTGTGGGGGTTTCTACTGTTTAGGCACATCAGGGGCTCTGCAAACGCAACGTGACGCCCGCAGACCATTCCATCAAAGTCTGCATTTCAAAAGTCACTACTTCCCTTCCGAACCCCGACGTGTGCCCAAACAGTGGTTTACCCCCACATATGGGGTAGCAGCGTACTCAAGACAAACTGGGCAACAAATATTGGGGTCCAATTTCCCCTGTTACCCTTGTGAAAATTAAAAAATGCTTGCTAAAACATCATTTTTGAGGAAAGAAAAATGATTTTTTATTTTCATGGCTCTGTGTTGTAAACTTCCGTGAAGCACTTGGGGGTTCAAAGTGCTCACCGCATATCTAGATAAGTTCCTTAGGGGGTCTCGTTTCCAAAATGGCATCACTTGTGGGGGGTTTCTACTGTTTAGGCACATCAGGGGCTCTGCAAACATAACATAATGCCCGCAGACCATTCCTCAAAGTCTGCATTCGAAAAAGGCACTATTTCCCTTCCGAGCCCCGACGTGTGCCTAAACAGTGGTTCCCCCCCACATATGGGGTATCAGCGTACTCAGGACAAACTGGACAACAACTTTTGTGGTCCAATTTCTCTTGTTACTCTTGTGAAAATAAAAAATTGTGGGCTAATTATAATTTTTGAGGAAAGAAAAATTATTTGTTATTTTCATGGCTCTGCGTTTAAACTTCTGTGAAGGTCTTGGGGGTTTAAAGTGGTCACTGCTAGTGTTGAGCGATACCTTCTGATATCGGAAAGTATCAGTATCGGATTGGATCGGCCGATATTCAAAAAATATCGGACCCACGCCCTCTACCTAGTTCCTCCCTGGCCTTGAGAGGTCTGGTGTTGGATGTAAGTGTGTGGGTTCTGGACTATGCCCCCATCTTTACCCGATACCGATACCCGATACCAATGCAAGTTAATGGGACAAAAATATCGGAATTAAAATAAACCCTTTCTTTCCTTGTAGGTTCATTCTACATGAAGGAAAACAACTAAGAATAATGTAGGATGTATTGGGGGAGGTGGTGGAGACATTAAAGGCATAGAGGTTTAGCCCAATCAAATAGAATAGCAGGAATTTTATTTTTTTAAGACGTTCGGAGTTACAAAGATATTAACTATGTTAAGATTTTTTTTATTTTGTCAGATATTGATGTTTCATTACTTCCACGCCCTTCACCTTTTTTTTACTTCTCCCACACTTTCTTCTTTATCATCATCAGCATCTTTGACATCAACTTCTTCTTCACCTTATTCATCTTCTTCTTCATCTTCTACCTATTATTTTTTTTGTTACATTCTTCATATTCTTTTTATTCAACTATTCTTCTTCTTCATATTCTACTTCTTCATCATATTCTTATTTGTGACAGGCATTCCTGTAGTTGTTATCTATAAAAGTTTGAAGACTACACCTTCCGTTTTGCCTGTCATAAAAGAGTTACATTTGTCCGCGTTCAGTTTGGCCCGCAGCATCAGGCATTATCCAGGGGCACCACGAGGAGGAATGGACTCACCTCCATACACTGCTTAGTCTTCTTCTGCTTATAATTTAGATACTATCTTTTGCTCTGATATTTAGTGTTTTGCTTAATGTTCTTCTGCTCTTTGTTCTGCAGCCTCTTGTTCTTCTGCTTCTCGGTTTTCCATGTCGTCATCTCCAGGGTCGCTGTCTCCAGAGTCGTCGACGTCGTCATCGGGGTGGTCTTCAGGGTCATCGTCTCCAGGGTCGTCGTCATCTCAGTGGTTGTCGTCTCTGGTGTCGTCATCATCTTAGGGGTGGTCTTCCGGGTTGTCGTCTTTAGGGTCTTGAACTTGGAAATGTAGCAGAAGGTACAAGAAGGCTGAGAAAATGCAGAGAACCAGCTGATGGAACTGGAACTCGGATGGCTACCCGAAGGTCCAAGAGCCAATGGAACTACCGAGGACCAGCTGACGATACTGGAACCCGGCTACTAAGCAGGAGGTACCCATGCCTGAAAGCACTACCAAGGACCACCTGATGTTGGTGGAACTCGGATACCCAGAAGGAGGCACCTAAGCCAAAGGCTCTACCCGGAACCAGCTGACGGACGGTACTGGAACCAGGATGGGGACCTATTCAAGATTGTCTTCCTAGAGCCCCAACTAGCGGTGTTGGAGCAAAGGGTCAGCAGGGGGAGCAGAGTGTCGGCCAAAGCCTGCACTGGAGGCAGCTTTGTGTCTGCGTGGCGTTTGTAGGACACGTTGCCGGCTACACAGCAGGGGAACAGCTGGCGTTGCTGAACCCCACTGACACATTGGCTGGTGATTTTCTCTCTGCAGCTAGCAGTTCCGGGCACCAACTGGCGGTGTTAGAGCCCAGGGTAAGCAGGAGGAGCAGAGGGAGCAGAGTGTAGGCCGAAGCCTGCACTGGAGGCAGTTTTAGGTCTGTTGTGTCTGTGAGGCGTTTGCAGGACACGATGCCGGCAACACAGCAGGGGAACAGCTATCATTGCTGAACCCCACTGACACATTGGCGGGTGTTTTTCTCTGTTCAGCCAGCACTTCCGGGCACCAACTGGCGGTGTTAGAGCCCAGGGTCAGCAGGAGGAGCAGAGAAGCAGAGTGTAGGCCGAAGCCTGCACTGGCAGCAGCTTTGTGTCTGCGTGGCGGTTGCAGGACATGTTGCTGGCTACACAGCAGGGGAACAGCTGGCGTTGCTGAACCCCACTGACACATTGGCGGGTGTTTTTCTCTGTGCAGCCAGCACTTCTGGGCACCAACTGGTGGTATTAGAGCCCAGGGTCTGCAGGAGGAGCAGAGTGTAGGCCGTAGCCTAATTGAACCAATTTTAAACGGAACCATTAAACCCCCCTCAGGTGTTACAAACTAGAAGAGCCGCCTTGTGCAGCAGTAATGCTGCACAAGTCAAAGGTTGCTCTTTTAATTTTGTTCCTTACACACGCTGAATGAAATACGTATAAAAGTTAGCCCCTTATACAGTCAAACTGTCTTGGAGGCGGGAGTTTCCTTCTTAATGAGACGCAGCACAGCTGTCAAAAATACCACCATGGTGCTGGGCGCGGCCTCCTGAGCATCACTTTTTGCTGTACAGGAGTCGGTGCTGTTGTGTTATCCCTTGGCCATGCGCTGTTAGCGCTGCCCGTCATCTGACATCATTTGATGTCGGCCGGTGCAGTTCGCGATGCCCATGAATCCCAGCCCCGCAGTGTCTTTTCATTTATTCGCACTGCAGGGCTGGGATTCATGGCCTTGCGCAGTAAGTATGTTCGCCTCTCACTCATGTCCTTACACCTGCTTCAGACTGTGCGGCGTCAGCTGATCCCTTATCGCATGCCACGGCCATGAAGCCGCACAGTCTGAAGAAGGCGGAGGGAGATGAGTGACAGTCGAAGATATGCAAGGCTCATGCCCACCAATCACACCCTCGCAGTCAAAATAAATAAGACACCGAGGGGTGTTGTGTCGGGCAGGGCGGCCGCAGAGGCGCAGCCAGCCAACTAATGATGTCAGAAGACGGGCAGCGCTACCAAGGGGGTTGCTGCGTGTCATTACAAAGGAAAGTCACACCTGCCCAGGGTCAGCAGGAGGAGCAGAGGAGCAGAGTGTAGGCCGAAGCGTGCAC
The DNA here is from genome assembly GCF_032444005.1 of Ranitomeya imitator. Classification (NCBI taxonomy): domain Eukaryota; kingdom Metazoa; phylum Chordata; class Amphibia; order Anura; family Dendrobatidae; genus Ranitomeya; species Ranitomeya imitator. The sequence continues at coordinate 315,407,248 of NC_091285.1, read as the reverse complement.
TGGCGGCAGCTTTGTGTCTGCGTGGCGTTTGCAGGACACATTGCCGGCTACACAGCAGGGGAACAGCTGGCGTTGCTGAACCCCACTGACACATTGGCGGGAGTTTTTCTCTGTGCAGCTAGCACTTCCGGGCACCAACTGGCGGTGTTAGAGCCCAGGGTCAGCAGGAGGAGCAGAGGAGCAGAGGGTAGGCCAAAGCCTGCACTGGCAGCAGCTTTGTGTCTGCGTGGCATTTGCAGGACACGTTGCCGGCTACACAGCAGGGGAACAGCTGGAGTTGCTGAACCCCACTGACACATTGGCTGTTGTTTTTCTCTGTGCAGCCAGCACTTCCGGGCACCAACTGGCGGTGTTAGAGCCCAGGGTCTGCAGGAGGAGCAGAGTGTAGGCCGAAGCCTACTTTGAGCAAGTTGAAAGGGAACCTTTAACCCCCCCAGCCGTTTGTTGCTGAAAGAACCAAATTGTGCAGCACAAATGTTGCAAAAGAAAAAGGTGGCTCTTTTAATTATGCTCCTTGCAAACGCGGAACTAAACACTTATTAAATGTGTCCCCTGATACCGTGAAATCGGCCCGGAGGTGGGACTTTCGTTCGTGGTGGGGCGCAGCACCGACGTTATTCCTACCCCCCTTGGCGGTGTGCGCCACATCCTCAGCATTGTTGGAATCTGTCACCGAGCCGGTGCTGTTATGCTCAAACTCATCATGCGCAGTTAGCGCTGCCCGTCTTCTGACATCACTTGGTGTCAGGCGGGCTGTGCCTATGCGGTCGCGCTGCCCGTGATCCCACCTTGCTGTGTCGTCTAATGTAATCCCACTGTGGGCCTGGGATCCATGGGCATGCGCAGTGCATATCCTCGCCTCACACACCCCTCCTTCCGGCTTCTTCAGACTGTGCGGTGTCACAGCCGTGGCATGCTGTTATGTTTGCTAATGACAGGTGTTATGAAGGCAATCCAGAAACACAGTGTGCTTAGCGATCAGAGCGCACACAGTGATCTGACAAATACCCAAAAATACAAGAATGAGCTCTGAGACGTGGAAACTCTGTAGACTGCACACCTGATCCTATCCTAAACACAACTAAAAGCGGCTGTGGATTGCGCCTAACAACTACCTAGGCAACTCGGCACAGCCTAAGAAACTAGCTAGCCTGAAGATAGAAAAATAGGCCTGACTTGCCCCAGAGAAATTCCCCAAAGGAAAAGGCAGCCCCCCACATATAATGACTGTGAGTAAGATGAAAAGACAAAACGTAGGGATGAAATAGATTCAGCAAAGTGGGGCCCGATATTCTAGGACAGAGCGAGGACAGTAAAGTGAACTTTGCAGTCTACAAAAAACCCTAAAGCAAAACCACGCAAAGGGGGCAAAAAAAACCCACCGTGCCGAACTAACGGCACGGCGGTACACCCTTTGCGTCTCAGAGCTTCCAGCAAAACAAAAGACAAGCTGGACAGAAAAAAAGCAACAAAAAAGCAAAAAGCACTTAGCTATACAGAGCAGCAGGTCACAGGAACAATCAGGAGAAGCTCAGATCCAACACTGAAACATTGACAAGGAGCAAGGATAGCAGCATCAGGCGGAGTTAAGTAATGAAGCAGTTAACGAGCTCACCAGAACACCTGAGGGAGGAAGCTCAGAAGCTGCAGTACCACTTGTGACCACAGGAGTGAATTCAGCCACAGAATTCACAACAGTACCCCCCCCTTGAGGAGGGGTCACCGAACCCTCACCAGAGCCCCCAGGCCGACCAGGATGAGCCGCATGAAAGGCACGAACAAGATCGGAAGCATGAACATCAGAGGCAAAAACCCAGGAATTATCTTCCTGAGCATAACCCTTCCATTTAACCAGATACTGGAGTTTCCGTCTAGAAACACGAGAATCCAAAATCTTCTCCACAATATACTCCAATTCCCCCTCCACCAAAACCGGGGCAGGAGGCTCAACAGATGGAACCATAGGTGCCACGTATCTCCGCAACAACGACCTATGGAATACATTATGTATGGAAAAGGAGTCTGGGAGGGTCAAACGAAAAGACACAGGATTGAGAACCTCAGAAATTCTATACGGACCAATAAAACGAGGTTTAAATTTAGGAGAGGAAACCTTCATAGGAACATGACGAGAAGACAACCAAACCAGATCCCCAACACGAAGTCGGGGACCCACACGGCGTCTGCGATTAGCGAAAAGTTGAGCTTTCTCCTGGGACAAGATCAAATTGTCCACTACCTGAGTCCAGATCTGCTGCAACCTATCCACCACAGAATCCACACCAGGACAGTCCGAAGACTCAACCTGTCCTGAAGAGAAACGAGGATGGAACCCAGAATTGCAAAAAAATGGAGAAACCAAGGTAGCCGAGCTGGCCCGATTATTAAGGGCGAACTCAGCCAACGGCAAAAAGGACACCCAATCATCCTGGTCTGCAGAAACAAAACATCTCAGATATGTTTCCAAGGTTTCGTTCGGTCTGGCCATTAGTCTGAGGATGGAAAGCCGAGGAAAAGGATAGGTCAATGCCCATCCTACCACAAAAGGCTCGCCAGAACCTTGAAACAAACTGGGAACCTCTGTCAGAAACAATATTCTCAGGAATGCCATGCAACCGAACCACATGCTGAAAGAACAAAGGTACCAAATCAGAGGAGGAAGGCAATTTAGCCAAGGGCACCAGATGGACCATTTTAGAAAAGCGATCACAGACCACCCAAATGACTGACATCTTTTGAGAAACGGGAAGGTCAGAAATGAAATCCATCGAAATATGTGTCCAAGGCCTCTTTGGGACCGGCAAGGGCAAAAGCAACCCACTGGCACGAGAACAGCAGGGCTTAGCCCTAGCACAAATCCCACAGGACTGCACAAAAGTACGTACATCCCGTGACAGAGATGGCCACCAGAAGGATCTAGCCACTAACTCTCTGGTACCAAAGATTCCAGGATGACCAGCCAACACCGAACAATGAAGTTCAGAGATAAGTTTATTAGTCCACCTATCAGGGACGAACAGTTTCTCTGCTGGACAACGATCAGGTTTATTCGCCTGAAATTTTTGCAGCACCCGCCGCAAATCAGGGGAGATGGCAGACACAATGACTCCTTCCTTGAGGATACCCGCTGGCTCAGATAAACCCGGAGAGTCGGGCACAAAACTCCTAGACAGAGCATCCGCCTTCACATTTTTAGAGCCCGGAAGGTACGAAATCACAAAGTCGAAGCGGGCAAAAAATAACGACCAACGGGCCTGTCTAGGATTCAAGCGCTTGGCAGACTCGAGATAAGTCAAGTTCTTATGCTCAGTCAATACCACCACGCGATGCTTAGCTCCTTCAAGCCAATGACGCCACTCCTCGAATGCCCACTTCATGGCCAGCAACTCTCGATTGCCCACATCATAATTACGCTCAGCGGGCGAAAACTTCCTGGAAAAGAAAGCACATGGTTTCATCACTGAGCAATCAGAACCTCTCTGTGACAAAACCGCCCCTGCTCCAATCTCAGAAGCATCAACCTCGACCTGGAACGGAAGAGAAACATCTGGCTGACACAACACAGGGGCAGAACAAAAACGACGCTTCAACTCCTGAAAAGCTTCCACAGCAGCAGAAGACCAATTAACCAAATCAGCACCCTTCTTGGTCAAATCGGTCAATGGTTTGGCAATGCTAGAAAAATTACAGATGAAGCGACGATAAAAATTAGCAAAGCCCAGGAACTTTTGCAGACTTTTCAGAGATGTCGGCTGAATCCAATCCTGGATGGCTTGGACCTTAACTGGATCCATCTCGATAGTAGAAGGGGTAAAGATGAACCCCAAAAATGAAACTTTCTGCACACCGAAGAGACACTTTGATCCCTTCACAAACAAAGAGTTAGCACGCAGGACCTGAAAAACCATTCTGACCTGCTTCACATGAGACTCCCAATCATCTGAGAAGATCAAAATGTCATCCAAGTAAACAATCAGGAATTTATCCAGATACTCACGGAAGATGTCATGCATAAAAGACTGAAACACAGATGGAGCATTGGCAAGTCCGAACGGCATCACTAGATACTCAAAATGACCCTCGGGCGTATTGAATGCAGTTTTCCATTCATCTCCTTGCCTGATTCTCACCAGATTATACGCACCACGAAGATCTATCTTAGTGAACCAACTAGCCCCCTTAATCCGAGCAAACAAGTCAGATAACAATGGCAAGGGATACTGAAATTTAACAGTGATCTTATTAAGAAGGCGGTAATCAATACACGGTCTCAGCGAACCATCCTTCTTGGCTACAAAGAAGAACCCTGCTCCCAGTGGTGATGACGATGGGCGAATATGTCCCTTCTCCAGGGATTCCTTCACATAACTGCGCATAGCGGCGTGTTCGGGCACGGATAAATTAAATAATCGACCTTTAGGGAATTTACTACCAGGAATCAAATTGATAGCACAATCACAATCCCTATGCGGAGGTAGAGCATCGGACTTGGGCTCTTCAAATACATCCTGATAATCAGACAAGAACTCTGGGACCTCAGAAGGGGTGGATGACGAAATCGACAAAAATGGAACATCACCATGTACCCCCTGACAACCCCAGCTGGATACCGACATGGAATTCCAATCCAATACTGGATTATGGGTTTGTAGCCATGGCAACCCCAACACGACCACATCATGCAGATTATGCAACACCAGAAAGCGAATAACTTCCTGATGTGCAGGAGCCATGCACATGGTCAGCTGGGCCCAGTATTGAGGTTTATTCTTGGCCAAAGGTGTAGCATCAATTCCTCTCAATGGAATAGGACACCGCAAAGGCTCCAAGAAAAACCCACAACGTTTAGCATAATCCAAATCCATCAGATTCAGGGCAGCGCCCGAATCCACAAACGCCATGACAGAAAACGACGACAAAGAGCATATCAAGGTAATGGACAGAAGGAATTTGGACTGTACAGTACCAATGACGGCAGACCTAGCGGACCGCTTAGTGCGCTTAGGACAATCAGAAATAGCATGAGTGGAATCACCACAGTAGAAACACAGACCATTCAGACGTCTGTATTCCTGCCGTTCAACTCTAGTCATAGTCCTATCGCACTGCATAGGCTCAGGTTTAACCTCAGGCAGTACCGCCAAATGGTGCACAGATTTACGCTCGCGCAAGCGTCGACCGATCTGAATGGCCAAAGACAAAGACTCATTCAAACCAGCAGGCATAGGAAATCCCACCATGACATCCTTAAGAGCCTCAGAGAGACCCTTTCTGAACAAAGCTGCCAGCGCAGATTCATTCCACTGAGTGAGTACTGACCATTTCCTAAATTTCTGACAATATACTTCTATATCATCCTGACCCTGGCACAAAGCCAGCAAATTTTTCTCAGCCTGATCCACTGAATTAGGCTCATCGTACAGCAATCCGAGCGCCAGGAAAAACGCATCGACACTACACAATGCAGGGTCTCCTGGCGCAAGAGAAAATGCCCAGTCTTGAGGGTCGCCGCGCAAAAAAGAAATAATAATCAAAACCTGTTGAATAGGATTACCAGAAGAATGAGGTTTCAAGGCCAGAAATAGCTTACAATTATTTTTGAAACTTAGAAACTTAGTTCTATCTCCAAAAAACAAATCAGGAATAGGAATTCTTGGTTCTAACATAGATTTCTGATCAATAGTATCTTGAATTTTTTGTACATTTATAACGAGATTATCCATTGAAGAGCACAGACCCTGAATATCCATGTCCACACCTGTGTCCAGAATCACCCAAATATCTAGGGGAAAAAAAAAAAATGAACACAGAGCAGAAAAAATAAAAAAAATGATGTCAGAACTTTTCCTTTCCCTCTATTGAGAATCATTAGTTTGGCTCCTTGTACTGTTATGTTTGCTAATGACAGGTGTTATGAAGGCAATCCAGAAACACAGTGTGCTTAGCGATCAGAGCGCACACAGTGATCTGACAAATACCCAAAAATACAAGAATGAGCTCTGAGACGTGGAAACTCTGTAGACTGCACACCTGATCCTATCCTAAACACAACTAAAAGCGGCTGTGGATTGCGCCTAACAACTACCTAGGCAACTCGGCACAGCCTAAGAAACTGGCTAGCCTGAAGATAGAAAAATAGGCCTGACTTGCCCCAGAGAAATTCCCCAAAGGGAAAGGCAGCCCCCCACATATAATGACTGCGAGTAAGATGAAAAGACAAAACGTAGGGATGAAATAGATTCAGCAAAGTGGGGCCCGATATTCTAGGACAGAGCGAGGACAGTAAAGCGAACTTTGCAGTCTACAAAAAACCCTAAAGCAAAACCACGCAAAGGGGGCAAAAAAAACCCACCGTGCCGAACTAACGGCACGGCGGTACACCCTTTGCGTCTCAGAGCTTCCAGCAAAACAAAAGACAAGCTGGACAGAAAAAAAGCAACAAAAAAGCAAAAAGCACTTAGCTATACAGAGCAGCAGGTCACAGGAACAATCAGGAGAAGCTCAGATCCAACACTGAAACATTGACAAGGAGCAAGGATAGCAGCATCAGGCGGAGTTAAGTAATGAAGCAGTTAACGAGCTCACCAGAACACCTGAGGGAGGAAGCTCAGAAGCTGCAGTACCACTTGTGACCACAGGAGTGAATTCAGCCACAGAATTCACAACAGCATGCTATTCGGGATCAGCTGATGCCGCACAGTCTGAAGAAGCCGGAAGGAGGGAAGTGTGAGGCGAGGATATGCATTGCGCATGCCCATGGATCCCAGGCCAGCATTGGGATTACATTAGACGACACAGCGAGGTGGGATCACGGGCGCGACCGCACAGGCCCAGTCCACCTAACACCAAATGATGTCAGAAGATGGGCAGCGCAAACAGCGCATGGCCAAGGTTGAATATAACAGCACCGGCTCGGTGACAGTTTCCAACAATGCTGAGGAAGCAGTGCACGCCGCCAAAGGGGTAGGAATAACATCTGTGCTGTGCCCTACCACGAAGGAAAGTCCCACCTCCGGGACGGTTTTACGGTATCAGTGAACACATTTTATAAGTGTTAAGTTCTGCGTGTGCAAGGAGCTAAACTAAAAGAGCTACCTTTTCCTTGTGCAGCATTACTGCTGCACAAGGTGGCTCTTTCAGTAACAAACGCCAAGGGGGGACAGGTTCCCTTTAATTTCAGTTGTTGTGTTAGCGTGGCGGTCGCAGGACACGTTGCCGGCTACACAGCAGGGGAGCAGCTGGCGTTGCTGAACCCCAATAACAGAGGAGCGACTGTTGACTGTGCAGACAGCACTTCTGGGCAGCAACGAGCGGTGTTGAAGCCCAGGGACAGCAGGAGGAGCAGGCTGGAGGTATTGCCGCAACACAGTAGGAGAGCAGCTGGCGTTGCTGAACCCCAATAACAGAGGAGCGACTGTTGACTGTGCAGACAGCACTTCCTGGCAGCAACTAGAGGTGTTGAAGCCCAGGGACAGCAGGAGGAGCAGGCTGGAGGTATTGCCGCAACACAGCAGGGGAGAAGCTGGCTTTGCTGAACCCCAATAACAGAGGAGCGACTGTTGACTGTGCAGACAGCACTTCCTGGCAGCAACTAGCGGTGTTGAAGCCCAGGGACAGCAGGAGGAGCAGGCTGGAGGTATTGCCGCAACACAGCAGGGGAGCAGCTGGCGTTGCTGAACCCCAATAACAGAGGAGCGACTGTTGACTGTGCAGACAGCACTTCCTGGCAGCAACTAGCGGTGTTGAAGCCCAGGGACAGCAGGAGGAGCAGAGGATTAGAGTGTAGGCCGAAGCCTGATTGGAGCAAGTTGAAAGGGAACCTTTAACCCCCCAAGGCGTTTGTAGCTGAAAGAGCCATCTTGTGCAGCACTGGATGCAAAAGGAAAAGGTGGCTCTTTAAATTATGCTCCTTGCAAACCCAAAACTAAACACTTATAAAATGTGTCCCCTGATACCATGAGACTGTCCCGGAGGTGGGACTTTCCTTCGTAATGGGACGCAGCACAGCTGTCATTCCTACCCCCATTGTGCCGTGCGCCACCACCTCACCGTTGTTTGAATCTGTCCCAGAGCCTGTGCTGTTATGTTATCCCTTGGCCATGCACACTTAGCGCTGCCCGTCTTCTGACATCATTTAGGTGTCAGGCTGGCAGCGCCTGTGCGGCTACGCTGCCTGAGATCCCACCTCGCAGTGTCGTCTAATGTAATCACACTGCGGCCCTGGGATCCATGGGCATGCGCAGTGCATATCCTCGCCTCTCACTCCCCTCCTTCCGGCTTCTTCAGACTGTGCGGCGTCATGGCCGTGGCATGCTATTAGGGATCAGCTGACGGCGCACAGTCTGAAGAAGGCGGAGTGAGATAAGTGAGAGCCTGAGGTAAAGATATGCACTGCGCATGCCCATGGATCCCAGGCACGCAGTATGATTAAATCAGAAGACACTGCGAGGTGGGATCTCGGCCAGCGCGGCCGCACAGGCGCAGCCAGCCTGACACCAAATGATGTCAGAAGACGGGCAGCGCTTAGCGTGCATGGCCAAGGGATAACATAACAGCGCAGGCTCCGGGACAGATTCAAACAACGGTGGGGAGGCAGCGCACGGCACCAAGGGGGTTGGAATGACGGCTGTGCTGCGTCCCATTACGAAGGAAAGTCCCACTTACGGGACGGTTTTACGGTATCAGTGGACACATTTTATAAATGTTAAGTTCTGCGTGTGCAAGGAGCTAAACTAAAAGAGCTACCTTTTCCTTGTGCAGCATTACTGCTGCACAAGGTGGCTCTTTCAGTAACAAACGCCTGGGGGGGACAGGTTCCCTTAAATTTCAAGGTTGTGTCAGTGTGGCGGTCGCAGGACACATTGCCAGCTACACAGCTGGGGATCAGCTGACGTTACTGAATCCCAATAACACTGGGTCGTATGTTTTGACTGTGCAGACGGCACTTTTGAGCCTCAACTGGCGGTGTTGAAGCCCAGGAATTACAGTTCAGGTGGTAGAAAGATGAACACAACAGGAGACCTGGATACTGTAGACAGCCAATTATTTAATCAGGAAGAGGAGTGGCAAATTCCTGCGAGATCCAGGCCTGGTTCATTTTCAGAAAAGTAAGCCGGTCAACGTTATCGGAGGATAACGACGGTCTGTTAGTACACCACCTGCGGCACTAAAGACGTGTTCCGATAATACACTAGCCGTAGGGCAAGCCAGCACCTCCAATGCATACTGGCTTAGCTCTGGCCATGTATCCAGCTTAGAGACCCAAAACTTGAAAGGGGAAGAGCCGTCTGGGAGTACAGTAAGAGGGCAAGACATGTAGTCTGTCACCACATGACGGAACCGTTGCCTCCTGCTGACTGGAGCCGCCGGTGATGGTGTAGACATTTGGGGAAGGTACACAAAACTGTGCCACAGTTGTGCCATACTGGTCTTGCCTTGGGCAGAGGCACTGCTTCTGCTCCCTCTTTGTGCAGAGCCTCCTCCACTGCCTCGACGCACTGAGCTGCTTTGTAAAGCACTAGCAGCACTGCTCTCAGTTGGACTGGAGAAGATGATGGAATTCACCAGTGTGTCTTGGTACTCCCGCATTTTACGCTCCCGGGTCAACGGTGTGATGAGGTTTTGTACGTTGTCCCGGTAGCGAGGATCGAGGAGGGTGTACACCCAATAATCAGCCATGTTGAGAATGTGGGTGATGCGGCGGTTGTAATCAACCATGTGCTGCAGACTGCCAAGTGGCCAAGAAACGCTGTCCCCTGCTTGAGGCGTGATCTCTGCCCGCTCTTCATCACCCCACCCTCGCTGTACACACTGACTACTGGACAATTGTGTAACTCCCTCCTCTGGACGGATGTCTTCCTCCTCCATTGACTCCTCCTCATCCTCCTCACAAAGTGTCCCCTGCCTACGCCTTTGTGAGGAACAACGTGGCACTGACTGTCCTAAAGCTAATGGAAATGGCGACTCCTCATCCTCCACCTCTTCCACAACATCATCCCTTAGCGCTTGCAGTGTTTGTTGAAGCAGGCAGATAAGGGGGACAGTCATGCTGACTAGTGCATCATCTGCACTCGCCATCCGCGTGGAATAATCGAAGGGACGCAAAACCTGGCAGACGTCCTTCATAGTGGCCCACTCTGTGATTGTGAAATCTGAACGGCGTGGATTGCGACTTCTTTGCGCCTGATGCAGCAGGTACTCCATTACTGCTTGCTGCTGCTCACACAACCGCTCCAACATATGTAACGTGGGATTCCACCTGGTACGTAGGTCACATATGATGTGATGTTCCGGAAGGCGGAATCGGCGCTGCAGAGCTGCAATGCGCGATCTTGCCATGCTGGATTCCCGCAAGTGAGCACACTCTAGGCGGACCTTGTGCAGCAGTGCATCAAGATCCGGATAGTCCCTCAGAAAACTCTGCACAACCAAATTGAGCACATGTGCCAGACATGGGATGTGAGTGAGGTTGCCAAGGGCCAAAGCTGCCACCAGATTTCGGCCATTGTCACACACTATCATGCCTGGCTGGAGATTCACTGGCACAAACCACACATCGCTCTCCTGATTTATGGCATTCCAGAGCTCCTGCGCTGTGTGGCTTCGATTCCCCAAAGAAATTAATTTCAATACGGCCTGTTGACGTTTGGCCACGGCTGTGCTCATGTCGGTCGTATCAGGTAAACGTTCACGGGTCCATGTGGAGGTGGACTGTGACGGCTCCTGCAGCGATGATTCTGAGGAACTTGTGTATGAGGAGGAGTCAATGCGTACAGACTGGATTCCTGCAATCCTTGGAGTGGGTAGGACACGTCCTGCGCCACTCGCATGATCTGTACCCGGCTCAACAACATTAACCCAATGGGCAGTGAGGGAAAGGTATCGCCCCTGTCCATGTTGACTGGTCCACGCATCGGTGATGAGGTGGACCTTGCTACTGACGGCGTTCAGTAGCACGTGTTTTATGTGTCCCTCCACATGCTTGTGCAGGGCAGGGACGGCTTGCCTGCTGAAATAAAAGCGGCTGGGCACATTGTACTGTGGGACTGCCAATGCCATCAAGTCACGGAAGCTGTCAGTCTCCACCAGCCTGAATGAGAGCATTTCAAGGGACAGTAGTTTTGCAATGCTAGCATTCAGAGCCTGTGCTCGGGGGTGGTTTGCCGAGAATGGCCGCCTTTTCTCCCATGCCTGTACTACCGATGGCTGTAGACTGGGCTGGGAGTGTGAGGATGACTAGGAACGTGGTGCTGTTGGTGGAATTACAGTGGGTCTCTGGACAACAGTGCCAGAGGTTCTTCCATGGCGATCCTGGGAGGAAGCCAAACCAGCTGTGTGTGAGCTGGAGGAAGAGGCAACACGAGCTGAAGAGTTGGTAGCTGCCGCTGTTGGTTTGCCTAGGTCTTCAGTGTGTCTTTGTAACTCCACCACGTGCCTGTTCCGCACATGTTTCCACATATTTGTGGTATTGAGGTTGCTGACACTTTTCCCTCTTTTGACTTTCTAATTACACAGCTTGCATTTGACAAAGCAAATGTCATCTGCAACTGTGTCAAAAAAGGACCAGGCACTGCAAGTCTTGGGAGCACCCTTTTTGGCTTTTGGAGGAGACATGCTCCTAACGGGTGCCGAAGTGGAGGCTACAGGCTCCGCAGTCTTCGCCTTCCCTCTCTCTCTTTGGCCCGTTCGGGGAATCTCTTCCTCAGAGCTGCTCCCACCACCTTCCTGTACCTCACGCCATGATGGGTCAAGGACCTCATCATATACACTACCCTCTGCCACCAACTGCTCCTCCTGGGTAGTCTCGGCAGCACAGTACTGATAGGGAAATCAGGGACCACCTTAATGTGTTCTCATAATTCATACATATGTCTCTGAATATGTCCAGACATGCCTGACTCTGCTAAGTCATCTTGTTGACTATTGATTGCCAAATAGAACTGCTGAGAGGTAAAAAGCTAATCAAGAAATGAGACTTAGGACATTGGCCTCTACGTGTCTTAAACCCAAGTTACCTCTTATGTAAGGATCACCTGTGCACAGTTCTGTCCTTATTAGGAATAAACCTGAGGGTCTGACTTGCAGACCACCCTAACAGTATGCACCATAAAGTGGCACCTGAGTCTCATCATCAGATGCGTACTGTGGTGTGGTGACCGGAGGCACTGGCCCACCCGCCTCTTCAGAGTCAGAGATACAAAGCTGTTGGGCATCACTGCACACTGCCTCTTCTTCCATTTCTCCAATGCTGCTTGGCTGGCCCCCTGTTTCCAAGCAAAGAGATTCAGAGAACAGAAGTAGAGACGGCTCCTGTCCTGGGCTCTCTGACTGCCTGGGCAATTTGGCAGGTGGTGAAGAGACAAATGGGTGCTCTCCAGTGCTCTGTGCCTGAGAGGATGTGGCACTAATTGAAGTCGATGCGTTAGCTGCCATCTGTCCAACAACAGCTTCAATTTGATCTTCACGCAGCAGCGGTATACGGCGCTCTCCTACAAAGCTGCGCATGAAGGACTGTTCCCTGCTGAAACTGGGTGATGATGAGTCGCCGGTGCCCGCAGCAGGCACAGAATCACCATGTCTTCTCCCTGCTCCGCGCCCACGCCCACATGCCTTACTCCCTGCCCTCTTCATCTTGGTTGACTGATAAAGATAAGCAGAAAAGTACTAAGGGCTTAGTGTGCTTATTCCTGAACAGCTCCTAACAGGTATAAGAAACACTAATTTTCTAAAGTGTGGACTAGACTTTAATATGATCTAATGTGGCCTACACAACTGTAAAGTGGTGTGTTTGGTGAACTTTATTATTATTTTTTTTTTTGGAGGGGCAGATCTGACTACAGAGCGAGTTGCACTCACACGGAGACCGTGCAGACAGCCGTAAACGGCGCTGCAAGGCCCAAAAAACCTCATCTATGTTATCCTATGTAGTGTTTTTCCACGATTTAGCTGGATACAGGTGGAAAGCCACTAATATGAAATATTTGAAAAAATGTGCAGCAGGCTGCATGATTACCAAAAAGGACAATGTATTTTATGGTATGAGGCAGTAACGCACCCTGAGCTGAATACAACCGCCTGTGGCTGCACACAGACTACAGGGCGAGCTGCACTCACACGGAGACCGTTCAGACAGCCGTAAACGGTGCTGCAAGGCCCAAAAAGCCTCCTCTATGTTATCCTATGTAGTGTTTTTCCACAATTTAGCTGGATATGGGTGGAAAGCCACTAATAGGAAATTTTTGAAAAAATGTGCAGCAGGCTGCACGATTAGCAAAAAAGGACAATGTATTTTACGGTATGAGGCTGTAACGCACCCTGAGCTGAATACAACCGGCTGTGGCTGCACACAGACTACAGGACGAGCTGCACTCACACAGAGACTGTGCAGACAGCCGTAAACGGCGCTGCAAGCGCCCAAAATACCTCCTCTATGTTATCCTATGTAGTGTTTTTCCACAATTTAGCTGGATATGGGTGGAAAGCCACTAATAGGAAATTTTTGAAAAAATGTGCAGCAGGCTGCACGATTAGCAAAAAAGGACAATGTATTTTACGGTATGAGTCAGTAACGCACCCTGAGCTGAATACAACTGGCTGTGGCTGCACACAGACTGCAGGGCGAGCTGCACTCACACGGAGACCGTGCAGACAGCCATAAACGTCGCTGCAAGGCCCAAAAAACCTCCTCTATGTTATCCTATGTAGTGTTTTTCCACAATTTAGCTGGATACGGGTGGAAAGCCACTAATAGGAAATTTTTGAAAAAATGTGCAGCAGGCTGCACTATTAGCAAAAAAGGACAATGTATTTTATGGTATGAGTCAGTAACGCACCCTGAGCTGAATACAACTGGCTGTGGCTGCACACAGACTACAGGGTGAGCTACACTCACACGGAGACCGTGCAGACAGCCGTAAACGGCGCTGCAAGGCCCAAAAAACCTCCTCTATGTTATCCTATGTAGTGTTTTTCCACTATTTTGCTGGATATGGGTGGAAAGCCACTAATAGGAAATATTTGAAAAAAATGTGCAGCAGGCTGCACTAATAGCAAAAAATGACAATGGATAGAACAGTATGAGGCAGTGTGATCCACCCTGAGCTGAATACAACCGGCTGTGGCTGCACACAGACTACAGAGTGAGCTGCACTCACACACACACACATACAGACCTTGCAGACCGCTGTGAAAACAGCGCTGCAAGGCAAACGCAAAGTTCTCACGCAGCGGTTGCTAAATTAGCCTGGGAAAAGCGCAATGAAGCAAATCGCTATCTCAACTGGCCCTCAGTCAGAACACAGCGTCCTGTCCCTAACTGAATTCACAGCAGAGTGAGCCCAAAATGGCGGCAGCCTTTTTTGTAGTGGATCATGACATCATTTCAGCAGCCAATCACAGCATTGCCAGTAGTTATGTGCCCACCATGCTGAACAGGATGTGCCCACACTTGTAATCATTCCTCATTGGCTGAATTCAAGCAGTTTGAATTCTGGGAACTTCCGATTCCGGTATCTGATAGGCGGTAAATATCGGAACTCGGTATCAGAATTCCGATACCGCAAATATCGGCCGATACCAGATACTTGCGGTATCGGAATGCTCAACACTAGTCACTGCACATCTAGATTAGTTCCATTGGAGGTCTAGTTTCCAAAATGTGGTCACATGTGGGGGAACTCCAATGTTTAGGCACACAGGGGCTCTCCAAACACGACATGGTGTCCGCTAACGATTGGAGCTAATTTTTTATTCAAAAGTGAAATGGCGCGCCTTCTTTTCACGCCTTGCCGTGTGCACAAACAGTGGTTTGTGACCACATATGAGGTATCGGTGTACTCAGGAGAAATTGCCCAACACATTTTAGGATCTATTTTATTCTGTTGCCCATGTTAAAATGAAAAATTTGAGGCTAAAAGATTTTTTTTGTGAAAAAAAAGTACTTTTTCATTTTATGGATCAATTTGTGAAGCACCTGGGGGTTCAAAGTGCTCACTATGCGTCTAGATAAGCTCCTTGGGGTCTAGTTTCCAAAATGGGGTCACTCTTGGGGGAGCTCCAATGTTTAGGCACACAGTGGCGCTCCAAACGCGACATGGTGTCCGCTAAAGATTGGAGCCAATTTTTCATTGAAAAAGTCAAATGGCTCTCCTTCCCTTCCGAGCCCTGTCGTGCACCCAAACAGTGGTTCCCCCCCAGATATGGTTATCTGTGTACTCAGGACAAATTGTACAATCATTTTTGCGGTCCAGTTTCTCTTTTTACCCTTGGGAAAAAAAGTTGTTGCTAAAAGATCATTTTTGTGACTAAAAAGTTAAATGTTCATTTTTTCCTTCCATGTTGCTTCTGCTGCTGTGAAGCACCTGAAGGGTTAATAAACTTCTTGAATGTGGTTTTGAGTACCTTGAGGGGTGCAGTTTTTAGAATGGTGTCACTCTTGGGTATTGTCAGCCATATAGACCCCTCAAACTGACTTCAAATGTGAGGTGGTCTTTAAAAAAATGGTTTTGTAAATTTCGTTGTAAAAATGAGAAATCGCTGGTCAAATTTTAACCCTTACAACTTTCTAGCAAAAAAAAAATTTGTTTCCAAAATTGTGCTGATGTAAAGTAGACATGTGGGTAATGTTATTTATTAACTATTTTGTGTCACATAACTCTCTCATTTAACAGAACAAAAATTCAAAATTTGAAAATTGCGAAATTTTCAAAATTTTAGCCAAATTTCCATTTTTTTCACAAATAAACGCAAAAATTATCGACCTAAATTTACCACTAGCATGAAGCTTAATATGTCACAAAAAAATTCTCAGAACCGCTAGGATCCATTGAAGCGGTCCTGAGTTATTACCTCATAAAGGGACACTGGTCAGAATTGCAAAAAACGGCCAGGTCATTAAGGTCAAAATAGGCTGGGTCATGAAGGGGTTAATTACTGACATGCAGCCGTCTTTGGGTACACACCAGTTCACACTGCCCACATTCTCCAACCATAGGTAATCCAGCAGGGTTGGTGCAGAGTGGCAGACAAGCAGTGACCCAGGAAAGTTAAAAACAAATGTATTTTAATGTCCAGAACGCAAAAAAGTAAACAGCACATGGTATCCTTCGGATCACCACCGGGAATCAAGACAGTACGTGTCATGATCCCAATGGCAGGGGATCACAAAAGGACAAGCACAAAAAACAAAACAAGCTCTAGGGTGATGGAAACTGAGCTGACCGCGATCCTGAACCTAACACACAACTAGCTGTAGCCGGGGAACGTGCCTACGATGATTCCTAGACGTCTCGCGCCAGCCGAAGGACTAACTTCCCCTATTAGAAGAAACACAGACCTCTCTTGCCTCCAGAGAAACACCCCACAGAAATAGCAGCCCCCCACATGTAATGACGGTGAAATGAGAGGAAAGCACATATGTAGTTATGAAAACAGATTCAGCAAAATGAGGCCCGCTAAAGCTAGATAGCAGAGGATACAAAAGTGAACTGCGCGGTCAGCGAAAATCCCTACAAAAAACCATCCTGAAATTACTTGAACTCATGTGCCAACTCATGGAACATGAGGAGTAATATCAGCCCACTAGAGCAACCAGCAAAAAGGAATCACATATCTGCAAGCTGGACTAAGACAAAAATTAAGCAAAACATGGAACAGGAAAATCAAAAACTTAGCTTGTCCTGAAGATTACAGAAGCGGGAAGCAGAGGTAACAAGACACACTGATTACATTGATAGCCGGCGAGGAAATGACAAGAAAGCCAGGTTAAATAGGAAACTCCCATATCCTGATAGAACAGGTGGACACCAGAGACCGCAGAAAACACAAGTCACCCAGTACCATCTGTAACCACCAGAGGGAGCCCAAAAACAGAATCCACAACAGTACCCCCCCCTTGAGGAGGGGTCACCGAACCCTCACGAGAACCACCAGGGCGACCAGGATGAGCCCTATGAAATGCATGGACCAAATCAGCAGCATGAACATCAGAGGCAACCACCCAAGAATTATCCTCCTGACCATAACCCTTCCACTTGACCAAATACTGGAGTTTCCGTCTGGAAACACGAGAATCCAAGATCTTCTCCACAACATACTCCAATTCTCCCTCCACCAGCACCGGAGCAGGAGGTTCAAGTGAAGGAACAACAGGTACCTCATACCTCCGCAACAACGACCGATGGAACACATTATGAATAGCAAACGATGCCGGGAGATCCAAACGAAACGACACAGGGTTAAGAATTTCCAAGATCCTATAGGGACCGATGAACCGAGGCTTGAACTTAGGAGAAGAGACCTTCATAGGAACAAAACGAGAAGACAACCACACCAAGTCCCCAACATGAAGTCGAGGACCCACGCGGCGACGGCGATTAGCAAACTGCTGAGCCCTCTCCTGGGACAACTTCAAATTGTCCACCACATGACTCCAAATCTGATGCAACCTATCCACCACCATGTCCACTCCAGGACAATCAGAAGGCTCCACCTGACCAGAGGAAAAACGAGGATGAAACCCCGAATTACAAAAGAAAGGAGAAACCAAGGTAGCAGAACTGGCCCGATTATTAAGGGCAAATTCGGCAAGCGGCAAAAAGGTAACCCAGTCATCTTGATCAGCAGAAACAAAACACCTTAAATAAGTTTCCAAGGTCTGATTAGTTCGTTCCGTCTGGCCATTCGTCTGAGGATGGAATGCAGATGAAAAGGACAAATCAATGCCCATCTTAGCACAGAACGTCCGCCAAAATCTAGACACAAACTGGGATCCCCTGTCAGAAACGATGTTCTCCGGAATCCCATGCAAACGAACCACGTTCTGAAAAAACAGAGGGACCAACTCAGAGGAGGAAGGTAACTTAGGCAAGGGTACCAGATGAACCATCTTAGAAAAGCGGTCACACACAACCCAGATGACGGACATTTTTTGAGAGACAGGGAGATCCGAAATAAAGTCCATGGAAATGTGCGTCCAAGGCCTCTTCGGGATAGGCAAAGGTGACAACAATCCACTGGCCCGAGAACAGCAAGGCTTAGCCCGAGCGCAAACTTCACAAGACTGCACAAAAGAACGCACATCCCTCGACAAGGAAGGCCACCAAAAAGACCTGGCCACCAAGTCACTAGTACCAAATATTCCAGGATGACCTGCCAACACAGAAGAATGGACCTCGGAGATAACTCTACTGGTCCAATTATCCGGAACAAACAGTCTTTCCGGCGGACAACGATCAGGTTTATCCGCCTGAAACTCCTGCAAAGCACGTCGCAAGTCTGGGGAGACAGCCGACAAAATCACCCCATCCCTAAGGATACCAGTGGGCTCAGAATTTCCAGGGGAGTCAGGCACAAAACTCCTAGAAAGAGCATCCGCCTTCACATTCTTTGAACCTGGCAGGTATGAAACCACAAAATCGAAACGGGAGAAAAACAGTGACCAACGAGCCTGTCTAGGATTCAGACGCTTGGCAGACTCAAGGTAAATCAGATTTTTGTGATCAGTCAAGACCACCACACGATGTCTAGCACCCTCAAGCCAATGACGCCACTCCTCAAATGCCCACTTCATGGCCAAAAGCTCCCGATTACCAACATCATAATTCCGCTCAGTGGGCGAAAACTTTCTAGAAAAGAACGCACATGGCTTCATCACTGAGCAATCGGAGCTTCTCTGCGACAAAACCGCCCCCGCTCCAATCTCGGAAGCATCAACCTCAACCTGAAAAGGAAGCGAAACATCTGGCTGACGCAACACAGGAGCAGAAGAAAACCGGCGCTTAAGTTCCTGAAAGGCCTCCACAGCCGCAGGAGACCAATCAGCAACATCAGCACCCTTCTTAGTCAAATCCGTCAAAGGCTTAACAACACTAGAAAAATTAGTTATGAAACGACGATAAAAATTAGCAAAGCCCAAGAACTTCTGTAGACTCTTAAGAGATGTAGGCTGCGTCCAGTCACAAATAGCCTGAACCTTGACGGGATCCATCTCAATAGTAGAAGGGGAAAAAATATACCCCAAAAAAGAAATCTTCTGGACTCCAAAGAGACACTTTGAACCTTTTACAAACAAAGAATTGGCCCGCAGGACCTGAAACACCTTCCTGACCTGCTGAACATGGGACTCCCAGTCATCAGAAAAAACCAAAACATCATCCAAATACACAATCATAAATTTATCCAGATATTCACGGAAAATATCGTGCATAAAGGACTGGAAGACAGAAGGAGCATTAGAAAGTCCAAAAGGCATCACCAAATACTCAAAATGGCCCTCAGGCGTATTAAATGCGGTTTTCCACTCATCACCCTGCTTTATCCGCACAAGATTATACGCACCCCGAAGATCAATCTTAGTGAACCATTTAGCCCCCTTAATGCGAGCGAACAAATCAGTCAACAATGGCAAAGGATACTGATATTTGACTGTAATCTTATTCAAAAGACGGTAATCTATACAAGGCCTCAAGGAACCATCTTTTTTGGCCACGAAAAAAAAACCTGCTCCCAAAGGGGACGAAGGTGGACGGATATGTCCCTTTTCCAAGGACTCCTTAACATAATCCCGCATAGCAGTATGCTCTGGCACTGACAGATTGAACAAACGTCCTTTAGGAAATTTACTGCCAGGAATCAAATCTATAGCACAATCGCAATCCCTGTGAGGAGGAAGCGAATTGAGCTTAGGCTCCTCAAAAACATCCCGATAATCAGACAAAAATACAGGAACCTCAGAAGGAGTAGATGAAGCGATAGAAATCGGAGGTGCATCATCATGAACCCCCTGACATCCCCAGCTTAACACAGACATCGTTTTCCAGTCCAAGACTGGGTTATGAGTTTGTAACCATGGCAGACCAAGCACTAAGACATCATGTAAATTATACAGTACCAGGAAGCGAATCACCTCCTGATGAACGGGAGTCATACGCATGGTCACTTGTGTCCAGTACTGAGGTTTGTTCATAGCCAAAGGTGTAGAGTCAATTCCTTTCAAAGGAATAGGGACTTCCAGAGGCTCCAGACTAAACCCACAGCGGTTGGCAAATGACCAATCCATAAGACTCAGGGCAGCGCCTGAATCCACATAGGCATCGACGGAAATGGCTGATAATGAACAAATCAGAGTCACAGACAGAATGAACTTAGACTGTAAAGTACTAATGGCAACAGACTTATCAACCTTTTTTGTGCGTTTAGAGCATGCTGATATAACATGAGCTGGATCACCACAATAAAAGCACAACCCATTTTTCCGCCTATAGTTTTGCCGTTCACTTCTGGACTGAATTCTATCACATTGCATTGTCTCAGGTGCCTGTTCAGAAGACACCGCCAAATGGTGCACAGGTTTGCGCTCCCGTAAACGCCAATCAATCTGAATAGCCATAGTCATAGACTCATTCAGACCTGTAGGCGCAGGGAACCCCACCATAACATCTTTAATGGCCTCAGAAAGGCCATCTCTGAATCTTGCAGCCAGGGCGCACTCATTCCACTGAGTAAGCACCGACCATTTCCGAAATTTCTGACAATATATTTCTGCTTCATCTTGCCCCTGAGAGAGAGCCAATAAAGCTTTTTCAGCCTGAATCTCTAGGTTAGGTTCCTCATAGAGCAAACCCAATGCCAGAAAAAACGCATCCACATTGAGCAACACAGGATCCCCTGGTGCCAATGCAAATGCCCAATTCTGAGGGTCACCCCGCAGGAAAGATATAACAATTTTGACTTGCTGAGCAGGGTCTCCAGAGGAGCGAGATTTTAAAGAAAGAAACAACTTGCAATTGTTCCTAAAATTCAGAAAACTAGATCTATCTCCAGAAAAAAACTCTGGGATAGGAATTCTAGGTTCAGACATAGGAGCATGTACAACAAAATCTTGTATATTTTGAACCTTAGCAGCAAGATTATTCAGGCTGGAAGCCAAACTCTGGACGTCCATGATAAACAGCTGAGGTCAGAGCCATTCAGGGATTAAGAGGAGGTAAGACGCAGCCAGGCTGCAATTAAGGCTAGGCAGCAAACTCTGAGGGGGAAAAAAAAAGAAAAAACTTCCTCAGACTACTTTTCCTCCTACTTCAGCCAATACGATTACCACTTTTAGGCCGGCTATACTGTCATGATCCCAATGGCAGGGGATCACAAAAGGACAAGCACAAAAAACAAAACAAGCTCTAGGGTGATGGAAACTGAGCTGACCGCGATCCTGAACCTAACACACAACTAGCTGTAGCCGGGGAATGTGCCTACGATGATTCCTAGACGTCTCGCGCCAGCCGAAGGACTAACTTCCCCTATTAGAAGAAACACAGACCTCTCTTGCCTCCAGAGAAACACCCCACAGAAATAGCAGCCCCCCACATGTAATGACAGTGAAATGAGAGGAAAGCACATACGTAGTTATGAAAACAGATTCAGCAAAATGAGGCCCGCTAAAGCTAGATAGCAGAGGATACAAAAGTGAACTGCGCGGTCAGCGAAAAACCCTACAAAAAACCATCCTGAAATTACTTGAACTCATGTGCCAACTCATGGAACATGAGGAGTAATATCAGCCCACTAGAGCAACCAGCAAAAAGGAATCACATATCTGCAAGCTGGACTAAGACAAAAATTAAGCAAAACATGGAACAGGAAAATCAAAAACTTAGCTTGTCCTGAAGATTACAGAAGCGGGAAGCAGAGGTAACAAGACACACTGATTACATTGATAGCCGGCGAGGAAATGACAAGAAAGCCAGGTTAAATAGGAAACTCCCATATCCTGATAGAACAGGTGGACACCAGAGACCGCAGAAAACACAAGTCACCCAGTACCATCTGTAACCACCAGAGGGAGCCCAAAAACAGAATCCACAACAAGTACGTATCCGAGACCGGTTGCTGTAGGCGACTGCACCACCGTGCTATGCTGGGTGGTGCCAGGCCTTTTGGCTTCACTTGGTTCCGTGTTACTTTACACAGATTGAGCTTTGCAGAGCCACCTGCTCTGCAAGTTTCAAACCAAGACTGACACACCCAACCCTTTGCTGCAGGGTTTTAAAAGATGTGGGTAGTGTACATTATGTCCAAGAAAGATAATACATATATTAAAAGGTTAATCCTTCTACAATAAATGTCAATGGAAATTGATCATAATCCAAATAGCAAGAATCATAAAACAAATGCTAAAAAATCAAAACAAAAAGTACTGAATTCCTATCAAACAAAATGAGATGACTCACCTGTGAAAGGCCTGATTGACGGATCAATACTCATCCTGGCATGATTTATTGCAATGAAATTTATTATCTCGTCATTTTCCTTGGTGCTGAAAACTGTTAAAAATTATTGCTTTTGTGTTCATTTATAGTGGATACTGATGAAAGGATGTCCATGAATTCCAGAATTACATTACACAAAGAAAATAAATATTTATGTCAGTGCTAAATCACTGCAATACAGTTGGATCCTTTAACTTTATATTTAATAGTCCTGTAACTAGTCAAACCGGATATTGACAAGATGCAGTAATGTGATTTATACTAGGATTTAAGCTTTTCCATATGATTTATCAGTGAATGTTTTTGCAGCTAAGCTAAATGTTATTAGAAATATTTGCTGTATTGATCAAAGTATAATGCATGGATGAACAAATCTTAAATTTACCATCGCAAAACAGAACTTTTCACGTTAGCAAATCTGTAAATGTTCTATTTTTCATTCATTCTCCAACCAATGTGGTTCACCATCTATCTTTTGATGATTCATCAATCACTTTTATTCACTGCAAATGTTAAACTTAGCAAATCAATTATACCTGTTCCCAGAAAAAGCTTTTGAGTTTTAGGGTTCAACCACATGAACGTATACATTAGTATATGAGTGCTATCCGATGGTTTATTAGATTGCACTCTGATCAATATAACTATATGGGGCATTGCTAACTTGCATCTAATGTTCATACTTTTTGGTTGACTATGATAGACCATATGATGTTATAGCTGTGAGACATTATGGGAAGCCTGCGTGGCCATGCCTGATGCCCTTCAACGGTGTTTGAAATGGCACCCTGAGCTTTGCTTGTATGTATCACAAAGTGATCAAAATCGCAGAAACCTGCGAATTTGAAGAAATTTGACTCACATTTGATCAAACTACCGATGTTTCTCAGAAAATTAGAATATCATCAAAAAAGTTAATTTATTTCTGTTCTTCAATACAAAAAGTGAAAGTCATCTATTATATAGAGTCGTTACAGAGTGATCTACTTCAAGAGTTTATTTATTTTCATGTTGATGATTATAGCTTACAGCCAATGAAAACCCTAAAGTTATCTCAGTAAATTAGAATAATTAACAAAAACCACTTGAAAAGTTTTCCAAAGCATTTAAAAAGGCCCCTTAGTCTGTTACAGTAGGCTCCACAATCAAGGGGAAGACTGCTGACTTTACAGATGTCCAGAAGGCAGTCACTGACACACTCCGCATGGAGGATAAGCCATAAAAGGTCATTGCTAAAGAAGCTGGCTTTTTACAGAGTGCTGCATCCAAGCATATTAATAGAAAGTTGAGTGGAAGAAAAAAGTGTGGTAAAAAAGGGGCACCAGAATCCTGGCTAACAGCAGCCTTGAAAGGATTGTTAAGAAAAGGCCATTAAAAACTTGGGGGAGATTCAGAAGGAGTGAACTGCTGCTGGAGTCATTGCTTCAAGAGCCATCACACAGAGACATATCCAGGATGTGGGCTACAAGTGTTGCAGTGTAAAGCCTCTTATGACCAATAAACAACACCAGAAGCGTCTTACCTGGGCCAAGGAGAAAAATAACTAGACTGTTGCTCAGTGGTCCAAAATGTTGTTTTCAGATTAAGTAAATTTTGCATTTCATTTGGAAACTTTATTTTCAGTTTTGAGTTAATGATGTGCTCGTGCTCCAGGGCGGCATGTGAAGGGTGTCTTCATGTGTTGCACTGATCAGGTATTCATAATGCAGACTGCTGACAAGTCACTGATCCCTCAGTGACCTGCCCCCAGTTTACATAATGAATATATGTACATACTGAAAAAAAAAACCTGCAGGCAGGCGGACGACGTAGCACCTGCACTGCAGCATAATCGCAAATGTACAGTGTTAATATTAATGTGCTTGAGGTGCTGGGTTGACTTGCGGTGCTGCGCTCATTGGTGGTATAAACTCATATGAACTCTAGCATGGGCATTTTTCTGAATATTTTCTCACGCTAGAGTTCGTATGAGTTTATGCCACCAGGGTGCACAGCACCGCAAGTCAAGGAAGCTGCATTCCATTCATTCCCCAGGGGTGGATGCATTAGCAGTGCTCCTGGTTGTAAAATTATTTAACCCCTTCAGATGGATTTACATTGTGGGACATGACTGTACGGCGGACAGGTATGGGATATTGTTGTTTTTTTATTTTTCCTTTTTTTCAGAAGATCAAGGGTCATCAGTTGGATTGAGAGTACAATAAAGATATTAAAACCCCATGTGTTTATTTAAGTAAAATACTTTATTCTTAATGTGTGTGTATATTTAACCCTTCATTACTATTGAATTAATAATGGATAGGTGACTTATTGACATCTCTCCATTATTAACTTGGCTTAATGTCACCTAACATTAGCAAGGTGACATAAATCCCTTATTACCCCATATCCCACCTCTACTCGGGAGTGGGAAGAGAGGCTAAGTGCCAGAATAGGCGCATCTTACAAATGTGCCTTTTCTGGGGTGGCTGGGGAAGATGTTTTTTGCCGAGGGGGGCCAATTCCCATGGTCCCTCTCTAGGCTATTAATATCAGCCCTCAGTCACTGGCTTTCCCACTCTGGTGGAGAAAATTGCACAGGAGCCCAAGCCAATTATTCCCATGATTTAACCCTTTATTTTAACACCTAGAGCTCCCAAATTTTGCACGCAGACACTACTAACATTATTAGTGAGGAATATGTAAAAATATAAGGGATATGAAATGGTTTGCTGCATGCAAACCATGTCTCATATCCTGTTGGGTTTGATGAGGAGATAGCAAAAGCAGGCAATTGAATTACCAGCTATTCTGCTATCTAGCTCTGTATGAAATGTAAATATATATATGTGCTTCACTTACATATATACAGTACAGATCAAAAGTTTGGCCACACCTTCTCATTTAAAGATTTTTCTGTATTTTCATGACTATGAAAATTGTAAATTCACACTGAAGGCATCAAAACCCAAACCATCTCGATTGGGTTCAGGTCTGGTGACTGTGGAGGCCAGGTCATCTGGCATAGCGCCCCATCACTCTCCTTCTTGTTCAAATAGCCCTTACACTGCCTGGAGGTGTGTTTAGAGTTATTGTACTGTTGAAAAATAAATGATGGTCCAACTAAATGCAAACCAGATGGGATAGCATGCCGCTGCAAGATGCTGTGGTAGCCATGCTAGTTCAGTATGCCTTCAATCTACTATATAATTGTCTAAGGGTCACTTCCGTCTTTCTGTCTGTCTGTCTGTCATGGATATTCATTGGTCGCGGCCTCTGTCTGTCATGGAAATCCAAGTCGCTGATTGGTCATGGCAAACGCCCACGACCATTGCCATAGAGAGAGAGAATTTTAGTCTAGGAAGAGGTTTCACATGTACCCATTCAGATGGAGATGTTTATTCTCAGCGAGGTAAGGCAAGCGTAGGACCTGGTATAAGAGAGATGCCGTAAAGTGGCTACCAGGTACACATAAAATTGGCCATTTTTATGCGCTAAACGCTCTCATTTTTCATATTTCTAGTGCAGTAATGCAGTTCAAATTTCGTATTTCAAGTTTATATGTTCTAGCGCTGCAGTGTGCTGCCTTATTTATTTAACTATGTACGAGTTGGCGACTCTAGGTTCAGCACCTGTTCACACTTAGTCTATGTTTGGATGTGCAGGTCAGGTTTTTGAAATTTAAAGGGAACCTGTCACCCCCCTCAGGCATTTGTAACTAAAAGAGCCACCTAGTGCAGCACAAATGCTGCATTCTGACAAGGTGGCTCTTTTAGTTATGATGCCTGCACACGCTGAAATAAAATTAAGTTTGTATGTTTCATCACAGAATCAGTATCAATTCCCGTATTTTATATGCAAGACATTACAGGTATTTAATCCATCCAGGTGAAGGATATTAAAATACAAAGATTCCATATCCATAATGACTAGGATTGTTATTTCTGGTAGAGAACGTATTGCTGCTAGTTTATTCAATAGGTCAATTGTGCCCTGGATATAGCTGAGTATCTCATTTAAAAAAAAGGTTTAAAAATACCTTCAACTCCTTCAGAAACTTGCTTAGTAAGTGTGTGCATGAAATGATGGGTCTTCCTGAATTTCCAGGTTTGTGGATTTTTGAAAACATGTAAAATGTCGCTAATATTTGACTGTCTAATATCAGGTAATCAGCTCTTATGGAATTTTAAGGGAGACAAGAGACCAACTGTTTTTAGTTTCTTGTAGTATGGCGTCAGATCTCAATCTTGAGTGGTCATTTGTGTCTGCTGAGTGTGTGCTTTCATCATTTAATCTGATATGTTCATCATGACTATTGCACATCTGTATCTACCGATTTTATGATGATTTCTATATTGTTTTTCAAAGATTGTACAGACCTCCTCTCCTGGGCACTGATGTTACAAAGTTACATAGTTATTAAGGTTGAAGGAAGACTATAAGTCCATCTAGTTCAACCCATAGCCTAACCTAAAATGCCCTAACGTGTTGATCCAGAGGAAGGCAAAAAAAAACCCATGTGGCAAAGAGTAAGCTCCACATTGGGGAAAAAAAATTCCTTCCCGACTCCACATACGGCAATCAGACTAGTTCCCTGAATCAACGCCCTATCAAGGAATCTAGTGTATATACCCTGTAACATTATACTTTTCCAGAAAGGTATCCAGTCCCCTCTTAAATTTAAGTAATGAATCACTCATTACAACATGATACGGCAGAGAGTTCCATAGTCTCACTGCTCTTACAGTAAAGAATCCGCATCTGTTATTATGCTTAAACCTTTTTTCCTCCAAACACAGAGGATGCCCCCTTGTCCCGGTTTCAGGTCTATGATTAAAAAGATCATCAGAAAGGTCTTTGTACTGTCCCCTCATATATTTAGACATTAAAATAAGATCACCCCTTAGTCTTCATTTTTCCAAACTAAATAGCCCCAAGTGTAATAACCTATCTTGGTATTGCAGACCCCCCAGTCCTCTAATAACCTTGGTCGCTCTTCTCTGCAGCCGCTCTAGTTCAGCTATGTCTTTCTTATACACCGGAGACCAGAACTGTGCACAGTATTCTAAGTGTGGTCGAACTAATGACTTGTATAGAGGTAAAATGATGTTCTCCTCATGAGCATCTATGCCTCTTTTAATGCATCCCATTATTTTATTTGCCTTTGTAGCAGCTGCCTGACACTGGCCACTGAATATGAGTTTGTCATCCACCCATACACCCAGGTCTTTTTCATTGACGGTTTTGCCCAGAGTTTTAGAATTAAGCACATAATTATACATCTTATTACTTCTACCCAAGTGCATGACCTTACATTTATCCCCATTAAAGCTCATTTGCCATTTATCAGCCCAAGCTTCTAGTTTACATAAATCATCCTGTAATATAAAATTGTCCTCCTCTGTATTGATTACCCTGCAGAGTTTAGTGTCATCTGCAAATATTGCAATTCTACTCTGAATGCCCCCTACAAGGTCATTAACAAATATGTTAAAAAGAAGAGGGCCCAATAGTGACCCCTGTGGTACCCCACTGCTAACCGCTACCCACTCCAAGTGTGCTCCATTAATAAACACCCTTTATTTCCTATCCCTGAGCCAGCTCTCAAAACCCACTTGCACATATTTTCCCCTATCCCCATTATTCTCATTTTATGTATCAACATTTTGTGTGGCACCGTATCAAAAGCTTTTGAAAAGTCCATATACACTACATCCACTGGGTTCCCTTGGTCCAATCCGGAACTTACCTCTTCATAGAAACTGATCAAATTAGTCTGACATGAACGGTCCCTAGTAAACCCGTGCTGATACTGGGTCATGAGGTTATTCCTCTTCAGATACTCCAGTATAGCATCCCTTAGAATGCCCTCCAGGATTTTACCCACAGTAGAAGTTAAGCTTACTGGCCTATAATTTCCGAGTTCAGTTTTTGTCCCCTTTTTGAATATTGGCACCACATTTGCTATACGCCAGTCCTGTGGTACAGACCCTGTTATTATGGAGTCTTTAAAGATTAAAAATAATGGTCTATCGATGACTGTACTTAATTCCTGCAGTACTCGGGGGTGTATCCCATCCGGGCCCGGAGATTTGTCAATTTTAGTGATTTTTAGACGCTGCCGCACTTCCTGCTGGGTTAAGCAGGTGACATTTATTGGGGAATTTTTATCACTAGTCATTTTGTCTGCCATGGGATTTTCTTGTGTAAATACTGATGAAAAAAAGTCATTTAGCATATTGGCTTTTTCCTCATCCTCATCCACCATTTCACCCAGACTATTTTTAAGGGGGCCAACACTATCATTTTTTAGTTTCTTACTATTTATGTAGTTAAAGAATATTTTAGGATTATTTTTACTCTCTCTGGCAATGAGTCTCTCTGTCTCAATCTT
This sequence comes from Ranitomeya imitator, assembly GCF_032444005.1. Classification (NCBI taxonomy): domain Eukaryota; kingdom Metazoa; phylum Chordata; class Amphibia; order Anura; family Dendrobatidae; genus Ranitomeya; species Ranitomeya imitator. Next base: position 315,378,613 of record NC_091285.1, on the reverse strand, counting down.
TGCTGCCTTGATTTGCTTTTTACAGAATTTATTTAATTTTCAGTATTTATTTAATGCCTCATCACTACCTACTTCCTTTAATTTTCTAAATGCTTTCTTTTTATCACTTATTGCGCCCCTTACAGCTCTATTTAGCCATATTGGTTTCCTCCTATTTCTAGTATGTTTATTCCCATACGGTATACAGTATATATATGTTGGATGTTGCCGCTTGTTTGTGTCTAGAATGGAAGAGTTCACAAATGTTTGAAAGGATCTATATGCTTACTGGGGCCATGCATACCAGGATATGGATGAAGGGGGCCATGCACACCAGGAAGGGGATGAGGGGGGTCATGCATACCAGGATAGGGATGAGGGGGTCATGCATACCAGGGTAGGGATTAGGGTGCCATGCATACCAGGGTAGGGATGAAGGGGCCATGTATGCCAGGATAGGGATGAGAGGACCATATATACCAAGATAGGAAATATTAAATACAGGAATGATCACATTTTTTTGCTTCAAGTTTGCTTTCCAATTTAAACCTCTAAAACCTAGGTACGTCTTATAGTCCGTTGTGTCTTATATATAAGAAAGGAGAAACAGGAGCATTTAGGTATAGTAGGTAAAAAGCATATTTTATTGAAAGTTCAAATAGCACAAATGTACACATATATGTAAACATAGTCTGAAAAATACGATATATTAGAAAACTGATTATATTATTACAATATAGACATTTAGGATTAAATTAAATATTAGTTTTGGACCAGCCCTTTAAGGCCTGAAAGCAGGCAGTTATAAAACTAAGCTAAAATGTGGCCATATGGGCAACCAGTCCATTACAGACACAAAAAAACATTTAACTGAGCCATCAATCTCTCAGCTTATAAGCCTCATAAAGTGTAAATTGATGTGCATTCAAGAGGACTTTCATTTTGTTGTCCTACTAAAGTCATGGATATAACTGAATTATACAGTGATGTGGAAAATTACTTCAGGAGAAGTGAACATTTTCATGACACAGAAGATACAAAACTCACCTTGATTGACAGCAACCCTCATTTAATTAAGTTGGCACGTTCCTCTCATCCCTAGCCTGGTAGGCATGGTCACCCTCATTCCTATCCTGGTATAAATGGCACCATCCTTATCCTGATATGATTGGCCCAATCTCAGTCCTAGTATGCATGGCCCCCTCATCCCTATCCTTGTATGCAGGTTCCCCGTCTTCATCTTGGTATGCATGGCCCCATCCTTATTCTGGTATGATTGGCCTCCATCCCTATCCTGGTATGCATGGCCCCTTCATCCCTATCCTGGCATGCAGGGAACACATCTCTGTCCTTGTATACATGGTCCCATCCTTATCCTGATATGATTGGCCCCATCCCTATCCTGGTATGCATGGCCCCATTATAAAAATGTAAAAAGACCAATAAACCATCATACTTTCCTTCCTGCACTCCCTTGCAGCTTCCTGTTCCAATGCCAGCAGCTGTTTTATGCTTGTAGCAGCACATGGCAGGGACATCATGTGCTGCTTACAAGCTGAGGACAGCTGCCAAAATTCTCACTGCTACCCATGCCGGGACTATGTGCATGGAGAACAGTGAATATTCATTGCTCTTTAATAGCGAGCGCAGTGTTAACCGCAGCTGTCAGCTTCCTGCAGCTGCCGGGCATTCACATGTGCCGTTACTAAATCGAATGAATATTCACTGCATTCCATGTCAATGTTAGAGGCGAGCAGTGAATATTAATTGCCTTAAGTAACAGTGACATGCAAAAGCCCGGCAGCTACAGGAAGCCGGCTACTGCAGCTAACAGCGAGTCAGCTATTAAAGATAAATGAATATTCACTACCCTCCACACCCATGGGCATGGAAAGCAGTGAATATTCATTTCTCTTTAGCAGCGGGCACAGGAGTTAGCCGCAGCCATTGGCTCCTGCCTCCTGTGACCAACTATGCCTCTCCCCCACTATCCCACCACAGCCAGAGCAGGTACATCCAGACTGTAACGCCCCCCCATTTTCCTCCACATTTTTAAGAGGAAAAGTGCCTCTTATAGTCATAAAAATTTGATACTTTAATTAAAAAGTCCCTACCATTCTCTCTCTAAAATAACTGCTTTGTTTTTTTACCTACTACCATTTTGATGACATTTTGCTTGAACACTCCCAGTGCATCCTAGAATGCTCAAATGAGATGTTAACAGGGAATGTCACTGCCACAGCCTCTGTCCCATCATTGAAACGAAGCATCATCAGTAGGGATGAACGAACCTGCTTTGTGATACTCGGATATCCCTTGAGTATCTGGGTGCTCAGATGTGCTCTGAAATCGAGCACTGGCTAATGCTCACTGAGTACAAATTCAATTCCCTGTCCTGCATGTTTGGTGCTTGTTACACAGCCAATAAGTATATGGGGATTGCCTGTAAGTTACTGTAATGCCATAGCCATCTGGTAGTGGCATTACTGTGATTGGCTGGCCATGGGATATCATCAGGGGTTATAAAGGGACAGGTGCCGTCAGGCTTGGCACACTGACACAAATGCACAGCCTGTGTGACATTTGTTATTGGAGGGAGAGAGTGCTTGTCCAGGCGCGTGTGCACAGTTTAACGAATCAGAGTCCTATAGTGTTGATACTTTTGCTGAAGTTGAACCATAATACTAACAGTCTTTGCAAGTGCTAATTTTGTGCTTTGCTGTTTGTATCAGATACAATCTGCATTTAGTGTAGGGAAGGATATTGCAGGAGTAGAGAGAGTCGATGAATACAGTGTCAAGGCAGGGATTAGGCCTTTGCAGTCTATTTATAAATATAGATGTGGCCGTTGACCACATTATTATTTATTGGGTGAAATAAAAAAGTTGACTATAGTGTCATCCATTCATCCAGTGTATTAGGTGCCTTGTGGTACATTTCTTTGTTATATAACACTTCCAAAAATTGTTGAAACATTTTTCTGTATTCATCTAGAAGGGCAAAATGAGCACTTCTAAGGCTACGTTCACATTAGCGTTTTGCGTGTTTGCGTCGGGCGCAGCAGCGGCGACGCATGCGTCATGCGCCCCTATATTTAACATGGGGGGCGCATGGACATGCGTTGTGCTGCGTTGTGCGACGCATGCGTTTTTTTTTTGCCGCAAGCGTTGGGCGCAGAAAACGCAACAAGTTGCATTTTTTTTGCGTCCAAATTTCAGCAAAAAAGGACGCATGCGTCTCAAAACGCAGCGTTTTAGCGTGCGTTTTGGTGCGTTTTTATTTGCGTTGTGCGTTGCGTCGCCGACGCAGCGGCGCACAACGCAAATGTGAACGTAGCCTAAGTAAACACTGGCAACTAATATGGTGACTGCAATATATTAAGAGGATAACAATTTGATGGGAGTGCTTCTTTATCCCTTTCCCGACATATGACATACTGGTACACCCTATGTACTATTCTTTGATTCAGGCTCAGGACCACTTCTTTGACAACAGATAAAGGCTGTGTTTGTCAGCCATCATTGCCTGTGGAGAAGAACTCCGCTCAACACTGTTAATCTGTTCATTTTCGTTTTCAACTACTTACAGCATACAGCTCCAGTAACAGCCATTCTAAGCACCAATTATCACACCACAATCAAATTATGACAGCTGTGGCTCCACTCAAGATGCCATTACAGTAATCCTATGAAAACCAGTTCATTGGTGAACTTCATAGGAGACTATGATTTTAGCTATACACAGCATTACTATGTTATTGTGGTATATAGTACAAGTGATTAGATGGGTGTAGGTTCAAGTCCCCTAATGGACTCCACATGCTGTGTAATTGTGACCTTTCGTGTACTTGCAGTGGTGATGAGAAAATGTGATAATGATAACATGAGCAAGGTATCAGAGAAGCAGAGGGTCTAGAGAGGTGTGCAGTAAGCTGAGTCTAAGAATTGTTTTTATTTTTTACTTCTTACTTACTTTAATTATGCCTTGGATTTGACGCGACTCCACCGCATAATACAGGGCATAACTTCTCTCAGTGAATTGAATTTTCCTACAGAAGCATAGAATTCAGTGAGACAAATTCACAAAAATAGGCACCGCTCATCTCTTACAGTAAGACCTAAACATTTTTAAATTCCTGTTTTTGTTGTTAAAATTCTTCATCATATACAGTACAACACACTTTATTGATCTTGAGGGAATTTGTAACATCACAGCAGCACAGCATAAACAAGAACATGAATTACTTAATAAAAAACAAAACAGTCATAAATAATGTATCTACGTGTACAGTATCACTGTTATGTCTTTTTGCCCTTACTATCTAGTTGTCAGGGCAATCTAGCTTAGGAACCTGATCTTAAAATCCCATTTTCATTACCAATTTCCAGTGTCTCGGATGAGAGATGATGTCAGGGTGTCATATTTTTGGGTGCAATTTGTGGTAATATTTAGAAATGCTGTGAGATGTATGTTGGCTCGTTAGGGTGGTATAAATATGCTTACCTGTATCCGCATCATTACAATACCGTACCTGTTGTAAACAGATTTGGATCTTTGCAGTAATGTTGTTATTCGGTCACAAGATGTTACTGTTTCCTAACAGTGGCATAACTTGAAACTCAAAACTCATGGGCCCCGATGCAAAAGCTCCAATATTTTAAATCTTGGATAGCAATAGTCTTTTTCTATAGGCCAAAGGGACTTTTAGAGCCCCCTAGGCTCCAGGGCCCGGGTGCGATTGCAACCCCTGCACCTGTTGTAGTTACACCCCTGTTTCCTAAGCATTACTCTAAGACTGTGAGATGCATGCAAAATGTCATAGGAGGGGCTACAATCTGAATGATGTCAAACACAGGAAGAGGAAGTGTGGCCATTTTTATGTCAGTCTGGAAGAGGGTGTGCTGGAAGGGGAATCAACGACATCCTCTCGTGGAAACATCCCACAAAAACAAGAGCAGCGACAGATTAAAGCTGATCATGTCCGTGACCAGAACCTGTCCAGATGTGAGTAGATTTCTACCAGGATCGATGCTAAGAGACAGAAAAGGCCGGGTCCTAGTGTGAAAGGTGTTGGATGCTGCTGTTAAGTTAAGCCACAGTCATGAACGGTACCATTCACCTGCTGGAGGGGCCCTGTATCCGTCCCTATACAGCAATTGTTTGTCAGGAGCAAACCCAGGTCGGTAACAAAGCTAAGGCCCGCCGTGCCACCGCAGTGGGTAACCATGCACATACCTCACTATCTTCTGGCACCAAAATATTTAAGGATAGATAGATAGATAGATAGATAGACTGTTTCAGGCCACGCTTGTCAAAAACAGCATGTTTCCTGTTTTTTTTTAATTAAAAATCCTAATCCACACCCAGGTGCCGACATGGCACACAACGGATTTCAGACAAAACTTGAGCTTCCTTTGGTTTCAGGAGAGAGTTTCTGTGGAACATTATAGTATGGAATAATTGTTCAACATTGATAGACTTCGTTCATGGCTAAATAGCAGTTGCAGTTCATTAACTTTAAGGGTATTTTCGATGTAGTTGAGGACAGACTATTCCTATGAGTTCATTGAAGTCACATCGAGATGGGATAGGGATAGCTGGTTGGGTGATGTCACACTCATTTACTGTAACTGTCCCAGTTCCTAAGGTGTAAACATGTAACAGGCAGCTGGCTTAGACAGGCAGGCCAGTAGGTAGATTTATAGAAAGTATAGTAGGTACTGATTGTTTGGGTGCCATGCTGTACAGCACAATAGTCTCAGCCTCCTGGCTAAATGTCTGTATAATGTGTTGAATGTTTCAATTTTCCAGTTAAGTAATTCACATAACTAAGTAATATAATTACAGAGAGTGAACTGTGTAGGAGTCGCTTTTTTCTCCCGTGACTTTGCTGTATCATGAACGACACACCCCAATACACGACTTACAATTTTATGATTGTGGGAGGTCTTTATTTTTCCTTATGTAAACTAATTTTTAAGGTCTTACAGTACATTTTTTTTTATAATTATAATAATATAACAGTGCTGCTGTTTTCTGTAAGATCTAGGTATTAGGGCCATAAAAAGGATACAAATATCTTTAGTTTTAGTCTTTAGCTCAATTTTCTATACTCTTTCTTGTAATATTGTGACCCATAACACTCTGAGTGATGTCTTTGTTTTCTCTATTAAGTAATTTAATAGCAATTGTGACTTTGGATATATAATCACTTTATTTACCAGCCCTTTGATGATCAGTTGGGGACAAGACTGCTCATACGTTCACTGATCTTGGGAATTAAAAGGCAGCTGCACTGCATCTTTTTCATTGATTCTACCCTACACAGTGACTAGGCTCGGACTGGACCACCGGAGAACCGGAGGATTCTCCAGTGGGCCCAGGCACTGACACCTGCTGGCATACTGGCCAGCAGCTGCCTAGGGCCCTCACTGCTCCAGGGGTCCCCAGCCAGTGGCTATGGGGCCCCTGAGTCAAGGGGACCCACCCTGTGCCAGCCTAGTAGCAGTTGGAGACAGGATCATGTCCCGCTGCTAAAGCAAAATGAATATTTACGCTTCCCCGTGCCCCTATGGGCATGGAGAGGCATGAATACCATTTTTCTTTAATAGTGGGCAGCGTTAGCTGCAGACTTCAGCTAGCACTGCCTGCATGTAAAGCCACACCACCGCACCAGCACCCAGCTGGATGATGTCATCATCCAGCATGCTGTCTCAGACAGAAAGCTGCCGGCGAGGGAGAGGTTGCCGGGATGTGCTGCCGCTGCGGGGAGGTGAGCTGTGCTGTGTGTCTATGTGCCTGTGTGTGTGTGTGTGTGGTGCTGATGAAGGACAATGATATTGGTGGGGGAGGCAATAATGCAGGTGATGCAGGTGATGGGTAATGATGGAGGTGATGGGCAATGATGAAGGTGATGGGCAATGATGGTGGAGGAGGCAATGATGGAAATGATGGGTAATGATGGTGAGGGGAGGCATTGATGAAGGTGATAGGCAATCGTGGCGGAGGGGGGAGACAATGATGGAGGTGATGGGCAATGATGGTGAGGGGAGGCAATGATGGAGGTGATTAGGCAATGATGGTGGGGGAGGCAATGATGGAGGTGATGGGCAATGATGGTGGGGGAGGCAATGATGGAGGTGATTATGCAATGATGGTGGGGGAGGCAATGATGGAGGTGATTAGGCAATGATGGTGGGGAGGCAATGATGGAGGTGATGGGAAATGATGGTGGGGGAGGCAATGATGGAGGTAATGGGCAATGATGGTGGTGGGGGAGGCAATGATTGAGGTGATGAAATGGGCAATGATGGTGGTGGAGGAGGCAATGATGGAGGTGATGGCCAATGATGGTGGTGGGGGAGGCAATGATTGAGGTGATGAAATGGACATTGATGGTGGTGGAGAGGAGGCAATGATGGAGGTGATGATGGATGTGATGGAATGGGCAGTATACTCTATGGAGGGATGCATTATATTCTGTGGTGAGGCTGCATTATACTATATGAGAGGGGCTGCATTATACCCTATGAGGGTGCTAGATTATATCCTATGGTGGGGACTGCGTTATACCTAAGGGGGTTGCATTATATTTTGTGGGGTGCTGCATTATATTCTATGAGAGGGGGCTGCATTATATGTTATGAGGGGGCTACATTATTGTATGAGGGGGTTACATTATATTCTATGAGGGAGGCTACATTATATTCTATGAGGGGGCGATATTCTATTCTATGAGGGAGGCTACATTATATTCTATGAGGGGGAAACATTATATTCTGTGAGGGGGGTGAGGGGGTAACATTATATTCTATGAGGGAGGCTACATTATATTCTATGAGGGAACGACATTATATTCTATGAGGGAGGCAACATTATATTCTATGAGGGGGGCTACATTATACTCTATGAGGGGGCGACATTATATTCTATGAGGCAGGCTACATAATATTCTATGAGGGGCGACATTATATTCTACGAGGGGGCTACCCCTCTATGATTCTACTCCAACCCCTGCTACATAATTAAGACATGTACTACCTTATATTATACCCTAATATTAGCGCATTTTACCACACAATTGGTGGTCTTGTATTTATTTCTATGTAGTTACATAGTGGGCCCCAAGAACGGTTTTCTTTGGTGGGCCCAAGATGCTCCAGTCCGATGCTGACAGTGACCCCTGTCCTTCGGGCTGATCAGGGAACTTCAGCACAGTCCAATTCCTCCCTGCTGGATAAAAAAGAATCGGAAAAAGAATCAGAATTATGCATGTCATCACTTTGTGAGATGGGAAGATCACTTTGCCTCACACACTTTCATAGTGAGTTAACTGAAGCAAGAGTACCCAATTGCTTCCAAATGGCTAAACATTTCATGTACATTTTTCTTGATGTACAGTACATTTCTTTAATCAGGAAACAATTTTAAAACTCTACATACTGTTACAAATCCATTTCTACTTTTTGTCAAAATGCTTTTCTTCTGTCACTTTTGCTAAGTAGGTTATAAATCAGTCTTCTTACTTTCTAATGATGTGTAAATCAATTGTGCCTGTCCAAAAATGTCTCACGCATTAATCACTTAATGTAAACTGTATGGTTGGACAACTTCAGAGAACCTTTCACTGTAATAAAAATATAATTTATATGTCTGACATCCCAAAAGGGATTTTCAATTTTAAAGTTTTAGGAGACAAATGGAAAATGTATATGATCACCGAAAAACAGTAATTCCTAGTCTGAATGATCTCATTATTCAATGTAATTTTGCGCCCTATCTCTGTGTTACAGATGTCAAATGACACCTATTGTTTGGTCATATTTCTATAAAGACTTAATGGCTGACTAGTGCATATTACATGATGTGGCCTCAATACTTTCAGTGAATACTATTTTCAATGAATGTTGCATTATAAGTGTTTTTTTCCAATTCATAACTCATAACCATCTTAATTGAACTCTAAAAAAAAGGCATGGAAATAGTTTTGACCCCACAGGATATCTAGTAGGCTCCTGAAACAAACAGATTGTGTCAAATTATTACAGACTGCACACAAAGAATAATTTTTGGATGATTAGTTCCTTTTTGTGATTGGTGAATAGCAGAAGGGCAGGGCTTAACCGATAGTTCTAACCTATGTAAGCAGGCAGTAGCTCCCGACAGATTATGGATGGCTTTGTAGGTCAGTATTAGTAATTTGAACTGGATAAGCTGAGGAAATGGGAGCCAGTAAAGAGATTTGTAGAGGGGGGAAGTGGAGGAGTAGCGAGGAAAGATATGAATTAGTCGGGGAGCAGAGTTAAGGATGGTGAGGGCATGCACAAGCATTTTAGTAGATTGACGGTTGAGGAAAGGACGGATTCTGGAGTTATTTTTTAGCTCTAGGCATGTTTACTGTGTTAATAATAAATGTAGTTGAGGTTATCCTGAGGAGTCAAAAAGAAAAATCAATTTTAAAATGGTGCCAGCTGCGCCTGCGCAGTAGCATCTTTCAGTGTATAAAAAAAAATCATATAGAGACTGAGGCGTATTGCGAACCACGTATAACAATCTTTATTAGAATAAAAACAAGCATGTTTAACCCCTTCGCGACACGCGCCGTACTAGTATTGCGCTGCCGGCACTGCATTTGTGCCAGCAGCAGTACTAGTACGGCGCACCGATCACCGCGGTCTCGCGCTGAGCGCCGCGGTGATCGGGTGCGGGTGTCAGCTGTATATGACAGCTGACACCCCGTAGCAATGCCCACGATCGGTGCTATCGCCGATCGCGGGCATTTAACCCCTCTGATGCCGCTGTCAGTAGTGACAGCGGCATAGAGGGGGATCGCGCAGGGACGGGGGCTCCCTGCGCTCTCCCACCGGAGCAACGCAATGAGATCGCGTTGCTCCGGTGACCCAGAAGGAGTCCCCGGATCCAAGATGGCCGCCGGACTCCTTCCGGGTCATGAAATGACCTGGCTAGCCGGCGCCTGCTGAGAGCAGGCGCTGGAGAGCCAGCTAAGCTGCCTGTCAGATCGTTGCTATGTCAGATTGCTGTGCTATGCACAGTGGCAGATCAACGATCTGATCTAATACAGAGATGTCCCATGCTGGGACAATGTTAGAAAGTAAAAAAAAAAAAAAATAGAATGTGTAAAAAAAAAAAAATCCCCAAATTAAAAAAAAAAACATTTCCCAATAAATCCATTTATTTATGTAAATTAAAAAAAAAACAATAAATGTACACATATTTGGTATCGCCGCGTCCGTAACGACCCGCTCTATAAAACTATCCCACTAGTTAACCCCTTCAGTGAACACCGCAAAAATAATAAATAAAAAACAAGGCAAAAAACATTGCTTTATTATCATACAGGCGAACAAAAAGTGGAATAACACGCGATCAAAACGACGGATATAAATAACCATAGTACCGCTGAAAACATCATCTTGTCCCGCAAAAAAAAAGCCACCATACAGCATCATCAGCAGAAAAATAAAAAAGTTATAGCTCTCAGAATAATGCGATGCAAAAACAATTATTTTTCTATATAAAATAGTTTTTATTGTGTAAAAGCGCCAAAACATAAAAAAATTACATAAATGAGGTATCGCTGTAATCGTACTGACCTGAAGAATAAAACTTCTTTATCCATTTTACCACACGTGGAACGGTATAAACGCCCCCCCCTAAAAGGAATTCAGGAATTGCTGGTTTTTGTTCATTCCGCCTCACAAAAATCGGAATAAAAAGCGATCAAAAAATGTCATCTGCCCGAAAATGTTACCAATAAAAACGTCAACTCGTCCTGCAAAAAACAAGACCTCATATGACTCTGTGGGCCAAAATATGAATAAATTATAGCTCTCAAAATGTGGTGATGCAAAAACTATTTTTTGCAATAAAAAGCGTCTTTTAGTGTGTGACAGCTGCCAATCATAAAAATCCGCCAAAAAAACGCTATAAAAGTAAATCAAACCCCCCTTCATCACCTCCTTAGTTAGGGAAAAATAATAAAATGTAAAAAAATGTATTTATTTCCATTTTCCCATTAGGGCTAGGGTTAGGGCTAGGGTTAGGGCTAGGGTTAGGGTTGGGGTTAGGGTTTCAGTTATAATTGGGGGTTTCCACTGTTTAGGCACATCAGGGGCTCTCCAAATGCGACATGGCGTCCGATCTCAATTCCAGCCAATTCTGCTTTGAAAAAGTAAAACAGGGCTCCTTCCCTTCCGAGTTCTCCTGTGTGCCCAAACAGTGGTTCCCCCCAACATATGGGGTATCAGCGTTCTCAGGACGTTACCCTGGGAAAATAAAAACATAGGGGATAAAATATCATTTTCGTGGAAAAAAAAAATATTTTTTATTTTCACGGCTCTGCGTTATAAACTGTAGTGAAACACTTGTTGGTTCAAAGCTCTCACAACACATCTAGATAAGTTCCTTGGGGGGTCTAGTTTCCAATATGGGGTCACTTGTGGGGGGTTTCTACTGTTTAGGTACATCAGGGGCTCTGCAAATGCAACATGACGCCTGCAGACCAATCCATCTAAGTCTGCATTTCAAATGGCGCTCCTTCCCTTCCGAGCTCTGCCGTGCACCCAAACAGTGGTTCCCCCCAACATATGGGGTATCAGCGTTCTCAGGACAAGTTGGACAACAACTTTTGGGGTCTAATTTGTCCTGTTACCCTTGGGAAAATAAAAACGTGGGGGCTTATCATTTTCGTGGAAAAAAAATATTTTTTATTTTCACGGCTCTGCGTTATAAACTGTAGTGAAACACTTGTTGGTTCAAAGCTCTCACAACACATCTAGATAAGTTCATTGGGGGGTCTAGTTTCCAATATGGGGTCACTTGTGGTGGGTTTCTACTGTTTAGGTACATCATGGGCTCTGCAAATGCAACATGACGCCTGCAGACCAATCCATCTAAGTCTGCATTTCAAACGGTGCTCCTTCCCTTCCGAGCTCTGCCATGCACTCAAACGGTGGTTCCCCCCCACATGTGGGGTATCAGCATACTCAGGACAAATTGGACAATAACATTTGTGGTCCAATTTCTCCTGTTACCCTTGGGAAAAAAAAAATTGCGGGCTAAAACATCATTTTGTGGAAAGAAAAAATGATTTTTTAATTTTCACAATGCTACATTCTAAACTTTAGTGAAACAATTGGGGGTTAAAAGTGCTCACCACACATCTAGATAAGTTCCTTAGGGGGTCTTCTTTCCAAAATGGGGTCACTTGTGGGGGGTTTCCACTGTTAAGGCACGTCAGGGGCTCTCCAAATGCGACATGGCGTCCGATCTCAATTCCAGCCAATTTTGCATTGAAAAGTCAAATGGCACTCCTTCCCTTCCGAGCTCTGTCATGCGCTCAAACAGTGGTTTATCCCCATATATGAAGTATCGACGTACTCAGGACAAATTGCACAACAACTTTTGGGGTCCAATTTATCCTGTTACCCTTGGGAAAATAAAAAATTTGGGGCAAAAATATCATTTTTTGTGAAAATTAATATAATTTTTTTTTTACGGCTCTACATTATTAACTTCTGTGAAGCACTTGGAGGTTCAAAGTGCTCACCACACATCTAGATTAGTTCCCTAGGGGGTCTACTTTTCAAAATGGTGTCACTTGTGGGGGTTTCCACTGTTTAGGCACATCAGGGGCTCTCCAATCGTGACATGGGCTCCGATCTCAATTCCAGCAAATCTTGCATTGAAAAGTCAAATGGCGCTCCTTCCCTTCCGAGCTCTGCCATGTGCCCAAACAGTGGTTTACCCCCACATATGGGGTATCGGCGTACTCAGGACAAATTGTACAACGACTTTTGTGGTCCAATTTCTCCTGTTACCCTTGGTAAAATGAAACAAATTGGACCTGAAGTAAAAATTTTGTGAAAAAAAAGTTAAATGTTCAATTTTTTTAAACATTCAAAAAATTCCTGTGAAGCACCTGAAGGGTTAATAAACTTTTTGAATGTGGTTTTGAGCACCTTGAGGGGTGCAGTTTTTAGAATGGTGTCACTTTTGGGCATTTACTGTCATATAGACCCCTCAAAGTCACTTCAAGTGTGAGGTGATCCGTAAAAAAATGGTTTTGCAAATTTTGTTGCAAAAATGAGAAATCGCTGGTCAAATTTTAACCCTTATAACGTCCTAACAAAAAAAAATTATGTTTCCAAAATTGTGCTGATGTAAAGCAGACATGTGGGAAATGTTGTTTATTAACTATATTATGTGATATAACTCTCTAATTTAAGGGCATAAAAACTAAGAGTTTGAAAATTGCTAAATTTTCAGAATTTCCGACAAATTTTTGTTTTTTTCACAAATAAATGCAAGTCATATCGAAGAAGTTTTACCACTATCATGAAGTACAATATGTCACGAGAAAACAGTGTCAGAATCACCATGATCGGTTGAAGCGTTTCAGAGTTATGACCTCATAAAGTGACAGTGGTCAGAATTGTAAAAATTGGCCCTGTCACTTAGGTGAAAACAGGCTTTGGGGTGAAGGGGTTAAAAAATATTACCCACAGGTGGAATGAGCCAAAAAAATCTTACTGGCACCACTATTGAGCAACAGGCAAAACCCAATGTATCATAATAGGATATAGCCGTAGGATATAGACGGGGTCCCTGCTAGAGAAAACACTACACAGGATGTCTTACAGCTACAATGGCATATCAGAATTTATCATAAACCAGATCTATTCATCCGCAGGAAAACACACACGTCAATCTTTTGGCATGGTATCAATAGGTAACAAGGACTTACCGAAGCTCAGGAGATGGTGCCACTGTCCCTACGCGCATTTTGGCGCTGTGCCTTCGTCAGGGAGAGTGGCATCATACTCCAAACAAGCTCCTTTTAAACTGTAGTCAGCCAATGGAGACTTCTCCTTGCCAGATGGACAGGAAATGCGCTAACCAACAAATGCATGCCGGTATGTGTAGTCCCGACATATAGCACACACTGGCCGGGATCCTATCAGGTGGAAGGTGCGCCCGCACGTCAGCAAGGATGGGCGGCGCGCAAGGCACAGGTCACCAGCCGCGCGGCCGTACACGGGAGGAGGCCCGGCCAAGCAGCCCGCCCACCCAATGACGCGCGTAGCAGCAAACCACGCCCAACGATACTTCACACTGGCATAGAGAGGAAGACAATACTCCAGATATAACAGATGTATGGCGGTATGTGTAGTCCCGTCATATAGCACACACTGGCCGGGATCCTATCAAGTGGAAGGTACGCCCGCACGTCACCAAGGATGGGCGGCGCGCAAGGCATAGATCGCCAACCGCGCCACACACGGAAGGAGACCCAGCCAAGTAGCCCGCCCACCCAATGACGCACGCAGCGACAAACCACGCCTACCAATAATAACGAGCGCATACACATCGGCAGAGAGAGAAGGGAGAGGGTCGGAACAGTTGCCGGAAATTCAGCTGTAAGTATACCGAGAGGCACACAGCATAATACATCATCAATATAGATAATAAAGGCAATCTTTAAAAGAGTGTATGGGAGCGCTAGAGGGGAATATCATAAATAATGTGTGACATAAATTGCGAAAAAGTGCAATGGATGTGCAGAGATAAACCTGCAATAAATGTGATCCATAGACCAAAATAAAGAAAACTAATTAGCAATACGCCTCAGTCTCTATATGATTTTGTCTATGTTTGCGTAGAACGGGGGTATACGTAAGATTGGTTTGGAGGTTACGTTATGATACAATTACTTAAATGATTCCTACCAATCGTGGGAGTACCGTTTGATTTTCATCTTTCAGTGTATATAGAGGTGATCTGATAGGTGCTATTGCACAGGTGCTAGCGGCGCCATCTTCCTAGAGAAGGGAAAAAAATTCCTTCTCCAAGACGGCGCCACCCGTGCCTGCACAGTAGCAGCTTTCGACGGTCGTCTACACAAAGAAACAAGACTGTAGAATTGTACAGCAGTACTCCCCAGCTTAGTTATTGCCCCTTCCAATATGTGCCTTGTGTGAAAAATACACTGCTCAAAAAAATAAAGGGAACACTTAAACAACTGAATATAACTCAAAGTAAATCAAACTTCTGTGAAATGAAACTGTGCCCTTAGGAAACAACACTGCTTGACAATCAATTTCACATGCTGTTGTTCGAATAGAATAGAAAACAGATGGAAATTATTGGCAATTATCAAGACACCCTCAATAAAGGAGTGGTTCTGCAGGTGGGGACCAGAGTCCACATCTCAGTACCAATGCTTTCTGGCTGATGTTTTGGTCACTTTTGAATGTTGGTTGTGCTTTCACACTCGTGGTAGAATGACACCGACTCTACATACCACACAAAAAACTAATTAGTTTTCTTTATTTTGGTCTATGGATCACATTTATTGCAGGTTTATCTCTGCACATCCATTGCACTTTTTCGCAATTTACGTCACACATTATTTATGATATTCCCCTCTAGCGCTCCCATACACTCTTTTAAAGATTGCCTTTATTATCTATATTGATGATGTATTATGCTGTGTGCCTCTCGGTATACTTACAGCTGAATTTCCGGCAACTGTACCGACCCTCTCCCTTCTCTCTCTGCCGATGTGTATGCGCTCGTTATTATTGGTAGGCGTGGTTTGTCGCTGCGCGCGTCATTGGGTGGGCGGGCTACTTGGCTGGGTCTCCTTCCGTGTGTGGCGTGGTTGGCGATCTATGCCTTGCGCGCCGCCCATCCTTGGTGACGTGCGGGCGTACCTTCCACTTGATAGGTTCCTGGCCAGTGGGTGCTATGTGACGGGACTACACATACCGCCATACATCTGTTATATCTGGAGTATTTTCCTCCTCTCTATGCCGGTGTGAAGTATCATTGGGCGTGGTTTGTTGCTACGCGCGTCATTGGGTGGGCGGGCTGCTTGGCCGGGCCTCCTCCCGTGTACGGCCGCGCGGCTGGTGACCTGTGCCTTGCGCGCCGCCCATCCTTGCTGACGTGCGGGCGCACCTTCCACCTGATAGGATCCCGGCCAGAGTGTGCTATATGTCGGAACTACACATACCGGCATGCATTTGTTGGTTAGCGCATTTCCTGTCCATCTGGCAAGGAGAGGTCTCCATTGGCTGACTACAGTATAAAAAGAGCTTGTTTGGAGTATGATGCCACTCCCCCTGATGAAGGCACAGCGCCAAAATGCGCGTAGGGGCAGTGGCACCATCTCCTGAGCTTCGGTAAGTCCTTGTTACCTATTGATACCATGCCAAAAGATTGACGTGTGTGTTTTCCTGCGGATGAATAGATCTGGTTTATGATAAATTCTGATATGCCATTGTAGCTGTAAGACATCCTGTGTAGTGTTTTCTCTAGCAGGGACCCCGTCTATATCCTACGGCTATATCCTATTATGATACATTGGGTTTTGCCTGTTGCTCAGTAGTGGTGCCAGTAAGATTTTTTTGGCTCATTCCACCTGTGGGTAATATTTTTTAAACATGCTTGTTTTTATTCTAATAAAGATTGTTATACGTGGTTCGCAATACGCCTCAGTCTCTATATGATTTTGTCTATGTTTGCGTAGAACGGGGGTATACGTAAGATTGGTTTGGAGGTTACGTTATGATACAATTACTTAAATGATTCCTACCAATCGTGGGAGTACCGTTTGATTTTCATCTTTCAGTGTATATAGAGGTGATCTGATAGGTGCTATTGCACAGGTGCTGGCGGCGCCATCTTCCTAGAGAAGGGGAAAAAATTCCTTCTCCAAGACGGCGCCACCCGTGCCTGCACAGTAGCAGCTTTCGACGGTCGTCTACACAAAGAAACAAGACTGTAGAATTGTACAGCAGTACTCCCCAGCTTAGTTATTGCCCCTTCCAATATGTGCCTTGTGTGAAAAATACACTGCTCAAAAAAATAAAGGGAACACTTAAACAACTGAATATAACTCAAAATAAATCAAACTTCTGTGAAATCAAACTGTGCCCTTAGGAAACAACACTGTTTGACAATCAATTTCACATGCTGTTGTTTGAATAGAATAGACAACAGATGGAAATTATTGGCAATTATCAAGACACCCTCAATAAAGGAGTGGTTCTGCAGGTGGGGACCACAGTCCACATCTCAGTACCAATGCTTTCTGGCTGATGTTTTGGTCACTTTTGAATGTTGGTTGTGCTTTCACTCTCGTGGTAGAATGACACCGACTCTACATACCACACAAGTGGCTCAGGTAATGCAGCTCATCCAGGATGGCACATCAATGCGAGCTGTGGCAAGAAAGTTTGCTGTGTCTGTCAGCGTAGTGTCTGGAGGCTGAAGGCACTACCAGGAGAAAGTCCAGTACACCAGGAGACGTGGAGGGGTCTGTAGGAGCACAACAACCAAGCAGAAGAATCGCTACTTCTGCCTTTGTGCAAGGAGGAGCACTGCCAGAGCAATGCAAAATCATCTCCATCAGGTTGCAAATGTGCATGTGTCTGCACAAACAATTAGAAACCGACTCCATGAGGATGGCATGAGAACTTGAAGTCCACAGATGAAGGTTTTGCTCACAGCCCAACACCGTGCAGGATGTTTGGCATTTGCCACAGAACACCAGGATTGGCAAATTCACCACTGGTACCCTGTGCTCTTCACAGATGAGAGCAGGTTCACACTGAGCACATGAAACAGACATGACAGGGTCTGGAGATGCCGTGGATAGTGATCTGCTGCCTGCAACATCCTTCAGCATGACTGGTTTGGCAGTGGGTCAGTAATGGTGGGGGGGTGGCATTTCTTTGGAGGTCTGCACAGCCCTCCATGTGCTCCCCAGAGGTAGCCTAACTGCCATTAGGTACTGAGATGAGATCCTCAGAGCACTTGTGAGACCATATGATGGTGCAGTTGGCCCTGGGTTCCAGTAATGCAGAACAATGCCAGACCTCATGTGGATGGAGTGTGTCTGCAGTTCCTGAAAGATGAAGGCATTGAAG
This sequence comes from Ranitomeya imitator, assembly GCF_032444005.1. NCBI lineage: Eukaryota > Metazoa > Chordata > Amphibia > Anura > Dendrobatidae > Ranitomeya > Ranitomeya imitator. The sequence goes on along the minus strand of NC_091285.1, from coordinate 315,360,680 downwards.
CTATGGACTGGTCCGCCTGTTCCCCAGACCTGAATCTGATTGAGCACATCTGGGACATCATGCATTGCTCCATCCACCAACGTCACGTTGCACCACAGACTATCCAGGAGTTGGAGGATGCTTTAGTTCAGGTCTGGGAGGAGATCCCTCAGGAGACCATCCACCACCTCATCATGAGCTTGCCCAGGTGTTGTTCAATAGGGAGGCCATACCATCACGTGGAGGCCACACACAATACTGAGCATCTTTTCCTTGTCATAAGGCATTTCTACTGAAGTTGTATCAGCCTGTAATTTGATTTTCCACTTTGATTTTGAGTATCATTCCAAATCCAGGCCACCATGGGATATTTATTTTGATTTACATTGATAATCGTTATGTTTTATTGTTCTGAACACATTCCACTATGCAATGAATAAAAATTTTGCAACTGAAATATTTCATTCAGAGATATCTAGGATGTGGCATTTAGTGTTCCCTTTATTTTTTTTTTGAGCAGTGTACTTTGTTTCTGGAGGAACTGTTTAAATAGAAGAGCGGCACAGACCTCTTTCTCATATCAACAGTCTTACCTCAGGATCATGCATAACTTTTGTAGCAATTATCCCAAACAAACTTAAAGTTGAGGATCAGATTAACCTCAAACTTAGAAGAGGAAATAGTGTCCCTAAGGATAGTGTCTGTAAATCTTTAGAGACTAGAGTATGAGAATCACCTTGTAAGAAGATTTCCCTAGGCTGAAGAAAAGTGATTATTATGTGCATATTCTGCCAACTGAAAGAATATTTTATAAGACTGACTATTTTATTATCATGCAGAAAACACTGCAGCCTAACAGCGAGGGCAAACATATTTTTTGTTTCATGTAATCATCTATTTCTAGGTTTGGTGTTTCTTTACTTGGGTAACAGCAGTGTACTGGGGATAGGATCAAGCTTGACAGACAATACATGCCCACACACATCTTATGGCATAGGCATTAGGGCATTATATAAGAACACTGTGACACTCTCAACAGATGTCTAATGAATTATGGGGAAATGAGTGTAAAATGCTTACTTGCCTTTAATGCCCTCACAATTGTCCAAAATCAATCATTACCAATAAGTAATTAATTGACACTAATTTTGCTATAATCCATTTGACAGCAACTGTTACTATCGGGATGTGATTGTGGGGTATAAGTGGTGGCATGCTTTCATTGCTATTTTTTAATTAATCCAATCCATTAAAAATGTAACATAGTATTTTATATTCACTATGGTCCCACTCCTGACAAAATACCAAAGGCCTTGAAATTAGATTTCTTTAGATGCATCTGTCTACCAGTGTCTTTTACCATACGTTCCCCCTCCCCCACACTTTTTTTTATAAATCTCAAGCACAGTCTTATCTAATCAATCTACTGCTAACATTAGGTTATTATCAGTTATCTTGGGGAAGGTGACTGCAATGTGTTTCAATTAGATAACTATATGAGTAAGGAAATCTACTATATAATTGTGTAAGGGTCACTTCCGTCTGTCTGTCTGTCTGTCACGGATATTCATTGGTCGTGGCCTCTGTCTGTCATGGAAATCCAAGTCGCTGATTGGTCGCGGCAAAACAGCCACGACCAATCAGCGACGGGCACAGTCCGGAAGAAAATGGCCGCTCCTTCCTCCCCGCCGTCAGTGCCCGGCGCCCGCATACTCCCCTCCGGTCAGCGCTCACACAGGGTTAAAGGTTAATTGACCGCGGTGTTAACGCTGCTATTAACCCTGTCTGACCAACCTTTTACTATTCATGCTGCCTATGCAGCATGAATAGTAAAAAGATCTAATGTTAAAAATAATAATAAAAAAAATAGTTATATACTCACCCTCCGGTGGCCCCCCGGATCGTAGCGGCTGCCGACGCTCCTCGCGATGCCCTGGTGACCGCTCCATGCATTGCGGTCTCGCGAGATGATGACTTGCGGTCTCACGAGACCGCTACGTCATCATCTCTCGAGACTGCAATGCACTCTTTAGACCGGAGCGCACGAGGAGCGGCGGTAACCGCTTCGATCCGGGGGGCCAACGGAGGGTGAGTATATAACTATTTTTTATTTTAATTCTTTTTTTTAGCAGGGATATGGTGCCCACATTGCTATAGACTGTGTGGGCTGTGCAATATACTACACGGGCTGTGCAATGTACTACATGGACTGTGCAATATACTACATGGGCTGTGCAATATACTATGTGGGATGCACAATTTATACGTGGGCTGCGCAATATACGTGGGCTGCGCAATATACAACGTGGGCTGTACAATATACAACGTGGGCTGCGCAATGTACTATGTCAGCTGGGCAATATACTACGTGGGCTACACAATATACTACGTGTTCTGTGCAATATACTACGTGGGCTGCGCAATATACATTGTGGGCTGCACAATGTACTACGTGGGCTGGGTAATATACCACGTGGCTGTGCAATATACAACGTGGGCTGCGCAATGTACAAAGTGGGCTGGGCAATATACTACGTGGGCTGGGCAATATACTACATGAGTTGGGCGATATACTACATGGGCTGCGCAATATACTACGTGGGCTGCACAATATACTACATGGGCTGCGCAATATACAACGTGGGCTGTGCAATGTCCTACTTCGGCTGGGCAATATACTGCATGGGCTGCGCAATATACTACGTGGGCTGCGCAATATACTACGTGGGCTGCGCAATATACAACGTGTACTGCGTGGGCTGCGCAACGTACTGCGTGGGCTGCGCAATGTACTGCGTGGGCTGCACAATGTACTGTGTGGGCTGTGCTATAAACTACGCATACATATTCTAGAATACCCAATGCGTTAGAATCGGGCCACCATCTAGTAGAAGATAAAAGCCTATGAAAAAAGGCCACATGGCAATTTAGATATTTGCTCCATCTTGACTTTTAAGACACCGATAAATGGTGCATACAATTATATCTTGTTAAGTGAAGCTATCACAAGCTACAAGAAATAAATCTGAGCACAAATTTCTTTCCACCTCAATAGTTTATTGCAATGTATGATTCTAGTTAAATATGTTATTCTGGTGTCAAGGTTGTTTAGAAGCACTGTCAAATCTCAATTCCTCTTTGCCCTCGCTCAATGGTCTTCTGCAGTCATACACAAAGATAGACAGACACTAGACCTAATTTTCATCTCTGTTCCCTATCTAACCTCTCTAACTCACCTCTATCTCTTTTTGACCACAACCTACTCACATTCTCTTCCCTTTCCTCTCCAGGTGCACAATCTCCACTCCTCATATTTGCACACCCTTGCAGAAATCTCAAACACCTTGATTTACTCTACACATTCTGAGTCAATTCTCCCTCTTGCAGACATAGATTACTTAACATGATGCAGATACTGCTGCCACTTTATATAATGCCACAACAGGTACAGATCTTGAAATCAGTCGCCCTCCTCATACATACTGAAGCTTGCACAAACAACAAGCAACCCTGGCACACCAGCCTGACTAAAGAACTGAGGTGGGATTCTGCAGGTTTGTGAGCGGAAATGGAAAAGATTTTACTCCAGTGAGCACTTCATCACATGCAAACATTCCCTCACCACTTTCAAGTCCACATTTACTGCAGCAAAACAAGCCTACTTATCATTTCTCATATCTTCCATCATACAACCCTAAACAGCTATTCAACACTATCAATTCTCTCCTCCATCCCCCAGCACTTCCACCCTCTCCTCTCATCTCAGCTGAAGACTTGCCTCATTCTTCAAGCAGAAGATTGATAATATCAGTAAAAGCTTTGGCCTACAGTCCCCACAGCCCCTCCACATAACTACTCGGCCCGCTTGCTCCAAAACTAGCTTCTCCACCATTACAGAAGATCAGCTTTCCTTTCTACTCTCCAGATCACATCTCACCACCTCTGTTCTTGACCCGATCCTGTCCCACATAATCCTAAATATCACCATAGTCTTCATCCCAACCCTAACATATCTCTTCAACCTATCACTAACAACTGGTGTCTTCTCATCAAGCTTCAAATATGCCTTGATCACACCCATCTCCAAAAATCCCATCCTTGACTCATCCTCTGTGTCTAGCTATTTTTCCATATCACTTCTCCCTCATGCCTCAAAACTACTGGAACAAAACTTCCATGTTGAATTGTCCTCCCACCTCTCCTCCTGCTCCCTCTTTGACTGCTTACAATCTGGCTTCTGTTATGGCTGGCAATCAGGCAACACAGCGTGCAGTAATCAGCGCACATACAGAGATCTGGCAATAACCAAAAACAATAGGACGAGCTCTGAGACGTGGAATCTCTGTAGACTGCAGTACCTGATCTATCCTCACACAACTATAAGCAGCAGTGGATTGCGCCTATCACTACCTATGCAACTCGGCACTGCCTGAGGAGCTGACTAGCCTGAAGATAGAAATACAAGCCTGACTTACCTCAGAGAAATACCCCAAAGGAATAGGCAGCCCCCCACATATAATGACTGTTAGCAAGATGAAAAGACAAACGTAGGAATGAAATAGATTCAGCAAAGTGAGGCCCGATATTCTAGACAGAGCGAGGATAGCAAAGAGAACTATGCAGTCTACAAAAAACCCTAAAACGAAAACCACGCAAAGGGGCAAAAAGACCCACCGTGCCGAACTAACAGCACGGCGGTGCACCCCTTTGCTTCTCAGAGCTTCCAGCAAAAGTTAATAGCAAGCTGGACCGAAAAAACAGAAAACAAACTAGAAGCACTTATCTAGCAGAGCAGCAGGCCCAAGGAAAGATGCAGTAGCTCAGATCCAACACTGGAACATTGACAAGGAGCAAGGAAGACAGACTCAGGTGGAGCTAAATAGCAAGGCAGCCAACGAGCTCACCAAAACACCTGAGGGAGGAAGCCCAGAGACTGCAATACCACTTGTGACCACAGAAGTGAACTCAGCCACAGAATTCACAACAGTACCCCCCCCTTGAGGAGGGGTCACCGAACCCTCACCAGAACCCCCAGGCCGACCAGGATGAGCCACATGAAAGGCACGAACAAGATCTGGGGCATGGACATCAGAGGCAAAAACCCAGGAATTATCTTCCTGAGCATAACCCTTCCATTTGACCAGATACTGGAGTTTCCGTCTAGAGACATGAGAATCCAAAATCTTCTCCACAATATACTCCAATTCCCCCTCCACCAAAACAGGGGCAGGAGGCTCCACAGATGGAACCATAGGTGCCACGTATCTCCTCAACAACGACCTATGGAATACATTATGTATGGAAAAGGAGTCTGGGAGGGTCAGACGAAAAGACACCGGATTGAGAATCTCAGAAATCCTATACGGACCAATAAAACGAGGTTTAAATTTAGGAGAGGAAACCTTCATAGGAATATGACGAGAAGATAACCAAACCAGATCCCCAACACGAAGTCGGGGTCCCACACGGCGTCTGCGATTAGCGAAAAGCTGAGCCTTCTCCTGGGACAAGGTCAAATTGTCCACTACCTGAGTCCAGATCTGCTGCAACCTGTCCACCACAGAATCCACACCAGGACAGTCCGAAGACTCAACCTGTCCTGAAGAGAAACGAGGATGGAACCCAGAATTGCAGAAAAATGGAGAGACCAAGGTAGCCGAGCTGGCCCGATTATTAAGGGCGAACTCAGCCAACGGCAAAAATGACACCCAATCATCCTGGTCAGCGGAAACAAAACATCTCAGATATGTTTCCAAGGTCTGATTGGTTCGTTCGGTCTGGCCATTAGTCTGAGGATGGAAGGCCGAGGAGAAAGATAGGTCAATGCCCATCCTACCACAAAAGGCTCGCCAGAACCTCGAGACAAACTGGGAACCTCTGTCAGAAACAATATTCTCAGGAATGCCATGTAAACGAACCACATGCTGGAAGAACAAAGGCACCAAATCAGAGGAGGAAGGCAATTTAACCAAGGGCACCAGATGGACCATTTTAGAAAAGCGATCACAGACCACCCAAATGACCGACATTTTTTGAGAAACGGGAAGGTCAGAAATGAAATCCATCGAAATATGTGTCCAAGGCCTCTTCGGGACCGGCAAGGGCAAAAGCAACCCACTGGCACGTGAACAGCAGGGCTTAGCCCTAGCACAAATTCCACAGGACTGTACAAAAGCACGCACATCCCGTGACAGAGACGGCCACCAGAAGGATCTAGCAACCAACTCCCTGGTACCAAAGATTCCTGGATGACCGGCCAGCACCGAACAATGAAGTTCAGAGATAACTTTACTAGTCCACCTATCAGGGACGAACAGTTTCTCGGCCGGACAACGATCAGGTTTATTAGCCTGAAATTTCTGCAACACTCTCCGCAAATCAGGGGAGATGGCAGACACAATGACTCCTTCCTTGAGGATACTCACCGGCTCAGATAACCCCGGAGAGTCGGGCACAAAACTCCTAGACAGAGCATCCGCCTTCACATTTTTAGAGCCCGGAAGGTATGAAATCACAAAATCAAAACGAGCAAAAAATAACGACCAACGGGCCTGTCTAGGATTCAAGCGCTTGGCAGACTCAAGATAAGTAAGGTTCTTATGATCAGTCAAAACCACCACGCGATGCTTAGCACCCTCAAGCCAATGACGCCACTCCTCGAATGCCCACTTCATGGCCAGCAACTCTCGGTTGCCCACATCATAATTATGCTCAGCAGCAGAAAATTTCCTGGAAAAGAAAGCACATGGTTTGAACACTGAGCAACCAGAACCTCTCTGTGACAAAACCGCCCCTGCACCAATCTCAGAAGCATCAACCTCTACCTGGAACGGAAGAGAAACATCAGGTTGACACAACACAGGGGCACAGCAAAAACGACGCTTCAACTCCTGAAAAGCTTCCACGGCAGCAGAAGACCAATTAACCAAATCAGCACCCTTCTTGGTCAAATCGGTCAATGGTCTGGCAATGCTAGAAAAATTACAGATGAAGCGACGATAAAAATTAGCAAAGACCAGGAATTTATGCAGACTTTTTAGAGATGTCGGCTGAGTCCAATCCTGGATGGCCTGAACCTTAACCGGATCCATCTCGATAGTAGAAGGGGAAAAGATAAACCCCAAAAATGAAACTTTCTGCACACCGAAGAGACACTTTGATCCCTTCACGAACAAGGAATTAGCACGCAGTACCTGGAAAACCATTCTGACTTGCTTCACATGAGACTCCCAATCATCTGAGAAGATCAAAATGTCATCCAAGTAAACAATCAAGAATTTATCCAGATACTCACGGAAAATGTCATGCATAAAAGACTGAAAAACAGATGGAGCATTGGCAAGTCCGAACGGCATCACCAGATACTCAAAATGACCCTCGGGCGTATTAAATGCCGTTTTCCATTCATCTCCCTGCCTGATTCTCACCAGATTATACGCACCACGAAGATCAATCTTAGTAAACCAACTAGCCCCCTTAATCCGAGCAAACAAGTCAGAAATCAATGGCAAGGGATACTGAAACTTAACAGTGATCTTATTAAGAAGGCGGTAATCAATACACGGTCTTAGCGAACCATCCTTCTTGGCTACAAAAAAGAACCCTGCTCCCAATGGTGACGACGATGGGCGAATATGTCCCTTCTCCAGGGACTCCTTCACATAACTGCGCATAGCGGTGTGTTCAGGTACGGACAAATTAAATAAACGACCCTTAGGGAATTTACTACCAGGAATCAAATCGATAGCACAATCACAATTCCTATGCGGAGGTAGGGCATCAGACTTGGACTCTTCAAATACATCCTGAAAGTCCGACAAGAACTCTGGGATGTCAGAAGGAATGGATGACGAAATAGACAAAAATGAAACATCACCATGTACTCCCTGACAACCCCAGCTGGTTACCGACATAGAGTTCCAATCCAATACTGGATTATGGGTTTGTAGCCATGGCAACCCCAACACGACCACATCATGCAAATTATGCAGTACCAGAAAGCGAATAACTTCCTGATGTGCGGAAGCCATGCACATGGTCAGCTGGGCCCAGTACTGAGGCTTATTCTTGGCCAAAGGTGTAGCATCAATTCCTCTCAACGGAATAGGACACCGCAAAGGGTCCAAGAAAAATCCACAACGTTTAGCATAATCCAAATCCATCAGATTCAGGGCAGCGCCTGAATCCACAAACGCCATGACAGAATACGATGACAAAGAGCACATTAAGGTAATGGACAAAAGGAATTTGGACTGTACAGTACGAAAAACGGCAGAGCTATCGAACCGCCTAGTGCGTTTAGGACAATTAGAAATAGCATGAGTAGAATCACCACAATAGAAACACAGTCTGTTCAGACGTCTGTGTTCTTGCCGTTCTACTTTAGTCATAGTCCTGCCGCACTGCATAGGCTCAGGTTTACTCTCAGACAATACCGCCAGATGGTGCACAGATTTACGCTCGCGCAAGCGACGACCGATCTGAATGGCCAAGGACATAGACTCATTCAAACCAGCAGGCATAGGAAATCCCACCATTACATCCTTAAGAGCTTCAGAGAGACCCTTTCTGAACAAAGCCGCTAGTGCAGATTCATTCCACAGAGTGAGTACTGACCACTTCCTAAATTTCTGACAATATACTTCTACATCATCCTGACCCTGGCATAAAGCCAGCAGATTTTTCTCAGCCTGATCCACTGAATTAGGCTCATCGTAAAGCAATCCCAGCGCCTGGAAAAATGCATCAACATTACTCAATGCAGAATCTCCTGGTGCAAGAGAAAACGCCCAGTCCTGTGGGTCGCCGCGCAAAAAAGAAATAATAATCAAAACCTGTTGAATAGGATTACCAGAAGAATGAGGTTTCAAGGCCAAAAATAGCTTACAATTATTTCTGAAGCTCAGGAACTTAGTTCTGTCACCAAAAAACAAATCAGGAATCGGAATTCTTGGTTCTAGCAACGATTTCTGATCAATAGTATCTTGAATCTTTTGTACATTTACAACGAGATTATCCATTGAGGAGCACAGAGCCTGAATATCCATGTCCACAGCTGTGTCCTGAAGCACTCTAATGTCTAGGGGAAAAAAAAGACTGAAGACAGAGCTAAGAAAAAAAAATGATGTCAGGATTTCTTTTTTCCCTCTATTGGGAATCATTGGGTGGCTCCTTGTACTGTTATGGCTGGCAATCAGGCAACACAGCGTGCAGTAATCAGCGCACATACAGAGATCTGGCAATAACCAAAAACAATAGGACGAGCTCTGAGACGTGGAATCTCTGTAGACTGCAGTACCTGATCTATCCTCACACAACTATAAGCAGCAGTGGATTGCGCCTATCACTACCTATGCAACTCGGCACTGCCTGAGGAGCTGACTAGCCTGAAGATAGAAATACAAGCCTGACTTACCTCAGAGAAATACCCCAAAGGAATAGGCAGCCCCCCACATATAATGACTGTTAGCAAGATGAAAAGACAAACGTAGGAATGAAATAGATTCAGCAAAGTGAGGCCCGATATTCTAGACAGAGCGAGGATAGCAAAGAGAACTATGCAGTCTACAAAAAACCCTAAAACGAAAACCACGCAAAGGGGCAAAAAGACCCACCGTGCCGAACTAACAGCACGGCGGTGCACCCCTTTGCTTCTCAGAGCTTCCAGCAAAAGTTAATAGCAAGCTGGACAGAAAAAACAGAAAACAAACTAGAAGCACTTATCTAGCAGAGCAGCAGGCCCAAGGAAAGATGCAGTAGCTCAGATCCAACACTGGAACATTGACAAGGAGCAAGGAAGACAGACTCAGGGCGGAGCTAAATAGCAAGGCAGCCAACGAGCTCACCAAAACACCTGAGGGAGGAAGCCCAGAGACTGCAATACCACTTGTGACCACAGAAGTGAACTCAGCCACAGAATTCACAACAGGCTTCCAATCGCATCATTCCACTGAAATTGCTCTGACTAAAGTCGCCAATGACCTACTAACCACTAAATCCAAGCGACACTAGTCTGTCCTCCTCCTCCTGGACCTGTCCTCTTCCTTAGATACAGTAAACCATTCCCTCTTACTATAGATTCTCTCATCTCTTGGCATCACAGACTTGGCCCTAACTTGGATCCCATCATACCTGACAGACTGGACATTGAGCATCTCACACTCACACTGGGTGTCCCCCAAGGTTCAGTTCTAGGATCCCTGCTCTTCTCCATCTCTATGCTCATGACACACAGATCTACCTCTCTAGACCCGGTATCACCTCCTTACTAACCAGAATGTCAAAATGTCTGTCTGCTATTTCATCCTCCTTCAATGCGAGATTTCTAAAACTTAACATGGACAAAACAGAATTCATCTTTCACCCATCTCACCCAACCCCCTCAAATAGACTTAGCCATTAAAGTCAATGGCTGCTCACTTTCCCCAGTCCTTCAAGCTCGCTGAATCAAGGTAAACCTTGTATCTGATCTCTCCTTCAAACCACATATCCAAGCCCTTAGCACATCCTGCCAACTCCATCTCAAGCTCTCAACATCTCCTGCCTTGATTACTGCAACTATCTACTCTATAGCCTCCCTTCTAACACTCTCACACCTCTCCAGTCTATCCTAAACTCTCTACCACCTCTATGCTGGTGACACTCAGATCTACCTCTCTGGCCCAGATGTCACCGCTCTGCTGTCCAGAATCCCAGAGTGCCTATCAGCCATATCCTCCTTCTTCTCCTCTCACTTCCTCAAACTAAATGTGGACAAATCTGAACTCATCATCTTTCCTCCATCCCATAGATCTTCCTTACCTGACCTATCTATTGCAATCAATGACATCATGCTTTCCCCCGTACCGGAAGTCCGCTGCCTCGGAGTAACCTTCGACTCTGACCTGTCCTTCAAACTGCACATCCAAGCTCTTTCCACCTCCTGTCGCCTCCAGCTCAAAAATATCTCCAGAATCCGTCCTTTCCTCAACCGTCAATCTACTAAAATGCTCGTGCATGCCCTCATCATCTCCCGCCTTGTCCACTGCCACATCCTTTTCTGCGGCATCCCTGCTAACACCTTTGCACCTCTCTAGTCCATTCTTAACTCTGCTGCCCGACTAATTTATCTCTCTCCTCGCTACTCCTCTGCTTCCCCCCTCTGCAAATCTCTTCACTGGCCCCCATTCCCTCAGCGTATCCAGTTCAAATTACTAATACTGACCTACAAAGCCATCCATAACCTATCTCCTCCATATATCTCTGAACTAATCTCCCGATATCTTCCCTCATGTGATCTCCGGTCCTCCCAAGACCTCCTTCTCTCCTCCACACTTATTCGCTCCTCATCCAACAGCCTCCAAGACTTCTCCCGAATATCCCTCATCCTCTGGAATTCTCTGCCCCAACACGTCCGACTATCAACCACATTCGGATCCTTCAGACGGAACCTGAAAACCCATCTCTTCACGAAAGCCTACAGCCTGCACTGACCTCGCTGCCACCTCATCACTACCAAAGCTACCGCCTCACCAACACCGGAGCTCCTGCAACCCTCAACCTACTGTCTCCTTCCCCATAATCCTGTAGAATGTAAGCCCACAAGGGCAGGGTCCTCGCCCCTCTGTATCAGTCTGTCATTGTTAGTTTGTTTACTGTAAGTGATATCTGTAACTTGTATGTAACCCCTTCTCATGTAAAGCACAATGGAATCAATGGGGCTATATAAATAAATAATAAGAATAATAATACCCAAATAATCCATCTGTCCCTCTGCTATTCCCCAGCCTCTCCTTTATGTGAATCCCTTCACTGGTTCCCCATTGCGCAGAGACTCCACTTTGAAACTCTAACCATGGCATAGAAAGCCATCCACAACCTGTCTCCTCCATACGTCTATGACCTTGTCTCCTGGTACTTATCTGCAAGCAACCTCCGATCCTCACAAGATCTCCTTCTTTACTCCTCTCTTATCTCCTCTTCCCACAATCGCATACAAGAGTTTTCCCATACATCCCTCTTACTCTGGAACACTCTACTCAACATACTGTATCAGACTCTCACCTACTGTGGAAAAAGGAATCTGAAGACTTACCTCTTACAACAAACCTACAACCTGCAGTACCCTTTTCCCACCATAATGCTGCATCTATCCTCACCTACTGTATCCTTACCCATCCCTTGAAGACTGTGATCACTCACAGGCAGGGTCTTCTCTCCTCCTGTACCAGTTGGTGACCTGTTTTGCTCAAGATTATTGTACTTGTTTCTATTATGTATACCCCTTGTGACATGTACAGTGCCATGGAATAAATGACGCTATAATAATAAATACTAATAATAATCTACAAATTGTGGACAACATATTGGTCTAAGGCATGGAAGAATGCACATAAGAAGCAGAAAACTGTACCTGTGTAGCATAATTCATTTTTCAGGCAGTAGGCAAACTGAAATCCAATGTAGGAAGCTACAGATATGTCAAGTTAGCAATAGTTTGCATAATAAATGAGAAGAGCAAGAAGAAATCTACACCTTGCCTATTTGCAGTTTCCACCCAGTTTTTAGTACACAATAGCCCAAGATTGTAGACATTGTACAAAGATTGAGCAGCGAATGCTGTAAGTTCTTATGTTTCATCTAGTGGTAGCTGCAGGTAGATCAAATTATATCTTTCACATCTATGTCTATGCTAGTGATTTGGAGCTTTTTGGTATAAAAATGTAGCTCTAGCAACTATATATAATGCAATTATATAAAACTAATCTGCACAGAAGTTTCACCTAAAAATTACAGATAAGATGGAGAATCCCATTAAGGTAAAATAAATTTTAGTACCAAAAAAATAGTTTCTAAGCTACTGTATATAAAATGTAATACATATTCATCTTTAATTTATCTATTAAAATAAAGTCAATATCGTGTACAATTTTTTTTTCTACAGTCAGATTTAAGAAATAAACTTTGATTAACCCCTCTGTGACCTTAGACGTACTATCCCGTCGAGGTGCCCTGGGCTTATCTGACCCTGGACGGGATAGTACGTCATAGCCGATCGGCCGCGCTCACGGGGGGAGCGCGGCCGATCGCGGCCGGGTGTCAGCTGCTTATCGCAGCTGACATCCGGCACTATGTGCCAGGAGCGGTCACGGACCGCCCCCGGCACATTAACCCCTGGCACACCGCGATCAAAGATGATCGCGATGTGCCGGCGGTACAGGGAAGCACCGCGCAGGGAGGGGGCTCCCTGCGGGCTTCCCTGAGCCCCCCGCAGCAACGCGATGTGATCGCGTTGCTGCGAGGGTCTCCTCACCTCCCTCCCTGCTCGAGCCCCGGATCCAAGATGGCCGCGGATCCGGGTCCTGCAGGGAGGGAGGTGGCTTCACAGAGCCTGCTCAGAGCAGGCACTGTGAAGCAGCCTGCACTCCTATCAGATCAGTGATCTGACAGAGTGCTGTGCAAACTGTCAGATCACTGATCTGTGATGTCCCCCCCTGGGACAAAGTAAAAAAGTAAAAAAAAAAATTTCCAAATGTGTAAAAAAAATTAAAAAAAATATTCCAAAATAATGAAAAAAAAAAAAATATATTATTCCCATAAATACATTTCTTCATCTAAATAAAAAAAAAAAAACAATAAAAGTACACATATTTAGTATCGCCGCGTCCGTAACGGCCCGACCTATAAAACTGGCCCACTAGTTAACCCCTTCAGTAAACACCGTAAGAAAAAAAAAAAAAAAACGAGGCAAAAAACAACGCTTTATTATCATACCGCCGAACAAAAAGTGGAATAACACGCGATCAAAAGGACAGATATAAATAACCATGGTACCGCTGAAAGCGTCATATTGTCCCGCAAAAAAAGAGCCGCCATACAGCATCATCAGCAAAAAAATAAAAAAGTTATAGTCCTGAGAATAAAGCGATGCAAAAATAATTATTTTTTCTGTAAAATAGTTTTTATCGTATAAAAGCACCAAACCATAAAAAAATGATATAAATGAGGTATCGCTGTAATCGTACTGACCCGAAGAATAAAACTGATTTATCAATTTTACCAAACGCGGAACGGTATAAACGCCTCCCCCAATAGAAATTCATGAATAGCTGGCTTTTGGTCATTCTTCCTCACAAAAATCGGAATAAAAAGCGATAAAAAAATGTCACGTGCCCAAAAATGTTTTCAATAAAAACGTCAACTCGTCCCGCAAAAAACAAGACCTCACATGACTCTGTGGACCAAAATATGGAAAAATTATAGCTCTCAAAATGTGGTATTGCAAAAAATATTTTTTGCAATAAAAAGGGTCTTTCAGTGTGTGACGGCTGCCAATCATAAAAATCCGCTAAAAAACTCGCTATAAAAGTAAATCAAACCCCCCTTCATCACCCCCTTAGTTAGGGAAAAATAAAAAAAAATGTATTTATTTCCATTTTCCCATTAGGGCTAGGGTTAGGGCTAGGGTTAGGGCTAGGGCTAGGGTTAGGGCTAGGGTTAGGGCTAGGGTTAGGGCTAGGGTTAGGGTTAGGGCTAGGGTTAGGGCTAGGGTTAGGGCTAGGGTTAGGGCTAGGGTTAGGGCTAGGGCTAGGGCTAGGGTTAGGGCTAGGGTTAGGGCTAGGGTTAGGGCTAGGGTTAGGGTTAGGGCTAGGGTTAGGGCTAGGATTAGGGTTAGGGTTAGGGTTGGGGCTACAGTTAGGGTTGGGGCTAAAGTTAGGGTTAGGGTTTAGATTACATTTACAGTTGGGAATAGGGTTGGGATTAGGGTTAGGGGTGTGTCAGGGTTAGAGGTGTGGTTAGGGTTACCGTTGGAATTAGGGTTAGGGGTGTGTTTAGATTAGGGTTTCAGTTATAATTGGGGGGTTTCCACTGTTTCGGCACATCAGGGGCTCTCCAAACACGACATGGCGTCCGATCTCAATTCCAGCCAATTCTGCGTTGAAAAAGTAAAACAGTGCTCCTTCCCTTCCGAGCTCTCCTGTGTGCCCAAACAGGGGTTTACCCCAACATATGGGGTATCAGCGTACTCAGGACAAATTGGACAACAACTTTTGTGGACCAATTTCTCCTGTTACCCTTGGGAAAATACAAAACTGGGGGCTAAAAAATAATTTTTGTGGGAAAACAAAAAGATTTTTTATTTTCACGGCTCTGCGTTATAAACTGTAGTGAAACACTTGGGGGTTCAAAGTTCTCACAACACATCTAGATAAGTTCATTGAGGGGTCTAGTTTCCAATATGGGGTCACTTGTGGGGGGTTTCTACTGTTTAGGTACATTAGGGGCTCTGCAAACGCAATGTGACGCCTGCAGACCAATCCATCTAAGTCTGCATTCCAAATGATGCTCCTTCCCTTCCGAGCCCTCCCATGCGCCCAAACGGTGGTTCCCCCCCACATATCGGGTATCAGCGTACTCAGGACAAATTGGACAACAACATTTAGGGTCCAATTTCTCCTGCTAACCTTGGAAAAATACAAAACTGGGGGCTAAAATATAATTTTTGTGGAAAAAAAAATATTTTTTATTTGCATGGCTCTGCGTTATAAACTGTAGTGAAATACTTGGGGGTTCAAAGCTCTCACAACACATCAAGATGAGTTCCTTAGGGGGTCTACTTTCCAAAATGGTGTCACTTGTGGGGGGTTTCTACTGTTTAGGTACATTAGGGGCTCTGCAAACGCAATGTGACGCCTGCAGACCATTCCATCTAAGTCTGCATTCCAAATGGCGCTCCTTCCCTTCCGAACCCTCCCATGCGCCCAAACGGTGGTTCCCCCCCACATATGGGGTATCAGCGTACTCAGGACAAATTGGACAACAACTTTTGTGGTCCAATTTCTCCTCTTACCCTAGGGAAAATACAAAACTGGGGGCTAAAAAATAATTTTTGTGGGAAAAAAATTTTGTTTTATTTTTATGGCTCTGCATTATAAACTTCTGTGAAGCCCTTGGTGGGTCAAAGTGCTCACCACACATCCAGATAAGTTCCTTAGGGGGTCTACTTTCCAAAATGGTGTCACTTGTGGGGGGTTTCAATGTTTAGGCACATCAGTGGCTCTCCAAACGCAACATGGCGTCCCATCTCAATTCCTGTCAATTTTGCATTGAAAAGTCAAACGGCGCTCCTTCCCTTCCGAGCTCTCCCATGCGCCCAAACAGTGGTTTACTGCCACATATGGGGTATCAGCGTACTCGGGACAAATTGGACAACAACTTTTGAGGTCCAATTTCTTCTCTTACCCTTGGAAAAATAAAAAATTGGGGGCAAAAATATAATTTTTGTGAAAAAATATGATTTTTTATTTTTACGGTTCTGCATTATAAACTTCTGTGAAGCACTTGGTGGGTCAAAGTGCTCACCACACCTCTAGATAAGTTCCTTAGGGGGTCTACTTTCCAAAATGGTGTCACTTGTGGGGGGTTTCAATGTTTAGGCACATCAGTGGCTCTCCAAACGCAACATGGCGTCCCATCTCAATTTCTGTCAATTTTGCATTGAAAAGTCAAACTGCGCTCCTTCCCTTCCGAGCTCTCCCATGCGCCCAAACAGTGGTTTACTGCCACATATGGGGTATCAGCGTACTCAGGACAAATTGGACAACAACTTTTGAGGTCCAATTTCTTCTCTTACCCTTGGAAAAATAAAAAATTGGGGGCAAAAATATAATTTTTGTGAAAAAATATGATTTTTTATTTTTACGGTTCTGCATTATAAACTTCTGTGAAGCACTTGGTGGGTCAAAGTGCTCACCACACATCCAGATAAGTTCCTTAGGGGGTCTACTTTCCAAAATGGTGTCACTTGTGGGGGGTTTCAATGTTTAGGCACATCAGTGGCTCTCCAAACGCAACATGGCGTCCCATCTCAATTCCTGTCAAGTTTGCATTGAAAAGTCAAATAGCGCTCCTTCCCTTCCGAGCTCTCCCATGCGCCCAAACAGTGGTTTACTGCCACATATGGGGTATCAGCGTACTCAGGACAAATTGGACAACAACTTTTTGGGTCCAATTTCTCCTGTTACCCTTGGTAAAATAAAACAAATTGGAGCTGAAGTAAATTTTTTGTGTAAAAAAGTTAAATGTTCATTTTTATTTAAACATTCCAAAAATTCCTATTAAACACCTGAAGGGTTAATAAACTTCTTGAATGTGGTTTTGAGCACCTTGAGGGGTGCAGTTTTTAGAATGGTGTCACACTTGGGCATTTTCTATCATATAGACCCCTCAAAATGACTTCAAATGAGACGTGGTCCCTAAAAAAAAATGGTGTTGTAAAAATGAGAAATTGCTGGTCAACTTTTAACCCTTATAACTCCCTAACAAAAAAAAAAATTGGTTCCAAAATTATGCTGATGTAAAGGAGACATGTGGGAAATGTTACTTATTAAGTATTTTGTGTGACATATCTCTGTGATTTAATTGCATAAAAATTCAAAGTTTGAAAATTGCGAAATTTTCAAAATTTTCGCCAAATTTCCGTTTTTTTCACAAATAAACGCAGGTACTATCAAAGAAATTTTACCACTATCATGAAGTACAATATGTCACGAGAAAACAATGTCAGAATCACCAGGATCCTTTGAAGCGTTTCGGAGTTATAACCTCATAAAGGGACAGTGGTCAGAATTGTAAAAATTGGCCTGGTCATTAACGTGCAAACCACCCTTGGGGGTAAAGGGGTTAATTTATTTTTAGAGGCTGCAGAAAATGTCAATTTGTGCTCAATAGCAAATGTCAATATGCTGATCATTCCTCCAAGAAGAAATTGGAAACCATAATGTAAAAAGTCATTAGAAAGCACATGGGGAATTGAGCTGTTCCCAACTTAATTAGTTGTTTGCATTGTTTTAAAGATCAGAGCACAAATCAAATGGTGCTAAAGAGCAAATCCAAAAGGTGGAAATAAGTCAAGCATTTTTAGCCAAGTTAACCAAGTAAACAGTTCATTCATAGGATATATATAATGTATAAGATAACTAACCCCTTTAGTGATGGAGCCAGTTTTGAGTTCATTGTGTAAGACCCTTTTTTAAATCTGACAGAGTAACATAGTAACATAGTTAAGGTACCGTCACACTAAGCGACGCTGCAGCGATACCGACAACGATCCGGATCGCTGCAGCGTCGCTGTTTGGTCGCTGGAGAGCTGTCACACAGACAGCTCTCCAGCGACCAATGATGCCGGTAACCAGGGTAAACATCGGGTTACTAAGCGCAGGGCCGCACTTAGTAACCCGATGTTTACCCTGGTTACCATCGTTAAAGTAAAAAAAACAACCACTAAATACTTACCTACCGCTGTCTGTCCCCAGCGCTGTGCTTCTCTGTACTGGCTGTGAGCACAGCGGCCGGAAAGCAGAGCGGTGACGTCACCGCTCTGCTTTCCGGCTGCCCGGCGCTCACAGCCAGAGCAGAGAAGCAGAGCGCCGGGGACAGACAGCGGTAGGTAAGTATGTAGTGGTTGTTTTTTTTACTTTAACGATGGTAACCAGGGTAAACATTGGGTTACTAAGCGCGGCCCTGCGCTTAGTAACCCGATGTTTACCCTGGTTACCAGCGAAGACATCGCTGAATCGGCGTCACACACGCCGATTCAGCGATGTCAGCGGGAGAGCCAGCGACGAAATAAAGTCCTGGCCTTTCTGCCCCGACCAGCGATATCACAGCAGGGGCCTGATCACTGCTGCCTGTCACACTGGACGATATCGCTAGCCAGGACGCTGCAACGTCACGGATCGCTAGCGATATCGTCCAGTGTGACGGTACCTTTAGTAAGGCCTAAAAAAGACATTTGTCCATCCAGTTCAGCCTATATTCCATCATAATAAATCCCCAGATCTACGTCCTTCTACAGAACCTAATAATTGTATGATACAATATTGTTCTGCTCCAGGAAGACATCCAGGCCTCTCTTGAACCCCTCAACTGAGTTCGCCATCACCACCTCCTCAGGCAAGCAATTCCAGATTCTCACTGCCCTAACAGTAAAGAATCCACTTCTATGTTGGTGGAAAAACCTTCTCTCCTCCAGACGCAAAGAATGCCCCCTTGTGCCCGTCACCTTCCTTGGTATAAACAGATCCTCAGCGAGATATTTGTATTGTCCCCTTATATACTTATACATGGTTATTAGATCACCCCTCAGTCGTCTTTTTTCTAAAATAAATAATCCTAATTTCGCTAATCTATCTGGGTATTGTAGTTCTCCCATCCCCTTTATTAATTTTGTTGCCCTCTTTTGTACTCTCTCTAGTTCCATTATATCCTTCCTGAGCACCGGTGCCCAAAACTGGACACAGTACTCCATGTGCGGTCGAACTAGGGATTTGTACAGAGGCAGTATAATGCTCTCATCATGTGTATCCAGACCTCTTTTAATGCACCTCATGATCCTGTTTGCCTTGGCAGCTGCTGCCTGGCACTGGCTGCTCCAGGTAAGTTTATCATTAACTAGGATCCCCAAGTCCTTCTCCCTGTCAGATTTACCCAGTGGTTTCCCGTTCAGTGTGTAATGGTTATATTGATTCCTTCTTCCCATGTGTATAACCTTACATTTATCATTGTTAAACCTCATCTGCCACCTTTCATCCCAAGTTTCCAACTTATCCAGATCCATCTGTAGCAGAATACTATCTTCTCTTGTATTAACTGCTTTACATAGTTTTGTATCATCTGCAAATATCGATATTTTACTGTGTAAACTTTCTACCAGATCATTAATGAATATGTTGAAGAGAACAGGTCCCAATACCAACCCCTGCGGTACCCCAGTGGTCACAGCGACCCAGTTAGAGACTATACCATTTATAACCACCCTCTGCTTTCTATCACTAAGCCAGTTACTAACCCATTTACACAAATTTCCCCCAGACCAAGCATTCTCATTTTGTGTACCAACCTCTTGTGCGGCACGGAATCAAACGCTTTGGAAAAATCGAGATATACCACGTCCAATGATTCACCGTGGTCCAGCCTATAGCTTACTTCTTCATAAAAACTGATTAAATTGGTTTGACAGGAGCGATTTCTCATAGACCCATGCTGATATGGAGTTAAACAGTTATTCTCATTGAGATAATCCAGAATAACATCCCTCAGAAACCCTTCAAATATTTTACCAACAATAGAGGTTAGACTTACTGGCCTATAATTTCCAGGTTCACTTTTAGAGCCCTTTTTGAATATTGGCACCACATTTGCTGTGCGCCAGTCCTGCGGAACAGACCCCGTCGCTATAGAGTCCCTAAAAATAAGAAATAATGGTTTATCTATTACATTACTTAGTTCTCTTAGTGCTCGTGGGTGTATGCCATCCGGACCCGGAGATTTATCTATTTTAATCTTATTTAGCCAGTTTCACACCTATTCTTGGGTTAGATTGGTGACCCTTAATATAGGGTTTTCATTGTTTCTTGGGATTTCACCTAGCATTTCATTTTCCACCATGAATACCGTGGAGAAGAAGGTGTTTAATATGTTAGTTTTTTCCTCGTCATCTACAACCATTCTTTCCTCACTATTTTTTAAGGGGCCTACATTTTCAGTTTTTATTCTTTTACTATTGATATAGTTGAAGAACAGTTTGGGATTAGTTTTACTCTCCTTAGGAATGTGCTTCTCTGTTTCCTTTTTGGCAGCTTTAATTAGTTTTTTAGATAAAGTATTTTTCTCCCTATAGTTTTTTAGAGCTTCAATGGTGCCATCCTGCTTTAGTAGTGCAAATGCTTTCTTTTTACTGTTAATTGCCTGTCTTACTTCTTTGTTTAGCCACATTGTCACTTTGTATAGAAAGAACTCTGGAATGCTTCTGAAAGGGGGTACCAGAGCCAGTGCTTTGAGCCAGTCTTGACTTCTCTTCACTCTGAAAGCCGTCTTCTAATCAAGAATCTGACATATGTGTGTTGTCCTGTGGGATTCGTTCTGTACTCACATTTGGCCCAGTTCAACAGGTTCGGCTTTACTGTGAAATTCAGATTCATTTGGCTGCGGCATACAGTATGAGACAAAGTCCCCTCTGATTGGTGCTCCCTTTGCTCAGTATGCTGACAGATCTTGACTCTCTTTTTCCCAAAGTGCCCACGCCTCAACAAATTCTGTTGCTACCAGAGGCCTCCAACCCAGCATTTACACACATCCCTGAAGCTCACCACCTTTTCCACTCTCTGTGACCCGACCGTATTCTTCCACTTAGGGAAGAAAGAGCCATGGAATTCGATGCCTCTTCTGGGCCCTAGACCCTGGACTGCCACATGATCTGGGCAAAACGTAAGATGTGTCTTCATGCTGTTTGAGAGACTTGAAACTGATAAGAACCTTCGCTGCTATTGCATCTGACCTTGAGTCTGTCACTCCCAATACTGTCTGAGACTTCCCTGCTCCCATCTCCCTACGAAGTGCTTCACCTTTTTATCTGATATAACCCCCTAAAATATGTGGGCTATTCCCATTTAACTATATTTTGACATGACTGCTGCTAAGAGTATTATTATGCCTTTCTCTAGTTCTCCTATTGGCAGCCCGACCCATTCCCTAGGGACGGCTTTGAGGTGAAACCTCCAGGAAATCGAGACACAAATCAGTCATGATGAAATGCAGCTAAAAAAGCCAATAAACGAGTTTGTCATTTATCAAGTGTCTTTGTCGTCTTGGCTATGTTGGGAACACCACCTAACATATCCAAGACTGCTTCTCACAACACAAGTCTACCATTAGTTGCAAAAAAAACTATGCTGCCCATACCAACTGTTGGGCCACTGTATTTCCTAACTGTACTTCCAAGGCCTGAAATATGTACCTGTCGCAAGGAGAGGCGGCAAAAGAATCAAAAACTGATAGAGAGTGAGGTATACTGAATTGACACTTTAAAAACATTGGAACCTTTTGGAATATGTCCTTTACTTTTCATTCTTCTCCCTCTCCTTTACCTTTAGCTTTACTTTCCTTTTTTCTACTTTTCGTTCTCATTTTCTTCTCCTTTCTCTTTTTTTCTCGTGTTCTCTGTTTCTTTCCTTTTCTCTTTTTCCCCTTCATCTTGTCTTTTGTCTTTTACTTTTTTCCTTTTTCTTTTTTCCTTTCTTCTTTTTTTCTTGCAAAGTATTTAAGTCTTTGCATACTGGCATGCCAGACCTGGCTTGTCACTCTCCACAAGGAGGAACCTTAACCCTTAGATTCTAGTCTTAGCCCCTCACCTAGCCAAATCAGATTTCATATTTTGCACTGACTAGGGGCAATACCGCAAAACAATGTGTCTGAAAATTGGGATTCTGGTTTGGCTTTTATCCTAAATCATATTGCAAGGCTCTTTGAAGGGTTTATACTAACTTGTATCATTGCTACTTCCAATAGATTGCACGAGATTTCAAGTACTCTTCTTCTTTGAAAAAACAATTTGAATATTCCTTTTTCTTTATCTTTTTTATTTTTCTTTTTTCTTCTTTTTCCTTTTTTCCTTCTTGTTTTTGACCTGTTTTCGTTCCTTCTATTTTTTCTAGCTTTCTTCCGTTTTCCTTTCTTCTTTTTTCCTTCTTTCTTCTTATCTTTTTCTACTTATCTTCTTCTTTCTTCTTCATATCTCATTTACTGTCCTCATTTTTTTCTTTCCCTATCATTTCATCTTCCCTCTTTGTCATCAGTAAAGTACAACTAATGTTTCGATATGAAATAAGCTATTTTGTAAACCAAATAGTGCTTTTTAGAAATGTACAACAGTGCCACATCCTTTGGTTGTTCTACCTTACCTCATAATAAACTCTACATATAAAAAAGAAAAAAAAGTCTTACAAACAACTATAATCAAAATAAGACAACAAAATCAACTGTACTCATAACTTCAGTGTGCATGGATTCATAAAGATTTCTTCCTTCATCTCATAATAATGTCTCTAGGTAATGTTTCTTCCTCAAATCATCCTCTGTCCATTGTGACCTGTCTACATCTATGAACTTAACCAGAAAAGTAAGCTGATGACTAACTGAATCTCTTTTACTAGATTCTCTCTATTTGGAAAAAAAAAATAGGCTTTGCAAGCTGTAATTCTTTTCTTTCATTTATAGAGGCTGTCCCCTTTCAGAAAAGCTTGGTCACTGAGCACAGTTTGTTAAAAAAAACAACAAATGATATCACATTGACAGCTTGGCAGCCAAACAGTGAGCTTACAGACTATGAATAGGGCATTCCACCCACATGGGCAGAGCCCCTGAGCCCACTGATTGGCTGCCACTGCTGTAACCAATGCCGGACAGCGGGAGCAACAGCATATAATAATAAATCACCCCAAGATTTTTTGAAAAGGGAACTTAGTTTCTGACCAAACCCCTTTGCTGTCATCATTATTTTTTAATACATTAAGATGATATCTAAAAAAGGTTATGACTTCCACTTCTGAATAAATTATGGAGCAATTTTCTTCATAAACATAGATGCTAAATTAGAAATGAAGCTATATTTTAGCAGCACAGCTTGGAGTCATCCTTGGAGGTCTCTAAAATTACAATTTAAAAGTACCGTATATACTCGAGTATAAGCCGAGATTTTCAGCCCATTTTTTTGGGCTGAAAGTCCCCCTCTCGGCTTATACTCGAGTCATATACCGGGAGGTCGGCAGGTGAGGGGGATCGGGGGCTGTGTAATTATACTTACCTGCTCCTGGCACGGTCCCTGCAGTCCCT